>NW_027507686.1:46391794-47012627 GCF_037356315.1 Lithobates pipiens | reverse complement strand
TGATCAGAGGCAGGCCTTACACAGACCTTAACCTTTTGCCTTCAATGGGAAAGGTGCCAGAATATTTTGTGTGATTAGCCGTCTCAATGACCAGTCGAGAAGTGGGAGGTGGCATGGCCAAATTAGACTTTAAAGCGGGAGTCCGCCGGGACTCCGCGTTTTTTTTTTTTTAAAAGCCAGCAGCTACAAATACTGCAGCTGCTGACTTTTAAAATAGTGACACTTACCTGTCCAGCGCGCCCGCGATGTCGGCACCCGAAGCCGATCTCTAGATCGTCTTGTCGGGTGCTGCCGCCGCCATCTTGGGTATGGGAATCAGGAAATGGAGCCTTTTGGCTTCATTTCCCGGTTCCCTATTGCGCATGCGCGAATCGCGCTGCGCAATAAGGATGGTCCCCGCTGCCTCTGGGATCTGTGTGTTTCCCAGCAGGCAGCGGGGCACTTGCGGAAAGGGGCGTAATCTACGCCCCTTTCCGCAGAGCGCTATCCCGGAAGTGGGTGCAGAATACCTGTACTGTACAGGTATCTGCACCCCCCTCCCCCCTGAAAGGTGCCAATTGTGGCGCTGGAGGGGGGGAGGGTTCCGATGAGCGGAGGTCCACTTTAGGGTGGACCTCCGCTTTAATAGTAAAAAGTCAAGATTTTCATATAACTTTGTATGCCTATATCTCTGGATCTTTTAGGAAGGTAACCCTTGCGTATGCGTTCTGGTAATCATAAGCTCAGATTGAAATAACCAGGCGTGTGACAAGTTGTCTTTCACTTATCTACAAGTCCTCTTGACTTCACCAAGTCTACAGGTCTAACATTAGTGGAATTTCTTATTAGTGATATAACAATCTGGACATATGCTTTATACTAAAACATCAAGCTCTTTTTTAAAACTGCCAGGTGGAAGAGACTGAAGCCTCATTTTCCTTGGCTCCTTGGTCAACGTGAGAGTTAAGTTAAAGACGCTGAGTATGCATACTTTAAAGACATACATTTTTCTACCTTCCTTTATAGAATAAAAAAAAAAAAAAAAACAGCGCTCCTTAATCGGCCATGAAATTGGAGGATTCAAACAAAAAGAAATGAAAAGTTCACAAAAAAAAAAAAGCGACGGGCGTAAACAGCACAGAGCGCAGGCAAGTCTGCACGCTGGAAGATATACAAATGAAAGCAAGGCAAGTGCTAGCAAGGTGCATTTACTAAAATAAGCTCTTGAAGCTTTAGAGTATAATTATCAGGAAAAAAAACACCTTGTTTAGCATACTTTATGTTAATTTAGGGCCAGCGCGGCCCTCTGTGCATAATTTAGCCAAACAATTGGTAGAAAATTTTAATATATATATATGATTACAGCTACAGAAAAGATACAGAGAGAAAACACAAGAGAGGGTATAATGGGCACACATGAACTCTGAAGGACTAATTACATCACGGGGGAGTCTATGCAGTTGCTGCTGAATCAAGCAGAAAATTAGGGTCATTTGTAAACAGGTATGGCTGAAATCCAGGTGCACCCATGACTCGGTGTGCGATGCGCTTGCAGGGCGAGGGATCACGGCACGGAGCGTGCATCTGTGTTTTAAATTAGCAGCAACAAACTCAGAGAGAAAAAATAAATAAAAAGTTTCTACTCTCAGCAATAATCAAAAAGATATCATAAAGAGTCCCTGCTGCCTGTCGTTTCTTCACTAGTTTATAAACATCTTTCTTGGCTAAATGATCTAACTACGGATGGTGTGTTTTCTCTAAGTACCGACCCTGGGATGGCATAATAGGAACTGCATTTTAGAGCCTCCCGCACACTGAACAGGCGTTTGGTGTTTTTTTCTTTCAGCCTGTCGAAGCAATGTTAGCCTATACCCTGTTTCCCCTAAAATAAGACCTAACGTGATTGTCTGTGTTGGCTGCAATATAAGCCCTACCCCCCCAAATAAGCCCTACCCTTTTTCCCTGAAAAAATAAGCCCTACCCTGAAAATAAGACCTACAAGGACTTTAACTAGGGCTTATTCGGGGGGTAGGGCTTATATTGCAGCCATCACCGACAATCACGCTAGGTCTTATTTTAGGGGAAACAGGATAGCAGTGATGGTGAACCTTGGCACCCCAGAGGTTTTGGAACTGCCTTTCCCATGATGCTCAACTACATTGCAAAGTATACGAGAATCATGGGAAATTTAGTTCCAAAAGATCTGGGGTGCCAAGGTTTGCCATCACTGGCCTATAGAATTGATTTACTAAAAATGGAGAGTGCAAAATCTGGTGCAGCTGTGCATGATAACCAATCAGCTTCAAACTTCAGCTTCTTCAGTTAAAGCGGTTGTATACTCTATTTTTTCACTTTTACTTACAGGTACTGTTAGCCTATAATAAGGCTTATCTGTAGGTAAAAAAAAATATCTCCTAAACCTGTATTCCCCTGGCAATGAGCTGCTGATTGCAGCGGCGCACAGGGGATTCTCGGCTGGAAGCATGCGCCGGAGTGACGATATCGCCGCTTTGGCCACTCACAGTGCCGGAGCCGCGATATCTGGAAGACACGCGTATCAGGCGCTCCCTCGGCGTGTATCAGGCGAGATGTCAGGGCCTCGTTCTCAGGTAAGTATTTTATAATGAGCTAGTATGCGGTGCATACTAGCTCATTATGCCTTTTCCCTTGCAGGTATGAAAAAAAATAAAAAATTTCAGCGGGTTTACTACCGCTTTAATGGATGAGTTCACTTTTTAGAAACAAAAATTATAAATGTACATTTTCTTTTGCAGGTAAAAAAATGTGCATTTATTTTTTATTTTTTTGAGCCTGCACCAGTGATCAGTAGTTTACTGGTGCCATGCAGGTCTTCAGCAGATCTACCAGTATATCTGTGTGCCTGAACATCCCATATGGGCAAGCAGATACAATCTGACAAGAAGAGAAAATGATCTAGCATCACGCTCTGCAGCGGTGTGGTAGTTCATTGAAAACTACAAGTCGACAGCCGCCAAGGTTGCCGGGCCCTGTAGTTCTCCATTCACAGGACACCAGTGGCAGCTGGTGTTTTTTTTGGGGGGGCAGCAAACAACCCCTCCCCCCTAGCAGCCGATGGCACCTCCCCTCTCCCCCACTGTTTTCCATCTAGGCAGGTAGCGGCGGGTGGCAGGCAGCGCGCAGCAGCTCCGTGTCCTCTCCTCCATCAGCGTCTTCCAGCGTGCGGCTCCTCCCCTCCTCTGGGGTGTCCAATAGGATCGCCTGTCTTTTTAGTCACTTGGGTGACGGGTCTCAAAATCTGCCTCCTGATTGGCCAGGAGGAGGATCAGTGTTACAATAGCAAATACAGGTCCTCCTCACTTAACGACCAGGTTCCATTCCATCGACCAGGTCGTTAAACGAATTGGTCGCTAAACGAGGAGCCACAAGTAATTGATATTTTAAGCATTCTTAACTACCGTACTGTACTGTATTGTGAAAAAAGGGTCTAAACACAAAACTCCAGCTCAATAACGTTGTTTTAATTTGCACAAGTAAAGAACGCAAAACGAAAATTCTGTGCTGTACTGTACAATACAATAATGTATAGCACGTTGTTCAGGTGGGGAGAGCTGGTTGTAAGTCTGAGCGGTCTTTAAACAGGTAAGTCATTAAACGAGGAGTATCTGTATTCATTTTCTGTTGTAACACACCTGGGTGGGATCCATTCCCATTGACTGTAATAAGGTGCTTCAAAATGCAAGATGCCAGAATAGGGGGAGGCAGCGATGGATGGGTGGGCAGAGCCCGTGCTCCCCTAATGGACGGGCCACCCCTGGAGGACACTGTGGATGAGTGACATGGGCGGCCCCGCTCGGCTGCTTTTTTTTTAATTATGACAGCTAGCTTGGGGGGGGGGGGGGCAAAGCTCTGCTAGCTGTCAAATGGGGGATCAAGGAGGTGCAGAAGCCATTCGTAACATGTTATACCCTGAATATAAAGTTATAAAAAGTAACATGTTAGAAAAGGTGAACTTGTCCTTTAAGCTTCAAAAAAAAAAAAAAACCTGGAAGCTGATCGGTTTCTTTGCAGAGCTACACCAGATTTTGCACATTCCAGTTTTAGTAAATCTACCCCAATGTGCCCATGCACATTTGGGCATTTACATGCATATGCAAAAAAAAAATAAACATTACAAGTGCATATTTTAGTGGGTCTTTGGGGCAGAAAAAACACTTGATGTGTATAAACATGGAATTTAAGCATGTTCATCATTTTCAAGTGTAAACTGAATATAGTGAAAAATTAGCAGAGGGGAATGTCTGTATAATAATAATAATGATAATAATAATAATAATGTCTTGGAAAAAAATGCTTATGAACGCAAATGCATGTAAACGCTCATAAGCGCATGTGCAATAAGAGCCATTATAAGTGTTTTTTTTCTGCCACTTTGTTCTGCCACAGGTTCTGGCATTTTTTCAGGTGCCTAGTGTGCATGGGTCATAAAGGAAATGTTTCCAACAGAAAATTTTAAAATATAAATATATCAGCAATATTTCAATCCCAAATTTTGGGTAGTCCCCAAAAAATTCATAGAGGGGAAATATTCTAATGGGGACACTAGTTCTGGCGACCTGGAGGTCCCCAAGGAATTCCCTTAGTTTGCAGAGATTTCCTTTCACTTCCTGTTTGGCTATGGGACAGGAAGTGAAAGAAGATCTCTGCAATGGGACACAGATGGTGAAAAAAACAAATCTGACAGGGGTTATAAACCTCCCTTACTGTATCCAAATGATACAAAAAGAGTTTTACCTATAGTTCTTCTTTAAAGTGTAAGTAAACTCCCCTATCATTTTCATCCACGGAAGCTGCCATCTTTGCCTCTGTTTAATCTTCAGCTGCCACGGCGCTGCACATGTGATCCGTTATGACACCAGCCATTGGGTGGTTTGACAGTTTGGTTGAGAGCACAGCCAATGTGCAGTTAGCATTCCCGGCATGCCGTTTTTTGAAACTGTTTAAATCGATGGGTTTACTTCCACTTTAAAGCCCCATACACACTATCAGATTTTCTGCTGATCTTTGTCTTCAAAACCTTTGCACTATAAATGAACTATAAATGAAAAAAAAAGACCGACATTTTTTGGAAAAAAAACTATATTTGTTACTTTCTGCTATAAAACATATCCAATCAAAAAAATTATAAAAAAACATTTTTTTTCATAAATTTAGGCCAATATGTATGCTACAAATTTGTGGTAAAAAAAATCCCAATAAGTATATCTTGATTGGTTTACGCGAACATTATAACGTCTACAAAACTATGGGGTATACAGTAGGTGCCGCCGACATCGTGCCAATCTCGCTGCTGTTAGCGGCGAGATTGACACCTGCGATCCCCGTCGCGGGTACCAGTGCCGAGCTCTGTCACTCCTCCCACTCGCCACCCCCAATGGATTGCTATGGATAAGCGGCATCTCGTGGGGGCGGTGAGCGTGAGAAGTACAGCCTCGCAGCAGTGATTTCCAGCGCAATCCCATCGCGCTGGAAACACAATATCGGCGGCAGGTACTGTATAGTGGAATTTAAAAAAAAAAGTATACTAGTAATAATGGGAATCAGCGACTTATAGCGGGACTGTAATAGTAATGCGGGCAATCTAACACTAGCTGACACTTTGTGGGAGCCAGTGACCCCAGTGCTCAGTGATCAGTGCTAAAAAAAATATACATTCTCACTGTACTAATGACATGGGAAGGGGTTAACATGTAGGGCGATCAAAGGGTTAAATGTGTGCCTAACAATGCTTGGCGTGTGTACTGTGAGGTGCTCTTACTAAGGGATGTGCTGGTTTTTATTCCCTGCTTTGCAGGGAAACAAACAGCAGCACTTCTCTGCTGACAAGACAGAGTTCTAGATTGTTTACATACACAGGACTCTGTCCTGTCTTCCTCCTTGCAGATCAGTGGTTGCCGGCGGTCATCCATTGGCTGGGACCTGCTGATCGGCTTGTACTGCGACTAATCACAGCACAGCCGTTGTGCCCCCTACCCAGAAGTGCTGGATCATATAAGTGACCGGCACAGGAGAGCCACTTATATCCTATAAATATATCTGGCCTGATGAAAAAGCGCGGTCGTCCTCCCACCTCGACCCGAACGCTCAGGAAATGCGTCGCCCGCCGTGACGTCATAATTCCGTGACCCGCGTGTCACAGCAAACCAAGCCTCGCTTTGGAATAACATCCCCTGCGTCCACCGAGCCGGCTTCTCTTGAACAACTAACCAGTGGTAACGCCAGGAGAGGACAACAGGACACTTGCGGACCGGAATAGAAGTGACGGACTAAATCAGATGACCCCTCTTATTCTACATGCTTGCTTATTTTATGGAAAATGTGAGTGCAAAATCTCTCTGTTTTAGAATGACTTGTGAATAAACTGCTTTTTAAAAAAAATCTACACCCAGAGGCGCCCCCTTCTTCTCTTTTTTTGTATCTCTATAATAATCTAGGAGCCTGGTTTCAGCTCCCTGCGGTGGCAGCCCTGCGTGTTGAATTCCTACTTAAGGAACGAAAGGCATTCTCCTAGGACTTGATAACTGAAATATCTCATATGAACTATCGTTTTATATAATTTTATACAGACAGCCTCTTCTTTGAGCATACTATTATGTGATGTTTGCGCCTTAACTTGTTGTGTGCTATATATATACATATATATATATATATATATATATATATATTTTTTATTTTTTTTTGTATGAGGTGCAGGTAACCCTAACTGATACACAAGAATGTTTAGGGGGTTGGTTGCCATCATTACTTTCCATTAACTTCTGGACTTGAACTACAATATTTATTTCAACATTGATAGTCATTTTGTCACTTTTTTTTTATCATACAGGGTAAAGAAAGGCAGATGTGACACGTTCACAGCAACATGTGTGGTATCCACCTTCTGTTCATTTCCTGTGTCTACCGCTTTGGTAAAAGAATGCAGCTGCATTACTAAACACAACATCCTAACTTCTAGAGATGTTACATTGGCTGAAAAGCATTTGTTCAAAAATAAATTCCAAGAAAGAGTTAATTTCTTTTGATTTATGCAGAACGGGAATAAGAAGCTGTTTAGAGATTAAAGCCCAACAACTTCCACTGGGAAGCCAAGGGTTATTTAATATGTGAGACCTTATGTAAAAATTGCCATGCTGAGATAGTTTGGTTCCTAGGAGAGTTGTTGCCTTAGATTGCTATTCGGTTGCATGAATATGGAATAATTTAAAGATTGTTAAAATTGAAATGTACATTTTGTGGTGATGACATCACTAGCCCCCCTAAAGTATCTCATTGGCAGGTTACTTAAAGTTAGGCAAGCAAGCTAAGACATTATAGCTTGTCATTGCTTTACTGACACTACCAAAAAAAAATATTTTTCGCACTGCGGCCTCAAAGTTGAAGGATACTGTACATATATGAATGGACGAGGCTACTTACTTGTAAATAAAACCTTTGCAAGGTTGTTGCCCACAACAGCAAGAGAAAATGTGCACAGAGGCCTATTTTGTTTCACACTGGGGTAACCCTCACGTTCCTCCAGAACCCTATGGGTTTGGAACCTTGGGAACCCAAAGATTCCTACAGAGTTGATAGGAGTTCCTTGAGCTGTGGCTGATTGATCTCTCACCTGCTAGGGCCTGTATAATTCTTGGCTCAACACCATTTGGCAGAGCCAGCAGAATGACACTGATCATCTTTTAGCTGCATAAGGGTAGCATTCTGACCCCCACTGTAAGGGGTCTTCGTACTGACCATTAATGTAAAGGGCCATTCTTCCTTCTAACTCCAATTATTTACAGAGGGGCCCAAAACATGTATACACACTTCAACATGAAAAATATATGCATATACACTATATTACCAAAAGTATTGGGATGCCAGCCTTTACATGCACATGAAATTTAATGGCTTCCCAGTCTTAGTCCGTAGTGTTAAATGTCGCGTTGGCCCACCCTTTGCAGCTATAAGAGCTTTAACTCTTCTGGGAAGGCTGTCCACAAGGTTTAGGAGTGTGTCTATGGGAATGTTGGACCATTCTTCCAGAAGCACATTTGTGAGGTCAGGCACTGATGTTGAATGAGAAGGCCTGGCTCGCAGTCTCTGCTCCAATTCATCCCAAAGGTGTTCTATCGGGTTGAGCAGGCCAGTCAAGTTCCTCCACCCCAAACTCACTTATCCATTTCTTTATAGACCTTGCTTTGCGCATTGGTGCACAGTCATGTTGGAACAGGAAGGGGCCATCCCCAAACTGTTCCCACAATTTTGGGAGCATGAAATTGTCCAAAATGTCTTGGTATGCTAACACCTTAAGAGTTTCCTTCCCTGGAACTAAGGGGCCAAGACCAATCCCTGAATAACAATCCCACACCATAATCCTCCCTCCACCAAATGATTTGGACCAGTGCACAAAGCAAGGTCCATAAAGACATGGCTCTTTTATTCACATCAATGCCTGACCTCACAAATGAGCTTCTGGAAGAATGGTCAAACATTCCCATAGACACACTCCTAAACCTTGTGGACAGCCTTCTTAGAAGAGTTGAAGCTGTTATAGCTGCAAAGGGTGGGCCAACTCAATATTAAATCATACAGACAAAGACTGGGATGCCATTAAAGATCATGTGCATTTAAAGGCAGGTGTCCCAATACTTTTGGTAATATAGTATATGCATAAAAATGTTATTATAATTATATATAATTATCAAAGGGTAGCTGTAAGTCATGTTTAAATTATGCAATCACATTGGGTGCTCAAAGTGGTCATCATTAGCATCCAGACACTTTTGATTTTGGCAAACTACTGCATGGACAATTTTAAAGAGGAGGTCCAGCCGACCCGTAGGAAAAATTAAAAGACAACAGCTACAAATACTGCAGCTGCTGACTTTTAATTTATGGTCAATTACCTGTCCAGGGAGCTCGCGATTCCGGCATCCCAGCCGATCTTCACATCGACTGACGGGTGCAGCCGCTATTATTCCTGGTAAGAGAACCCAGGAGTGGGGAAAGATACCTGTGGCACCGAATGGGGGGAGGAAACGGATAAGCAGAAGTTCTACTCTTGAGTGGAACTCCGCTTTAACTACACAGTAATTGCTCTGCGTGATGTTTCCATTTCTTCTCGTAGTGCAGTCAGTGTAGGTGGCTTTCTGCAGTACACCACATTCTTTAGTGTTCCCCACAGATATAAATTGAGGGGTGTTAAGTCCAGGTAACATGGAGGGAATTCAACAGCGTCTCTACATCCTATCCAACATTCTGGCAGAATGCCATGGAGTTAGGCTCCCATGTCTCGGTGGTAGTGAGGTGGTACACCATGTTTCTGGAAGTAAAATTGCTCATCTGCATAAACCAAAAGAATGGCTGGTAACATAATGCCATCCACTACTGACATCCTTAGGGGGAACATAATACTACACATTGCTTCCATCATTTAATCTGGGTTTTAAATAAGGGCATAGATAACAACTGTTGAAGTGTGTAGAAATTGTTTTGGGCCCCTCTGTATTTTTAGCTGGGGTTTCTCAAGACACAAAATGTATATCAAGTGTTCCTCTGGGCTAAAAAGGTTGCGAAAGGCTGCTATGTGTGTTAAAATCATCTGCAAGGTTTTTGTACTACCTTGTCAGGGCTGGGCTCAGCCCTTCATTCTCTGAGCTGGCTGCTCAGCTGCCGGATAATTGTCAGCTCCTATTTCTCTACAGTTACTCAACTGTTGATGATATCCTGCTCATCAGTCCTGCCTACTTAAGACGTCCAGTTCAGATGATCTCTGCCTTTCTCTTGGTCAACATCGCAGAAACTATCTCCTGCGAACCTGTTCAAGACTTGCTTTGGTGACATCCCTTCTGGATCCAAATCCTGCTTGCTGTTCCACTACATTGATCCCTGACTTCTGGCTTGGCTGACTATCCGTTCTGGTTACTGAACTTTGGCTATATTTTGACTACGTGTGTTCTTTTTATTTTATTATTAAACAAGTGTGCTTTAACTGTACTTCTGTCTCGGACTGATTTCATAGTTTCTGACACACCTACACTGCATGCAGCAAACTAGATGCCAAATCATCTAACTCAGCGTTTCTCAACTCCAGTCTTCAAGGCGCCCCAACAGGTAATGTTTTCAGTATTTTCCTCAGATGAAACAACTGTGTTATTACTAAGTCAGTGAAACTGATCAAATTACCTGTGCAAGATAATGGAGAGCCCGAAAACATGACCTGTTGGGACGTCTTGAGGACTGGAGTTGAGAATCTCTGATCTAACGATCCCCTTCTAGCTTTGCTCCCTAACCCTCATTCATTAACAAAGCCTTAAAACTGACCAGTCCCTGTACTACGTGCCTTTGTGTGAAGAAGTTTAAATTATCGACAAACTAGTAGTGAACATTGGCAATCAGCAAATGCATTGCCTCTGAGAGATGATGAATGAATGATATTGATAATGCTGTTGGCACTGAGTGAATGCACAGCAGTCCCTAGTGCACTGAGACTGATTTAAAATTCTATAGAAAAGAAACGAGCGGAAGAGACTAGTAATAGAAAACAGTCAAAGTTGTACTTATGCACAGCTTTTGTCATGTTGTGGCTAAATACATGATTCTTTGTTATTGGTGGGAAAGGGTGGTCAAGCACAATGGAAGAACATACATGGCAACATGAAGCGGCTCACCAAAAGTGACCAGAAAAAGCAAATTGTGCCAACCCTTCTGTAGTAGAATACGAACAACAAACAAAAGACAATAGCATGCATCGTAAAAATGTGAATACATTTGTGTTTGCTCTTTTTTTTTTGTTGTTTTAATTAAAAGTACCCAACTAAGGTCTTAACAAGTCTGTACTAGATGAACTCTCCTGCTAATGATTACTTATCACAAATTGAGTTAATATGGGTCACCGGTAATTAATGTGATTACTGACCCTGTACTTTATATAGGTCAACTATGGGTTACTGCTTCCACTCTGTAGTAAACTATTATTACCAGAAATGGACACCAATACTAGATTGGTCAATAAATGTACAATGACTAAAATGTAAGAATTGATTTTTATGTTTGGAAAAAAAAAAAATCATCTGCTGCCTTTTGTAACCAGTAACTATAAAAAGGCAAAAAAGAGAATGTACAGAGAAAATTATAAAAAAATGCTAAAAAATATATTAACAAAAATGCATTATTGGGCATCCACTTGCTATAGGGGTAGAAAAGAATGGTAATTATGTTATACACTACAACAGTGTTTGATGTTCTGTTAGTTATGACCACCAAAAATGTCAATAGTCATGTCAATAATAATAATAATAATAATAATAAAATGATAACAAAAATAATAAAAGAACATTCTTCTTCTTCTTCACTATAACTGCAAGCAATGATTTATTTTATGAAGCAGCACCAAAAAAACAAAAAAAAAATGATATTATATTGTTATACGTATATTATATTTTATTATTATTCATTATAACTGCGAAAAATATTTTTTATTTTATCAGACAGCACCAAAATACAACCAAATCATTATAATTTGAAGAAAAGTAACATGATATTAATAGTAATAATAACAAATATCATGACTAAAAAGTTCTGAAGTATAAAAAAATCTAAATATCAAATTTGATACAAGATTCCAACTAAATATTGTATTCTTTTGCACTACTGCTACATATAATTAATCTGATTAAGTGAAAAAATTTAACAGTCTAGTGACATTAAAATGCATCTAATTGCTGCCTTTTTTTAAGCAAAATGCTATTGTTATAATTCTAAGTGCAATTTTTCTGGCAAAAAAATAGCCTACCTGCTTGACTTGTCTTATGATTAACAGCAGATGCCTGAAACAGCTTGCATATACAGTTAATCTGCTCCAGATTTCTCTGCTATGATATAGCCCTAATGATCACTAAAAATAGACAAAGCCACAATTTATTGAGTGTGCAATTTAAGATTTTTTTCCCCCTGTATGAGAAAAGGCAGTTGCCTGACCATTTAAAGCTGAGACGGAAAAGGGATGAATAGCTAAAATCAATCAAGGCAGCTCAGCCCTTTTTCTTTGCAAAATGATATGGATTGATTGGTGTAGATTGTCCTTTGAAGTAATTATTGCTTGGAATTATAATCGATAAATGTCCACGGTGAAGGGCAAAAGGGCGGTTGTCCCAAAGCATACATGTCTCATGCGCCATGTGAAATCCCAGCCATCTCTTCTATGTAAACACAAACAACCATTACACCATGTTTTTTAAATTAATGAAGGGAAGGTTATGTATGTTACTAACAGTATGGTACCAATATTGCCATATTATTTTAAATATTTTTTTACAATTTTTATTCATGAAGTTCTTTTTAACGTTCTCCTTCACTTGAAGTATCTCTATCTATCTCTATCTTTTTTTTTTCTCTATGGATACCGAGTACTGTGAGATCTCACAAGTTTACCTCCATGGCTAAATAGCAATAATGCTCATCTAAAAGCCAACCCATACATGCTACATACACTTACCTTTCCTTTACTCTCTTACCACCCTGTTAAAGTGGAAGAAAACTCCCTTGTATGATTTTTACCTATAGGCAAGCTTATAAGAAGGCTTACCTCTAGGTACAATAAATATCTCCTAAACACGCACCGTTTAGGACAGGGATATGCAATTAGCGGACCTCCAGCTGTTGCAAAACTACAAGTCCCATGAGGCATAGCAAGACTCTGACAGTCACAAGCATGACACCCAGAGGCAGAGTATGATGGGACTTGTAGTTTTGCAACAGCTGGAGGTCCGCTAATTGCATATCCCTGGTTTAGGAGATATTTACTGTAAGTAGGTAAGACAAAGGGTCAGTGACTGTAATATAAAGGACATTTGTTTTGTTTGCTTGTTTTTTGATATATTGTACTGGTGGATTGTTCTGCACTTGTAACATATTTTTTCCTTGTTTTTATTGCTCTCATGCTTGTTTTTCTCTATTTTTAATTGAAAAATCAAAAAAAAAAAAAAAGGACATATTTACTGTAGATGCAGCTGGTGAGGTCACCGGTGCATGCGATCTGAAGAAATGGCATACCTGTGCCATTCCTTCAGAGCTGTAAACAGTGAGCCCCACCCACATGAGTGACGGCATCGCCAGCTCACACATTCATATCACCAAAGCTCACGAACCTTGAAGGAAGAATGGATGGTGACGGAAGCACTTTCAGCGATGACAGCATGCCGCTGGAGGGCTTCGTTTATAGGTAAGTCTGTAAGCATACTAGCACATTATGACTGCTCGGTGCCTATTTTTTTTTCTTTTTATGCTGTTTACTACCATTTTAATCTGTTGACATGAAGAGAAGCCCCGTGTAAGGTTCAAGTCATCATGGCTCTAAAGACCCCCCTATATGGTGCTTAAGCCCACTTACTGCGACAAAGTACCCCATGATTAATGGGTCCTACACTATCCACAGACTGGGAGATACTGCTTCTCTAAACCATTGGAGCCATACACTCCTCTATATGGGAGAACTAGAGGTCTATACCCGTGACACAGGTGGACGCTAATCAGAGGTACTGATGAGGGAGTGGTGTCCAAAAGGATTTGGTCAGAATCCATACAATAGACAAAAAAAATATTTGGGGGCACGCCCTAAAATATGCAGGTCTCCCATATAGAGAAGTGTATGGCTCCCATGGTTTAGAAAAGCAGGATCTCCCAGTCTATGGATAGTGTAGGGCCTACTAATCATGGGGTAATTTGTCGCAGTAAGTGGGCTTAAGCACCATATAGCAATATGGTGTGACCAAATCCCCATATTTTTTTATAATGTTTTTTGAAAATGTATAGATGTTTTAAATAAGCCTTGCAGGAGGTAAATTTCTTTTTTGCATGTGTGCGCTGTATTATTTTGTTCTGTTGTATGGTCTTATGGCTGCACCATCTTTAAGCCCTTGTACACATGGCCGGAGATTCCGACGGAATGTGTCCTATCGGACCGTTTTGTCGGATATTCCGACTGTGTGTGGTCTTCATCAGACTGTTTCCGTCAGAATATCCGACAGACCAACTTTTCCAACTTGCCGGTAAAATTTTCCGACAAAATGCTCGACCTACTCCGACGGACAAAGTGCCACGCATGCTCAGATCAAATTCCTAAACCAAAGCTATTGGCTACTAGCCTGAACCTAGTCCCGTCGTAATGAAATAACGTCATCATGTTATGTACAATCGGATTTTCCGACAACTTTGTGCAACCGTGTGTATGCAACAGTTTCGGACAAAATCCGTCGGATTCTGGGTGTCAGAATGTCCGACCGTGTGTACAAGGGCTAATTCATCTTTTAGGGTGTACCCCCCAAATATCTTTTTAGTATTGGAAGCAACATAAGAATGAGTCTAGGACAACATTTTCTCCAGGAAAGGTATGTATTTTAGACCTTATTTTACTTTTTATTTACCCAGTCTTGCAATAGTTTTAATATAGTATTACATTTGAATACAGGTCAGCTTTTAGATCAAAGCATTTAAAAATATGTCTGAAAATGGTGTCCAGAAGACAGTTTTTGGACTTGCAAAGCAATGTCAAAAACAGGCTTCCCAAGGACCCCTGACCTGTTTCTGATTGGGTGGGATAAAACATTTTTGTTTCTTCACAAAATACAATGACCTGTATTGGCCATGACTTCAAATAGCAGAATGCCAGGAAATTAGTCTCTCTTTATCAGAATGAAAGTGTCCTGCTTAAATTTGCTTCGATTCGGTCAGTAATTCTTGAAATGATAATGGACTCCAGCTTTGGCTCATGAATGCAAATATATTAAAGGCCTTGATCCAGGAATGTAATAGCACCAATATAATTTTAAATGCTACTAAATAATCTTAAGGCAAGCAACAGAGTACTTTTAGACTGAAAAATGGAATAAAAATGAACTTGATTTTCAGTAATGCACAGAATTTTGACTTAAATACGTTCTGGCAGTTAATTATATATAGTGCCTAAATTGGTAATTAAAATACCCTTGTTGAAGATAGCAGTGCTGATATATATATTTGCAGAGAAAGATGAGCTACAGTGTAGAGATAAAAAAAATATATACATATATTTCATCTCCTAAAATTTTCACTTTCCGAACAGAATTGCAAGATATTCCATTAGAACTTACGTCAATTAATTGCCAACACAAATCCAAGATCTGCACAGATAAGTCACCACTTGGATAAATCTACTTTTTAATTTAAATAATTTCGAATAACTATAAGAAAAAGAATTTCACCTGATTTCTGTTCAAAGGCTAATGTGGCAGCAAAGACTGGAAACAGCCCTTACATGCTATGCTACAATTAATGTATTTATCAACAGAAAATACATGAGAAGATTTTATTTTTATTTTTTACTTTAAAAATCAGGCTTTGATATTATTGTATTATACAGGTTAATATACAGTGATGTTCTATGACCAGAATAAATAATATTAATAAAAAAAAAAACGCACTCCGTGAACAGAGCTGTCATACTTTCCTATTAGCCCAAAAAAGGCATAAAAAATGCAAAACCTGCATTTTTGGTGCAGGTCAATTTGGTGCAGTTACACAGGAAAAAAAGTTCCTGATCCTTTCCAAAAAACGCACCAGCTCCAATTTACTAAAGTCAAATAGACTTAATTTTGCAGGGGAAGTTGCACTTTGCAAAGGAACTGTCCCCAGAGCTTAGTGAATGAGGTGAAGCTCTGCTGGCTTCCACCATGCAATCACGTGATTGGGTATTCATGGCAAAGTAAAATTTCACCGCGTTCACTAAGCTCTGGAGGAAATTCCCATGGAAAGTACACCTTCCCTTGCAAAGTAAACAGCCTATGGGGGATATTTTTACGAAAAGGCAAATCCACTTTGCACTGAAAGTGCACTTGGAAGTGCAGTCGCTCTTAGCCCTTGTACACACGGTCGGAGAATCCGTCGGAATGTGTCCTATCGGACCGTGTTGTCGGATAATCCGACTGTGTGTGGTATGCATCGGGCTGATTCCGTCGGAAAAATTCGTCGGACCCAATTTTCCAACATGTTGGAAATATTTTCCGACCAACTGGTTCGATCGGACATACTCCGATCATGTGTAGAGAATTTTGATCGGACCAAGTGCCACGCATGCTCAGATCAAATTCCTACATCAAAGCTATTGGCTACTAGTCCCATCGTAACGAAAATTACGTCATCACGTTCTGAATGATCGGATTTTTCGACAACTTAGTTCGACCGTGTGTATGCAACAGTTTCGGACAAGATCCAACAGGCAAAATCCGACTGACAAAATCCGACGGATTTGGTTGGCAGAATGTCCGACCGTGTGTACAGGGGCTAAATCTAATCTGCCGCGTACACACGATCAGACTATCCAGCGGAGTTGGTCCGGCGGACAACCCGTCGGACTTTGCAGCAGAGGTCCACCGGACTTTTCGCACAAGCGGACCTGCCCACACACGCCCACACACCACCGGACTTTTCCAGCGGACAATCCGAACGGACTTGCCCACACCACATGGTGTAAAGTCCGTTCATTTTGAACATAGCTCCAGGTAGATGGAAGTAGCGCAGGAAGTTAATGTCACTGCCTCCATCGGCGAGCCCCGTCACCTCGCGAGCCCCGTCTCCTCGCGAGCCCCGTCACCTGGCATGGATTTAAAGGGGAAATTTTTTTTGGCGTAGGGGTCCCCCCAAAGTCCATAGCAGACCCTTATCCGAGCATGCAGTCCGGCTGGTCAGGAAAAGGGGGTGGGGACGAGCGAGCCCCCCCCTCCTGAGCCGTAAAAGGCCACGTGCCCTCAACATTGGGGGGTGCTTTGGGGAAGGGGGGGCCTGCATAAAATTACCACTTGCTTACTGGTCACTTATATCCCCTTCCTGCCCAGGCCAATTTTTAGCTTTTGGCACTGTTGCATTTTAAATGACAATTGTGCAGTCGTGCAACACTGTACCCATGTGATATTTCTTATAATTTTTTTGAGACAGATAGAGCTTTCTTTTAATGGTATTTGATCAACACTGGGGTTTTTTTTTTTTTTTGCTAAATAAACAAAAAGAATAGACCAAAATGTTTGGAAAAAAAAAAAGTTTTATTTAGTTTCTGTTATAAATTTTGTAAATAGGTCATTTTTCTCCTTCACTGATGGATAAGCTGCACTGATGGGCATTGATGAGGCAGCACTGATGGGCACTGATAGGCATCACTGATGAGCATTGACAAGCAGCAGTGATGGGCACTGATTGGCTGCACTGATGGGCATTGATGAGGCGGCATTGGTGGGTACTGATAGGCAGCACTGATGGAGTCTGGCAGCACTGATTGACAGCACTGATTGGTAGCACTCATTGGGCACTGTTTGGCAGCACTGATGAGCACTGTTGGGGCTGCACTGACTATGGCCCCTTTCACACATGCGGACCGTATGTCCATATTTCATTCATCCGTTTGAAATACAGACATACATGCATCCCTATGGGATAGCGGGTGTCTGCGGATGAACATCCGCTGACACCCGATATCGTCCGTCTCTGCTATGGTCCGATTCTGCAGAAGGAGGAAAATACTATTTTTCTATCCGTCTGCAGAGCGGATTGGATGAACGCAGACAGACGGTCTGTGCTCATCCGATCCCCCATAGAAGAGAGCGGAGAGCTGACAGGGCGGCCCCTGCACAGTGTGCAGGGACCACCCTCTCATCCGCCAGCTCAGTGGGGATAAACGGAGCGATCCCCGCTGAACAAGTAGATCACCACGGGGGGGGGGGGGGGGGGGGGGATCATTACGGATCCGTCCCGTGTGAAAGGGGCCTATAAGGAGACTGATAATCAGTGCACTGATTATTAATGTAGATATCACCTGTGTGGATTGCTGCTTACTGGCTCTCAGTGTGAGGAGAGGACTACCGATAACCAGCAAATCCTGTTTACACTGTGATGAGCTTTGATTGGGCACAGCTGGTCACATGGTAAAGAGCCGCTATGATTGGCTCTTTACCCCAATCTGTGATCAACTGTGTCCGATGCCAATGTGAGGGACGAGTGGAAAGCGTGACCATGGGAAGACTTCAATAGACTGCCTCCTGGAAATGTGCTACCACACTGTAGCCATCATTCGGCTATAGTGCGGTTGGAAAGAGGTTAATAAAAGCTGACCATTGTAAGCACTTCTGCCAGTGTTAAACAATGTGTTACAACCCAATCGCTACAACCGCAGGAGAGCTTGTTCTGTTGAAAAATAACAGGTTCACTGGCAGGATCACTGGGGGAAAATAAAACGAAAGAGAGAAAACTAAGGCAGACATCACATCTAAGAACTTCAATATAATAAATGTTTTCTTTTGGGTTTAATACCGCTTTAATTATGGGACCTTCCAGCGTGCCAAGGATTGGCACTGCAGCATTGATAGAAAGAGCTGTTGCTATGATTACGTAAATGCTGTAAATGTAATTGATTTTCAGTTTGTAACCTGTTTTGTGGGACTTGAGGTAAACTCTGGAGGATTCCCTGTAATTAGCTCTCAGACCCAGCTGTTCCTAGTGGAGCGGGGAAGGGGAGGAAATCAATGTCACAATTCCTACTGAGTGCCTGTCAATGCACAGTTTTAACCAATGGCAGAAGACGGTTAACTAATTACTGAATGGTATTCAGTTCTGAAAGCGAATTCCGCTCGTAGAAAACAACAAATCACATGCAAATGCTTAAAAGGCATCCGTCTCCATGTTTTCACTTTATTTACATAGAATAGCGATACCATTAAAAAGACTTTATCATAAATTAGAGGTTTATATCTGCTATATGTGGCCACATCCCTATATAGCTATAGAAAAAATGAGTTTCCCCCCATTTAATGGGACTTTAAAGGCTCAGAGAGTAAACATATACCACTAAAAAGACTAATGCCTAGTACACACGATTCTATTGTTGGACGAATGATCATCCGTTTTTTTTGTTTTTTTTTGCATGTTAGTCTCCATATCAAAAATAAAGAGGTTACTAAAGTTACAAAAATTCTCATATGACAGAATAATAATTTGGAGTGATGTACAGGCATACCCCACTTTTAAGTACACAATGGGGTTTATTTTCTAAAGCTGGAAAGTGCAAAATCAGGCTCACTTCTGCATAGAAACCAATGAGCTTCTAGGTTTTATTACCAAAGCTTAATTGAACAAGCTGGGGTTAGAAGCTCATTGGTTTCTATGCAGAAGTGAGCCTGATTTTGCACTTTCCAGCTTTAGAAAATAGACACCATTGTGTACTTTAAAGTGTATGCCTGTAATGTGTTGTATTGTATTTGCATTGTATTTTCAGAAGAAAACTGATAAAATGCAAATCGTACGATCTGGTATCGTACAAGAAAAAGTTTTGTGCTTATTCCATCGGATGATTTTGCATGATCTGTCCTGATCAGTACCAACTATCAGATTATCGTACGATCGCTTTGAAATCTGTATTTTTCGTACGATTTTCTGATTGTGTGTACCAGCCTCAGGCCAGGTTCACACTATTGGGAACTGGATGTGGGATCACCGCATCTAATTCACAATAGCAGGAGATTGTGACTGCCTATCGATGGAGCCGGTTCACATATCTCTGACGCAGCTCCGGTGCAAATTTTCACAGAAGCAATGTGTGTTGTTTGGTCCATTGCAGGTCTGAATGAAGCCCAAAATTTGGGCTGAAATCAGACTTGAAACAGTTAACCAGGAGGCACAGGACTCCTGCTGGGAGTCGCATCGGCATTAGGTGTGAACCAAGCCTTAAAGTGGATGTAAACCCTCACATATACCCATTGAAGTGAACAGCCTCAGATGATACACAGAGATAAAACAAATCTCCCTACATAAGTTTTACATGTATATCTCATGTCTTCAGCTTTATATATTCTTTAGAAAGTTCAGATCATGTTCAGAGAATTTCTCTTCCTGTTCAGCACTACAGTGAAGCCAGCGCATACAGCCAAGACAAGGGATTGGAGGAAAGGCACACACCCCCTCTCCTCATAGGTAGAGACTTTCAGAACTGTTCATTGAATCGTTCAGCAGGCTGATAATCATTTTTCTACCATCCTCCCCAACACAAAACTTAGGCTGGTTAACTCAGTTAATGGAGAACTTGTCAGAAGTTATCAGGCAGATAACAGAAGAAGGGAGCAGGAGACAGCCACGGGACATAGTACTTTGGAGAGAGATAAGAAAACACTTCAGCTATAGGTGCCCAGGTCAAATATCATGAATCTGGTTTACATCCACTTCAAGTGTTCCATCAAGTCTGCTCCCCCCTCCTTTTTTCCATTTTTTTGGGGGGGGGGGTTGGTTTTTTTTTAACATTTTTCATCTAAGTATAGATCTATGTTTGTCCCAAGCATGTTTGACTATATTTACTGAATAAATAAACGAAGATGGGATTGGTCAGGGATGAATTACCAGGCACACAGTAAAACAACTCCCTTTCCATTGCGCCATGGCACTTCTTTATGACGTTTTTTTAAGGTGTCAGGAACAGGTTTTACAATAAGGCCACAAAACCAGGAGGAATGGTAATACGGTTTTATTGAGGGACCTACCGACTTCTGTTTTACATTTATTTTGTAAGGCTTCATACTTAAAAAAACAAAAACAAAAAACAAAACATTAAAAACAGAAAATCATTGTTTAGTTGTATGTGTTTCCCTCTTTTGGGTGAGTATTCAGAAAACCATTGTTTAGTTGTATGTTTTTCCCTCTTTTGAGTGAATTTTTCCCTCTTTTGGGGATATTGCTCCATTTGTCCCCCCGAATATGTTGATCCTGAGCCCTTTTACAAGAGTCAGCTCAATTAGGCCCTCCGGCCCTCCCCCTCTTTCCTTCTCCCCTCCTCCCTTTTCCCCTCCTTCCACAAAGTGGATACTGGGGAAGCTTACTTTGGGGAAACACGTTGATCCAATTATCCTTAGTTGCTATCTGGCATATTGATGTCCCTATTATGTGCTTATAGCTCTGATTATAGGTTTTTTTTTAAATACATTTTTTTACTGTATATAATAAACATTATTATTTTATTAATATTATTTACTTTGTTATTGGATGTATTGTTAGGCAATTAAAAATCCCCATTTCCCATAATCTCTCTGATGTATAGGCCAGCAACAAAATTTGTTCGCACCACAACTACTTCACAGATATATGAGTGTAGAGTTATATATATATATATATATATATATATATATATATATATATATATATATAAAAATGGAGGCGGAAGATAAAGTAGGGTCACCAAGGAGTCTGAGTGGATTGTCCAATTTTGGGGTTCGCCAAAGCAAGCAGGGCAACAACCAAATTAAGGGAGACATAATATGGCCCAGAGGTATAGCGCTTTCAAGTATCCCTTGTTATAGTTAAGCAACCACATGTGCCCCTACATGTTGCGATCCACTCCTCGCCCTCCATTATCTTAGTTACCTTCTCAATCCAGTCACCTCGTCTAGGAACATGTGTTCTCTTCCAATGGATCATTATCAGGTGCGTTGAGCTAATGAGGAAGAGCGCTACATTTATAGGGCCTAAGTGGAAGAGTGGGGACTAATGGATTTTTTTACTTTGTATTATAGCCTGGAAAATTTCCTAAACATCTAACATATTCTGACAATACTCATCTCATAGCATAACATATACACCATATTATCTCATTAACATCACTAACACATTGTGTTACCATTAAAATGACTCACTTTAATATTACATATTTATGTGTTGAGAATGGTTGGAACATGCACTGTAACAACAACCTGGACAGCACTGCTGTAATGCGATCTTTATGCGTCTTTCCTATTGTTTATAAACAAGAGAGTGTGTTGTAAAAGCATTATACGGCTTGTCAGGATATGCATTTTTAAACAAAACAAGCAAGAACAGAAATTAGGTCTCATGAGTAATTAATAAGGCCTGGTTAATGTACAATGGAAAACTTGGTCATGGGAGAAGAATAAAAACTGCAATATTCATCGCAATGCTATCAGGCTGGCAACAAAAAAAGTGTTTCCTAATAGCATCATTCTCCTTTGACACTGCACCTCTAAAGGGAACCTGTCCTATCCTAGCAGTTTGCAAGAGGATAGGGACTGAGGAACTGACCATGGTACTTATGGTCACAACCATATTTTATTAAACAAGGCCATGGACAGGGTCAGTATTGGGCTGGATGAGTAGTTAGCCGATTCCTAGCCCTCCTAAGCCCACTGAAAAGCCAAGTTATATGATGTAAATCCAATCAATAAAATCTAATATAAGCTTTAAAATATTAATGTAATTTCAAATGTAATTTTCAATCCTATTTAATGTTTTACTAAACTCACAACAGTAAAATCAGTCTGTATATGTAGTAAAGCATGCTTGTTATACTCGCTGTAGAACCTAAGGGGTTAATCCTCTGCATTCTGTAAAAAGGTTGTTTGATCCCTTCTTCTCCAATTCCCCCTGCTAGTTCCACTGTCCCCAATGTATCTCCTGATAAAGCGCCTTGGGGACAAGCTGCACATGCTCAGTTTTGTGTATATTGCTAGAGAGTTTTTTTTTCTTGGGAGAGTGCATGCAATCACTACAGGTCCAATCAGCACTGTCCAGAGGGTCAGGTGTCCTGCAGCTTCATAGGACAATCAGGGGATAATGAAAACTTCTCCTACAAGCTTTAACCAGACACCGATAGAAGTCACAAGACTGCTCTAACTGCTGATGAGAAAAGTTATTTAGCAGTTTATATTTACTAAAATAATTGCATGTTCCATGTTCTATGTACTGTGGAAGACCAGATATACTGAATTCAGGGTCCTGGGTTTGGTAACACTTTAAGCAAATTCCACATTTTGCAAAAAATTATAAAAGCACCCACATAAATAAAATAAAATGAATAAATAAATAAAATTAAATGTGCATTTCAATGTTTGCATTGGAGCCTGCAAAGCATTGCAACTGTGATGAATTGTGGGTGCAATGCACAGGCTCCTGCAGGCCCTTCCTCGAGGCCCAGGTATGTACGGAGAGCTTCAGTTATGCAGCCAGAGGAAGTAAACAATGTACTACAAGTGTGGTGAAATGACGTCACTTGTATACTATTTAAAACCTTGAATCTTTCTGATGCGGTGGAGATGGTACTTGTAGTCTCCCCATTCACATACCCTATGCATGGATAATGGGGGTGTGTGGGCAGAGCCATTCACAGCCATGCCAAATTCAAAACTAAACAGAAACCTGTGATGAAAAGCACCCCATGATTCAGGTAACTGAGGGTGGGGGCTGGGGAATGTAACTGTTGGAAGGCAACATGGTTTAATGTCATATTTCTGGAGTTTACTTTCTGGTTGATACAACCAGGTGACTTAAGTTGGAAGTTGAAAGTAGACACAGCAGGGTGTCGATTCATGCCCCTGGCAGGAGGAGCAGAAGATCAAAGGGCTGGCTAGCTATCACTGAAGATGTCCCAGGTCCATGGACGAATACTGCCCCTAGAGGTCACTACAGCATGACAGACAGAAAAATAATATATTAAAAAGGACTGCCTATTAACTGTTGGATTGGATAGAATACTTGATGGACTGGCAAAGGGGTGGTGTCTGGGCAGTGTACGAATGGGGTTTAAAAAGTGTTGACTAAGAGGAAAAGCTCTCTCTTTTGCCATTTTGTGCCCAGCTGACGAGACAATACCTAGAGGACGACCTTACGTAATGTATCTTTGATGTTTTTGTTTTTTTTATGCTCTGTAATATTTTCCTTTAGTGTTTTTATGTTAGCATTTCCTATTTTCTTGGGAAATAAATAAGACGTTGTTTTACTAAGCAGTGTGATTGTTTTCATAGCTAACCTTATATCATTGTACTATCGACAGTGACATTATCACAGTTTTAATAGACTAGCTGACTATAGGAATAGACAAATTAATACGTATATGGAATAAATAGAGGGAATCCATAGCCACCTAATATTTAGTTCAATATTTATTTTAGTAACTGTGTTACATGTTACACCCTAAATATGGGTGTAACATGAAAAATGCTCCCAAAGGTGGAATGATCATATAAATATGCAGCTTTTATTAAAATTATATGTGATGATCCTGTCATGAAGGTCACTTCTTTTTATAGGGTGGCAACTGTGACGGAGGTGTGGGTGGAAGAGAACAGACACGGAGAGCAAGAGGGGTTTTAGGGCCGTTTAAAAAACAGGGAAGGCCACAGGGCAATAATTCCAACACTGTGAGAGACATGCAAAAATATAACTGGGTGGTATTAGGACATATCAAGGGATAGGTCCAGGGGCACAGGGCAGCAATCTAGTACAGCAGAGACTTAGTTCAAAATCACAGGGCAGAATCCGAGCATCGTGAGTAACAGGCCAAAATCACAGTCCAGGGTCACATGGCAAAAATTCGGGCACAGTGACAGTGCAGGCCATAATCTGGTAGAGCAAAGTCCAGGGGCACAGGGCAGCAATTCAGGGACTCACCAGCCAACAGTGGCCTCAGCAGAGGAAGTTGAGGCAGAGTGGCTGGAAACAGATGGTCTAAAGGGCAGAGGTCCTTCATAAAGCTATTGCAGGTTCTCAAAGGGCTGTGTGTCCCGGCCTTAGCCTCAGGGCCTCGCAGACAGTAGTTTAAGGAAGAGCAGAGAATAGAGTAAAAGTCCCAGTGTTCAGAACACCACACAGAACAACAAAACCCAGCAGTGCAGAAAGAAAAGGTAGTCTCAGCAGGTCCATGTATTTTTTAGTCTCAATCTAGTGGAATGGGCAGACAAAAGTTTCCCTGTGTCCATCACTGGGGAAAGCTCCAACATCCTCCATTGTTATCTGCATTTTTAAGTGAACCAGAGACCTTGGTTATGGGGTTACGACTAAGCGAAGAAATTAGTGAAACACATTAACCATGCTGCCTCTGTGCTGTCATGATGCTGTAACCTCGATGGAAGCCTAACATTGACAACACCGCTCCCAGGTATTTCCAGCCGTCAAGCATTCTCTTCTCTCGCCTGTAGCCGGTCCTGTCTGACACAAGGGAGATCACGTCATTGCACCAGAGCGGCCTGAAAATAGGTAAAAATAGCAATCTTTCTTACACAGGCTAGTCATATTAGGTGTTAGGAATAGATAGGGAGCATTTTAAAAATTAGTTTGGGATATTTCAGAATTCTTCTTTAAGCATGTATGGTCCACTGTTGTCACCATCAGGCAACCCATCCTAAGAATAGTCATGCAATCATGTATGTATGCATGTATGTATGAGTATATACACAACCGTTTTAACACTGATTGATCAAGGTATTGAACTGTACAAAGGTCCTGGGCTTTCTTAAGCTAGGTAACCCGATTTTCAAAATGAAATCAGGGGGCACCCTACTGACTACCAGTATTTGTAGCCGCACCCACAAAACCATGCCTCCTCATTTGTAGCTAAACCCGCAAAATTTTGCCTGATTTAAAGTGCTTGTAAACCTTCACATATAGCCAGCAAAGTAACTTGGCTCAGGTGATACACGGAGAATAAACAACTCATCCTATATACGTTTCCCCAGTTTATCTGCAGTATTCTCTTCTCTACATCCATTAACAGTAAATTGCTGAATTATTAAGCTTGTCTGAGCATTCAGAAAAAAGGGGGAGGAGAGCTGAATTTTTACTCTGCAGAGCTCAGTGAGGAGAGCTCTGAGAGCTGATTGGAGGGAAGAGACACACCCTCTTGACACAGCACACAGTAACAGAGCTGAGGCTGTCAAATAAGGTCCCTCCCCTGTCACCGTTTTTCTCTCTGTGTCAGGAAAACTTGTCAGAAGTGACTCATGCTGATAGCAGAGGAACGGCGCAGCAGACAGAAATTACCCTTAGTGATATTAATTGACACAAGTACATACTATAGAGGGATATGCTTTGTTCATATTTCATGTCTGAGGTTTACATCCACTTTAATTTCCTTTCCTATTTAAAACTGTATAAAGCATAATAAAACAGAATATAGGTGTAGCGCCACATATGTCCAGCTTCCCAAGCTAAAAATCATTAAGATCTTTTTAGATCAGACATTCCAAAGACGACTCTCAAGCTACTGCAGGAATATCATCTTTGCAGTATAAGGAGACATGAAACTGCAACTGGCTACAGACAAAACACTTCTCTGATCTTCCAACATGTCTGCTCCCAGAGGAATATTAATTGCAATTCTGGGAAGCATTAAATATGTAAAATCGTGTATAACTGAAATGAATTTATGGGCTATGAATAGCAAAATAAAACACAAGTGATATCACAATCAATATTTGGTATATTACACATCAGAATGCAGGGAGCTTGTGAGAAGTAAATGTTATTCAACCTCACCACACCGGAAAAGGATGAAATGTAAAAAAATGAATTTCAGACACTAATCCACACAACAGTGAATGCTGTTATTATATGTTCAAAAAAATGCAATTTATCAAGTAGAAAAATTGTTCTTTATATCAGGCTCCTGTAATCCACTGTACATCAGAACACTGGACTGGGAGAAGGAGGTGCAGCATAAGGCCGGCCATAGATGGTTCCATTCTTGGCTGGTTCAGCAGGGACCAGCCAAAATTTGAGATTCGAACTGACCTGGTCAATTTATAGATAGGAAACTCCTATCCTCATATTGATTAGTGGTTCCAAATTAATAATAACTACTGCAGTAGGGAACAGAAACAAAAGATAAACTCTGCATCTTTCCAAATAACTGTTCTGCCTTATTATGATGCAATTGAAGGTTTTTATACACATGATTACGGAGGTAACATATTAATATTACAATTGTACGTTTATGGTAACAAGGGACGTAACATAGGCAGACTAATTCCAATCAGGACTCGAAAGAATGTAAACATGTAATGAAAACATTAGTGCCGAGTGCACAGTGATGGCAGTGTGCAATACATACAAAATATAATACAATTATATACAGAACTTACAAATTTCCTTTACAGAACCATGTATAGGCAGGCTGAAAGTACAACGTTGAATTGGTTATAACTGCCAGATTTTACTTACAATTATCGCTAACGGCTGCCATCCCTCTCGGTGGGGGTGGCTTACCCCGCTCCTCCTGTTTAAAGAATACAATGTCTCGGCAGGAGGGATTCCCCTGTCAGCGCTGTCTGTGTCGATGAGGGAATTGTGCGAATTTCTTTCCTGCGACCCGTGGTTGCAGGACAGAAATCCGCACTGTCTATGTCTAAGTAGCTGACAGTAAATGGAGATAACAGCATGATGACCTCTTCAGATAGTTGTTGCTCCCTCAATGCCCAGTCATTAGGCCGGAATTGTGCTTTGATTAGTGTTCCAGACAAAGCCGTGTATCTACTGCAGCGGAGGATAAGGATATCATTGTGTTGTCTAGCAGTGGTGCCTGGATCATAATACTGGCTGGCTGAACAGAAATACTCATTTATTGAAACAGTTTATTTAACTGCTTGCTTGGTGTTCAGCTTTAAAGTACTAAACTTCCCCTACCCCCCGTTTTTTCCCACTTATGTTTTTTTTTCCCACTTATCTGTGGTGTTGTAGTGCTCTTCAAATTGCATACTCAAATCCCAATCAAGCAGGGGTGGCCTGTCCATTAAGGGTGCACAGGCGCCGCCCCCTCTGTCCACACCACCCCTATAAGGTTAATGGATAGATTCATGCATAGCATAGCATGAATCTATCCACGACCACCACAGCCACCGCCTATTCGTGCATCCGGCCCCTTTCAGGGACACCAGGCACATGAATTACAGCAGTGGGGGTGTTTTTTTGTGGCACCTAATTAGAGCAATAGGCTCTATTAGGCTTCAAAATAGGGTGGACTCGGAGCGCAGAATATTGCGCTCTGAGCCCACCCAGGTGTGTAAGAAAAGCAAATAAATATTTGCCACTGCAATCCAGTGTTGTCCTACTGCGATCTGTTGTTTCGGATGACACACAGCAGGTCCTGCGCAGCCATCTTGCTGCTTTTCCAGGCATCCAGCTCTGATGACATGCCTGCCCTCAGCCATCCCTACTTCATGACCAGACCATTTTCTACTTTAACTGACAATTGCGCAGTAATGCAACCCGGTCTCCAAATAAATAATATATGTCCTCTTTTTCCTCACAAATAGAGCTTTCTTTTGGTGGTATTTGATCACCTCTGTTTTTTATTTTTTGCACTATAAGCAAAAAAAGACTGACAATTTAAAAAAAAAAAAAAAAATATATATATATATATATATATATATATATATATACAGTACAGACCAAAAGTTTGGACACACCTTCTCATTCAAAGAGTTTTCTTTATTTTCATGACTATGAAAATTGTAGATTCACACTGAAGGCATCAAAACTATGAATTAACACATGTGGAATTATATACTGAACAAAAAAGTGTGAAACAACTGAAAATATGTCTTATATTTTAGGTTCTTCAAAGTAGCCACCTTTTGCTTTGATTACTGCTCCACACACTCTTGGCATTCTGTTGATGAGCTTCAAGAGGTAGTCACCCGAAATGGCTTTCCAACAGTCTTGAAGGAGTTCCCAGAGATGCTTAGCACCTGTTGGCCCTTTTACCTTCACTCTGCGGTCCAGCTCACCCCAAACCATCTCGATTGGGTTCAGGTCCGGTGACTGTGGAGACCAGGTCCTCTGGCGCAGCTCCCCATCACTCTGCTTCTTGGTTAAATAGCCCTTACACAGCCTGGAGGTGTGTTTGGGGTCATTGTTCTGTTGAAAAATAAATGATGGTCCAACTAAACACAAACCGGATGGAATAGCATGCCACTGCAAAATGCTGTGGTAGCCATGCTGGTTCAGTATGCCTTCAATTTTGAATAAACCCCCAACAGTGTCACCAGCAAAGCACCCCCACACCATCACACCTCCTCCTCCATGCTTCACGGTAGGAACCAGGCATGCAGAGTCCATCCGTTCACCTCTTCTGCGTCGCACAAAGACACGGTGGTTGGAACCAAAGATCTCAAACTTGGACTCATCAGACCAAAGCACAGATTTCCACTGGCCTAATGTCCATTCTTTGTGTTCTTTAGCCCAAACAAGTCTCTTCTGCTTGTTGCCTGTCCTCAGCAGTGGTTTCCTAGCAGCTATTTTACCATGAAGTCCTGATTCACACAGTCTCCTCTTAACAGTTGTTCTAGAGATGTGTCTGCTGCTAGAACTCTGTGTGGCATTGACCTGTTCTCTAATCTGAGCTGCTGTTAACCTGCGATTTCTGAGGCTGGTGACTCGGATGAACTTATCGTCCGCAGCAGAGGTGACTCTTGGTCTTCCTTTCCTGGGGCGGTCGTCATGTGAGCCAGTTTCTTTGTAGTGCTTGATGGTTTTTGCCACTGCACTTGGGGACACTTTCAAAGTTTTCCCAATTGCTCGGACTGACTGACCTTCATTTCTTAAAGTAATGATGGCCACTCATTTTTCTTTACTTAGCTGCTTTTTTCTTGCCATAATACAAATTCTAACAATCTATTCAGTAGGACTATCAGCTGTGTACTGTATCCACCTCCTGCACAACACAACTGATGGTCCCAACCCCATTTATAAGGCTTGAAATCTCACTTATTATACCTGACAGGGCATACCTGTGAAGTGAAAACCATTTCAGGCGACTACTTCTTGAAGCTCATCAACAGAATGCCAAGAGTGTGCGGAGCAGTAATCAAAGCAAAAGATGACTACTTTGAAGAACCGAGAATATAAGACATATTTTCAGGTGTTTCACACTTTTTTGTTCAGTATATAATTCCTGTTAATTCATAGTTTTGATGCCTTCCGTGTGAATCTACAACTTTCATAGTCATAAAAATAAAGAAAACTCTTTGAATGAGAAGGTGTGTCCAAACTTTTGGTCTGTACTGTATATATATATATATATATATATATATATATATATATAGTTTACTTCCTGCTATAAACCATATCCAATAAAAAAAAAATAAAAAAAAAATCGAAATTCTTCATCAGTTTAGACCAATATGTATTCTGCTACATATTTTTGGTAAAAAAATCCCAATATGCGTATACTGATTGGTTTGCGCAAAAGTTATAATGCCTACAAACTATGGTGTGTATATATATATATATATATTTTTATTATTATTATTATTATTATTGCGATATTGCAGTGGACAAATTGGACACCTGCCACTTTTTGGGGACCAGTGACACTAATTCAGTGATCAGTACTAAATAATATGCACTGTCTCTGTACTAATAACATGGACTGGGAATGGGTTAACATCAGTGGCGTTCAAAGGGTTAAATGTTTGCCTAAGTTTTGCTTCATAACTGTGGGCGAGGTGCTTTGACTAGGGAAAGGCAAAGATCCATGTTCCTGCTTAGCAGAAACACAGGATCAGTACCTTTCTCGCCGACCGAACGACAATCTGCCTTACATAGGCAGATTGTCGTTCTGCTTGTGTACGATCCAATCGGCAGGTGCCAGCAGACATCGAGTCCATGGTACCTGCCGCTGGGCTCCTGCTGTGTATAATCACAGCGGGAGCGGGTGGCGTGCCCCAGAACCGAAAGTGTCAGATCACGTACTAGATACGTGATCTGGCACAGAGCGGCCGCCCTGATGAAGTATATGTACTTGGACGGTCGCTAAGCGGTTAAATTTCATGCACGGCATTTATACTAAATGCTAAAATACTTGCATCTAAAAATAAAGATAAAAAAATAAAAACATTTATTTCTATGCTGAAAATAATAATATGAAAATCTGTTGTCATCAGTTCTAAGAAGAGAAAGTGAACCGACCTCCCATGTCTGCTCCACCCAAATATCAGTCATTGGTGGTCATAGAGGAGCAGACACTAACGGGGTCAGGAAGGCTGCATGAATTTCTATTGCTGGAACTGACATCAGAAAGCGAGCGTGCCAGTAATGGAAATCATTACCTATAAAATTTTATACATATAATTTTTTGTAGTTTATTGCATATATCCTTTTAAGTATAATGTATGCAAATTAATCAATACGCAACTGAAGGCATTGTATTTTCAAGATTTGACAGATATTCAGTACTGAAATGAGTAAAGCAATGGCAATTACTGTTTTGTGTATGCAAAAAGAAGTACCGTATATCTATTGGGTAAAATATCAGATTCTATCTGAATATTGACTATAGCCAGGTTATATATATATATATATATATATATATATATATATATATATTTTTTTTTTTTTTTTTTTTTACCTTGCTACCCTCAGGCTGCCAAAGTGGTGCCATCCTACTCCTATGATCCATTGAGTTAGAAGACTACAGTGTGACATCTGTTTCTGCTCTCTATATGGAGAGGAGGAGAGCAGACATTTTGGTCCATTTGCCAACTCACAATTATAGTGGTTTGTTTACTGCCACAATAAATATAAAAAAAAAAAATGTGAACAGTTGCATCAACTCGAGTTGGAGATTTAACTAGACATGTACAGAGTGAAAAAATGTTTTTTTGTTTTGTTTCGATACGTTATTTACATACATTTTTTTAATCCATTTAATTCGTTTTCGGAATTTGTTTTGTTTATTCGTATATATATTAAATCCATTAGAATTTTTTAAATTCAAATCGATTCTTTCTATTCTATTCAGTTGTTTTTTTTCTATACTATTCTGTAATTTTCTATTCTATTCTAATCTATTCTTTTTTATTCTATTTAAATTCAATTTGAATTTTTGATTCTATTTTTGGAAAATGGTTATATTCTTTCTATTCTATTGTTTTTGTAATTCTATTCTTTTCTATTTTTTAGTCTATTCAATTTTTTTTCCTATTATTTTCTATTTTATTCTTTTCCTATGTATACAAAGTCAAATGTATTCTTTTTGAAATTTGAATTTCAGAAGATGGTTATATTCTATGTTATTCTATTCTATTTGTTTCTATTATATTCTAGTCTATTCTGTTCTTTTATTTTCTATTCTGTTTTGTTCTATTTTATTCTATTATGTTCTTTATTTTCTGTTATATTCTTTTCTATTCTGTTTTTTTCTATTCTATTCCTTTATTTTCTATTCTATTTTATTCTCTTTGTAAATTGGAAAACTATTCAAATTAAAAAAGTATTCGAAAACTATTCAAATTCTGTCCAAATTTTTTTCTGTTATTTCGGACTTGTTTAAATTCGGGTAATTAAATAGAAAAATTTGTCAGAATCTCAATTCGGAACCAAACGAACCACAAACGTCTATAGACAACAATGGGTGGCATGGGTGGGGGGTTTAACTTCTAACAAGTTTTTTCCTGCCTCCATCCATTAGAGTTGGCAAATACATGTGGACCATTCCTTTTCTTTACAGCTATAACTTTGGAGGGCATTCAAATTCAAATCCAGGTCATTCTTCCCCAAAGGTTTGTGTTGGTGTCCATCATTATGATGGCTTACCTTTAAAATAGACTATCCCCCGTTCAGTCCATCATAAATGCTGCTGCCAGGCTCACCCACCTTACAAACTGCTCAGCGTCTGCTACCCCTCTCTGCCAATCGCTCCTTTGGCTGTCACTCAACTAACAAATGAAATTCAAAATACTAACAATAACTTACAAAGCCATCCACAACTTGGTCCCCAGCTTGTCAGGGCACCATCCGCAACAAAGGTTTTTGAAGACCTGACATTCCTGCCAGTACTTTGCATGGCCGCAAGAATTCACACTGGTGCATAACAAATACAAAGATGCACACAAGAATGCACATTGGCACATGCATGATCAAACAGGAACACACCGGACCACGCAGGTGCACTGGCGTACAACCGGGAACGCCCCAACATAGTTTGGTGCCAAACGGCCTTTAAAAGGAAGCCCATCAGTGGCTATAGTTGCTGGATGATCTTTGGCTCCTCCATTGTGTTTTCCCTGCGATTCTCTTGTTTCCGTGATCTCTTGTTACCGAACCAGCTTATCCTAGACCTGTGTCCTGCCTGCCTCCTGTGTTTGACCTCCGCTACCCACCTGACCACATCTGCTCTGATACCCACCTGGCTCCTGACCTTGGCTTCAGTCTCTGCATTACCCTAGACCTGCAATGGGTCATGGGTGCCACCTGTCTGCTGACTCCATTCCAGCACCTCAGCCTAGTAGGTAACCCGTGTTACTTTGGGCCAAATCTCTCCTGTTTCATCCGGGGGGGGGGGGGGGTCTGGGGTTTACCTGCAAGGGAAGCCCTCTCTTCATTGGCCTCCAGCACCAGGTGCATGATCAACATCACTAACCTAGTCTCAGAGTACCAACCAAATCATTCCTCCCAAGCAAGGCCTCTTGCTCTCTAGCTCCCTTGTCATCTCATCTCATGCTCGTCACCAGGACTTTTCCTGAGCCGTTCCCATACTCTGGAATGCTCTACCCCAATCTGACTATCTCCTACTTTGCCCACTTTCAGAAGATCCCTGAAAACTCATCTCATCTCTCACTTATCTCTTCAGAGAAGCCTATCTGGCCCCACCTAACAACTGTACATTTATTCTCTCCATCAACACATCCCCCAGAGTTATTGCCTCTTGTCTTCATGTAAAATCCCAATTTTTCTTTTTGCTGCAATTTTCTGCATTACCTCTTGTATATCTTGACCCTATCTTGACCCTCCTCTTAGATTGTAAGCTCTAACGAGCAGGGTGATTCCTACTGTAATAAAGTGTATTGTAGTTGTACTGTCTATCCTCAAGTTGTAAAGCGCTGTGTAAACTGATGGCGCTATATAAATCCTGTATAATAATAATAATAATTTAGATTGACAGGGCGGGCTGGCTCAAGACATTGTGCTACCTGGGTTCAAGAATTAAATGCTGCCCCCACACCCCTCCTAAAAAAAATCCCACCCATCAAAAGGGCTGCATTGTGGGGGGGGGGGGGGGGGAATGGGGCTGCATTGTGGCTTTATGGGGGGTTAATTATTAGAAAATATTATATATACTGTTATCTTCTTCTATAACTCACCATTGGACCTGTCCACCAGACACCCATTGTCTGTCCTCAGTCCTCCTGTCATTCCTGTGTCTGCCATGGCCACCGCCCTAGAAGATCCAGCCTGCCCTGCGTGAGATGGAGTGCACTGATATGTGGCGTCAAAATCTTGGGCGTTAATTTGCTGCCCCTCTCAATGTGCCGCCTGGGTCCAATGGACCCAGTGGGCATACCTCCCAACTTTTTGAGATGGGAAGGAGGGACACCTATTTGGAAAAGTATGTAGGCATAGGACACCCCCCCTGTCACGCCCCCCTTAAAGGAGAAATATGCAAAAAAAAAGATTCATTAAACCCACAAGTGCTTCTTTTTACCATGACTATTCCTTTATACTATTTGGAATTTACAAATGCAGCAATTTTGAAACTGGATGAAATGTTTAGCACTGGGAAACACATTTTGAAAGATAAAAAGTGCAGTTTATATACAACTATATAGATCAGACCAAAATGAGGGACAAATGAGGAGGAAAGAGGGACAGAGGGACAGTCCCTTGAAATCAGGAACAGTTGGGAGCTATGCCAGTGGGACCCATGTTAGGGCCGGCTCTGCTGACAGCACAGCTCGGCCCAATGTCCCGGTTTAGTTTTAGAACGGTTTAGTTATACCATGCCAAGGAAGACTGAAAAAAACACCAACTGTAATTTTCCACAAGTACCTTGGACGTATGGGATTTCAGAAACATATGTGCTTGATGATTTTCTGAAAAGACATTAGAATTGCATGGCAAGTTCAGTTGAAAATACTACTTAGTTGCATTCCACTTTGATCTAGAATTTGTGACTGTAATACCATTACTAGCCATAGCAATTAAATATGCGCAAGTCTTACGCTGTTGTTTGTAAATAACCTAAATGTAACGTGTCTTGTATTTCCCAGGCCGCTCTGTGTCTGATTGCCATTTAAGAAACAGAAAATGCTGCAATTCACTAAATGATCTGGCAGCTCAGCCAGCTGAGAAGAGAAGCGAAACAAGACCATTGCATCGACTACCCTCCCAGCATGGAGCTACAATAACATTACACCCCAAGGAGTACGGACTTACAACCCGGAACCAAACACAGCTCCACATATGCTGAACATCTGTGTCTTCCAACAACACAAAGGACCTAAAGGGGAATTCCACTTTGCACCATGTTCTGAAACAATGCACAGCTGTTAAGCTAATATATGGTATTTTAATGTACTGTATGCCTTGATAAACTAAACTAAAATGCAAAGCTATAAAACAGGATTTCACCAAGATCCACTATCACTGGGTACTGTCGGATTTAAAGCTGACCCTGATTAAAGTGAATCAGTCACTTAAAATCAAGTTAAAAAGGCTCAGTGAAGCAGTCAATCATATTGATGGGCCAATAGGAATGAAAGGTGGGAGACAAGTTCAGAAATTGTGTCCAATCACAAGAGCCTGGCATTTTAGAGTGAATGGGACAATGAAAGCTGCTGTAGTTATGTACGGGTATGTGGGTTCAGGTGCCCACAGTTTATACCTGCTAGCGGCCTTCTTTTTTTTTTTAAGTCATTTTAAGCCTGGTCAGCTGTACATTGGAAGGTTTACTCTGTAAAGCTGGATACACACTAAAAAAAAAATTTGGGGATTTTTTTTTCCTTTATATTTACCAAAACCATATAATACATACCTCCCAACTGTCCCTGATTATGTCCCTCTGTCCCTCATTCCTCTTCATTTGTCCCTCATTTGGGTCTGATCTATATAGTTGTATATAAAATGCACTTTCTATCTTTCAAAAAGTGTTTCCCAGTGCTAAACCTTCCAACCAACTTCTAAATTGCTGCATTTGTACATTTTAAAAGCCAATAGTAGTGGTATAAAAAGCACTTGTGGATTTAATTAACCTTTTTTTGGGTTAATTCTCCTTTAAGGGGTGTGGCAGGGGGCGTGTCCTATGACTACATACATGTTTACATACATAGTAGGTGTCCCTCATTCCCATCTCAAAATGTTGGGATGTATGTATAATATGAGATCAAACCTAAACACGTTCAATTTATATGCAATCAGGCAGGCCCTTGCACAGTTAAAGGTAAATTCAAAGGAAACCGAACAACAAGAGTTGTATAGTGTGTATCCAGCTTAAGGCAACATAAAAAAAATGGAATCCTCTCCTAGACATCATATTGAGTAATTACTAATCTGAGCGGTCTCCTAGATCAGTGATGGCGAACCTTGGCACCCCAGATGTTTTGGAAACTACATTTCCCATGATGCTCATGCACTGTGCAGTGTAGTTGAGCATCATGGGACAAGAAGTTCCAAAACATCTGGGGTTTGCCAAGGTTCACTATCACTGTCCAAGATGGTAAGCTCTAACAAGCAGAGCCCTCTGATTCCTCGTGTTATAAATTATATTGAAACTCTATTGTCTGCCCTCATGTTGTAAAGCTCTGCGTAAACTGTTGGCACTATATAAATCCTGTATAATAATATTAATAATTTATGCTACAATGAAACGTATGTCTATGCTACCTAGCAGCTATCCAACTCCTTAACAGCCAAGGCCATCCAGGTCTCTGAACTTCCATAATACTTGACTTGTAGTCATCCACCAGCAGGGAAATATATGCAAAGAAACAGGGGCAAATTTTGCATAAGCATTTAAATCCTGAAGAAATCAGTGCCCGTGTATTTTAACTAGCAAGAAGTTGAAAAGGTAATTGGATAAATCAAAGCAAAAAATCCCTTTAACCACTTAAGGACTGCCAGCCTACAATGTATTGCGGGCGGGCGGCCTGTACAGACAGTTGCGTACCTATACGTTGCTGGCCTCTCCTGGGTACAGGGAATGTGCACGCGCCCCCAGCCCGCCGACTCCCGCTGTGATAGGGCACTATTCCTCCCACTGACACCAATGATGGGGCACTGTGCTTCCCACTGACACCAATGATGGGGCACTATTCCTCCCCCTGACACCAATGATGGGGCGCCGTGCTTCCCACTGACACCAATGATGGGGCACTATTCCTCCCACAGACACCAATGATGGGGCACTATTCCTCCCACAGACATCAATGATGGGGCACTATGCCTCCCACTTGCACCAATGACGGGGCGCTGTGCTTCCCACTGACACCAATGATGGGGCACTATTCCTCCCACAGACACCAATGATAGGGCACTATGCCTCCCACTTGCACCAACGATGGGGCATTCCTCCCCACTGAGGCCGCGTACACACTGGCGGATTGTATGGCCTACTTAGTCCGTCATACAATCCGACGGACAGTCGGTCATACTTTCGAATGAACGGACTTGACCACACACGGATGCACAAACAGTCCGTCGAAAGCTTGCGCGATGACGTGTACAGCACGTACGACGGGACTAGAAATAGGAAGTCCAATACACAGCAATGCACCCTTCCGCCGTGTAAATCCTTTCTGAGCATGCGCCATTCTTAGTCCGTCGAACTAGCCTACTGACGAGCGGATTGTCCGCTGAAACCAAAGTATGACGGACAGAATTACGGAAATTCCGAAATACTTAGTACGCCAGACTGCACGCTGAAAAAGTCCGCTGAAGCCCACACACGAGCAGACTGTCCGCTGAAATGTGTTTCGACGGACTAAGTAGGCCATACAGTCCGCCCGTGTGTACGCGGCCTAACACCAACGATGGGGCACTATTCCTCCCCACTGGTACCAAACAATGGGGCACTATTCCTCCCCACTGGTACCAAACAATGGGGCACTAATACCAAAGAAAGGACACTTTTAACCCCAACTGATGCCAGGACATTTACTAATCCCACTCGCCATGGTCTTGCCCACCTAAAGCCTAAAGCACAGTAAACTGGCCCTCTGTTTAAAAAGTTTGGAGACCCCTGCTCTAGGTAGTGCAAAAAATATTTTGGAACATTGAGACGTATTCACTCTATCACTGTGAATTACACTACAGTAAACTGAATTCATATAAGTTACTATGGGTTACTGCATTTTGTACATTCTACTTGTTATTTGCATCAAGTTGGGCTGTCATAAAAGTAGTTGAGTCAGAGAATTGCCTTTCTGTGCAGATGGTACACTCATAAACTAATTCATAACCACTTGGGAACAACTTAAACTTAATAAAAGGGGGTCAAAGGTCTGAGGTTTTACAGCATGCAAAAAAAAGGGCAAGTGAAGCATTTCTGGTAATCTATCACATTTTATGGCCCGGTCTTTCCAATTATAAGCAGAGATCAGGAAAGGGATACAGTAAATACACAGAAGAGGCCTTATCCATTTCTTGTCTTCATACTATATGGGAAAGGCAAGCCATGCAGCCCATGTCTGCATTATATTAATAGAAACATAAAATGTGTGACATTTCTTACTGGAATAAATTGCATCTGTAATGACCATAAAGGTAGATATCAAAAAAAGCTTGTGTACATGATCTGGTAAAGATACAATGATTGGGCAGCATTTGAAATATTTATGGGTAACTACAGACTTCTGCAATAAACCCAATTAGATCTATCTTGTGGTAGAAGCCTTAAAGGGTAAGTGCACTTTCACTATGACTTGTTACTGCAGTCTCTATAATATGGCATTGTGATGGGTCATCTTTATGGAATGTTGTTTCAACCAGCATGGCCTGCAGCCTCCCGTAGTTGTGTTTGGTGTGCAAAAATTTTCTCCTAACGTCCACTAGATGGCGGTGTTTGAAGGAAGGATCCCTGCTCTGCATTTGGCTGCAGGCCCGTCCCCCAGGAGCAGCTCACACCTAATCAAGATGTTAGTACATAGCCAGGAGACAGCAGGTCATGCTATGTGAAAAATAACATACTAAGGTTGATTTACTAAAGGAAAATAATTTACATACACTGAGCAAAATTATAAATTCAACACTTTTGTGTTTGCCCCCATTTATCATGAGCTGAACTTAAAGAGCTACGACTTTTTCTATGTACACAAAAGGCCTATTTCACTCAAATATTAGTCACAAATCTGTCTAAATCTGTGTTAGTGAGCACTTCTCCTTTGCTGAGATAATCCATCCACCTCACAGGTGTGGCACATCAAGATGCGGATTAGACAGCATGATTATTGCACAGGTGTGCCTTAGGCTGGCTACAATAAGGCCCCTTTCACACTGGGGCGGTTTTCAGGCGCTACAGAGCTAAAAATAGCGCCTGAAAAAACCAACCCCTTTCACTCCAGTGTGAAAGCCCGAGGGGCTTTCACACTGGAGCGGTGCGATAGCAGGACCGCTCCTAAACTGCTCCTACCCATTGAAATCAATGGGACAGCACGGCTATACTGCCGGCAAAGCGCCGCTGTTTAAACCCTTTTTCGGCCGCTAGCAGGGGTTAAAACCATCCTGCTAGCGGCCGCATTTTTAAAAATAAAAATAACGGTGCTTTACCGCCGACGGCCGCACCGCCCCAGTGTGAAAGAGGCCTTAAAGGCCACTCTAAAATGTGCAGTTTTATCACACAGCACAATGTCACAGATGTTGCAAGTTTTGAGGGAGCGTGCAATTGGCATGCTGACTGCAGGAATGTCCACCAGAGCTGTTGCCCTTAAATCACATGTTCATTTCTCTACCATAAGCCGTCTCCAAAGGTGTTTCAGAGAATTTGGCAGTACATCCAACCAGCCTCCCAACCAAAGACCATGTGTAACCACACCAGCCCAGGGAAAACAAAGAAGATACCACATAGATATCAACAGGTCGGACTTTTAAGGCATGGAAGCCAATAGGAAAGTAGAAAAAAATATATTTTATTGAAAAATACAATATCATAACAGTGTTCAAAACAATATAAAAATCATATGAAATGATATAATTTGTACATTGAGCCCTTGTGCGTCGCATCTACGCGTTTTGCTGTAAAGGCTTCCTCAGGACACGGAAAAAGGTACATTACGGATGTGCCATTGTGGGTGCTCCCTCCTTCCTATTTCTCACACCAGCCCAGGACCTGCACATCCAGCATCTTCACCTCCAAGATCGTCTGAGACCAGCCATCTGGACAGCTGCTGCAGCAATCGGTTTGCATAACCAAAGAATTTCTGCACAAACTGGCAGAGACCGTCTCAGGGAAGCTCATCTGCATGCTATGCTTTTCGTCCTCATCTGGGGTCTTGAACTGACTGCAATTTGTCATCGTAACCGACTTGAGTGGGCAAATGCTCACATTCAATGGTGTCTGGCACTTTGGAGAGGTGTTCTCTTCACAGATGAATCCCGGTTTTCACTGTACAGGGCAGATGGCAGACAGCGTGTATGGCGTCGTGTGGGTGAGCGGTTTGCTGATGTCAACGTTGTGGATTGAGTGGCCCATGGTGGCGGTGGGGTTATGATATGGGCAGCCGTATTCTATGAACACAGGTGCATTTTATTGATGCCATTTTGAATGCACAGAAATACCGTGATAAGATCCTGAGCTCAATGTTGTTCATCCACGACCATCACCTCATGTTGCAGCATGATAATGCACGGCCCCATGTTGCAAGGATCTGTACACAATTCCTGGAATCTGAAAACATCCCAGTTCTTGCATGGCCAGCATACTCACCGGATATGTCACCCATTGAGCATGTTTGGGATGCTCTGGATCGGCGTACACAACAGCGTGTTCCAGTTCCTACCAATATCCAGCAACTTCACACAGTCACTGAAGAGCAATGGACCAACACTCCACAGGCCACAATCAAAAACCTGATCAACGCTAAGCGAAGGAGATGTGCTGCATTGCGTGAGGCAAATGGTGGTCAACCACATACTGACTGGTTTTTGGACCCCCCCCCCCCAATACAGTAAAACTGCACAAACCTTGTCCACAGGTGACCTATGCCTCCCTTCCAAAGCTCACCTCTTCTTCCCCCCCATCTGCAGCTCACTTCTTATTCCCCCTGTCCACAGTTCACCTCTTTTTCACCCTGTCCACAGCTCACCTCTTCTTTCCCCCATTTGCAGCTCACCTCTTTTTCACCCTGTCCACAGCTCACCTCTTCCCCTTGTCCACAGCTCACATCTTCCCCCTGTCCACAGCTCACCTCTTTTTTACCCTGTCCACAGTGCCCCTCTTTCCAGTGTCCACAGCTCACCTCTTCTTCCCCTCCGTATGCAGCTCACTTCTTCCCCCCGTTCGCAGCTCACTTCTTCTTTGCCCTATCCACAGCTCACCTATGCTTCCCCCCATCCGCAGCTCACTTCTTCTTTTCCCTGCTCACAGCTCACCTATACTTCCCTCCTGTCCACGGCTCATCTCTTACTCCCTCCTGTCCATGGCTCACCTCTTCTTCCCTCCTGTCCATGGCTCACCTCTTCTTCCCTCCTGTCCATGGCTCATCTCTTCCAACCTCCTGTCCACGGCTCATCTCTTCCAACCTCCTGTGCACGGCTCACCTCTTCTTCTCTCCTGTCCATGGCTCACTTCTTCTTCCCCCCGTAGCTCACACCTTCTTTCCTCCTGTCCATGGCTCACCTCTTCTTCCCTCAGTCCACAGTTCACCTCTTCTTCCCCCCGTAGCTCACCTCTTCTTTCCTCCTGTCCACGGCTCACCTCTTCTTCCCTCAGTTCAGAGATCACCTCTTCTTGAACTGTCAGATTCAAAATCTATATGGGTCTTTACTGTATAAGCTAGTTGGTAGGAAGGCTGTGTTCTTTACATGTGTGTTATTAATAGTTAAAAATACAGATTGGCTATTCACAGCATGGCAATAAAAAACAGTTAATGCAAGAGGAAAGTATTAAATACTTACTGTATCTCACAAAAGTGAGTACACCCCTCACATTTTTGTAAATATTTTATTATATCTTTTCATGTGACAACACTGAAGAAATTACACTTTGCTACAATGTAAAGTCGTGAATTTGTGATATCAGGCACTGATGTTGAACAAGAAGGCCTGGCTCACAGTCTCCACTCTAATTCACCCCAAAGGTGTTCTATCCGATTGAGGTCAGGGCCCTGTGCAGGCCAGTCAAGTTCTTCCACCCCAAACTCACTCATCCATGTCTTGATGGACCTTGCTTTGTGCACTGGTCCAAATCATTTGGTGGAGGGGGGATTATGGTTTGGGGGTTTGTTTTCAGGGGGTTGGGCTTGGCCCCTTAGTTCTAGTGAAGGGAACTTTTAAGGCGTCAGTATACCAAGACATTTTGGACAATTTCATGCTCCCAACTTGGTGGGAACAGTTATAGATGAGTGGGTTTGAGGTGGAGGAACTTGACTGGTCTGCACAGAGCCCTGACACCTTTGGAATGAATTTGAGTGGAGAATGTGAGCCAGGCCTTCAAGACCACATCAGTGCCTGACCTCACAAAGAATGGAAGAATGGTCAAACATTCCCATAGACACACTCCTAAACCTTGTGGACAGTCTTTCCAGAAGAGTTGAAGCTGTTATAGCTACAAAGGGTGGGCCAAATCAATATTGAACCCTACAGACTAAGACTGGGGTGCCATTAAAGTTCATGTGTGTGGAAAGGCAGGTGTACCAATACTTTTGACAAGATAGTGTAGATAGATAGATAGATAGAATAATGTAGATTGGATGGATGTGTAAATATAGGTACACATTCAATAAGCAGCATCTTACTATCACTGTAAGGTACTAGACTACAGTATAGACATAGTAGATTTCTCTTTTATAGAGCGAGGGAGATGGAAAATGCAGATTGCTTAAAACTGGTTGGTGTGAAAGCTTGACGAATATCATTTGCAAAAACGTCAGCTTTCTAAAGAGGGAAAAGCCTTCATTTATCAAGTAATGGATGGCCAAGAGTGAATAGGGGCTTGTAATTCACTTGAGGGACTCTGGTGTATAAAGGCTTCAACTGTTTATGAATGGCAAGCAACTAGGAGAGTGAATTTTGCAATATATCAAAGGCTGTTTGTGTTTGTAAAATACACTGCGCTCATATATTACATCCTAAGGAGCGTGTTGGAGCCTGAAAGTGAGTAGTAGACCAAAGGCTGGAAGGTGACATAGCTACGTTTAAAAACATATATGCACAGCTGTGTTTAATAAGACACTACATGGAGTCATCACGTACAGCAATCCATAGCAACCACTTAGATTTCATATACAGATTTTTATTATAAGTACGAAACAAAAACATTTGAAATATTTTTTTTCATTGTTAATGTTCAAATTTGCACCGTTTTTCAACCTTATTAAGCAGAGTTGAATTAAATCTTAAATTTAGGGGTTTAACTAACTCCAAGCAAGCTTCGGTTTAGAGTGAATACTGCTTGGCTAAATCTCCTGTCAATTTGCCCTCAGCAATCAAGTTTGGAGTAGAGGAACTTGATTTCCCTGCACAGAGTCCTGACCTCAACCCGATAGAACACCTTTGGGATAAATTCGAGTGGAGACTGCGAGCCAGGCCTTCTGGTCCACATCAGTACCTGACCTCACAAATGCGCTTCTGGAAGAATGGTCAAACATTCCCATAGACACACTCCTACACCTTGTGGACAGCCTTCTCAGAAGAGTTGAAGCTGTTATAGCTGAAAAGGGTGGGCCAACTCAATATTGAACCCTACGGACTAAGACTTGGATGCCATTAAAGTTCATGTGCGTGGAAAGGTAGGTGTCCCAATACATTTGACAATATAGTGTAGATAGATAGAATAATGTAGATTGGATGGATCTGTAAATATTAGGTACACATTTAATATGCAGCATCTTACTATCACTGTAAGGGAATAGACTACAGTATAGACTTCTCTTTAATAGAGCATTAAAACTCCAGGGTGCCCCCATGTCTAGCCCCATCCCCCTTGCAGAGCCGGTGCTACCACTAGGCAAACTAGGCAGCTGCCTAGGGCGCACTGCTGGTGTTTCTACTCTCTTCTCTCTGTAGCAAGCAACTAAGTCTCAGCATCAGCAGGCAGCCGCTGCTACGTTCGCACATAGTGTCAGAGACACAGCGGTAGAAGAAGACTGTGTCTGTGTCCCGACTACCGAACAAATGGAAGCAAGCAAACATTCATTGATGGGCACTGGTAGGCTGCATTTTATGGGCACTGGTGAGGCTGCATTTGATGGGTGCTGGTGAGGCTGTATTTGATGGGCGATGGTGAGGCTGCATTGATGGGTTATCCTTGGTGGTGTGGGGACACTAATGCCCCGTACACACGATCGGAAATTCCACCAGCAAAAGTCCGATGAGAGCTTTTGGTCGGAAATTCCGATGGTGTGTATGCTCCATTGGACTTTTGCTGGCGGAATTTCCACCAGCAAAAGATTGAGAGCAGGTTCTCTATTTTTCCGATGAAAAAGTTCCAATCAGAAATTCTGATAGACTGTAGCAATTCCGGCAAGCAAAATTCCTACGCATGCTCGGAAAAGAATTTGACGCATGCTCGAAAGCATTGAAATTTATTTTCTCGGCTCGTCGTAGTGTTGTACATCACCACGTTCTTGACTGTAGGATGGAGTGGAGATGGGTAAGAACCTCTGTCAGTTTTTTTTTTGCTGTCTGTGCCCCCGTTAAGGAGATTCCCCCTCTCTGTTTGTCTTGTTTACCATTATCATTGAAAGTGAAAGTAAAAGAAAATCCCAAATTTTGGGTTGTCCCCAGAAAAGTAATAGAGGGTAAATCTTCCAATGGGGACATTAGTTCTGCTGGGATTTCCTCTCACTTCTTGTTTGGCTATGGGACAGGAAGTGAAGGGAAATCTCTGCATTGGGACACACACACACACACACTCTATCCAATAGTTCTACTTTAACTACAGTGTAGGAGATCAGAAAGTTATCTGTGCTAATACGTATCGCACAGGCATTATACAGTAAATGTATTTAAATTAAGCAATAAAACTAACTGGACTTCACCTCTAACTCTAGACCTGGAATCATATTTTCGAAGGTCACTGCAGTCTAATGCTCCATACATACGATCAGAAATTTCGCCAGCAAAAGTCCGATGAGACCTTTTGGTCAGAAATTCCGACCGTGTGTACGCTCCATCAGACTTTTTCTGGCAGAAGTCCAGCCAGCCAGAGATGGAGAGCAGGTTCTCCATTTGTCAGTTGGAAAAAGTTCAGATCGGAAATTCTGACCATCTGTACAAATTCCGACACGCAAAATTCCTACGCATGCTCGGAAACAATTCGACGCATGCTCGGAAGCATTGAACTTCATTTTCTCGGCTCATCGTAGTGTTGTACGTCACCGCGTTCTTGACAGTTGAAAGTTCCGAGAACTTTTATGCGACCGTGTGTATGCAAACCAAGCTTCAGCAGAATTCCGTCGGAAAAACCATCCAAGATTTTTCCAACGGAAAATCCACTCGTGTGTACGGGGCATTAGGATGATAATTATGATCTCGATATATGCATGGACTATTTAAATATATAGTGCACAATTATTTTTTTTACAAGTGAAGTGCCTTACTTTTGTTTTGCACTTCTTACTTTGTCCAACATCAGTAGCTAACCTCACAAATACTTTTTCGGCTGAATGGGCACAAATTTCACAGGCACACTGAAATCTTGTGGAAAGTCTACTTCGAAGACTGGAGGCTGCCGTGGCGGCAAAGGGAGGGAGGTACAGCTCCATAGAAATGCCTATGATTTTGGAATGGGATGTTTAACAAGCTCATAGAGTTGTGGTGGTCAAGTGTCCACACACTGATGACCACATAGTGTACAATAATCTTCACGGTTTGTTTTCTGTCTTCTGTATTATTTTTTTTATTCATGTGTCAAACAAAGCAAATGATCCTCCGACAAGAAAAGTAGAAATGCCGCAGACATGAAGCCTGTGACATTGTTCCATCCAGCGGGATTTGCTTTGTGCTGGAACTCTGTCACACTCTGAGGTCTCGGTACATCTGCAAACCTTGTGACATATCACAGAAGGCTCTCATTATAGGGCTCTCACAGACCAGAACTTCAGTCACCAGTGATAAAAAAAAAAAGCAAGATAACTTTCTATCATTTGTGGAGCGGAATGTAGAAGAATATTTGCATGATTTATGCACTGAGTATATCATTCGTTTTTTGTTTTATTTTTATATAATCCATAATGCCATATTCTATCAGGTCCTTAATTTTCCAGATTCTCTTATTTTTCGCTCATTGTCTTACTATGTTATAACTCATTCCAATGCAATCAAAATAATTGAATTGCAAAATAATTTAAAATTTAAAAAAAAGAGAAAAAAAAGTAACCTGATAATTTTGCGAAGTAGAAAATGAAGTTGTAAATGAGTAAAATTGTAAAAAATGTTTTGTTAAATAAAGAGTATTAAAAATAATAATAATAATAATGTATATACGAAATACTAGTGCGCTCCCTAATGGTTTTATAGAACGACTAAATGAGTAAAAATAAATAAGTAAAAATTAGCATAGGAAGCAGCCAGCACAAAATCGGTGATCTCAACACCAAATAAATCCGTAAAAATGATATAAATAAATGCAGCGCTACCTAAAAGTGCATATAAAAATGATAATAACTAGATAAATATAGTGTAATTCAAATAAATGTAGTGCAACTCAAGTGCTATCCTATTAAATAATAAATGCAGCATATAAAAACACAAAAAAATAAATCTGCATAAATTTTCCAAATACATAAAATTCTAAATAGATTGTGAAAAAATATATATATAAATAATTAATAAATAAATATTTTTAAGTATCAATCCAGTGATTCTGTGTAAATTAATCAATATTTCAAGTGATTGTCCACAAAAAACATGCACATAAAGCTGAAAAAACTTTTTTAAAAAAACAAAAGACAAAAGTCCATGCAAAAAGTGATTTCCAATAGTGCCACTCCACTGCAAACTTCAGTGCCTATTCAGTGCACCACCTATTTCCCCCAGCCTCTCACCTCCAATAGCTGGCACAATAGGCGGTGTGTATAAACAGATAAGCTGCTGGCTCCTTATTCATCCAGTTTCACTGTTCTATCGCTGTTAGTATTTCACTGTGACTCATATACATAGTACATATTCTCCCAATTTCTCCAGAGTATCCAATAAGTATGCAATGGAAGAAAACAGAAGGGCTTTCATGTGTAGTAACTATGTATCGCTTTATTACAAAGAACAAATCCACACTTACATGAGAATACACAGTGGAACGTACAGCTGACGCGGACTTCCGGTTTCGGCCGTAACCGGAAGTGGTATGTGCGACACCCAATTCCTTCCCAAACCGGAAGTCCGCGTCAGCTGTACGTTCCACTGTGTATTCTCATGTAAGTGTGGATTTGTTCTTTGTAATAAAGCGATACATAGTTACTACACATGAAAGCCCTTCTGTTTTCTTCCATTGCATACTTATTGGATACTCTGGAGAAATTGGGAGAATATGTACTATGTATATGAGTCACAGTGAAATACTAACAGCGATAGAACAGTGAAACTGGATGAATAAGGAGCCAGCAGCTTATCTGTTTATACACACCGCCTATTGTGCCAGCTATTGGAGGTGAGAGGCTGGGGGAAATAGGTGGTGCACTGAATAGGCACTGAAGTTTGCAGTGGAGTGGCACTATTGGAAATCACTTTTTGCATGGACTTTTGTCTTTTGTTTTTTGAAAAAAGTTTTTTCAGCTTTATGTGCATGTTTTTTGTGGACAATCACTTGAAATATTGATTAATTTACACAGAATCACTGGATTGATACTTAAAAATATTTATTTATTAATTATTTATATATATATTTTTTCACAATCTATTTAGAATTTTATGTATTTGGAAAATTTATGCAGATTTATTTTTTTGTGTTTTTATATGCTGCATTTATTATTTAATAGGATAGCACTTGAGTTGCACTACATTTATTTGAATTACACTATATTTATCTAGTTATTATCATTTTTATATGCACTTTTAGGTAGCGCTGCATTTATTTATATCAATAATAATAATAATAATTTAAATGTTGCATGAAAATGGTCAGTAAGCAAGAATGACAATATATCAATGCTTTAAAAAAAAAACAAAGCAAAAACTTTCTACACATGAAGATCAATATTTTTCAGTGCTTACAGATTTAATAAAGCTGCTGGTTCAGTACAGTAGAAGGTAAGTATGTTATTGCAGGGGTTCATTTAGTAAAAAATTAAAAAACCCAGAGTGGTTGGTTATCCTTTAAAATCAAATTTTTATATATTAATATAACCAGAAAATAAAGGCGAGCACAATGTGAACATTTTTAAATAAATACAATTTCATAAATCATATATAATCATTCAAACTGAAAAATGTGTTTGTGACCATTCATGAAATGTTTGCTTAATGTGACAATAAATTACAATTTTATTCATACACATTCACTACTTACTGGCCTTGTAATCTATTTTTCATGAAATTGTTCCTTACTTGAATTTTCTGCCTCCTTGTAAAGTCCTCTGTGAGCTCCCAAATCTCTCCTTTTCCTCATCACTTCCATTTATTTGGAATGAACAGTACACGTAATGCCGCGTACACATGATCAAATTGTCTGGCGTACCTAGTCCGACATACAATCTGACGGATAATACGGCGGACTTTCTACCGAACGGACTTGGACACACACAGAAAGTCCGGCGTTTGCTAGCGCGATGACGTACAGCACGTACGACGGGACTAGAAAAAGGAAGTTCAATAGCCAGTAGCCAATAGCTTCCTTTTTTTCGTACTTGCTTCTGAGCATGCGTCATTCTTAGTCCGCCGTACTAGCATACTGACGAACGTATTGTCCGCTGAAACGCAAGTCCGACGGGAAGATTGGAGTGCAAAAATACTTTCTTAGTCCGCCGGACTTCACGCTGGAAAAGTCCGCTGAAGCCCACACATGATCAAATTGTCCGCTGAAATGCGTTTCGGCAGACTAAGTACGCCGGACAATCTGATCGTGTGTATGCGGCATTCGTTGCAGTCATGTGCACTGCTCTATGAACACTACATATAGTCATAGTCCATAGTACCATAATACCACCATAGTCCATAGTACCTACCCTGTTTCCCCGAAAATAAGGCCTAGCGTGATTGTCAGTGATGGCTGCAATATAAGCCCTACCTCCCAAATAAGCCCTACCCTGAAAATAAGACCTACAAGGACTTTAACTAGGGCTTATTCGGGGGGGGGGGTAGAGCTTATATTGCAGCCATCACCGACAATCACGCTAGGTCTTATTTTTGGGGAAACAGGGTAGTCCATCTTGGAAGTGACCAAGATAGGGTGGCTATGTTCCTACATACAGTGGGACTATGGAGAACGAATGCAGACCCCCTCTAGCAGGAAATCAGATCACAGCAGCAAAAAATAAATAAAAAAATTAAGATTTGGAGAAAGCTGAGAGCAATAGAAGGGACTTTTGAGTTAAGAAGACATACTTGAATAGGATTTTTGAACCCGAGTTTAGTCAATTTAAATGGCTAAATCAAAGTGGAAAACAATGAAATTGACAGGTTAGGTGTCACTTTAATTGTTTTTGTTTTCAGCATAGTCAGAACATAACAGTAGTCCCCTGGGAAGGCCTTTGTCTTTTTTACGGAAGCCTAATGTTAGGTTTAAGTGCTTCAGCCCCGGAAGATTTTACCCCCTTCCTGACCAGAGTACTTTTTGCGATTCGGCACTGCGTCGCTTTAACTGAAAATTGCGCGGTCGTGTGACGTTGGACCCAAACAAAATTGACGTTTTTTTTTAACCCACAAATAGAGCTTTCTTTTGGTGGTATTTGATCACCTCTGCGTTTTGTTTTGTTTTTTACTTTTTGCTATAATAAATATCCCCAAAAATATATTAAAAAACTATTTTTTTCCTCAGTTTAGGCCCTTTGTGTATAAATATGTATTCTTCTACATATTTTTGGTAAAAAAAAAATTGCAATAAGCATATATTGATTGGTTTGTGCAAAAGTTATAGCATCTACAAAATAGGGAATAGATTTATGTCATTTTTATTATTATTTTTTTAAATTAGTAATGGCAGCAATCTGCTTATGATTTGATTTTTATCATGACTGCGACATTATGGCAGACACAAAGGACACTTTTGACACTATTTTGGGACCATTGTCATTTATACAGTGATCAGTGCTATAAAAATACACTGATTACTGTGTAAATGACACTGGCAGGGAAGGGGTTAACCACTAGGGGGCAATCAAGGGGTTAAGTGTGTCCTAGGGAGTGATTCTAACTGTGGGGGGATGGGCTTCCACTCACATGACAGCGATCACTGCCCCCAATGACGGGGAGCAGTGATCTCTATCATGTCACAAGGCTGAATGGGGAAATGCCTTGTTTATAGGAATTTCCCCATTCTGCAGCTCCGTGACACGATCGCCGGAAGACAGGCAGACATTGAGTCCTCCAGTCCCGTGGGCACAGTCACGCTGTACGCGGTGGGTGCCCGCTAGCCCCGTCAATTAAAGGGGACATACAGGTACGCCCATTTGCCCACCGCTGCCATTGTGCCGACGTATAACTGCGTGCGGCTGTCGGCAAGTGGTGAATGTAACATTAAAGCTTAGTTTTAAGGATACGTTTGAGGTTAGGGACACTATTCGGGCAGCATCTTACTTTTTTGGCTATATAGACTTCAACTGGAGCACCTAAAATGTGCAACTCAAGCATTTTATCATTTTTTTGTACATTTTTCACCACCAGTCTTCTCCTCTTAGCAGGCCTGTAAACAAAATGGAGGATTCATTAGTGTCCATGCTAAATGTTAACAATTTCCACCTTTCCTTACACCTCCACCTGGTGAGGGCTCACAAGAACCTCTACCACCCCAGTGATGCCCATTACAAGAACCATGGCAGGCAGCAGTGGGCCTGGGAACATAATGGAGATGGCTCAAGAACTTTGACAACACCGCAAAGAAAACCCAGGAAGAAGACACGAGGATGATGATGACATATTAAGTTCTTTGAAGATATTTTCACTGGCCGAAAATAATGTGAAATAATGCAGAAAAACATGCAAAAAAAAGCTTCAGAATCACCTGAAAATGCTCACACTCAAGCATGAATGTGGACTTAATAATATTTTGGGTTGTTTTCGGCACTGAAACCCTGGCACCAAGAAATACTGTACCGAGTGCTGAAAATCAACATAACATAATGCACATGTTCTAGTGTATTTACTTCCTCCTCCATCAACCATAGATGAAGTAAGAAAGGGTAAAATGTTATTAAAATTGAAGAGGGCCAGGTTAAACAGAGGTTCGTGTGGCAAGGTCATGTGGCAAGATGGAGGAAAGTCAGCTGGAGAGTGGTTACAGCAAAGGTGAAATGGCTGAGGTTAAAGCTCAGGAAAATGTGAGGTCTCCGTGGATAAAGGTTGAATTGCAACCTGTCAGGGTTGACAAGCATTATAATGGAGACCAGTGAGGTGAGGAAAAGCCATAAAGACAGCCTTTATAAAAATGAGCAAGTAAAAATGAAAGCTGAGAATACACAATCCTAGTATACCAAAGAATAAAATGTACCTGATGGATCATAAAGTGGGACATGGAGAAAAAACCATTGAGATACCATTGAGAAAAAACGGATATGTGTTTTTATGTATTACAATACATCTCCAAATAGTAAATAACATAATAATGTAAGTATTCCTATAATCCTACACATGTAATAATGGATGCATTAGTGCTACCGCAATCTCAGCATATATTGACTATGTAAAAATAAAATAAAAAATTAGCTTCCCACCATGGCACGTCAGTCATCAGACAGATCAGGTGCACTTTGCCCGCTCTGCCTCCTAGGACATGCTTGTCAGATCAGGTGCTCTTTGCCCGCTCTGCCTCCGAGGACATGCTTGTCACAGGAGGTGTAGTCCTTCATTGAGAAAGGAGGAGAGAGCGAGCCTAGTGGCTCATCTTCAAGAGAGCTACCATTAAAACCCGATAGCTTCCCGATGATGTTAATGAAGATGATGGAGGCACAGAACTGAACGGAGGCAGAAGAGGATCACAGCGGGACAACACTGCATCCACTGGGCAGGTGAATGACTTAACTGTGCATGACTGGCATCAAGGAAAGGGGGGGGGCAGAGTGAGGATCCACTTTAAAGCAATAAAATTTGGGTAGGTGTCAACACTAAGTGGATGGTGTTTTGTATGCTAGAACACTATGGGGGTTATTTAGGAAAGGCAAATCCACTTTGCACTACAAGTGCAAACTACAAGTGCAAATTGCACTTGGAAGTGCAGTCACTGTAGATCCGAGGGGGACAAGCAAGGCAAATAAAAAATATCATTTTGGCTTGCACATGATTGGATGATAAAATCAGCAGAGCTTCCCCTCGTTTCAGATCTACCCAACAGATTTACAGCAACTGCACTTCCAAAGAATGACAACACGGGAAAGCAATTGGGAGAAAGAGGCAGAGCATTGTCACACAATAAAAGAAAGTACCTGAACAAAAATCTTTAGGCCGCGTACACACGGGCGGATTGTCTGCCCAACTAAGTTCGTCAGACAATCCGACAGACAGTCCGTCCAAATTTTGAATGAACGGACTTGACCACACACGATGAACAGACAGTCCGCTGAAAGCTTGCGCGATGACGTGTACAGCACGTAAGACGGGATTAGAAAAACGACGTCCTATACACTGCAATGCAACCTTCGGCCGTGTAAATCCTTTCTGAGCATGCGCCATACTTAGTCCGTCCAACTTGCCTACACACGAGCGGACTGTCCGCTGAAACCAAGTTTGGATGGACAAAACCAAGTTTGGACGGACAAAATTACGGAAATTCCGAAAGACAAAGTCCGTCAGACTGTCCGCTGAAAAAGTCCGCTGAAGCCCACACACGAGCGGATTGTCCGCTGAAACACGGTTCAGCGGACTAAGTTGGGCAGACAATCCGCCCGTGTGTACGCAGCCTTAGGCAGCAAAAATAAGTATTTGAAGGAAGCAGATTTAAAAAGTGACTTTTGAAATGACAATAAATAGCTAAAGATTGTATTAGATTTTAGTGATTAGGTTGCAATAAATTTATCTTCACTTCCAATGAAGATGAGCTTTAAAGTGGAACTTCAGTAACTTTTTTCAACTTTCCATCTATTAAATCTTCTTCCTTGTTGTTTTACCTTTGGATAGTAAAACTTTTTTTTTTCTGCCAGTAAATGCCTTACACAGCCCACTTCCTGTTTCTTGTCTGGTAAAAAGCCTAGGCTTATGACATCATACACCGATCTCACTCTCATGAGAGTTTGCCAGGAAGGGCGGGCGGATGAGTCATAGGAGGGATGTAAATCCAGAAAGTGAACAGGCAGCAGCTTCAGCTGCCCACAGTTAAAATGGATGCAGCCAGACTCAGTGGAGGGAGATTTCTGCAGCATATTTGGCAAGTACAGAATCACAGTATATAAAAAATAATATGAAAAGTGGTTGGAAGGAAGCTTCAGAATGGCAAAGATGTTTTTATTACAAATTATGTGAGCAGACTGCAGTTCCTTATTAAGTTACTCCCCCTCCTTCCCCTACACCCCTCAGAGAAGCCTACATGGATAAATATTTCTCCAAATTCTTCATGGTGCCCCTTGTCCTGGGTCTGCACAGCTTTGCAAGAACATTTTTTTGGCTGGGGCTTCTTTCTAGTGTCCACACCCACCGTAGCCCCATTCATTCCTATGGATAGCCCATTCTCATGTTGGCCTTCAGCTACCCAGCGAAGTTGTCCTTAAAATGGCCACAGATCTTCAAGGGCACCTAGAAGAGCATGTGAAAACTGATACTACCTAAGAAAGCTGGATTGGCTTAAGGGTTCCTGGCCATCATGGGATAGTTGCAAGTGAAGAAAGGCAGAGGACTACATTTGGCAGAAATACTGTGGGCTCATTACTTTCTCTGAAACATTCCCAAAAACTGAAGCAGATTATCTGAGCTACCCATACAAACCAGTATTAGACTTTATTTTCTGTTGCATTAGAAAATAACAAGATTCTGGTTGGTTGCCATTAGCAGGACAAACATCAGGATCAACATTAGAGCCCGATTCACACATTTGCATTTTTATGTGCATGTTTGAACACACAAAAAATGTAAGTGTCATAAAAATACATAGGCGTTGATTTACTAAAACTGGGAGGTGAAATATCAGTTGTAGCTCTGCACAAAAAACAGTCAGCTTCCAGGTTTTTTTGTCAAAGCTTAACCACTTCCTGACCAGCGCACGACGATATACGTCGACAGAATGGCACGGACAGGCATATTGGCGTACAGGTACGTCCAATATTCGATGTCGCCCTGCCATCGGGAGCGTGCCGCCGGCGGCACGCTCCCGCGCTGGTCGGGACCCCCGTGAGTCCGATCGCGGGACCCGCGGACTCGATCGCCGCGGGCATCCCCGCGATCGTCTCACGGAGCGGCCGAATGGAGGAAATGCTGTGTAAACTACATTTTTCCATTCTGACTAGCAACTAGTGACGCTGATCTCTGCTCCATGTGATTGGAGCAGAGATCAGTGTACACTAAATGAAAGCCCAACCCCCCCACAGTTAGTAACACACCCCTAGGAACACTTAACCCCTACACTGCCACCCACTGGTTAACCCTTTCACTGCCAGTGTCGTTTACACAGGAATCACTGCATTTATATAGCAGTGATTACTGTATAAATGACAATGGTCCCAAAAATGTGTCAAAAATGTCCGATGGGTCCCCCACAATGTCGCAGTCACAATAAAAATCGCAGATCGCCGCCATTACTAGTAAAAAAAAAAATTATAAAAAATTATTAATAAAAATGCTATAAAACTATCCCTATTTTGTAAACGCTATAACTTTTGCGCAAACCAATCAATAATCGCTTATTGCGATTTTTTTTACCAAAAATATGTAGAAGAATACGTATCGGCCTAAACTGAGGGAAAAAAATGTTTTTTTATATATTTTTGGGGGATATTTATTATAACAAAAAGTAAAAAATAATGCGTTTTTTTCAAAATTGTCGCTCTATTTTTGTTTATAGCGCAAAAAATAAAAACCGCAGGGGTGATCAAATACCACCAAAAGAAAGCTCTATTTGTGGGAAAAAAAGGACGTCAATTTTGTTTGGGAGCCACGTCGCACGACCGCGACGCAGTGCCGAATCGCAAAAAGTGGTCTGGTCTTTGACCAGCAAATTGGTCCGGTCTGAAAGTGGTTAATTGAAAAAGCTAAGAAGCTTATGCCGCATACACACGATCTGACTTTTTGACAGCAAAGGTCTGACGGAACGAGTCCGTCGGACAATTCGATCGTGTGTGGGCTCCATCGGACCTTTGCTTGCCAAAAATCCGGCGGACTTTAGAAATAGAACATGTTTTATATTTTTCCACCGGAACCCCGCCAGACTGAGAAATCCGTTTGTGTATATGCTAGTCCGACGGACAAAAAAACGACGCTAGGGCAGCTATTGGCTACTGGCTATGAACTTCCTTATTCTAGTCCAGTCATACGTTATCACATTCCAATCCATCGGACTTTGGTGTGATTGTGTGCGGCCAAGTCCATTCATTCGGAAAGTCAGTCGGAACTCCGGCGGCACAGTGGTGTAGTGGTTAGCACTCTCACCTAGCAGTAAAAAGGGTCGCTGGTTCAAATCCCAATCACAACTCTACCTGCCTGGAGTTTGCATGTTCTCCCTGTGCCTGCGTGGGTTTCCTCCAGGTACTCCGGTTTCCTCCCACACTCCAAAGACATGCAGGTAGGTTAATTGGCTTCTGTCCAAATTGGCCCTAGTATATGAATGGGGACCTTGGATTGTGGGCTCCTTGAGAGTAGGGACCGATGTGAGTGTGCAATGTACAGGGTTAGGGACAATTGTAGACACTCACTCAGGTTGAACTGGATGGACTGGTGTCTTTATTCAACCTTACTAACTATGTAACTATGTAACTCCGCCGAAAGTCCGACGGAAACACTGTCGGACCTAGTCCCTTGAAAAAAATTCCGGTCGTGTGTACGCGGCATAATACCATGCACGGCTATACCATATTTTGCACTCTCCTATTTTAGTAAATCAACCTTATTAAATCCAAGGAGGCAATTCACATTTGTGTGCTGTGTTGCGCTATGTTGGTAAAAATGAGACATGTTCCACTTTTTGTGCATTTTTATGTGTTTTGCGATTCCCAATAGAATTTGGAAAATCCATTAAACACAAACCAAAAAAGGACCAAAGTGGACACGAATAGATGTGAACCTGGCCTTATACACATAGCAGACATTTTTAAGCGTATCTACCCTACTTCACATGAAGTACACTTAAGGAATATCAAAGCATGTTTGCAGTGCTAAAGATCATCCTTGAAGTGGCTTCAATACAAAGCAGAAAAACAAAAACATGCACTTAAAAGAAAACTAAACACAAAAATACAACAGAGAAGGTGCCTCTTGAAGGATCCACCACAAAAAATACTACACAAGTGATCAAAGGTCTTCCTGTTAATATATCTCAAATTATAAACAGAAAGGCAGATTTTCCGTTATGATGTATTTCCCAAAAGTATCATAAATCTTGTTAATTTGCAAAACATACACATCAATTCACATCTCGAGGAGCTGGTAGGAGTCGGAGACCCTGGAGACCGAGCTCATTATGAAACTACTGTAACATTGTTCTGAAAAGTGCAGGAACTACAGAGGACCACTTATTATTTAAACTTCTCTATAGATAATGAACAGTTGGCCTCTGATGTAAACATCCAGCTCTATAGGTACAATTACATTAATTATAATATCCGAATGTAACGTTCTTATGGCTCCATTTTCAAAGAGGACTGGGAGATCATATACTATAACCTAGGGACTCTGTTTGCCTGTGTGGGTCTCAAACTAGCAGCACATGTACATAATTGGGATATAAACTGGGTTAATGGAAAAAATTATTCCGCGCTAGGAAAAAAACGAAAACAAATATACTAAATGTGAAACAGGCAGCAGCAATAGATGTGATACAACACCAAACAAATATATAGAAACAAAAAACTGCGCCAACCCTACAGTGAAAAATGTCAGAAAGTGATAACAAAATAAATAGGCATTGACCTTAAATGATTATAACAATGGAAAAACACCTTAAGTGCATAAAAAACACAGCAATGTGTAAAGTGAAAAAACATAAATAAAAGTCCATTCAAGGGAAATTCCTATGTGGATCCAAATAAGCGTTTGTGACACCACGGTGATTAGAAACGATCCAGAAGCTCATAAAAGTGCCCCTCACCGTACAATGAATGTGCTTACCAGAAAATAAGCAATTTGGGCGTTTGTATATAATCGATGGGTCCCATCAGAAGATATCCTCCTTTTTAGTGGGTCAAATCTCCATCTCCCAATAATGCCCTCCAGATATTAATATGCTTCGTGGAGCTCAGTAATTCCCGAAAAAGAAAGGGGCTAACATGGCATGATATCGTTTGAACAATTTATTAAAGAAAAAGGTAGCACACTTACATGTGGATGAGTAAAAAACAGCTTGTATAAACAGTAATAAGAAACCGGCCGGTAAAACAGGAGCCCGTCCTCCTCTCAAACAGCGTGGTGGCGTCACTGCGTGCCCTCCCCTCTTTTTCGGGAATTACTGAGCTCCACGAAGCATATTAATATCTGGAGGGCATTATTGGGAGATGGAGATTTGACCCACTAAAAAGGAGGATATCTTCTGATGGGACCCATCGATTATATACAAACGCCCAAATTGCTTATTTTCTGGTAAGCACATTCATTGTACGGTGAGGGGCACTTTTATGAGCTTCTGGATCGTTTCTAATCACCGTGGTGTCACAAACGCTTATTTGGATCCACATAGGAATTTCCCTTGAATGGACTTTTATTTATGTTTTTTCACTTTACACATTGCTGTGTTTTTTATGCACTTAAGGTGTTTTTCCATTGTTATAATCATTTAAGGTCAATGCCTATTTATTTTGTTATCACTTTCTGACATTTTTCACTGTAGGGTTGGCGCAGTTTTTTGTTTCTATATATAAACTGGGTTACATAAAAACAAATCTGTCATAAGAGATACATTGTGGCTGCCAATGCTGAGCTCTCCTTCTCACAAGCTTAATGGTAGATGCTACGATTGAAGCAGAACTCAACAAAGAAAAGATAAAAACAACCATTAAAGATACAACAAAATGAAACATTTGCTGCAATATTCACCTCCATTCAAAAGATTTCCACTGCAGTACTTTTTTTCTGCCGCTAGATGTCCCAATAGACAATATCATCCAACCTTCTTCCTCTGAGCCCAGGTCATCCTAGACCCATCCCAGTTGGTAACTCTCTCTCTGTCACTCTGCTTATTCCTCCCATCAGCATGTTCCTTGTACCGCTTCTTCCTCTCACACTCCAGCTGTACAGGGACTGCAGAAGGCTGATGCCAGGTCACATTCAGGTATTTGCACCACTTACATTTAAAAAATACATTTAAGGATGTATTAATGAATATAGAGGTATATTATTTTGTGTCTTGTATATGTCTCTGGAGTTCAGCTTTAAAGTGGAAAAAAAGCATACCTATAACAATTCTTAAACATTTCCCTACCCCCCTACTCTTTACCCATTTTAATCTGCTCCTGTTCGGTCATGTGATCCTACAGCCCCATCTCCCCTTTGTTCTCGACAATGGCTGTGAACTTCTGGAGCTTTGGCATCCCCATAGGCTACCAGACGTTTTCAGTGTTCCCTCCTCCCCCATTCTAAGCCCTATGCTAACTACCCTTTAAAGAAAAGATGCTTATACTTACCTAATCTAAGGGTGCTCCAATCCAGTCATGTGATCTCCCCAGCAGGAGAGAAGAGAGAACAGCAGCAACAACATTTGCAGAGCCTGGTTAGAGACGTCACTCATAGGCTTACAATGAGCCATCTAGATAAGGTAAATAAGATATTAGGGGGGTGGCCCCTATACACTGAAGCCAGCCCTAAGATCGGATCACCTTTAGATTAGGTAAATATCTTTCCTTTACAGGGTAGTCTATGTGTTTAAAATTACTGCTTCAAGTCCATCTCCAAGAAAATGAAAATCGCTTCCTACCCCCCACCTGCTCTTAGCTATTCAATGTTGTAAAAAAAAAATGTAAGACCCAAATTTTATTACCTGAATTCACTGTCACAGAATGATCCCCACTACCACTTATAGTAAGCTGAGATAAAATGCTGCAATCCAAGCCTATGGACTTGTTGTCTCTCCTTACACTGTGATGTTGTGATGCCAGACCCTGTAATAGACTCTTCCAAAAGTCAATGGGAAGTGTCCACCAGGAGGATCCCATTTCACTCCTTAACCTGGGGTTCTGCAGCTACAATTGGATGGTAAACCAGTGATAAATGTACAAGGAAGTATATTGTCAGCATGGATCCGATAACAAGTCCAAAGTTGTGTTAACAGAACCACATTCAGTTACATTTAGGTGAAACTTTTGCTGTTGCTTAGGGCCCCTTCATCATGCCTGTGAGCACTTACACAACTCTAACCTTGATAGAATGTGATTGCTTTAATTAAACAGCATAGCATGCTGGTGATATAGACTTCCATATCTAATACATAATGACTGAGCACTGGAAGAAGCAGCCTACCACTCTGCTGTGCAGAAGAAAGAAGAGGTAGGTCCTTGCCTGACCACAATTTTAGGTAAGAAATCAGGGCTTTTATTTTATTTTTTAGCCCAGAGATTAGCTAAAGGGGTGTGGGGTGGGACATGGTAGTGAGTTTTTTTTTTTATCAAAGAATAGCTTTTACTACAATGTAGTCTGCTGGGACATCTCTGATGCCACGTACACATGAGCGGACTTCTCGTCGGACTAAACTCCGAAGGACTTTTCGACGGAGTTCTGCCGAAATGGACTTGCCTACACATGATAGTTTAGAATACGATGACGTACGACAGTACTAGAAAAAGGAAGTTCAATAACCAGTAGCTAATAGCTGCCCTTGCGTTGTTTTTGGTCCGTCGGAACAGCATACAGACGAATGGTTTTCTCTATAGGAACTGGTTCCGGCGGAGTTCAGGTGGAAAGAATTGAAACCTGTTCTATTTCTAGGTCCGTCAGAATTTTACAAAGAAAAAGTCAGATGAAGCCCACACACGATCGGAATGTCAGACAGAATGATTCCGTCTGACCTTTTCTGCCGGAAAGTTCGGTCGTGTGTACACGGCATTAGTTGGCCCTGTCTATTGGCAGGAGTGCCTGTATCACAATACTTGTAGAACAGAATTACAAATCCTTTGGTAGGTAAAGCATTTCCATGTATGAATTTAAGCTGTATTTGCCTAAAGTTCTGTTTTATTGGAAAAAGAAAAGAAGGCCTTCACAGAAAGTAACACTCCTGCTTTTATTCTACATCCAGCGGAAGATCCCATCTTCTCCCATAGGAGGATTTCTCACATGTATTACCCCATTCTGCATCCTTCTGTCTTCATAAAAGGAAAATACATGTCACAGATAACAGTGCTCTTGAATAAGCCATGGCACTATAATTTAGCAGTTTGTCCTATTTGTGCTGAGTTATTATGTGCTTACCCGGCAGAGTAGCTTTCTACAAAGACAAATTTGTGTTATGACATTTACTAAACCATATACAACCTCTCGTTCTGGGACTCTCTCCAGGAAGGCTCACTGTAATCAGAGGGTAAAAAAAAAAAAAAAAGGAACTCTACTGCCTGACAAGACAACACCTCACCAACCCTCGATCTTTCTTCCCGTGCAAATTTGGACGGAGCAGGAAGGGAACTGGCGATCGTTATGCTCTCTGGTGGCTACTGAAAAACTGACAGCATCTAAATTACTGGCTGACAAGCATATCACATACCACCTGACAAAAGGAGTATGCAAGTCACAGATTGTACAACGTCGTCATTTCTCTACGGAGATGCTAGGTTTTAGAATTCTAAGTTAAACCAAATGAAAAATATATGACTGCAAACAGGCTAGAAACAGATTCACATCTCTTATCCGCCATGCTTTGAATCATAAAGAATCCGCTCTTGGAAATAACAAATGAACTCACAATTGCTTTGCTGCGGATAACTCCCACATGTTTTGCAGATATGTTTTAGGAGACGTTTGCAGATTAGTCAGCGGAGCTTGATACACTCCTCTTGCCTCCTTGGAGAGCCGAGGCCAATCCTGGTATAAAAGCTTTCGCTGCTTGGCATAGAAATGGATAACAGAGGAAATTAGCTAGGAATACAACAAAAACTTCTGCACGGTTTACATACAAACCTGACACACTGATAAGACATTAATTTTAAAATATTAAATAAACTTGTTGGTTTTTTAATCGAAAGCAATTTTTTTTTTCTTTTAGGTTTTTGATAAAGTATGGATTAAATAAAAACCATAAACTAGCCTTTTTCAGGGTGGCTTGAGACTTCTTCAGGGGTGCCTTGGCAAAATGCCTAAACATTGATCAAAGAATTGTATACAAGCCAGTAGGTGGATCAAGCCTGCCTTTTAGTTACACAAAGCAAAAGGTTTTTAATTATGCGCCATTATGACTTTCTAGACACTGGCATCCTAACAACCAATGATGTCATCAACTGATAACCAGGATGTCGGTCACCTCCACAGCATCCTTGTTTGACCCTCCTCTGCTACTCTTCCTCAGCACTGGGAACACATTAGCTGACTGATGGAGAGAAATTTAGGGAGAAGAGAAACATTGGAATACTAGTCAGTACCAGAGTGCAAAAGTGTATTTGCTTTGGAAGAAAAAATCATTCCTAAGGTTGGGTGTCTAATGTGTGGATGTTGCTGCATTGTGTAAAACTTTTAGAAAAGTTTTTTACATTTTAGAATGGGTTGCCTTGAGACTGTCCATAATTGAGAAACACTGCCCTAAGCAATAAAATAAAACTATGTGAAAAGATTTGGGATCCATTGATTTCCTATTTTTCGGGAAATGCCTAATGCAATCACCACTTACATCAGGGAACAAATGGTCATTTGTCCTTACTTTTCACTCTCCTTCCATTCTTTACCATTTTCTTTCTTCTTTTTCCTCTCCCTTCCGGGGAGGTTGTCTTCTGATCCAGTTTGGTATCCCACGAAAGATAGTGCCCAGTTTTTTAAGTGGGATGTGGCAGTGGAGAGGAGCCCCCCTATGAGATGCCTTTCCAGTTTGCCCAGTATAGGCATGTTTGATTTATTTCAGACTTACACATTGAAATGAGAATAATCTTTTAAAGTGATAGTATAAAGGAAATTTGTAAGTTCTGTATAAAATGGTATTCTATTTTGTATGTATTGCACACTGCACTAATAATGTTTTCATTACATGTTTGCATTCTTTCGAGTCCTAATTAGAATTAGCCTGCCTATGTTACGCCCTTTGCTACCATAAAAGTAAACATTTAATATTAATGTGATACCTACGTAATCATGTGTATAAAAACCTTAATTTGCATCAAATAGAACAGAACAGTTATTTTGGAAAGATCCTGAGAGTATCTTTTTGTGTCTGTTCCCTACTGCAGGAGTTATCATTAATTTGGAACCACAAATTAATATGAGGATAGGAGTTGACTATCCATAAAATTTCCAGAACAGGTAGTAAACTCAGACCCTTCTCACCTAAATGTCAAAGGAGGAATTGTCTTAAATTATTTTAAAACATTGCACCGTAAATAGATGACACATTGGGTGTCTCTTACTTTTATTTTCCTACTTTATGCTCTTTTCTGGGGGCAGCCGCCGCTATATTAAGTGCTCAAACATTTAGGTTGTGCTGATTCAAATAAATCCCCTAAGTGATAATGATATTTAAGTGACACAAAAACAAAATTACCAAACAATTCTGTGTGTCTTCCAGAAGACAGCGGGGGGCGGGAAGTGGCATAGATACCTGCGGGTGGCATGAGTATCTATGCCCGGAAGTGGGAGCAAAAAACAAAATACCTGTGTTTTACTGGTATTTGCTCCCCTTCCCCCCTGAAAGGTGCCAAATGTGACACCGGACAGGGGGAGGATTCTGAAAAGCAGAAATTCCATTTTTGGGTGGCACTCCACTTTAAGTGTTGTCTTCCGCATCCGATGCAATAATAACTTCTGCCCTTTCTCCTTCTCCATGTCAATAATTTTGCGCATGCACAGTAATTATTAAGCCAAGCCTCGTTTTCATTGCTCGGTCTGTGAACGGAACACGTGCGCATGCGCTGATGACGTAAGTGCAAAAAAAAAAATAACGTATTTCACGGAAACAAAGAAGGTAGGAAGGATTCTACAACCAGTTCAATGCTGTTACAATGCTTGAGATAGCGGGAAATTAACATGATATGCTTAAAGCGCTAGTAAACCTATTGATAGGGGACAGAAAGGTCCCATATATTCACAGTACCTTTGTTTTCATGCTGATTTTGAATGTATCTGTTCTAATATTTGATGTTACCTAGGCTGACTTATATATTACCGTATATAACCAAAGATGGGAAAAGTGTCTTACACTTCTCTAATCCTCTCTTTATATAATGCATCTTTTTTTATGCGCAAGTGGAAAGATTGTTCTCATGTGCCAACCCCACAATGTTTTATATACTTTCTCTTACAAATAATAAGTATTTTTGAAAAGAAAGAAAATTCCTTTAAGCTTTTTTTGTTCCATCTTTTCCGGTCCCAGAGACATAAGAGTAAATCTCACCAAAGTTAGCGGAGATCTCTAATTAGCTGTCACCAGAACAAGTGGTTGTATTGTTAGATATGTTCAAGTGACAAAAGCAAATTTTGGAATTCATATCAGTTTCCGTCCTGGTAACAACAGTGAGACTAAATCACCCTAGAAGCAAGAAGCAATAAAAATCAGGCAGAGTTTTTAACACACTATCCCAAAGTTCCAAGTTTTTACTTTAAATATACTGTGAACATGTTAAGTTCATGGATTGAAGAAAGGCTTACAAAAATCAATCAATAAGATGAGGGATGTCATCTCTCATCTCACCATTTTGACCATTTCAAAGTTCCACCAGAAGTACAGTATGTGGGCATCCCCAGAGCATCAAAAGTGACCTCTGAAGATCTGCATGGACTCAGGAGTCTTCTCCACAAACATATTACCCTAGATTGTGCACACATGTGGTCATCCGCAACCTCAACAGATGTGAGTTCAACCCTACATTCATTTTCTCATTTTTTTCAGTCAACAATTTTCAGCCAATTGTTACACCATTCAGGCTTTGCTGTCTGCTTGCTCTTGTTTTTATTTTTCTGCAGGCCTCTGGCTTACTTATCCTGCAAGAACAACATTTCAGCATTTCCTACAAATAAGTTAAAAGCATTTTCTGCACAAAGCCCAAAACTAAGGATGCTCAGTTATGCAAATACCACCTTTCTTAGAGAAAGCCAAACACTGGCCTATCCCCTCCTATACCGGACAGTTATCTAGGAAGACCGTCCATCACTCAGCCCTTGTACACACGTTCGGACATTCAAATGTCCGATCGCACCGTGTTGTCGGATAATCCAACCATGTGTAGGCTTCATCTGACTTTTTCAGTTGAAATGTCCGACCAACAAAGTTTGAGAGCTGGAAATAAATATTTTCCGACAACATGATCCGATCGGACTTTATCCGATCGTTTGTAGAGAATTCCAATCGGACAAAGTGCCATGCATGCTCAGATCAAATTCCTATACCAAAGCTATTGGCTACTAGCCTGAACGTAGTCCCGTCGTAACGAAATAACGTCATCACGTTACGAACGATCGGATTTTCCGACAACTTTGTCCGACCGTGTGTATGCAGCACCAGTTTCGGACAAAATCCGTCAGAAAAAATCAGACGGATTTTGTTGTCGGAATGTCCGATCGTGTGTACAAGGTCTTAGGGACCAATAGTAATGTTTGACAGATGAGAAGCAATGAGCTAGAGCTTCACATTTTTTAGATCAGATCTCCACCCTCAACAGGATTTAACCTTCTCTCCACCCCTGCGCTGTGCAAATCGGGCATTCTTTTTTTTTTTAGTTTCATTTTTTTCTTTTAATGAATATTTTCTGCCTCCCCATCTGTGCACATTATTTGCCTAGGTGCTGGACCATGCAGGCAGAAAAGAAGCAGATCTCAGCATGACAATACTGCATCCACTGTGCGGGTGAAGACCAAAGCAGGCAGAAAAGAAGCGTATCTCAGCAGGACAATACTGGACCTGCTATACGGGTTAGGACCTGATTGCAGGGGTTAAAATTTAAAAAAAGGGAAGAAAGGTGAAGATCCGCTGTAATGAAGACGAAACTTGGTCTAGCTTTCAGGGCTACTAGGATGTTCAAGCAAACATAGATTTCTATCCCTGGTGCTGCTTATAGGCACACAAATGTTGGTGCCCAAATACACACCCTTCTGATAGAATCACCCCAAGAATGGTTTTATTTTTTATTTTTACTGATGTTAAATTGAAACTTAACTATATTTGAGCACCACAAACTGAAAATGCTACTTAATTAATTTCTAATATGCAAAGTAAACTCATCCATCCATGTCTGCATGCCCCCCCTAACATTTCTAGCTAAGGCCATCTTGAGCAAGGGCAGATTATTGATGTAGTATTTACTCCCTGAAATCCATCTACCCTTAGTTTAGGCATTCCGGCAGGAGGGTGTGCTTAGCATAGAAAGGCCCTCCCCCAGATGAAAGCAAAAATGCCCATGAAGAGTCTTGGGACCCATAACTTCATTTTGGCTTAGGAAACCAGGAAGCACCTGAAGAAATGTAAAAAAGTTTGAAATAAAATAATGATATACCTTTTTATTTATTTACTAAGTCTAGTGTAATAATGATTAAATATAATTAAAGTTTATTGAGAGAGTTCAGTTCCACTTTAACCTACTATTTCATATTTTAAATATTTATAAAAAAAATTATTATTCATTGTGATATTAAAGTATGCATTACATGTTTGGTGGTTGATGAGCAAGCTGAAACTCTAAAACCATTATTATCCCCTTAGGAGACATATGATTGGCATTGAGACTGCTAGCATATAAACACCTATGACCACAGGGTTCCCTACTATTTAATATTATTGATAACCCACATCCAATTACTGCTTTATCAAATGCCAATTGCACTACTTTTCCCATGCCCATTTCACACTTTTTACTTAAAGTGATAAGACAGGAAGCTGGAAAGTGAACACTGGATAAACTAGCAAGATTTCATGTACATAACAGAATTACAAGGACCAGAACAACATGTAATTCCAGTCACCAGATAGAGTTTGTCCCAGGGCTAAAATAAGCCAGTCTAAGTGCTAACAGCTCTAAGTTGACAGCTTCTAAATATCAACTATCTCATTACGAGGTCATTTAAATATCTAATGGCATAACATTCTGTGTGGACACCACAACTACTGGGCACTGCGTTTAAATGTGTAATAGCCCTGAGCGAGCCATAAAAGTAATATAATTCCTACTATTGCCAAAAAATAGATAGCAGAAAAAATATAAAAATTAAAATTGTACTTTATATTATATACAGGGGGACAATTGTTTAACGTAAATAGGCTGAAAATAGGTTGTTTCCTTGCTAAATCAAATCTAGTAATTTTTTGTATTTTTTTTTTTTCTTAACCACACAGATTTTTTTTAAGGTTCTACTTGACCTAACATTTGATTTCACAATCATTTTTAAGGAAACACCTTTAGAGAAATACAAAGTCTGCCTTTGCGGACCTATCCTCCTGATAAAGCTAGTTACCATGCTAACGTTTTGACTTTAAACTTGTTGTCCCATGGGCAGTATGCAGATAGGGAGTTCTAACTTGTCTTCGACTTTTATTTCTTATACCCAATGGCTTAGAATTAATGAAGCCAGGCCACTAGTATTTTCAGAAGGAGGTCAGTAATGACAATGCCTTGATTTATCTTATCACTAGGTGTACTTTTAATATTATATTCACTTAATCAAAATATTTCCTATATGCCAGTAAAAAAAAAAATATAAAAATAAAAAAGGGCGGCACAGTGGTGTAGTGGTTAGCACTCTCGCCCAGCAGTAAAAAGGGTTGCTGGTTTGAATCCTCAACCATGACACTACCTGCCTGGAGTTTGCATGTTCTTCCTCCCACACTCCAAAGACATGCTGGTTGGTTAATTGGCTTCTGTCTAAATTGGCCCTAGTATATGAATGTGAAGTAGGGACCTTAGATTGTAAGCTCCTTGAGGGTAGGGACCGATGTGAACCTACAATGTATATGTAAAGCCCTGCGTGAATTGACGGTGCTATAAAAGTACCATAAATAATAATAATAAAAAAAATGAAGTTTAATAGCCTGCACCATAAAGGGAAGTGATGTGGACAGTTCCATGGTACTGCCTCTGGTCTCTTTCCCAGCAATGAGGTTACATCCTTATCAAAGGTGAATAGTGTATATTTTTAATTTAAAAATATTACATCTTTAAAGGGTAACTCCAGTTTCGTGGGCTAAAAAAAATAGCAAATAAAGAATAAACAATATAGCACATATAATTGCGACACTAATCATATTTTGATTGAAAGTTATTAAAAATGACCTTTCCTTTTCAATCTGTAGCTACTGTAATTTTCTGAGAATGAATTGCATAATGGTTACCTGGAGTTGTTCTATACACAGAATGTGGACTGACCACTCCCCAGAAACATAATTTCCTGCTTGTGTGATTGGCTCACCAATTTTCCCAGAAGTCTGCCTAAGATACAAGCCAGATTTCAGGCATCCCCTGCAACAAAAATGTCATCTTTGGAGAGATACTTTCAATAGGAGCATGTCTAAAGGGATGCAGGCCCAGCAGATTTCCTCATTAGTACACTGCAGCTGCACACCTGACAGTTAATTATAAAACCACTCCCATTAGACCCACTGAGTACAGAGGCACAGACCAACACACATGGATTACTTCAGAATAACAAAAGGTAGGAAACTGCAAGAAAGGTTGTTATAATCCTTGCAATGTACAGAGATCACCCAGAGGAGAATGTTTTTTTTAAAGTGGTAATAAACTCTGTTCTACCACTTGTACCTACAGACAAGCCTAAAAGACTTACCTTTAGGTATTGTGAATATATCCAAAACTTGCACAGTTTAGGAGATATTCAGAGTGCATGCATCCTGTGATGTTACCGGCACATGCGCTCTGAAAGTCCGGCATACAGCGCTGGACCTTCAGAGACTGTGCCGTAAACAGCAGCTCCCGCACACATGTAGCCAGAGAAGTTGTCAGCCCTCTTAGTGGTGACAGCACTGCGCTGCAGGGCTTCATTCTAAGGTAAGTCTCAGATAATATGCTAATAAGTGATGCATACTAGCACATTATGACATTGCCTTGCAGGGGATTTTTTTTCCCCATCAACAGCGGTTTACTACTGCTTTAATGTATTTAGGTTTAAGAAGTGATGGTCTAATGCCCCGTACACACGATCAGATTTTCTGTTGGAAAAAACATGGATGGTTTTTCCGACGGAATTCCGCTCAAGCTTGGTTTGCATACACACGGTCACACAAAAGTTTTCTGAACTTTTGACTGTCAAGAATGCGGTGACGTACAATACTACGAAGAGCCAAGAAAATTAAGTTCAATGCTTCCGAGCATGCGTCGAATTGCTTCCGAGCATGCGTAGAAATTTTATGTGTCGGAATTTGTACAGACGATCAGAATTTCCAGTCGGAAATTTTTCCGACCGAAAAATTGAGAACCTGATCTTTTACTGGCCGGAATTCCACCAGAAAAAATCCGATGGAGCATACACACGATCACATTTTCCGACCAAAATCTCTCATCGGACTTTTGTTGACAGAAAATCTGCTCGCGTGTACGGGGCACACAAGCAGATTTTCAGTTGGAAAAAACATGGATGGTTTTTCCGACGGAATTCCACTCAAGCTTGGCTTGCATACACACCATCACACAAAAGTTCACTGAACTTTTGACTGTCAAAAATGCGGTGACGTATAACACTACGACAAGCCGAGAAAATGAAGTTCAATACTTCCGAGCATGCATCGAATTGTTTTCGAGCATGCGTAGGTATTGTTTGTGTCGGAATTTGTACAGAGGTTCGGAATTTTTTCCGACCGAAAAATTGAGAACCTGCTCTCAATCTTTTGCTGGCCAAAATTCCACCAGAAAAAGTCTGATGGAGCATACAAACAAACACATTTTCCGACCAAAAGCTCTCATCGGACCTTTGCTGGCGGAATTTCCGATCGTGTGTACAGGGCATAAGTATTCACGGGTATGGCCAGCTTTATTTTTATTTCCTTGGGTTTTGCCAATAAAATAATTAAGTATTCTTTATTTATTCCCTACATGAAGTCTAATTTACAGGTCTTGCACTTTTTGCTGTTGGAAAACATTGTACGATCTGAGAGCCTCTATGAAGCGGTAGTACACAAATACTCACCTTCACTATACAGATAGAAAGTTTGCACGCTCTCACACTGGTGCTAACATATTCTCCCTGGCTTTTTACATGTGCAGCATCTTTGGCCATCTTGATTGGCCGGTATGGAATGACCCAGCTCCCACACATGTGCAAGGGGTACTGAGAATTTTAAAGAGGATTGCGATTCGACAGTTACATACCTCCAAACTGTCCCTGATTTCGAGGAACTGTCCCTGATTCAGAGCAATGTCCCTCTGTCCCTCATTTTGGTCTGATCTATATAGTTGTATATAAAATGCACTTTTTATCTTTCAAAAACGGTTTGCCAGTGCTCAACCTTTCATCCAATTTCTAAATTTTAAAAGCTAATATAAAGGAATAATAGTGGTAAAAAAAAAGCACTTGTGGATTTAACTAACCTTTTTTTGGGGGCCTATGCCAACATACATTTCTTAGTAGGTGTCCCTCATTCCCTCATTCCCATCTCAAAATGTTGGGAGGTATGTAGTTATATTTGCTTTACTGCAGAATAGACCTAGCATAGCCTTATTCCTATCAGTTTTTACAATATTAAATTGGAGTCTGTTTTAAATTTTTTGAAAACAATACGGTTTCAGCTGAAAGCCCATTTAGATTGTTTGAAAGCAACATGGCGCATGCAGAGAGTCCCTTTACCTCTTTAAAGGTTAAAATGTATCTCCCTAGCTTTTCTATACCTCTCCAACAATGCTTAGATGAGTTGAGACACTGTAAATGGAAAACGACATTTTGTAGGTTGGCAAAATGGAAATTCCAGTGGCAACATCAGAGAGACACCGAGCTGAAAGGACTCCTTGAAAAGAAGTACAAGATGTTCTGCGAGCAGTCATATGGAGGCCAGCAGATGTTCTATTGACCTGTGCAAGGCTCAATGCAAAGAATCAGCCAAATTAGCTTTGCACATCCTCTCTGGCCCAGGTGTAGCAGAGATAGAATAAAAATATTGCTGAATGTCCCTGGAGGTACTGGAAACCCTTCAATGCGCTTTTTATAGAAAAAAAAAAGGGGGGAGGGGGGAATGATAACAAGGTCGCTCATTAAGTAAAGATTAAGGGCTATATTTTTCTTCTAGTTTAAATAACTAAATTCTAAGCTAAATATAAACTTACAAGTAAAGCATTATTTGGTGGGCTTGGACACATTAACTGTCTGTGGGGCATAAATCTCATGGAAATTACAAACGTTTCCTAGTTAAAAGATGAACATTGAAATATACTGATGAAGAACATATAAGAGAGGGTTTGTCACTTTGTATTTCTGTCTGTCCAGCTCTGAAATTTTTCATGCAACATATACAGTTGGATGACACAACTTTACAGCCAAGGAATACAGTAGTGCCTTTTCTTCACCTCCAGACTGTTGGCAAGGCAGTGAAAGAGCAGAAGCATGTTCCGATCTACGCATTTTCATGCAGTATTATTATTATTATACAGGATTTATATAGCGCCAACAATTTACGCAGCTCTTTACAATATAAAAGGAGACAATACAGTTACAATACAATAAAATACAAGGGCCCTGCTCAGAAGAGCTTACAATCTAATAGGGTGGGGCAGGTGGTACAAAAGGTTAAACTGTGGGGAATGAGCTGATGGAATTGGTAGGAGATTAGTTGGAGACATGATAGGCTTCCCTGAAGAGATGAGTTTTCAGGGATCGTCTGAAAGTAGCAAGAGTAGGGGATAGCCAGACTAGTGGTGGTAGTGAGTTCCAGAGGATGGGAGAGGCTCTGGAGAAATCCTGGAGACGAGCATTGGAAGAGGAGACAAGGGAGCTTGAGAGTAGGAGGTCTTGAGAAGAACGGAGGGGCTGATTTGGGTGATATTTGGAGACAATATTGGTGATGTAGCTCAGGGCAGAGTTGTGAATGGCTTTGAATGTTGTGGTTAGTATTTTGAATTTAATTCGCTGGGTGACTGGGACTCAGTGTAGGAGATTGGAGGAGAGTGTTGGCAGACACTGAGCGGTTGGTAAGGTGGATAAGTCTGGCAGCAGCATTCATGATAGAATGAAGAGGGGATAGCCTATGTAGAGGCAGGCCAATGAGAAGGGAGTTGCAATAGTCAAGGAGAGAGATAACAAGGGAGTGAATGAGGAGCTTGGTGGTTTCATTTGTTAAAAAGGGGCAAATTGTAGAGATGTTACGGTGGTGAATTCTACAAACTTTTGCCAATGATTGGACTTGGGGCTGAAATGACAAGTCAGAGTCTAGGATTACACCTAGTACCCTGGCATGAGGGGAGGGCCTGATGGTTGCATTGTTGATTTTGATGGAAAAGTCATGGAGGGGGGCAGTACAGATTGACTTGTAATCCTGCTCCTCTCTCTCCCAGTTTGAGTGCTGCGTTAAACCCCATAGTACTATCTAGTGTTGGCTAGGAGCAGTGCCTACAATACTAGGAGGCTGCAGCTTCCAAAGGGTGCAAAGAGAAGCCTCATCCAATTTACTTTGACAGGTTTCAGGCACAAGTGCAAGTTGTGGATCTCCATTGAAAGTGCAGTTACATATAATGTAACTTTCAGCCTCGGCTCACACTAGTGTGGTATAGGGAACCACTTGTGATTCGGACAGGAATTGCAACCCGTTCCTGTTCAAATCACATGCGATTCATTGCAGTGCAAGTTGAGCCCCTTCATTTTGCATGACTCAAATTGCACCACGTCTGCACGAAAAAGGCGCATGCACCATTTTTTTGTTGTACTGGAATAGGATAGCATAGGTGTTCACACCCATGTGATCCAATTCTGCCAATTGCAATTGCTATTTGACAAACCGTTTTTTAGGTGTCATTGCCTTAACATTGACACCTGCAGCGGTTCACATTAACGGAGTGCGACTGTGATGCGGTGTGGGAAACCCAAAGGAATCACTGCGAATCCTGCACAGCATCAGTGTGAACCTACGCTAAAACTGATTGTGGTGGTCCCTTAGTCTTTAGCAGTAAGTACAAGTGTTGTACTGAAAGTAATGCAAAAGTGGGCATAATATTTTTATTAAAGGAGAAGTATGGCCAAAGCTTTTTTGCCCCCATGTTTCCTATGGATCACAGGAGTGCAGTTCATTCATAAAGCCACTGTCAGTTGATATTACTCAGCCAGTCCAGGCTGGGGAAATGCCTAGACCGGCAGCTAGCTCAGCCTATCAGCTGAGCCAGTCTCTCTTTTCCCTCCCCAGCCCAGCGCTGTGAGCACTGGAGGGGCAGAGCAGAGAGGACAACTGAGCAGTTAGTGGTGTTTAATCACTCAGTTCTCAGTGAAGATGCGGCTGGAGACAGATAGAGAATCCACCTAGGTGAGTATAACTTTTTTTTTGTTAACCCCATACTTCCCTTTTAACTTACATACAGTAGGTAGTTCAAATTTCACATGTTGGTAGAGTAACTCTTCCTCTATAGTAACTCTTCTTTTTAATTGCAGGTAAATAGTTTCCAAGCAAAAGTAGCATGCCGTCATTGAGTTCTTGATGAAGGTGGGGTGCAGGTTGTCAGACAATGATGGTCTCCTACTGCTTGGTTTGACTTCAGTGCTGGTTTCCCTTTCCTTAAACGGAGTTCCGCCTTTTTTTTTTAAAGTTAGCAGCTACAAATACTTTTAAAATATGGACATGTACCTGTCCAGTGCTCCCGCGATTTCGGCACCCAAAGCCGATCTGTCACTCGGCTCTCGGGTGCTGCCGCCACCATCTTCGGCAAGGAATCAGGAAATGAAGCCGCACTACTGCACATCCCCAAATCGCGATGCATGTTCCCACTGGTCCCTGCTGTCTCCTGGGGCCCCTGTGTCTCCCAGAAAATGGGGGGGGGGGAGTGGCGTAAATACCCACGGGTGGCGCGGGTATCTATGCCTGGAAGTAGGAGCAAAATACCTGTATTAGAAAGGTATCTGCTCCCCCCTCCCCCCTTAAAGATGCCAAATGTGATACCGGAGGGGGGGTGATTCCAAAAAGCGGAAGTTCTATTTTTGTGTGGAACTATGCTTTAAACCTCTTCTTTCACTTACAGAAGAAGACAAGTTACTATTTTATTGCAGGTAAATAATGGATTTCAAGCAGAAGCAAGGTGCCATCATTGAGTTCTTGACCAAGGAGGGGTGCAGGCTGTCCGACATCCACAGAAGGCTACAGAATGTTCACAGAGATTAAATAATGACAATAGCACCATGCATGAATGGAAGAAGAGGTTTACAGAAGGGGAAACCAGCACTGAAGTCAAACCATGCAGTGAGAGGCCATCAATGTCAGACAGCCTGCACCCCACCTTCATCCAGAACTCAATGACGGCACTCTACTTCTGCTTGGAATCTATTATTTACCTGCATTGAAAAAGAAGAAGAGTTAATATAGAGGAAGAGTTATGCCCTGTACACACGACCGGTTTTTCCGTCGGAATAAGCTCTGAAGGTTTTTCCGACGGAATTCCGCTGAAGCTGTCTTGCATACACACGATCACTCCAAATTCTGCCCGTCAAGAACGCGGTGACGTACAACACGTTCAACGGGACTAGAAAAAGGAAGTTCAATAGCCAGTAGCCAATAGCTTCCGTCTCATACTTGCTTCAGAGTATGCAACGTTTTTGGTACGTCGGAACAGCAAATAGACTAGCGGCTTTCCCGATAGGAATTGGTTCCGTCAGAAAAATATAGAACATGTTCTCTTTCTAGATCCGTCAGAATTTTCGGCATAAAACGTCCGATGGGGCATACACATGGTTGGAATATATACGATGAAAAGCTCCCCCCTGAGTTTTTCTGTTTGAAATTCCGTTCGTGTGTACGGGGCATTACTCTGCCAACATGTGAAATTGGAACAAACTATGTAAGTTAAAAGTTATGCCCACTTTTGCAATACTTTTGGTATAACCCTTGTAATATTTGAAGGATACAGCTCAAGCCTGATAACTAGAATGGCTCAAATCTTAGCTACATGTAACAAACAACCAACAGTATCTGTTTTTCTTTAATCCTGAGTTCAACATCAAGCAAAACATTGATTTGTATTCTCATAGTGTTCACCTTGGTGAAACCTTTAGTTCGTGATTTCTCAAAATAATGAAAGAAAAAGTTACCTAGAAGTATTTTCTCTGGAGCCTTTTCTGCTTTCACATCTCTTACCCGAGTTCACAGACTTGTCTTTAATAAATCAACTCCGCTCTCACAGAAGCCTAAATACGGAATAATGTTGAAATACTTGTATTTAGTATCACACAATCGCAGAGATGTTTTTTTTTTCTTTCTAATTCCCTGAGGCTCACATAGTTTTCTGCATGGCCATAGAAAGACTTTCTTCCTTGAGAATGTAAAAGATAGAAAATTGCCGGGTTAATAAACATTTGACTGTGATTTATTGAAAGCTACAATGTCCCTTTTTCTTTTTTTTCCACACCTTTGGAGAAGGCTGCTGGAGGGTGGACAGGGTAATCTCGCTTTCTCCATAAAACTCCCAACAATGTCACATCTTCAATTAGATTTTTTTAGTGTCTCGACTGCCAAAGAGGCTGGAGTCCCCTTGTTCTTGTTCTGAGAGATGGTGGGTGAAAGGTCGCCTCTGCTATACTCAATTTTACCAAACACTTCCTATTGGCTTCACATTACAGTGCAGATATCCATCTCCTGACACAATGGCTCCAACTGTGTTTTATGTATCTATGTTTAAAGCGGAACTTCAGTCATTTTTTTCATCTTTCCATCTATTAAATCTTCTGCCCTTGTTGTTTTAACTTTGGATAGTAAAACATTTTTTTTCTGCCAGTAAATACCTTATACAGCCCACTTCCTGTTTCTTGTCTGACTCCAATCACGTGCTTCTAAAGAAAAAACAAAAAAAACCTATGGAATACATGCGTCCAACGCCCCGCATGTAGATTAGAGGGTCAGACGCATGGATTAGGGGGTCGCTCTGCATTACGGGCCACCACTGGTTAGTGTATGCAAACCTTTTTTTGTTTAAGATAGAGTAGGCATGGATTAAAAACTATACTGAAACTGGAGAAAGTGCAGAGAAGGGCAACCAAAGTGATAAGAGGCATGGAGGAGCTCAGCTATGAGGAAAGATTAGAGGAACTGAATTTATTCTGTCTTGAGAAGAGGAGATTAAGGGGGATATGATCAACAAGTATAAATACAGTACATAAGTGGTCCATATGGGCGGCACAGTGGTGTAGTGGTTAGCACTCACACCTAGCAATAAAAAGGGTCGCTGGTTCAAATCCCAACCATGACACTACCTGCCTGGAGTTTGCATGTTCTCCCTGTGCCTTTGTGGGTTTTCTCCGGGTACTCCGGTTTCCTCCCACACTCTAAAGACATGCAGGTAGGTTAATTGGCTTCTGTCCAAAATTGGCCCTAGTATATGAATGGGGACCTTAGATTGTTGGCACCTTGAGGGTAGGGACCAATGTGAGTGTGCAATGTACAGGGATAGGGGTAGACACTCACTCAGGTTGAACTGGATGGACTGGTGTCTTTATTCAACCTTACTAACTATGAAACTATGAAAATGTATAGTGAACTTGGTGTATAATTATTCACCTTAAGGTCATCACAGAGGACAAGGGGACACTCTTTAGGTCTGGAGGAAAAAAGATTTATTCTCCAAATACGGAAAGGTTTCTTCAGTGAGAGCTGTGAAAATGTGGAATAGACTCCCTCCAGAGGTGGTTCCGGCCAGCTCAGTAGATTGATTTACAAAAGGCCTGGATGCTTTTCTAAATGTACATAATATAATTGGATACTAACATTTATAGGTAAAGTTGATCCAGGAAATATCCGATTGCCTCTAGGGGGATCGGGAAGGAATTTTTTTCCCTACTGGGGCAAATTGGTTTATGCTTTGATGGGTTTTTGTTTGCCTTCCTTTGGATCAACTGTGGGTATAGGATTCTGTATATAGGATTGTATGATTTATACATTTTTTTTTGCCCTTTTATTGGTAGAACTGGGTGGACTTATGTCTTTTTTCAACCAGACTATGTAAATTATTTTTGTCGGTCTAGCTTGGGAGATTTCCCATCACTTCCTGTACTGGAAATACAAAAAAATAATAAGAAATCTCTACAGAGTGAACTGAATTACCATCTGAGAAAGTTTGTAATAAGAACAAGTGTCCTACAGGAGGATTTTCACTCATGTATTGGTCAGATAACTATTTTTTTTTTTTATTTATTTCCACTCACCTTCTTCAGCAATGGTCATCAAGAAAAACAGGGATGAAGCCCACCAGTGGGGGACATAAACAGCAAATAAAATCTCGACAATGGGCTTAAAGTGGATGTGAACCAATTTATGAAATTTGACCTGGCCACATGTATCTGTAGTGTTTACTTATCTCTCTCCAAAGCCCTGAGTCCCATTTCTTTCTGCTGCTTCCTTCCTCTGTTATTTTAAACTGCTTTTATCTCCTGTGTCAGAGAACTTCTAACAAGTTCTCCCACACAGGAGATAAAAGCAGCTGAAAATTTGTGTCGGGGAGGCTGCTATAAATAGATTAGCAGTGAGCTGATCTATTCACAGCACAGCTCTGTGAGTATCTTCGTTCCTCTGTCTATGGGGGGGGGGGTTTCCTCCGAACAGCTGTCACACAGTGTATGCCTAGAGTCGCCTCCCAATTATAACATGATGTTCACTTTCTAAAGAATTTATAAAGCTAAAGACATCCCTGTGCATCATCTGAGGTTGTTCACTTCACTCGGTATATGTGAGGGTCTACATCCACTTTAAAGTGACTATAGAGGCTAAAGGTTTTTTTACCTTGATGCATTCTCTGCATTAAGGTAAAAAAAAACCTTCTCTGTGCCCCCCAGCCCAACCTTGATCTAGCAGAGGCTCTCCTTCCTCATTAGCTCAGACACAGCTCAGATACAGTAGCGGGAGCCAATGGCTGCTGTCAATCAGAGCCAGTGAGAGTGAGGAGGGAGCGGGGCCAAGCCATGCTCTATGTGTCTATGTGCTCTATGGACACACAGAGGCAGTTCAGGAGTGAGCACACATGAATGCCCCCATAGCAAGAGGCTTGCTACAAGGACACCCGGCAGGTGGGAGCGAAGAGCATCGTGACACTTTGGGCCCAATTTGGACATTTTCACTTAGGGGTGTACTCACTTTTGTTGCCAGCGGTTTCGAAAATGAATGGCTGTGCGTTGAGTTATTTTGAGGGAACATCACATTTTTATACAAGCTGTACACTCACTATTTTACATTGTAGCAAAGTGTCATTTCTTCAGTGTTGTCACATAAAAAGATATAATAAAATATTTACAAAAATGTGAGGGGTGTACTCACTTTTGTGAGATACTGTGTATGGATCTAAATGCAGTAATATTGAATGCTATGGGCCCATTCGCACTGCTCCATTTTGGTCAGTAGCATTTAGCTGCATAATCCAAAACTAGAAAAAAAAATGTATTTGCTTTCCAATTATGAATGTATATTATGCTGTAAGCATGTAAACATTTGTGCTAATGTTTACATTGTAAATGGACCTGGATCACCTGCTGGTGACACTGTGGTTCCCTGGGCGGAGGGTTTTAATTCCAGTATCCACTAGTGGGTATCTCCCGGTAATCAGTTCACCTGATGCTGGCTGCTGGGAGGGTGTTTAGGTCCACCACTATTAGTCCCTCCAGTGTTTTGCTTGCCGCCAGAAAATGCTAGCCATTATCCTGTTCCTGCCATGTTCTGCTTGTTATTTGTTAGGTATTCTGTCATTGGGTTTTTTGGTTCACTTATATTTTCATGTTTGCTGTGTGTTGGTGTTTGGAAGGATTTTGTTTCACTGTAAATTAATCTCACTTAACCAGTTCCCGACCAGCGCACAACGATGTACGTCGACAGAATGGCACGGGCAGGCATATTGGCGTACATCTACGTCCAATCTTCAATGCTGCCCTGCCATCGGGAGCGCGCCGCCGGCGGCACGCTCCCGCGCTGGTCGGGACCCCCGTGAGTCAGGTCGCGGGACCCGTGGACTCGATCGCCGCGGGCATACCCGCAATCGTATCATGGGACGGCTGAATGGAGGAAATGCTGTGTAAACAGCATTTCTCCATTCTGCCTAGCAACTAGTGACGCTGATCTCTGCTCCATGTGATTGGAGCACAGATCAGTGTTCACTAAATGAAAGCCCAGCCCCCCACAGTTAGTAACACACCCCTAGGAACACTTAACCCCTACACTGCCACCCACTGGTTAACCCTTTCACTGCCAGTGTCATTTACACAGGAATCACTGCATTTATATAGCAGTGTTTACTGTATAAAAGACAATGGTCCCAAAAATGTGTCAAAAATGTCCGATGGGTCCCCCACAATGTTGCAGTCACAATAAAAATCGCTGATCGCCGCCATTACTAGTAAAAAAAAATAATAAAAAATTATTAATAAAAATGCTATAAAACTATCCCTATTTTGTAAACGCTATAACTTTTGCACAAACCAATCAATAATCGCTTATTGCAATTTTTTTTACCAAAAATATGTAGAAGAATACGTATCAGCCTAAATTGAGGGAAAAAAATGTTTTTTTTATATATTTTTGGGGATCTTTATTATAACAAAAAGTAAAAAATAATGCGTTTTTTTCAAAATTGTCGCTCTATTTTTGTTTATAGCGCAAAAAATAAAAACCGCAGGGGTGATCAAATACCACCAAAAGAAAGCTCTATTTGTGGGAAAAAAAGGACGTAAATTTTGTTTGGGAGCCACGTCGCACGACCGCGCAATTGTCAGTTAAAGCGACGCAGTGCCGAATCGCAAAAAGTGGTCTGGTCTTTGACCAGCAAAATGGTCCGGTCTGAAAGTGGTTAAAGCATATACGGTCTGGTCCCAGTTTCCTGAGTGTTGCCACGCAGATCTGACCATCTCTACTGCCGATTCCTGACACATATCTTAATACATTAAACCTGGTTGGGCCCAAGTACTGCTGCTCCCTCTCCCAGCCCTAATGCATATTTACAAGGGACTACAAAAGCTTAATATCAAGTCACATTTCGATATTTATACTATTTACATTTAAAGTTAATTATTTTTTTAAAACTACATATTTAATTTATTAAAAATACACATCAGAATTCACTTTCTTTTTTTCATCTGTCTTGAGCTCAGCTTAAAGTCAACGCTTGGGGAATTTTGATTGAATCCTTCTATTAGTGTGTGTAAAGATAGCACGTGAGAGATTTCTGATCAAGTATTCTTTGTTAAGTCAAAGACAGCCAAGCGACGAGCATTGATGACTTTCTTTATAAAGCCGTCATTGAACCACGCTCTATTTTAGCCACATCACAGTCAAGGGCATTGTCTACATAAGACCCGTGATATGAGTTTATATATAGGACCTAAAAAAAAAAATCATACATTTATTTAAGTTTAACTGGTTTCTTCACAACTCATTGCCTTTAACTTCCCTACATCTTGAAAGACTCGACACGGATCACAGGGCAATGGGACTAAAGAGAATTCTGAACCAGGAGAATGCATTGGATTTCTTGAGCGCTCTGTTCCACAGCATTGTAACCTCGTCCCTGAGTATCAAAGTCAAAAAGTACACGACCAGAGAACTGGGAAGAGCCGCCCGTGAGTTTGTCTCCTTCATTTCCCTGAGGTCCCTTTCCAGTGGGAATCGGTAAAACCTTGATGACCTTTCGGTGTTAGCTAGACAAAATTATGCACCTAGTTTACCCTTGTGATGACCAGGAGGGAGAGTTTTATCTGCCTTTTCTCCTTCCATTACAATAATAGCTTCACAGCTCTTACACAGAACGTTTGTGCAACAGCAAATGGTGCAGAACGTTGAGAGCGCTTTTGCTCTGTCAAGTCGGCTCACTTAAAAAAAAAAAAAAAAAGTCCTTCTCTCATGATCTTTTCATTTCCTTGCCATTAACTGCGATGAAATTAGTTTTTTTTTCCCTCTTTGGATTTCAGTCCTCCCCCTTGCTAACTGTATATAGCCGGATGACCTGATTGTGCTTAAACTCTGATTATTTCATAAAGATGTCCTTAGAATTACTACGGCAAGTTCATGGCTGCAAGGTTATCAGTGAGGAGGGCGAGTTCCCTGCTCTGATGTTCATTAGCGCCATCAAATTGGGTATTTAGGACTGGTAAAAGAGATTTGTGTTACTCATCACCTATATTATTTTGATAAAACAAGAGAAAAAAAATATTTAACCATAACTCATTTGCCCTATACTGGCAAATGCATGCAATGTCAAGCTGCAGCTAGGAAAGCCGGCAGAATATTAGCATGCATAAAAAAGAGAATTTACTCCAGAGATAAAACGATAATCCTGACACTTTATAAAACTCTGGTCAGGCCACATCTGGAGTATTCCGTCCAGTTCTGGTCACCAGTCCTCAGAAGGGATGTGCTGGAACTGGAGAGAGTCCAAAGAAGAGCACAACAATGAATAAGGGGACTGGAGGACCTCAATTATGAGGAACAACTGCAAACACTAAATTTATTCTCACTGGAGAAGAGACACTTGAGAGGGGACAACATGATAGCGCTTTACAAATATCTCAATCGTGACCCCAGAGTAGGAAAAAAATTATTCAGTCTCAAGGAGTGTACAAGGACAAGGGGCCACACAATTAGATTGGAGGAAAAGTGGTTTAACCACCGTCAGGGCAATAAGGATGTGGAACCTCTTCCAGAATTGGTGGAGTCAATGGGGAGTATAGATATTTTTAAAGGACCCTTGGATGTGCATCTTAAAGAACACAACATACAGGTGTATGGGAAAAAATTACAGACACTGACACACATACACCTACACAGGTTGAACTGCATACAGGTCAAACACAAAGGGAGGAGATAAAAAGTTGCATGTAGAAGTCACAGTGAGTGAATAGAGATGAAGGGATTAATGTACATCATGTGATTGCTGTGAGTAGTCTCTTCATGACCAATCATGGCAATCTGAAGGCACAGAGCCACTTGGATAAGATCTGTACACAGTACCCATGAACAAAGCCATCTGAGAATGCCTCAGTTCACCAGCATTAAGGGGCAGGATGATTGCCCAATGGTGCTTTATCCAGTGCCATTTATAAACAGCATTGGGTAAATAACTGTCCACCACTTAACCATTTTAAAATATACAAAAAATAGGATTTTTATAACAGTTTACCTGTAAAATCCTTTTCTTTTGAGGTACATCACAGGACACAGTGTCTCAGTAATTACTGATGGGTTATATAGGGTATCACTAGGTGATTGGACACTGGCACACCCTAGACAGGAAGTTCAACCCCCTATATAACCCCTTCCCTTACTGGGAGTACCTCAGTTTTGTAGCAAAGCAATATAAGTGTATTAGAAGAGGGGAGGGACCCCTGTGTCCCGTGATGTACCTCAAAAGAAAATAATTTTACAGGTAAGCTGTTATAAAAATTCTATTTTCTTTCTTGTACATCATGGACACAGAGTCTCAGTAGTTACTGATGGGATGTCCCAGTGCAATGCTATCTGAGGGGAGGGGAACCACACAAAGTAGGGTGTAATCAGACCTGAGGACCCTGTACCGGTGCCTGCAGCACACTACGCCCAAAGGTGATATCCTCATGTCTTCTCACATCCACCTGATAACATTTGGTGAATGTATGGACTGACGACCAGGTTGCGGCCTTGCAGATTTGAGCCATGGAGGCCTGGTGATGCACTGCCCACAAAGAATTAATAGCCCTAGTGGAGTGCACCTTTTAGCAATAGTAGATTTCAACAATGCCTGTCCTCTGTTAGGACCGTCTGGAAATACAAACAAAACATCCACAATGTGAACCTGAGCAGTCGCTTTCAGATAGGCTTGGTCTGCTCTCACTACATCCAAAGAATGTAGTGACCTTTCTTCCGTAGAATAGGGATCTGGAAAAAGGGAAAGCAGAACAATATCTTGGTTTAAATGAAAACCTGAAACCACCTTCGGTAGAGGTCGCAGTGCATTGCTGTATGATGATTGGCCAAAGCATGCATCCCCCCAAAACACCTTGTCCCCATGTTGATGGGGACAAGGGCCTGATCCCGTCAATCCTTTCCCGGTGATCGTGGGGGTCTGCGGCGGGGACCCCCAAGGCATTTGTTTATTATGGCGTGGGGTTCCCATTAAAATCCATACCAGAACCTTTTGGGGGGCCCCACGCCATTTTTTTTAAAGAGGTGCCCTTAATATTCATACCAGACCTGAAAGGCCTGGTAATGGACTGAAGGGGGGGGGGTGGGACCCACGCCATTTTTTTCAATGATTTTTTATGTACAGTATATTGCCAGAATCTGACAATTCATTACAGCCGCAAGCAATTTTAAATGATATTTTTTCCTTTCTAAATTTCATTTTGCTTCGTTACTGTTATAAACATGGGAAAGATACTACTTTACAGGCAGACTAAGGGAACCCCCATGCACGATATTTAAAGGAATATTTCATTTATATTTTTTCACTTTAAGCCTTATTAAAATCACTGCTCTTAAAAAAAAACCGGCCGTTTTAAAAACTTTTTTTGCATTTATACATGTCCCCTGGTCCCCAAACATATTTTATGGCAATAACTCGCATATAAGCCTTTAAAATTAACACTTTTAATTTTTCACGTTCGTGTCCCATAGACTTTAACGGTGTGCGCAAACATTTTTGTCTGTTCGCATGTTACTTTGCCCTGTGTACATAGCACAGGATTATTTTGGGGTAGCTCAAAGAATGTTTATATCCAACAAGCATACATAAATTATCCTTTGAAGAGGATTTAAGTTGTTTTTTTTTTGTTTTTTTATCCGATCAGATCTGCTTTTTTGTCAGAATAGTTAAGGTGCAATATTGTTTCCCTTCATTGCTAACACATGAAGTATTCAGTAGAAGAATAGGAGGATCTGTGCTCAACATTTGCTCTATATAGGTGTATGGATTGCTCTCCGTGGTTCACTTAGTTGTACCTCCCTAGCCAGCAGGTTCACTAATGAGTCAAGAACCCAGCAAGCCTCTTGCATTCGGCACTTAGAAACAAACAACTTTTATGTTTAAGATGTCTTGTGCTCCTATCTAAGAATCATTACGAAAGGCTTTAAGACAAGCTCCACATAAAATAACCATGAATAATTTTAGATGATAAACGTAAAAGCCAGCATGTTTTTGTGGCTGTGTATGTACCCATTGAGAAGATTATCGCTCTCTTCCTGTGTGGTCCTAGGAGTAGAAAGGACAGCAAAAAAAAAAAAAAGGAGTCCTAACCCTTCTCATGGAAAATAAAAATAACGATTGGCTGTAATTGGGCTTAAAATGGACCTAACATGGCAATGGACCTCCTTCATGACAGTCAGAAATATGCTATCCATGTGATTCGTGGCTCAGACATTAGACATTAGACATTTCTATGAGCTAAGTATGCCTTGGTGGTCTTAAGGCCACTGGTATAACAGCTGCACATCCTAACAATGTAATTAAGTAACTACTGCTATTACACAGTCTACTAAATGAAGTACATACCTAGAGTGCAGATTTGTCAGATTAAAGTGATATTACAGGCTGATTTTTTAAATTATATATATATATATATATATATATATATATATTTTTTTTTTTTTTTATATATATATATATATATATATTTTTTAATGATAAAGCCTTAACTTTTTTTTTTATAACAAACATGTTATATGAAATAAGAAGGGAGGATCCTCACCGTGCCAACATCCAAAATATATTAAAAAAAAGGATTGGACTCAAAAAAATAATAAGTGAACTTTGTGGGCACATATGAGAGGAGAATTTAGTAAAAAGTATAATTTATTACAACATGATTAAAAACATGAAAAAAACATACATTCAACACCCCATATGAACACAGGTTACCAGTTACCCAACAATGTAGTTATGAAGGTTGGATCTAAGTATAATGATATCTCATATCATATTAAAGTAGAAAAATGTGATTCCCTTCACACTTGCTTGTTGACATGTTTCACTAGATATTAGCTTCCTCAGGACAGGTACTGGGTAGGTGCTGGTATATTTAAAAACAGAGACAGAAAATTGTGTATAAGTATTACATATGGTATATATTTGTATAGGCACAACAGTAATCATTTCATTACATATCCAAGAGAGACTCACGGACCTCTTGGAATAAAATGAAATATATGACCAACAGCCGCACAGGCTAGGGATAGGGATTCTACTCCTAATATTCAGATTGACACCTTGCAAACCTTCATAAAAAAAGGAATCAGTGAAATTCCCTCCCTTGCAAACCAATCCAAATAACAGGGCATTCCTTACACAAGTTACAAAAGAAATTGAAAAGTTGCAAATCTATCCCCATAATGTGAACATATTATCCCCTATACAGAAACAGGCATTAAAAAAACAAGATGGAATCCTTATTAAACCTTTTAATAAGGGGGGCAATTTTGTCCTCATGGACAAGGTCCATTACATTGCTATGTGTAACAAAGTTCTAGATAATGAGGATTGGTATAAAACTATCCCTGCAGAATATTGCAGCAAAATACAGAATGAGTTTTACTTACTTCTTTTGGACTCTTTTCATCAAGGAGTTATTATTAAAGACCTATATGAGGCTTTCCTTGTTAAGGATCCTGTCACACCAACCTTCTATTCCTTATCTAAGAAGCATAAGGATCTGGTGTGTCCTCTGGGAAGGCCTATAATATCTGGGAACAGGGCTTATGCAGAACAAGCCAGTCAACTAATTGACCAATATCTCCGCCCTCATGTTGTGGCTCTTCCCTCTTATTTCCAGGACACACCGGATCTTTTGCGACATCTACCTCCAGGTGCAGGGGGTAGCGATGGGGACCTCCTGTGCCCTATTGTATGGCAACCAGTACCTGGGGGGGTGGGAACACATGCTGTTTTCTGAGGAAAGATATGCTAGATATTGGGACCATATTTTACTGTGGAACCGATATATAGATGACGCCCTGATGCATTGGACTGGTCCTGATAATGAACTGGCCAATTTTATGTCGGATCTTGACCAGAATGCATTTAATTTAAAGTTCACTATGCATCAGAGTAGGCAATCCATCCCTTTTCTGGATATTACTGTTATGATTGAGGAGGATGGTAACAACAATACTAGTTTATATCGAAAAGAGACAGCTGGCAACACTCTCCTACATGCTAGTAGTTTCCATCCTACTCCTCTCATTAACAGTATCTGTATGGCCAGTACCTCAGAATGTGGAGAATCTGCTCCAGTGGTACCCTATTTCAGCAGGAAGCAGATGCACTATGTGAGCGCCTAATTGCTAGGGTATACTCAAAAACCTCCCTTAAGAAAGCTTTCAAGAGAGCCAAAAAACAGACCAGACAGAAAGCTCTTTGCAAAAGATCACGCAGCAATGAGAAAGACACCACCTGGGTTATTATCACCTATAACCGCCAACACTCATGTGTAAGGGAAATACTTAACAAACATTGGTATCTTCTCACCAATGACTCTATTCTTTGCAAATATACTGGGGTTAAACCTGATATTACGTTCAGAAAGGCGAGATCACTGAAGGATAAATTGACACAGAGTCATTTTTCAAATAGTGAAGACACCACCTTGAGAGGGACTTGGCAATGTACTTGTACTTTTTGCCCATGGATATATGAGAACCATGTAATGTTTCTGCAGAATGCGAGTTTGCATTCTGGTGTACACCACGTCAACTGTCAAACGGAGGGCATGGTGCACATCATGTTTTGCAAGTGTGGCAGTTCTTACGTGGGCAAAACTAAACGTGCCTTCTGGCGTCAAATTAAAGATCATATATACTATATCAGCAGAAATTGGCCGCTGACACCAATAGGACGCCATGTAAATCAAATGCACGCTGGTGACAATAGCGTTGTGAAATTTGCAGCACTAGAGCACATTCCAATGAACTCGCAAGGTGGTGATCAAAAAGATTTTACAGAGGGAAATTTATTGGATTCACTTTTTATCTGCTATTGTTTTTCCGGGTCTCAATGATGCAATGAGCTATAAACCTTTTCTGTGATTGGTAGACACAGGTCTCCCTTTCTTTAATTAGCTGCCCACCTGTACAGATGTATGTGGTTTGACCTTTTTGATCCACGTTTTCTTACAATTGATTTAGGTCTGTACAATCTATATGCCTTTTACCATTTTATATTTTGTTTCACCTGTGATTTTTTAATTTTTGTTTCGTGTTTATATGTTTATTTGTGATTGTCTGCTGGGTTTGTCTATTGTCCCTGGATATGGGAGTTTTTGGCCAACAGCTTATATATTTGATTAGTTTAAGTTGATTGTTACTGCTCTTTTACGGAACAGTTTACAGTCTGATTCCATTCCCCTTTTAATTTATTTTGGTCTGATATTGGTATGGAGTTGGTACCCATTCTTGATGCTGGCTGTTATCTCATGGAGTGTCCCCTTAGATTGTTGTGATGTGGAATATTTATTTCTGGATGGGTTTGCATCCACATGTAATGATGTCTTCCTTGTTGTAGTTTGTGGTGGGTTGCTGTCTGGAACTGCACATGTGCTGTGATGTGGACATCCACAGCACATGTGCGGGATTCGGCCATTGCGTCACTATGTCACGTTTCACAAGCTTGGCCTCCTTTTGCGCTGACGTGTACGCTGTGTATTGACGCCGATGGTTGGCATCTCTCCAGCCCCTCGTCCTGATACTCTCCTGGTGTGATTGGTCACACTGATGTGGGGGGTGTGGCTGTGCAACCACGTGGTTGACGCTATGCGTCACGTGGTTGGGTCATCTTTTGGTGGCAAACTGGTGGCATACCAGCCCCCTCTGGTGTTTGTCCTGGTGTGCCAACGTGCACACTGTGTGTTGACGTAGACGAGCGACGTCTCTCCGCCCCTCGTCCTAAAACTTTGCTGGTACGATTGGACGCATTGATGTGGAGGGTGTGGCTGTGCAACCATGACATTGTGGTTGATTGGGCTGTCTTTTGGCGCAAAATTGGTGGCGTTCCGGCCCCCTCTGCACTTCAAGCCTTATATATAGGGTGTTGGGCAGAGAGGTTGTGGTCACATATGGAGGATACCTATTCATATTGGAGAGGATCATATGGGTGAGCTAATTCTTTGAGACTCTATCTGATTACTTGTTGGTGATTAGATGTGAACTTTGTCTTGAAACTTTTTATCTTTCGATTATAGACCCTCCATCACCTACTGGGTATTTTTTGTCAGGGCCTCGACAATAGGCCTCCCTAATAGGGTTATCTGCTACATTGAGACATTTTAGGTTGGTATGTGCTAACTGAACTACTGTACCAATGTGATCTTTCAACTGGCTCATACCAATACTTAGTAGTTTCTTATAATGTTTCCCTCTCAGATGTTATCCTTTTCTTCTCAGTTGGGAGAAATGCTCCTTTCTGACATCTAGTCACAGCACTTCAAGATCAAGCCTATATGTACCGTACCTGGTACATATTTTTGGTCACGCTTGATGTGATCGCCTATTTGGCTACACCTTTACCCTGTCTATATCTTCTAGATATTTTTCTTTGCTGATGTCCTATGCCACAGTGTACCGAAAAATATAGTTTTATCATGGGCTTGAACTCTGCTCTCCGATATGTGGTTGGTCTAGTCGCTACTATTCAATAGGTGAGAACTATTTTTAGCATTGTTCTGATCTTAAGGGACCCTTTATGTTTGTATTATTAATTCCAATATTTAGGAAATTTCATCTATATCAATCTCTGTGTTTTTTTTCCAGATATACATTTCTGAACCTGGTTCTATAGTGGCGTATAGCCTTTTTGCACTTTATCTTTCGGATTCATTATAAACAACCTTTCATGCATGGATCTCGTTTTGTTATACTCAAAACTATAGATCTTTGAATGTTTGTTCAGTTTTGTGGAGTCTCTCTTATCCTTTAACACAGATCTACCAGGCAAGCATATATGTGTCCGTGTATATATTTTGTGTGTTGGTGTCTGTCTCTCTTGGATACGTAATCAAATAATTACTGTTATGCCTATACAAATATATACCATATGTAATACTTATACACAATTTTCTGTCTCTGTTTTTAAATATACCAGCCCCTACCCAGTACTTGTCCTGAAGAAGCTAATATCAAGTGAAACTCGTCGACAAGCAAGGGTGAAGGGGTTATTGGATCAAATTCTTCTATTTTAATACAATATCAGATATCTTTATACTTAGATCCAACCTTCATAACTGCATTATTGGGTAATTGTAACCTGTGTCCATATGGGGTGTTGAATGTATGTTTTTCCATGTTTTTTAATCATGATGTAATAAAATTATTAGAGGATATTAGTTATGAGGAAATGTTGTGAGCACTGAAAAACCCTAAAGAAAATTAATTGGGCCCAATTTGGATATTTTCACTTAGGAGTGCACTCACTTTTGTTGCCAGCGGTTTAGACATTAACGGCTGTGTGTTGAGTTATTTGAGGGGACAGAAAATTTACACTGTTATACAAGATGTACACTCACCTTAGATTGTAGCAAAGTGTAATTTTTTCAGTGTTGTCACACGAAAATATATAATAGAATATTTACAAAAATGTGAGGGGTGTACTCACTTTTGTGAGATACTTTCTGTACATGTGATTTTTTATCTTTTCTATTTTTAAATAGAAAACATTTGCAAAGATTTCAAACAAACTTCTTTCACATTGTCATTATGGGGTATTGTTTGAAGATTTTTTTTTTGTCCATCTTTGTTCCATAGGAGAGATTTCCCCTCACTTCCTGTCTAATAGCCACAACAGGAAGTGAGTGGAAATCCCTCCTAAGTGAGGCAATCCCTGGTTGTCACCAGAACTAGTGTCCCCATCGGAAGATTTCGCCTCTATTCTTGTTCCAATGTTAACACAAATTTTGCAGGGGCACAAACAGCAATAAAACCCGATTCTAGGTATTCTAATCCTTCTACAGTCTAACCAAAATTAAAAAAATTAATAAAAAAAGAATAAAAAACAAGCACCACTTTGCCTTTATTGATGATTTAAGTACTGGAGTACATATTTTCTAATGGGAGGCTGCAGTTCTACTTTAAGTGAATTTTCTCCAGATGTCTACAATTGACATAATATATTGTAAAATAATAATATACTTTAGTCTAACTGAATAACAAAACACAATTTACAATGGTTTAAAGTTACCCAGAGTAAACAGCGATCAGTGGAAAGATTCTGTATAAATATTTGTACTATAGACGCTGGATTTGGACTGATATTCATGAATTTGGATGTCCCAAGCCAACCTCAAATTTTATTGTAATCTTTAGCGGTTCAGGTTCCAAAAAGGCTTTTGGGAGAAAGGGTCCAAATGTTCCTCTAAAGGCAGTTTCTGTGTTATATCTACATCTGCTGTTGCCTATGAACCCTTAGCTTGACTGCCAGCGCAACAATATCCCAAACTTCTATCCTAGTATCCCTGATAGAATTTGTAAAGGCAAATTTTGGACCAATACATATAATCGGGCAAGGTGGCCAGGAGCTTCACAAACCATTTTTGCACAATATGGCACCACCTGGTTCAGATTTCCATTGATATCCCTAATTTCATAAGTCTGCAAATTCTTCAAAACTTTTCAGAAATATTTCCATCTCTATTAATGAAGGGATAAGCTTATATATATTGAAGAACCTCAACTTGTAAGTTGTATTTTACCTATGCCTAGTTTTTGGTGCACATAGGTTGCCCCGATGTGATAGATTCTCAAGTCAATAGCACAAAATTGCACCTAACGGTGCCTCCTTTTCATTACATAGGCTAGGGATAAAGCTGGCCATACATTATACAATTTTCCTATTCAATTTGCTTTAGATTTACCTTCAACTATGTGATGCAAGGGACTGCTGTATTGCATACAAATTGAAAATGTTGAGGTTTGACCGCATATTATATGGTTTTGGTAAATCTAAACGAAAATTGTACAAGAAAATTGCATAATGCATGGCCAGCCTAAGCATTCCAGGAAATAACCCCCCTAAAGAAATCCCTTTTTAGTAGGGGTAATGCAATTGTTCATTCACCCAAAGCGGATCTATCAGACTTAGATGTAAGAATCCTGGTAACAAGACCCACCTACAACAATCAGTGAACCCAGTTGAATAACCTCAACCAGTATCTCAATCTCCTCGCAATGGCTACTACAAACCAAACAACAAGATGTAACTGTGATTTGCATTCTTTTTAACCACTTGCCGACCAGCTGCCATAGTTAAACGGCGGCAGGTTGGCTTGGCTGCGCAAATCGCCGTAGCTGTACGTCGGCTCGTACACGGTAATCCACCGGCCGCCCGTGATCATTCCCCGCAGTGACAGAACCGGGATCTGCCATAGTAAACGAGGCAGATCTCCGTTCTGACAGGGAATGCAGGAAGACGGATCTGTGTGTTGTCCCAGGCAGCCCATCCCTCCACACAACTAGAAACACACTAGAGGGAACAAAGTTAACCCTTTGGTGGACCCTGATGTTAACCCCTTCCCTCTCAGTGCCATTAGTACAATGTCAGTGCATATTTTTAGCACTAATCACTGTAATAATGTCACTGGATCCCAAAAAAGTGTCAAAAATGTCAGTTAGGTGTCCGTTGTGTCCACCACAACATCGCAGTCCCACTAAAAATCATTGATCACTGCCATTACTAGTAAAACAAAATAAAAAAAAAATGCCATAAATCTATCCCCTATTTTGTAGACGCTATATCTTTTGCGCAAACCAACGCTTTCTTTTTTTTTTCTTTAGCAAAAATATGTAGCAGAATACAAATTAGCCTAAATTGATGAAGATATTCGATTTTTAAAATGTTTTTATTGGGTTTGTTTTTATAGCAGAAAATAATATTATATAAATATATATATATATATATATATATATATATATATATATATATATATATATATATTTTTTTTTTTTTTTTTTAATCATCTGTCTTTCTTTGTTTATAGTGAAAAAAGTAAAAACCACAGGGGTGATCAAATACCACCAAAAGAAAGCTCTATTTGTGGGAAAAAAAGAACATCAATTTTATTTGGGTACAACATTGCACGACCGTGCAATTATCAGTTAAAGTAACGCAGTGTTGTATCGCAAAAAATGGCCTGGTCATAAAGGGGGGAAATCTTCCGGGGCTGAAGTAGAATTTAAAAGTCTAGAGAATCTAGAAAGACTCCTGCCAGAGTCTTAACCTGTATGCCCCTTGCATTCTAATGCCGCGTACATACGTGTTAATGAGGACAAGGGCCTCTTCCCGACAACCCTGGCCATTGGTTGTAGGGGTCTTCGGGCGGGGGGCTTATCGGAATCTGGGATCCCCCTTTAATAAGGGCGCCCCCACCCTATGGGAATAAGTATGGGGTATGATGGGGCTCCCGGATTCCGATAAACCCCTGCTCGCAGACCCCGACAATCAATGGCCAGAGTTGTCTGGAAGAGGCCCTTGTCCTCATCAACATGGGGACAAGGTGCTTTGGGGTGGGGGGCCGCAGGGCCCCCCTTTCCCAAAGCACCCACCCATGTTGAGGGCATGCGGCCTGGTACGGCTCAGGGGGGGAGGGCGCTCGCTCGTCTCTATCCCCTTTCATGACAGGCCAGGCTGCGTGCTCGGATAAGGGTCTGCTATGGACTTTGCAGGGACCACCACGCCGTTTTTTCTGCGTAGGGGTTTCCCTTTAAATCCATACCAGGCGACAGAGCTAGCGAGGCGTCAATCTCACCGATGGAGGCAGCGACATTGACTTTCTTCGCTAGTCCTGGCTACCTGGAGTCACGTTCAAAATGAACGGAATTTACTCCATGTGTGGGCAAGTCTGTTCATAGTCTGGTGGATTGTCCGCCAGACCTAGTCCGCCAGAAGAATCTGGACATGTGTGGGCAAGTCCGCTCGTTCGTAAAGTCCGGCGAACCTCCGCTGCAAAGTCCGGCGGATTGTTCGCCGGATAGTCTAATCGTTTGTACGTGGCATAACTCTTCTCTTTGCATTCTTCTAATTAAAGTATCTCATTACTTTTATGTTACAGAGAGTGCAGCAGGAGAAGCAAAACCAGTGGACAATTCAATGCACCAGTATCAAACTAAATAAAATATCATGTTGGGGACACAACAGGGTTGATTTACTATTATAAATCTGGCCATAGATGGATCAAAATTCGAGCAGATTATCAGAAACCGATAGAATTTCGATCCCGTTATGGCAATTTTTGATCGACTTCTTTGGAACAGAAATGTTGTCATTCAGTGGCTGCAGTCCCTGATCAGTGTATTCTGACAGCAGAGGAGTCCGGCTGTTAAAATACAATGGCATTGTAGGGATGATCCACCATCTGCTTTGCTTGTGTGGATGGGAAATTTGTATGCTTTTTTTCATGTGGCTCGCTGGCTGAACAAAATAAACAATCAATCTATGGGCAGCTTAATAGTGAATGCTCACTCAGCTTAGTAAATAAGATGACGCTGTGTCCAATAAAATTGTGTGCCAGCAAAAATCCTGTGATACTGAAGAAATTTCAAGTGCCCCTCCAAGCAGAGGCTGAAATGTCTCCCTACTGGTTTTCAGGAGATGGGAGCAAGCATCAGATTCGCTCATTCTGAAGTATAAAACTGTATAGTGTTGGATGCCACTTAGACCCAACCTGATGCTAGTAAAATATGTTGAAATGTGTGGCCTAAGCCAGTGATGCTTTAGTAATGCCCTTCCCCACGCATTTTACACTGCCCCCCGGGGGTTGGTCATAGAAGTGGGAGACATGAGCAGGACAGAGATTTTTATCAGCACTATTGGCCGTGAAAAGAGGGTGAGAACATGTGTATGTCATCTGTATTAACGAGCCAACAGTGTTAAAAGTAGGGGTCGACTGATTATCGGAGTGGCCAATTACCGGGGGTCGATATTCACTTTTTTCAAAGTATCGGTAAGAAACGTACAGATATTACCGATATTGCTTCAAGTTGTTGTTTTGAATACTTTCAAGTGCAGAGGAGGGATTTGGGGTCTTATAGACCCCAGGTCCCTCCATAAAGAGTACCTGTCTATGCCTATTACTGTTGCAAAGATGTTACCTTCCTTGTGACAGCAATAAAAGTGATTCAAAAATAAAAAATAAAAAAGGACAGTGTGAAAATAAAAACTTTAAATGTACAAAATATCGGCACCTGATATCCGCTATCTGCCTGAAAGGTGACGAAAAATCTGATATCATAACGCCCCTGAAAAAACAATATCGTTCGACCCCTAGTTAAAAGGAATGCGAAGTGTGAAAAAAAGAAGAAAAAGACTGATGACTGATGTACACACGCGCGGACTGTTCGCCCAACTTTGTCCGTCCAACAGTTTCAGCAAACAGTCCGCTCAAAATTAGCATGGACGGACATGCCCACACACGACGAACGAACAGTTTGCTGAAACCGTGCGCGATGACGTGAACAGCACGTATGACGGGACGAAAAATACGACGTCCTATACACTGCATTATAGCTTTCGGCGTGAAAATCCTTTCTGAGCATGCGCGCAACTTTGTTTGACGAACAAGCCTACACACGAGCGGGCTGTTCGCTGAAACAAGGTTTCAGCGGACAGTTTTTCAGAATTTCCGAAAAACCTTGTCCGTCCAACTGTCCGCTGAAACTGTCCGCTGAAAGCCCACACACGAGCGGACTGTCCGCCCAAACACTGTTCAGCAGACAAAGTTGGGCGAACAGTCCGCCCGTGTGTACGCGGCCTTAGGGTCACAAATATAACAGAAAAAAAAAGGAAAAAGTATATATATATAAAAAAAAAAAAAAAGCCTATTACTGTCGCAAAGATGTTACCTTCCTTGTTACAACAATAAAAGTGATTAAATGAAAAAAAAGACAGAATAAAAATAAAATTTTAAATGTACAAAATATAGGCACCTGATATCGGCTATCTGCCTGAAAGGTGACGAAAAAAAGATATCGTAACGCCCGTGAAAAAACAATATCGTTCAACCCCTAGTTAAAAGGAATGCGAAGTCTGAAAAAAAGAAGAAAAAGTCTGATGACTGAGGGTCACAAATATAGCAGAAAAAAAAATGGAAAAAGTATATAAAAAAACAAAAAAAAAAAGCCTATTACTGTCGCAAAGATGTTACCTTCCTTGTTACAACAATAAAAGTGATTAAATGAAAAAAAGGACAGAATAAAAATAAAAACTTTAAATGTACAAAATATAGGCACCTGATATCGGCTATCTGCCTGAAAGGTGACAAAAAATCTGATATCGTAACGCCCCTGAAAAAACAATATCGTTCGACCCCTAGTTAAAAGGAATGCGATGTGTGAAAAAAAATAAGAAAAAGACTGATGACTGAGGGTCACAAATATAACAAAAAAAAAGAAAAAAAGTATATATATATATATATATATATATATATATATATATATATATAAAAAAAACAAAAAAAAAAAACAGAAACAAGAGGAAATAAAAAATAAAGAGAAATCTAATGAAAAAGACAAAAAATTATCGGTGCTGATGCTGGGTTACCACTGTATGAGATCACAGCAAGAGAAAGCCGCCGGAATTTCCGTCCCCTACCCGGAAGCTCCGGATCATGTATATAAGCATGATCTGGTGCACAGGTGCCACCTTGTAGCAGTAAAACTGCTATGGGGTGGACCTGAAGTCGCTAGGAGAAGCAAAGTGTATGTGACCTGACCTGACCCAACTCCACACGCAATTGGCTAGCCACTGCATGACTCCCTGCAATTGTTACAATGCATCATCTCCAACAGCAATGAATAGAACTTAAGTCCAGTACAAAAACTAAGCTCCATAAAGTAAAATAAACTTAGTACCCCCATCAAATCAGAAAATGTCATATTTGGCCTAGATAACCCCTTAAAGCAATTACTGCAACTTATTTTATTAAGGAAAACAGGCCAAAGTAAGTACCAGAAATACATAAAAAAAATTCTGCAATGTGACACAAAGAAGCCAACGACACAAGGAAAGGCAGCAGAAATCTTGCAGGCTCCTACACTGTATCTAGCAACCCTGGGGCCCGGCCTGTCTCTGTGCAAGGCAGCGGTACAGCAAGGCCTGCAGCTGATAACACTGTAATAGTCCTCCTTTGAGGACTGAGGCTCCTGTGTGCTGATTACTCATTTATCACACCTGGCAGCCCTGCTAAACTATAATTACTCTTCCGTTATCCGGGTGCACTGTCATGTCCGGGAGAAGAGGCTCAAGCCCAGGCAAAGGCTCCGGCTAATGACACATCCCCCCCACCTGACAAGCATTTGAAGGTTTTATTGTAAATATTCAAGATACAAGACATCTGAGATTCCCTTTTTAATTAAAAAATAAAAAAAAAGGAAGAATGTTTTTTTTTTTTTCGGAAATCTCCGTCCTCCTCCTTCGTTACCACTCCTGACAGGGAAAGAAAAAAAAAAAAAAAAGCAAGGAGGTTTTCGGTCCTGTTATCCATTCGGTGTTACCGCCAGTAGCCTTGACTTCATTTTCCCTTTGTTCGCAGAAATCCTGGCTGCGGCTCCAATATCTTGGTGCAATTATCAGACACGAGGCATGTGAACTTTGTAATTTAAACACATCACTTTTCCCACAAAAGATACATTTCCAAACCAAAATAAGGACCACTTATGCATTTATATGAAGGAGATTACATGTGGGAACTGCACAGTGCAAAGATGAAACAGCCAACTTCGCTTTTTCAGAACCAGACTAAGGAGCAGTCTGTATTTTAAATCGCAGAAGGAAAACCTGTGTGCATTTGTGTATACATATTTGTGGGTACCTTTTAAAAGAGTCTCAACTTTTGTCAGTGTGTAAGTAAAATTCACATAGTGGTGAACCTTGTTTTTGAAAAGATTTAATACAAAGTTGTGAAATAAAATGTTGCATGCATGTAGAACATTTTCAAAGGTTCACTAAGAAGCAAGAAAGCTTTCTCACAGGCAACCGCAGACCCAAACTGCAGAAGCTGTGCTCAAAATAAGCAGAAGGCAAAATGACTAGTTACCTGTCCTGTAGGGTCCCTGTAGCAGATATTTTCTCCATTAATGACTTAACTTGCCTTGTAGTATACTGGGTTTCCCTTTGTGGAGGTGGGCATCTTGGTTGAGGAGTAGGGCTTTGCTTCCTCATGTCAGAAATCCCCCCCCCGCCACTCCCACCCCAATGACTAGTAATTTATTGAATGATAGGGTAATATTTGGGGAGCAGTAGGAGAGGCGGAAGAAATACAGATTTACAAAATAGATGAAACTGGGAGATCCTTCCACTGCAGGCCCTCCAGTCTCAGAACTGGCTGATGGTTTAAGACTACGAGGTGCATGTAGAGAAGTTGCACTCCTGTTGGCTATATTGTGTAATGCAGCCTATATTTAACGGAGATGTTTGTAATGCAGCCTATGTTTGAGCTTATTCGGCTGGACTACTCCTATGGGTCACAGGAGTGCAATTCGTTTTGGAGAAGTGGTCCAGTTTTGTGAAAATTGTAGACCAGGGGTCTCAACTGGCAGGCCTCCAGCTGTTGTGAAACGACAAGTCCCATCATGCCTCTGCCTGTGGGAATAATGCCTGTAACTGTCAGCCTTGCAATGCCTGATGGGACTTGTAGTTTTGCAACAGCTTGAGAGCCACTAGTTTGAGACCCCCCGGTGTAGACCCTTAAAAAAATGTGCGACCTTGTTTTTAAAGTGGAAGTAAACCCATCGATTTAAACAGTTTAAAAAAATGGCATGCCGGGAATGCTAACTGCACATTGGCTGTGCTCTCAACCAAACTGTCAAACCACCCAATGGCTGGTGTCATAACGGATCACATGTGCAGCACCGTGGCAGCTGAAGATTAAACAGAGGCAAACAGAGGCTAAGATGGGAGCTTCCGTGGATGAAAACGATAGGGGAGTTTACTTCCACTTTAAGTAATGTGGTAATTTCTGTGTGCAGGGTGGGTTGTTAAAATGTGGAGATCTGTGGATAGACTATGAGATATTTATATTTGCCTAATTTTATTTGATGGAGTCTCTCTTGTCATTTCTATGTACTGTAGTTTAAGGATTACTATTTTGTACTCAATAAATAAATGTTGGAATTTAAAGCCCTGTCTTATATGGTTCTTTATTACTATATGATTTGGGGATGCCAGCATTCAAGACCACATAAACTAGTATGGCTCCCACCTTCTAATTACAAAATATTTTTTTTACGAACTATAAGACTTTTATTTGATTCCCTGTTTTAATAAAAACAATGCTGTTTTTTCAATAGGCTGCCAAAAAGAGACAAGTGTTTTAAAATAATTTTGGTTATTTTAAACTTGACAGTTTTAATCACATTTCTAAAACTTTAGTGGTCATTCCCACAATGTGTGGTCCAGGTACAGTTCCAAAGGTATTACTGAGGTTGCATCAACTTGGATGCACTGCGGCTATTGCTAGAACAGAAGGCAGTGAAGAGTTGCTTGATTAACTTGAAGTAAATAAGAACAAGTTAAGTACAGAAACCTCGCTATAACGAAGATGAGGTCCTTGACCTACAAGACACTAGCAAAAAAGGAGGTCTCACGGAGTGGGTTAGAATTATAGGGTTAGGGCCTAGGGAGCACGGTCAAAAGATTTGACAGGGTCCAATCACCTGAAGGTATGAGCCTGTAATCCAGAGTCTATGAATATCCAGCCTGTGTCCTGTACTGCACAATTAAGATATGTATTTTTTCCTTTTACCCTTGACACATACAATCCAAAGAACCATAAATTTATCAATAAGGCAAATGATATCGTTTTCTAGTTCATTTAGCTTTATCCACAAACTTGACTTTGCCGTATGCTTTTAGTCAAGGTAAGTGGGCGTTGTTGCAGAGAAACCAAACAATAACAATTAAGAAGTTAGTTTGTGACTGGCAATTATCTAGCTAGTGATTTCAGTTACATCACAGAACCAGATGGTCTCTCGGTGCATCCTTCAAGCTTAAAGGGTCAATGAGTACAGCAAGGAAAAATGCAGACTCTCGGGGAGTCTGTCCTGTGGCTAAAGCCAAGATCAGCTTTGATATCAGGGAAAGAAGATCTCAAAACATACAGTAGGTTGTGGCGCGTGTTGCTTTGATAAGAGAACACACTGAGTTCTGGCTTCAGGTTTATTTGACACTTGGATGCTTTCCACCTAGACTTGGAGTCCCAAAGACTGAGATGGAGATAATGTGTTTGGAATACTTAAGAGAGTGGAACTCAATCCAAAGGCTGATACAATGGCTAAACTAATTAAAAAAATATTGAATGAAACTACACACTGTGGCTCCCTTTGTACGATAACAAGAATCAAATGCTGCTAAAGGATTTTCTAAACGTTTCTTATCTGATTGAGAAACGATAGTTGCTTCTTATTGAAGATACACACATTAATGTATATGGCACATGGCAATATGCGACCGGTGAGAAATTATCTCCAGGACGATCTACAGTTATGATTATAAGATGATTATAAGGTGAAATACAAAAAAAGCCATAGGGCCCTAAACACAAAGGTGTCACAATTTAAGCCCATGCTCTGCTAGTATCTTCTGAATTATCTATGACCCTGTTTGTCTTTGTATTAGCTGCCTTTTATCAGTTGCACATCAGCATTCTGACTTGGAAATGGAAGGGCAGCTTTGTAAGCGAATCACTTTTCTGCACTGTACTATGCCATGGATCCACAGAATAGATCTTGCATTTATAAACCAGCTATATGACCTTATTATGGCCACACTGCTAAAAAAGAAAAAGTGGGAGGTGGATACAAGACCAGTCACTTAGCACAAGTAGACAGAGCAGAAGTGACTGGTCTTTATTACAGGAACCTCCTGAATAGTGGCAAAGTACAGAAGTTGTTTCACGTTGGATTACTGCACAGAAATGGAAAAAATACACAAATGACAAAAGGTTCTTGTATTCTCATATTCTCCCTTGCCACCACTATACACACTGGGGATAAAAAGGCCCTGTTTTTTTTCTAAGTTGGCCTGGTCAGAACTTACACAGGGCTAAGGACTCTCACCCCACTGCCAAGTTTCAACTAACAATATACATAGTTCTTGTATTTAGATAAGCCTTTCTCAACCAGGGTTCCATGGAACCCTAGGGTTCCTCCAGAGATTGCTAGGGGTTCCTTGAGCAATGAGCAATTTCTGTCTCTTAGATAGGTAAGCACTGACAGCATTGATCTTTTTAGCAGTCTGTAAGGGGGGATTCGTCACAATGACCACAAATGTAAGAAGCATCCATCCAAGTGACCATACCACTAATGTACCACGAGCTGTAGATTGATTACTAGCAGGTGTTTGCTGAGACCAAAAAGGTATTTCAAGGGTTCCCCCTTGCAAAAAAAGTTTGAGAAAGGCTGATTTAGACAATCATTTGCCACCAAGATGCCCGCTGAATATATATAAAGGCCCTGTTTATTTCTTAAGTCATCTTGGTCAGAGCTTACACAGGCCTAAGGAAACGGACCCCATCACCGTGTGACAATGCTTATAGGAGAAGTATAGCCAAAGCTATTTTGGCTGTACTTCATCTGTAGGTCACAGGAGTGCCGTTCATTCTGCACTCCTGTGACCGGTTTGGATCAATGCTGCATCCACCTAGGTGAATATAATTTTTTTTTTTAAATACATGATTCTCTCTTGTTTTATACAGCTATCCTTTAACTTACCCCACACCCCCATCCAAAGTCTTATATAGGTTCTTTCCCTATAAAGACTCCTCTGAGTCATGCTGTGCAGCCAGCAGGATGCCTCACTGCCACTGCTGCAAACTTTTTTAGCCAGTCTCCTTACTTTTGTGCATGCACAGAAAAATAGGCAATGATGGTTATCTCACTTGTCTTCGGACATTGAATGATGCAGTGGAGCAGTTTGACCAGGGTAATTATCAACAAGGGGCATAGTACAGGTTCACGTTAAAAACCAGCAGTAACTCCTTGAGGGAAGGGACCGATGTATATGTAAAGCACTGCATAAATTAACAGTACTATATAAGTACCTTAAATAATAATCTTATATTTCTATCCACTCAAGTTCACTTTAAAGTGGCTGTAAAGTCAGAAGTTTTTTTATCTTAATGCATTTGATGCATTAAGAAGAAAAGCCTTCTGTGTGCAGCAGCCCCCCTCGACCACCCCCCTCCCCCAATACTTACCTGTGCCCATCACAGAGAAGCCCAGAGTGGGACGCAGTATAAGGGAGGGCTGACATGACTAGGTAGCTGAGAAAACCAGCAAGGCATAAGTTAAGCTTAAGGGGAGTGTAATGCCGCATACACACGAGCGAATTGTCTGGCGTACTTAGTCCGGCAAACAATCCGGCGTATAGTCCGGCGGACTTTCTACCGAACGGACTTGGCCACACACGGACACACAGAAAGTCCGGCGTTTTCTAGCACGATGACGTACAGCACGTACAACGGGACTAGAAAAAGGAAGTTCAATAGCCAGTAGCCAATAGCTTCCTTTTTCGTACTTGCTTCTGAGCATGCGTCATTCTTAGTCCGCCGGACTAGCATACTGACGAACGTATTGTCCGCTGAAACCCAAGTCCGGCGGAAAGATAGCACTGCAAAAATACTTTCAAAGTCGGACTTTAAGCTGGAAAAGTCCGCTGAAGCCCACACACGATCGAATTGTCCAGTAAAATGCGTTTCGGCGGACTAAGTACGCCGGACAATTTGATCGTGTGTACGCGGCATAATAGTTAGTGGGGGGTGGCTTGGTTAGTGTTTCCTGGGGTGGTAGAAAGAGCCAAGGTACGAGGCTCAGTCTCATGCCACCGGAAGAAGAAGCAGCTTCCACTCTCCCACCCTTTTTTAATTTTTGATGGTTTTACATAGTGATGTTGCATATGATGTGTTGGTGGTTGGGGATCTTTGGAGGCATTAGGATTAAGAACAACGTGGCTGAAGTGGGGAACCATCTTGGTATGGTATCCCTTGGTTGATCCCAGTTAATCAAGGTTTAACTGGCATCAGGAGATGGGTATCACTGTGTAAGGTTGAGTGGTGTCCTCTGAGTCAGAGTGGCCGCGACTGATGACCTGGTGTGGACACGCTGATATGGTGAAAAATGTGGTTAGTGCCTCCAAGGCTCCTCAACATTGGTTAAAATATATCTGAAGGATTATTGTGTTCTGCAATAAAAGTTTATGTTTGAAATGTTTAATAAAATGGCCGATGTGGCCAATTTACTCCAAAATAGGTGTGGTCTGGTTACTTTATAGGTTAAGTTGAGGGGCCATGCAGTTAAGAGGTAAAGAGGTTTTTTTTGCATAGGCTATACCATAGTCAAGTCCAGCAATGTTGCAGGAGTGTCTCAGCTGCTCGGGACTCTCCATACTCATTGGCTAAGACATCAGCCTGGCGTCATTGCTTTCCACTGCTGTCAATTAAAGTCAGTGAGCCAATGAGAATTGAGAGGGGGTTGGGACCAAACTGCGGCTCCATGTCTGAATGGGCACAGAGCTGTAGCGCGGCTCGTGTGCCCCCATAGTAAGCTGCTTTCTGTGGGGGCACTTGACAGGAGGGAGGAGCCAGGAAAAGGTGGATCTGGGCTGCTCTGTGCAAAACCACTGCAACAGAGCAGGTAAGTATAACATGTTTGTTATTTTTAAAGAAAAAAAAACAGAGACTATAGTATCACTTTAAGTCTTACAAAGCAGAAGTAATAATTAGATTTAGCACTAAATAAACCAGTGTAAAACGAAATTCCGCTCGACAACTACCACACAAAATTACTTTCAATGGTGATGTACTTTTTTTTTTATTAGTTTAACTAATTCTATATCTGCCAGTAGGAAAAGAAAAATAAAATAGCCCAAAAAAATGATTCGCTTCCCATCTCTATTTTCTCTCCTCTGTCAGAGATTCTCAGGAGTCGCTCAGCATACAATGCAACGCACAGCTAACCATATAATTGATAACTCCAGTCTATTCACTGTGGGGATCTGTCAGTGCATGTCTAAAGACACATAGAAGCAGGCACACAATATGAAAATGAACTGAAAAGAGACTGATTCACGGAGAGTTTTGATGGTTAATTGCCTGAGCCGTGTTACGTGCGCTCACGCAGATTTCAGCGGAGAGAGAGGGCCTCGCTCTGCTATGACAGGTCTATTTAGAAAGCTCAGACCTCACTTCAGAAGTTAATTGCTGCATGCCAGAGTCAGATTTAAATTATCTGCATATGAGAGGAAAAATAAGAAGCAGCAAGTGAATGCAGCTTGCAGAAAGTGACTATGCCGAGCCTCAGAGCTTGTCAGAGTGGTTTAAACCCTTGGCGATGTTGATACTATTGCACGGTGACATATGTTATTACTTTTATCACTGCGCGAACAAATTATCTACACAGTGTTCTGAAAAGTGTTGACATTAGAGTAAATATACCTTATATAATCCATGACACTACAAGGATAAAAAACGTTTATTATTTAACACTGTTAGCCTGCTGTTATTTGGGAAAGTTGGCGTTAAGATTTTTATAACTCGGCTAAGAACTGTTCACACTAATGATTGTTGGCAGGATTTATATTGCTATTTCCAGCAGAAGGTAGCATGGTGACTGGCACTCGCACCTGGCAGTGTTGGGTCCTGGGTTGGATTCTCAGATGGAATGCCATCTGCATAGACTTTGCATGCTCTTTCCCTGTTTCAGGATTTGTCCAGGCATTCCATTTTTATCCATAGGCCAAACATACCCATTTTTGGGTAGGTTAACCATTGTACGCTGGGTTTCATTGCTGAGAACCTGTCACCAGTGTTTGGTGTCTGGAACAAGTAGCAAAGTTAAAGTGGACCTTCAGTCAAAAAATGTACTTTACATCATTGCAACCCTCTCCATTTCGTAAAACATTACATTTTTCCGGTTTTACCTTTTCTTTTTCTTTTCTTTCCCCCCGATTGTCTCCCACCTCCATTCTTGCCTAGGATAGCATGACACTTCTCTCCACCTGAAGCCTTCTGGGATATGCACATCACATATCCCAGGAGGCATCACTTCCATTCTGCAGCTGTAGGAGGACAGACCTGAGAGCATTATTGGAGGGCTGGTTGCCAGACAGTTGGCTCCCAATTACATAACAAAGGAAGATGATCACCCATGCCGCAGTGGGACAGTGCTGGATTTACTGGACATGTGAGTATGTTTATTGTGGATAATTCCAGCAAAAAAGCATAAGAACATGAGCATAAAAAAAGAAAACATTTTTTTTTTGGGGGGGGGGGGGGGGGGTTAGGGGGGCATGGGTTGTTTAGGTGCAGCAAGGTGAGAAAAAAAATATCAAGGTCAAGGTGCAAAAAATGGAGATTGAAGTTCGGCAATACACAACAAGCCCAGCAGGAAGGCAACCCAACCGGGAGCACTGACAGGATGTATCAGTGATGAGCAGAAGCAGCAGGTCTCAAGCGTGATGACATCATCTGTCTCGAGGGGCAGAATGTGACCTGGCCAGTCTGTTCCCAAGTGGGGAGGATTCCTAGTTGAATGGTGTGTCCCTGCACTTTTCTTACTCCTCTCGAACATTTCCTTGATGCTAAGCACTGTCACAGACCGACAGGTGACCTGTTCCTATTCTAGCCACATGTAAAATGTGCGCCAAACCCTTGAGCCAGGGTCTTAAAAAACTCTGCCTGACCCAAGATGGCCACCAAAGTCACATGGGGTGTCAGCACCCAATCAGATGTTGCCTCCCTGTGACCGAGAAAACCACAGAGGAACTAGGTTCTTCTCAACTTCCTGCAGTGGAGAAAATAAAGTGCACCTGCCTACAGGTGAATTTCCCTTTAACCACTTGCCGACCAGCGCACGACGATGTACGTCGACAGAATGGCACGGGCAGGCAAATGGGCGTACATGTACGTCCCTTTAAATTTGCCGCCCTGCCATCGGGAGCGCGCCACCGGCGGCGCGCTCCCGCGCTGGTCGGGACCTCCGTGAGTCCGGTCGCGGGACCAGCGGACTCGATCGCTGCGGGCATCCCCGCGATCGTCTCACGGAGTGGCCGAATGAAGAAATGCCGTTGTAAACAACATTTCTCCATTCTGCCTAGCAACTAGTGACGCTGATCTCTGCTCCATGTGATTGGAGCAGAGATCAGTGTTCACTAAATGAAAGCCCAACCCCCCCACAGTTAGTAACACACCCCTAGGAACACTTAACCCCTACACTGCCACCCACTGGTTAACCCCTTCACTGCCAGTGTAATTTACACAGGAATCACTGCATTTGTATAGCAGTGATTATTGTATAAATGACAATGGTCCCAAAAATGTGTCAAAAATGTCCGATGGGTCCCCCACAATGTCGCAGTCACAATAAAAATCGCTGATCGCCGCCATTACTAGTAAAAAAAAATAATAAAAAATTATTAATAAAAATGCTATAAAACTATCCCTATTTTGTAAACGCTATAACTTTTGCGCAAACCAATCAATAATCGCTTATTGCGATTTTTTTTACCAAAAATATGTAGAAGAATACGTATCGGCCTAAACTGAGGGAAAAAAAATGTTTTTTTATATATTTTTGGGGGATATTTATTATAACAAAAAGTAAAAAATAATGAGTTTTTTTCAAAATTGTCGCTCTATTTTTGTTTAAAGCGCAAAAAATAAAAACCGCAGGGGTGATCAAATACCACCAAAAGAAAGCTCTATTTGTTGAAAAAAAAGGACGTCAATTTTGTTTGGGAGCCACGTCGCACGACCGCGCAATTGTCAGTTAAAGCGACGCAGTGCCGAATCGCAAAAAGTGGTCTGGTCTTTGACCAGCAAATTGATCCGGTCTGAAAGTGGTTAAGTAACCCCACCCACATCTTTTGATGCTACCTGATTCTAGTACTTACTCTCTGCTCAACAAAGTCCTAAAACTTAACATACATACTACATTAACCCTAAATACCTAATCCTTAAAACGAATTGTAATTTTACAGGCTTTTCTTAAAAGTGAATGGGAATTCTGCTTGCATGTGTAGCCTGGCTGGGAGACTTTTCATAAAGTGATTGTGCGGAGGAGATCTATGAGGATTGTGGACAGTGGTAATTCAGGATATGGGTGGGATAACTGTACTGTAATCCTTACCACTTAACCTGACCCTATTCAAAACCCTTAAACACACTGTAACCTTTACCTAACCCAAAGTTGCACTGCAAAATACTACTATTCTGCTACCTTTAGGACTGAATTGTATACCTCTATGTGGCCCCAGACACAATATGCTATATGGATTTACCTCAAGAGGTTAGGTTTTAAAGTGTATGTAAACCCTAATGCCGTGTACACACGGTCGGACTTTCCAGAAGAAAAAGCCAGACGGAATAATTTCATCGGATATTCCGATCCTGTGTGGGCTTCAGCTGACTTTTCTTTTTCGAAGATTCTGACGAACCTAGAAATAGAACATGTTTTAAATCTTTCCGACGGAATCAATTCCTATCAGGAAAACCGTTCTTCTGTATGCTGTTCCGACGGACCAAAAATGACGCAAGGGCAGCTATTGGCTACTGGCTATTAAACTTCCTTTTTCTAGTACCGTATATACTCGAGTATAAGCCGAGATTTTCAGCCTCTTTTTTGAGGCTGAAAGTGCCCCCCTCGGCTTATACTCGAGTCATCGCCGTCTGCCTGCCCGATCAGCGTGTCGAGCAGACAGACGGCGGCCATTCTACTATTCAAAAGCCGCGCCTCCCTGTCTGTGATAGGCGGAACACTCAATTTCCCAGCAGTCAGTGTTCCACCTATCACGGACATCCTCTCATCCTCGTCCGTAGTATGAGAATGAGAGGATGTCCGTGATAGGCGGAACACTGACTGCTGGGAAATTGAGTGTTCCGCCTATCACAGACTGGGAGGAGCGGCTTTTGAACAGAGGAATGGCCGCTGAGGACGAGGAGAGCATGGCACACAGAGGCTGCAGATCGGCACAGGTAGGCAGGGATGGACGGGACACAGCGACGGATGGGACACAGCGACGGACGGGACACCGAGACGGACGGGACACCGAGACGGACGGGACACAGGGACGGACGGGACACAGGGACGGACGGGACACAGGGATGAACACAGGGACGGACGGGACACAGGGATGGACACAGGGACGGACGGGACACAGGGATAGACACAGGGACGGACGGGACACAGGGATGGACACAGGGACGGACGGGACACAGGGATGGACACAGGGATGGACGGGACACAGGAATGGACACAGGGATGGACGGGACACAGGGATGGACACAGGGACGGACGGGACACAGGGATGGACACAGGGATGGACGGGACACAGGAATGGACACAGGGATGGACGGGACACAGGGATGGACACAGGGATGTCTCACCCTCGGCTTATACACGAGTCAATAAGTTTCCCAGTTTTTTTGTGGTAAATCGGGGGCCTCGGCTTATATTCGGGTCGGCCTATACTCGAGTATATACGGTACGTGTTGTACGTCACTGCATTCTGAATGATCAGACTTTGGTGTAATCGTGTGTGGGCAAGTCCTTTTTTCAGCGAAACTCCATCAGAACTCCGTCGGAAAAACCACCAGAGTTTATTCTGACGGAGAAAAACGGTTGTGTGTGCGCAGCATAACAATGAACTTCTCTCATTTGCTCCCATTTGGCTGTCAATTCTGCCAGGAATCTAGTGCTGTCACATCTGCAAACTCTACAGTATTATCTCAAACAATTTTATCAGAAGCAGTGTAAGGACAACATGAATAAATAAAGAAATTAATGCGATATCATTTATGAAGTAATAGTTGCTAGCACTACAATCTTACAAATTGTGTGAGTAATAACAATAAAAAGTGCAGCACTAAAATTGAACCATATTGTAGGTGTAAACCAACATATAAACAGTGGTGCATATATACAATTCCAACAATAACTGTGCAAAATGAATGCATATAAATTGTAAACTATGTGACTAATAGTGGCATACACCAATAATAAAGTGCAATGCTCTGAAACAACCATATCATAAGTGTAAATCAAATACATATAAGGTGCAAATAGCCACCTTGGGTTAAGATAGTTTAAATATTAGAAGCGGGCTGCAAATAGTGGTCTGCCGGGCCAAGGTGAAAAATCACCACCATTCACATGAAACAGTTGAAATGAGCAGAAGATTGAAGTCTGTTCAGTAAAGACAGGAGTGAACCATCATCTGCTAAGGGGTCACCCAGGATTGTGCATCCGCCACCCAGGGGAGAGGGTAAATATTCTTACCAGAGACTGTAGACTCTGCTGCCAGTGGCATCCAGGTAAGCTGGGGAATGCCAAAAGCCTGAGTTAGGGACTAGGGACGTAGGAAAGGTCTGCAGTTATTGTAAAGCCTCATACACACGGTCGGACTTTGTACAAACTTTTCCGTGGACTTTTGTACAAAGGGCGTGGTCCACAATTTTGTATTGCATACACACGGTCGGACTTTTTGACAACAAACACGAACGTAATGAAGTCACAACGTACTGACGCCGCTTCAAAAGAGGACGTTCAATGACTCCAGCGCCACCTTTGGTGAACTTCTGTATTGTAGTCTAATCTTTTGCATTGGTTCTGAGCATGCGTGTTTGTACCTTGTACAAAAGTCCGATGCTTTTGCGTACACACGGTCGGACTTTGCTCCATCGGACTTTTGTTGCCAGAAAGTTTGTCCGTTCGCACAGCCAACAAAAGTCAGATGAAAACAGAAAAAGTTTGTCCGATGGAGCGTACACACAGTCGGATGTTGCTCCAAAACAGCTAATTTGCATGTTTGTTGTCAAAAAGTCCGACCGTGTGTAGGGGCCTTTAGACTGTCATCTGTGTATGTCATCATGATAAATTATTCTTCAGTAAAGCTTTTAAAACTTTATTTTTTCCTGGTCTAATGCTACTAAAGGGGTGTAATGCAAGTAACCGGCACATATAGTTTACAGCTGGGGTCACTAAGCACATTGCGGTATGAAGACATCGGAATAAAGAGTTAACAAAGCAAGTGGTTACCAAGGAGAACAAAGGTTTCTCTAGCAAGTAAGCATGTACATGTGGAAGGTGGGATAGCCTCTTGCAGTAAATGAGATGTTGTTGGCACTCATTCTGCAATGATCCATCTCCCATAGCAACGGGAGAAGATTAGCACCGCAGGGGTCCCCAAATTGTACACAGGTACAGAACAGGAAGAGTTAAGTGAAGTGCACAAATGGAGTCAGCGCTAGGTGCATGGCAGGGCTCCATACCGTTACTGGGAGTGAGGTAGTGGTTAGACACTGGACAGGTGGTGGGGGCAAGGGCTCTGCGTGCCCATCCGAAATGCACAAGTGACCATAGTGATGTACAGTAACATCAAGAGAGTTTATCATCTGTACCAGTAAAGGTATCCCATGTGTAAAGCAATGACCCTGTACAAAGTTCCTAGCATAGCCCAGAAGAACTCACCCCTGGGGCAGACCTCATGTTAATGCAGAAAAAGAAAAAAATCTTGAAAAAAGAATGCAGCTAAGAACCAGTACGCTGCAAGATATACATTTTTTGTTCTTGGGTTTGGACAAAAAATGCTTTAAAAGGAAACATGCACTAAATGATGTATTAAGGCTGCCACTGATGACCTCTTTGAAAGCACTAATGACTGTCATTCTGATCCAAATCTCCATACGTGTTCTGGGTCAGTGACTCCAAAAATAAATAAAACCACTCGATCGTCATGACAGCCAGGCAGGTAGTGTTTTCAACAGGGGAGGTCAGGAGTGGTGGCTTCCATACTTCCTTAGCACAGGCAACAGGCAGGCAGATGCACAAATGTGACTTTTTTTGGGGGTCTGGCTGGTCTTTACAAGGTAAGACACACCACCCATTGGTAAGAATCCAGGCACCTGAGTCATTCAATGCATAAACAAAACAATGACTTGATGAATTAAAGACACTTTGTTTCACTGTTCATATTATGAATAATGGTACCATCTATCCTCTGTTTCTCTTCAGCTACTTAGAGACCCGGGGCTGCCTGTTTGGTCCAGTAGATCAGACGAGGAAAGCCGATGTCTGTTTTGTATCTCTGTAATCCAGCAGTGAATGGGGGTAATCCTGCGTCTACAGTACAAGGTTTATACTTTCCAGTCATTAGCCTTCGCCATGAAACCAGCACTCTCTGTTTTATTATAAAGATAAAAGTCTTTCTTGATTTAAAAAAATAAAATAAAGACAGAGAGACTGATGAGAACCCCGGATTATTGAGTCTTTCTCCATTCAATATTAACCATAAGGTCCAGCTTTCTTATCAGGGTGTTCAATTCTAATTCATCCGTTTCAATTTTTAGCTCTCGGTATATTGGCACAATACAGTATATTGACACATTTTGAGTGGTCTCTAGTCAGTTATCTAGTAGTAGTTGGTCACATTCAACTGGACTTGTAACTGAACTGTAATGTTGAAGACGTTTCATAGCTTTTCCCCCTCCCCTCAGACTAGGGGGTACCCTTAAGGGCCACGAGAGCCTCCTGAGCACTCCATCTCCATCTTCCACTTGGCTGCCGCTTGTTGGCATGACCCAAACTATTTAAGAGGTGCCCACTCCCCTGTCAGCCCACTTACTGGGGATTGGCTGGAGCCCTCCTAATCCTCCAAGCAGTGCCTCCTAACCTCCCACCCATACTTCTGGAAGCTTCTCTAAGGTAGGGAGAGGTACCAGAGGTGCTGCTTGATGAGTCATCCAGCCTCCCTGAGTAACTCATCCCTGGCCTAACCCAGCCTGGCTCTAAGCCAGGCTAAAATTTACCTATACTACACCTTACAAAACTATGTACGCCTAGGGCACTAAGCCAGAGGGTGCTACAAATGATAACTGCTTCTTCTGTTCTCAACAAAACTCTCAAGCCAATGAAATGGCTGGTATCATACTGATCACATGTATAGCAACATGGCAACTGCAGATCAAACAGAGGATAAGAGGGCAGCTTCCTTCTAAATGTAGCACCCTGTAGTTTTGGGCAGGGAGCTCCTCACACATTTACTTGCCTGGTTGATTGATAGAGATCTATTGATTTCTCCATAAGTTTGGCCTTGTTGCACTTTTCTCTTCTACCACTAGGTGGTCCAGTACTTGGTGTGGTACTAGATATGAGAAGGGTAACTCAAGGTCCGGTTATGGGTATATGGGTATCTCAGCCAATGGGCAGGGGTCCCTTGGCCTGCTGGGAGCACCTATATTTTGGGTGGAGTCAGGTGATCTGTGTTCTGTGCCACCTGGATGGCTGTCCGGGTGGACGTGTGTCGTATGGCCTAGGCCTAGGCTGCTAGGCCAGAGATTGGGCCTATTCTAGGGGCATTTGGCTGCCAGGCTGTGTGAGGACCTATCCAGAAGCAAGGGGGCAGTGCAGAGTTGGGACTGCGGCTTGCAGTCCAACCGAAAGTGACAGTTCTTTCGGCCGGAGAACCTGTCAGCGGTCGGAGGTAGAAGGGAAGCTGCCGCCACAAAAGGTACCAACCATCTTTACCAGGGACCATAGTGAGTAACTAAAGAAAGTACCGGAACCATATTCTCACCGAACGGACACGGTGGAGAATCTGGAAACTTCAGACGTTGATCAAGTCAGGGACCCAACCAGCGGAGGAGACGCTTGTAGGGAAACCTTGTGAGTCAAGCCAGGGACTTTGCTGGTCAGCAGGGTTGAAGCTTGAGAAGTATCTGGAGTGCCAAGTTAGGGAACCCAGCAGTGAAGCATGGGTTACGCGTGAGGGGATACCACCGCAAACATTGGAGGAGCTCAAGGGATTCAGAGTCAGTGAATCAGTGGGTCTACTGAGAGACTGGGGACTCAATGTTGAAGAACTACAAGAGGCAATAGCTGTGAAGCTGAAAGAACTGTTACGTTTGAGTTAGGAACTATTAAAGGACTGTTGGCATAGAAGACAGCATGTGCAGAAGTGACACCTTACTGGGGCCTTTCCCTACATGGCTGTCCTACTATTGAAGTCTCAGAGTCTGCCAATTGAATCTATAACTACTTAACGGTGTCCGGGCCCTACCCCTCTTTCCCCCACAAATACAAAAAGGACTGTCAAAGAAATAAAACCTCTTTTACATCCAAGAAGTTTCTGGTGCCCAATGACTTTCACCATCTTTGCACCCATTATGCCTCACAACCCACTACATATTGAAGGATGTCAGCTATCTTTGGCCTTGGGGGATCTCAAAACTGGACAAAGCCGGAGACCTTGCTACAAAAAGGGTAGGCATGTTTAATTCCACTTTAAGAATACATACTTGATTAAGTTTAGTTTAACTTTTAAAAAAAGGAACACACATTCCAACAGGGTTAAAGGTTTTATCATGGCTGACGTTCCCCTTTTACTACTATGAGGCACCTCCAATCAGTTTAAGTACAGCAAGAGGTCAGTTTCACATTGACAGTAATTAGAATAGGGTTCTATCGGTGCCTCTGAATCAACATTAATGCACAAAGTAAATACGTTGTATTTGGACGACGCACTACAAAGAGACCAAGAGAGGTAAAGAGGGAGAGGAGGAGGGGAAAAAAAAGCTTTCTAAATTGGGCCCTGTGGAGAGGCCTGGAAGCCGCAGTACATGAAAAAGATCTTTGTGAAGCAATTGTGTTATTCCTCCCTTTATCACCTTGCCATTCCTCAGCTGCATCCACCAGGGAGAGCGAGTATCCATTTCACAATGTGACAGGCCTGACTCCTGTAAAGTAGCTTAATTACTCATTATGAGTTTCCATCAACAGAAGCTCTGCTCTTTGCTTCTGTAATAAGGGCTGTTATCTGTACTCGGATTTTCATTCGGGAAGGAAAAGGCTGCTCGGGTCTCACATTTGCAAAGGAGAAGGGAATACGAACACAAGATTTTCTTTATTTATTTAAAAGGAATGGCACTGTGTCTTTGATCCCAAAGGAGAGACTAGCCAATCTGCCGTGCATTAATAAAGGGGATCATAAATCAAGTCCGCCGCCTTTTAAATATAAAAATATGTACGTTGGGGCGTAGGCGTTATGTACGCCATTTTTATGTGCGCCCAAGAGTTTGTTCATGCGAGAACCCTCTGTCTACAAATGTGTTTAAATTAAATATATGTGCCTATGCCCAGATCATGAATAAGAAAATTAAAGTGGCATTAAACCCAAAAACAAACATTTTATATACAATGGGTAAAATAAGTATTGAACACGTCAACATATTTCTAAGTAAATATATTTCTAAAGGTGCTATTGACATGAAATTGTCACCACGTGACGGTAACAACCCATGCAATCCATACATACAAAGAAACCAAAACAAATAAGTTCAGAAATTAAGTTATGTGTATAGTTACATAGTTACATAGTTAGTAAGGTTGAATAAAGACACCAGTCCATCCAGTTCAACCTGAGTGAGTGTCCACAAATGTCCCTATCCCTGTACATTGCACACTCACATCAGTCCCTACCCTCAAGGAGCCCACAATCCAAGGCCCCCCTTCATATACTAGGGCCAATTTTGGACAGAAGCCAATTAACCTACCTGCATGTCTTTGGAGTGTGGGAGGAAACCGGAGTCCCCGGAGGAAACCCACGCAGGCACAGGGAGAACATGCAAACTCCAGGCAGGTAGTGTTGTGGTTGGTATTCAAACCAGGGACCCTTTTTACTGCTAGGTGAGAGTGCTAACCACTACACCACTGTGCTGCCTGTGTAATAAAATGGAATGACATAGGGAAAAAGTTTTGGTCACACGAAGAAAGGGAAGTGCAAAAAGGGATGGAAAGTCAAGACACCAGCTAAAATCTATCAGTAACTAGAAAGCAATCCTGTCCCTTGTCAGTGCAAATTAATATCAGCTGGTTCAGTCTCAACTGATGGCCTATAAAAAGGTGTCTCATTACCAAGGTGTCACACAAGAAACATCTCATGATGTATAAAAAGCAAAAATATCTCTCAAGATCTTTACAACCTTATTGTTACAAAACATACTGATGGTATTGGTTACAGAATGTTCCAGTGAATACTGTTGGGGCCATAATCCGGAAGTAGAAATAACATAATTTCACCATAAACTGTCTACAACCAGGTGCTCATCACAAGATTTCTGGCAGATGAGTGAAAAGAATTATCAGTAGAGTTGTCCAAGAGACAAGGATCACTTGTGGAGAGCTTCAGAAAGACATGGAATTAGCAGGTACTATTGCTTCAAAGAAAACAATAATTGATGCACTCAGCTTCCATGGCCTGTATGTACGCTCATTATGCAAGACTCCATTGCTGAAGGCATGTTGAATCTTGTTTAAAGTTTGCTGCAAACATTTAGACAAGATTGTGAAATACTGGGAGTCTGGTCAGATGAGACCAAATTTTAACTCTTTGAATGCCATAACACACACCATGTTTGGAGGTCAAACGGCACTGCACATCACCCCAAAAACACCCCCATACCAACAGTGAAGTTTGGAGGTAGAAACATCATGGTGTGGGGCTGTTTTTCAGCATATGGTACTGGCAAACTTTGTATTATTGAAGGAAGGATGAATGGAAAAATGTACCAAGACATTCTTGATAAAAATCTACTGCCATCTCTGATGATGATGAAACAAGGGTGGACATTTCAGCAAGACAATGATCCCAAACACAAAGCCAAGGAAACTCTCAATTGGTATCAAAAAAAGAAAATAAAGCTGCTAGAATAGCCAAGCCAATCACCTGACTTGAATCCAATAAAAAATCTATGGAAAGAGCTACAGATCAGAGTTCATAGAAGAGGTCCACGGAACCTTCAGGATGTGAAGACTGTTTGTGTGGTGGGCCAAAATCACACCTGGCATCTTGAAGCTTTCATTACCAACAAAGGATTTTGTACGAAGTATTAAATACATTTCAGTTAACGTGTTCATTACTTTTTCCCCATGCCATTCCATTTTATTACACATAATTTAATTTCTGAACGCATTTGTTTTTTTTTTTTTGTATGTATGGCTATTCACAAATGGCATGCTCAGCCATCTGCCAGGGTAACCAGCTGCGAAGCTGCAAGGAATCACAGCCCGCTTCTCATAGTAAACATGCTGGCCCCGAAGACCCGACGACTGACGAAGAACCGGTAAGGGTAAGCACAGAGCTGGCTCCCTGGACAGGTAGGTGTCCTAAAAGTCAGCAACTACAGTATTTTTGGTGCTGACTTTTATTATTTTTTTTAAACAGGGCAGAGAACCGCTTTAATGGCCCTCTAATTTACTTTTCATGAAATTATGTCAAACTGTGTTTGCCTGCCTCCTTGTAATGTCTTGCGTGAGCTCCCAAATATCTACTTTTCTATCTCACTTTTGTTTGTTTGGAACTAGCAGGGCATGTTCATTGTGGTAATATGCATTGCTCTATGTACACTACAAATTCCATTGTCCATAGTCAATTCTCAATCTCGGTAGTGAGAATAAGAGGGTGGCTACATTTCTACATACAGTGAGACCACGGAGAAGAAGTGTAGCCACCCTCTAACAGAAAGTCAGATCAATAGAAATTTGGAGATTTGGAGGAGTCTGGGACTTTTTCGAGTTAAAGTAGAACTATAGGCAAAACATTTTTTTTTTTTTTCATTTTGGAGTGTTATAACCGATGTAAGGCTATTTTTGCCATCTGTGCCCCATTGGGGAGACTTCACTTCCTGTCCCACAGCCAAACAGGATGTGAGAGGAAATCCCTGCTTATTAAGGGAATTCCTTGAGGACCTCCAGGTCACCAGAACTAGTGTCCCAATTGGAAAATTTCCAAACTTTTGCGTTGACTTTCCAAGATAACGGTAAACAGGACAAATAAAGTGGGTGAATCTCCCTAATGGGGACTCAAACAGCAATAAAAACTGATAGGTGTTCTAATCAATCTCCACTCTGTCCAAAACAAAAATAAAAGTTTGCCTTTGGTTATAGTTTAAGAATATATACTTCAATATAATTTTTTATTTTACTATAGTTTTGTGTCGTTTTAATATTAGCTTAAAAGCTTTGCAATTGACACGCAACACCTTGGGTTAAATCTAAAAAACTCATATTTGGAGGTTCCTGTAAATAAAGAAAGGGAAGGTGAATAGGGGGACATATTATTTCAGTAATTAAACAAGGGGACACCTCTGCCCTGCACTGAATCTTGGGTGTAATGAAGTAAAGCCGGGCAGGAATGTGCGGGGAATGAGGCTCGGCGACGTTCCCTGTTCTGGAAGAGAGTGTGCTTAAACTACAAGTAGCAGGGGGCTAAGTGACACAGTGTGTTAAGTGAAGTAGCCTTTGGCTCCCATCCCAAATGTATCCTGTTTGATTATCTCCTTCTGGTATGTAGCAGAAGTGTACAAACAGCAAGCACTATTTTTCTCCCATCTATAAAGAGGTGTGACAGGAACCTCTGCATGCAATGTAGGATATATAAAACTGTGCACAAAGCACTTCTGTTCTCTTACTGGTATGTGATAAAATAAAGCTGTAGCAGCATTTGCCGTTCTTGTCAGCCGTTCGTAATGAGAACCATACCGGAGACGGATTTCTATATTATGATGTACCAGTCAACGAAATGTAGAGAAGTAGCTCTGGAGGTGTCTGTGAAGGTTCTCATTTATCCAGGTCATGGTATAGCGCTAGCAATTGTACTGTCATGTTGAAGGCTTTTCGCTGCTCATCTAAGTGACTTCTTCAGTTCAAATGAGTGTCAGAAACATGCTGAGTTATGTTCTTGACAATCATTTTAACTGATCTTCTGCTTGGATCCTAAAGATATTCAATTCAAGAAAGATAATCTAAAAGCAAACAGCTTCTGCTAGCTTTAAACTTCAGATGCACTTTAAAACAACCTAACCCACCCTCCCCATCCCCAGATGCATATGTACTTCAATCTGATGCCTGTGGCCTCCACTGTTTGTTCACATCCAATGACAGTAAGCTTCAGTGATCTGGTCGCACCGGCATGTTACAGTCCCACAGACTTCTAAGAGACCATCTTCTGAGGTCAGAGATGCTGCGGACATGTCCTCCCATAGGTGTATTGGTCTGAAATGCACAGGTGCAGCCAAGACACTGAACACTTGTTGAAGACTTTTCACTACTCATCTAAGTGGCTTCCTCAGTTCAAATGAGTGTCAGAAACATGCTGAGGTATATTGCCGACACTCATTTTAAGTGATCTTCCGCTCGGGGCCTAAAGATATTCAAATTAAGAAAGATGCAATGCTGGGAAACTGAATCAGTGTTCCGTCTATCACGGATGGAGCTTTGTTACAATGGACAGCCACCGAACAGTTAAGACTGCATGAAACAGCGGGAGACACCAGCTGTTTTGGTTATCAAAGTTACAGGTGGGCATAGTGAGGCTGCAAATGGGCACAGTGAGGCTGCAGATGGGCACAGTGAGGCTGCAGATGGGCACTGATACAGGTAGGCACAGTGAGGCTGCAAATGGGCACAGTGAGGCTGTAGATGGGTACTGATGATACAGGTTGGCACAGTGAGGCTGCAGATGAGCACAGTGAGGCTGCCAATGGGCACAGCAGGCTGCAGATGGGCACAGTGAGGCTGCAAATTGGAACAGTGAGGCTGCAGATGGGCACAGTGAGGCTGCAGATGGGCACTGACAATACAGGTTGGCACAGTGAGGCTGCAGATGGGCACAGTGAGACTGCCAATGGGAATAGTGAGGCTGCAGAGGGGCACAGCGAGGCTGCAGATGGGCACTGACAATACAGGTTGGCACAGTGAGGCTGCAGATGGGAACAGCGAGGCTGCAGATGGGCACCGATGATACAGGTGGGCACAGTGAGGCTTCAAATGGGAACAGTGAGGCTGCAGATGGGCACTGACGATACAGGTGGGCACAGTGAAGCTGCAGATGGGCACAGTGAGGCTGCAAATGGGAACAGTGAGGCTGAAGATGGGCACAGTGAGGCTGCAAATGGGAACAGTGAGGCTGCAGATGGGCACTGATGATACAGGTGGGCACAGTGGGGCTGCAGATGGGCACAGTGAGGCTGCAAATGGGAACAGTGAGGCTGAAGATGGGCATAGTGAGGCTGAAGATGGGCACAGTGAGGCTGCAGATGGGCATTGTTTACCCAGTAGCTGCTGCATTTCTCACCCAATGGTTATACTCAAGTCATTACGTTTTCCCAGTTTTTACGTTCAAAATTTTTTTTATTGACAAAGAAGACATAGAGTACATAGGCAACAACATTTCGTCTTGTGCAAAATACAGGAAGACAATAACAAAATGTACTCCAAAACAAGGCAGGTTACAGCAAGATTGTCAAGATAGCAATGTGAATACAATTGGTTGGAACTCATGAAACACAAGCCTAGAGGTCAAAACATATAGACAAATACATGCAACATGCAAACGGTCTAGGACAGTATAACACAGAGAAGTGCAAAAAACCTTAGTTCTAAGCATACCAAAAGCCACAGAACATTTGCTATATAACTAGTGATACCCAAAATCACCTCCAGGGTGGACGAATATCACAATCAAGTGCCTTAAGAAGGTGGATAATGAAGCACAAGGCTAAGAAGCAGAAGAGAGGGAAAAATAAAAGAAGGAAAAGATGGGGAGACTAGAGAAAGGGGTAGTAAGAAAGAACAGAAGGAAGAGAGAGGAGAGTAAAGAGGGGAAGGGGGAAGAAAAGAACAGATAAGCGAGGATTTCGGTCGGTCGACTCTCACTGGGTAGCTTAAAAACAGCTTCTAAACACTAAGACAGGGAAAAATGTTGTCACGGATCTAATAAGTGGCGGTCAAAATGTGGAGGTAGATAGTGCTCAGCCCAAGGATGCCAAATTTTAGAGTGTCGAGGGACAGTATCCTGAATGGTCGCCTCAATTTTGCTATGTATCATTGCCTGCGTAACCCTGTTTTTAGTTTCGGTCAGTCGTAGGGTGGGAGTTTTCCAGGCTTTGGCTATTGTCTGTTTGGCTGCTGTAGTGACCTGCAGAGCAAGGCGTATCTTAGCCTTGGTATATGAGCTTGGATAAAAATTAAGGAGGGCCAAAGTTGGGTCAGGGTCTATTATGATATCAAACAAGGTGGATAAGATCAGAAAGATTTCAGACCAGAAGCGTTTCACCACAGGGCATGTCCACCAGATGTGTAGATGTGTACCCCTCTCGGCACAGCCGCGAAAGCAGTTTGGGGAGTAGGAGGGTAGAAATTTTGCTATTCTATCTGGCACAAGATACCAACGCATGAGAACTTTATAACTCGCTTCCAGGGCCACAATATTTTGTGAGGAGATCTTAGTATGTAGCCAGATGTCAGACCAGTCGTGCTCCTCCAAGTGCAGGTCGAGGTCCCTGGACCAACACTGCGCATATGTCGGGAGCGCCGAGGGTTGGGAGGTAAGATGTGCATACAGTTGTGATATGATGCCTGGGGCGTGTGGGTCAGAGTTACATATATTTTCAAAAATTGTGTACGTACCTCTTCCTCTTGTCAGGCCAATAGTCTGCTTTACAAAATGTGAAATTTGGAGGTAACGAAAATATTCACTGTTTGGTAATTGCTTTTGGGCCTGCAGGGAGGGGAACGATTTGATTGAGCCACCCGCCACCAGGTCACATATACGAGTTAGATCTGATTGTATCCACACTCGGAATGAGAAAGAAGAAGCGCAGGCAGGGTAAAATTTAGGGTGACCAATATAGGATAGTAAGGGGGAGTGTGGGGAGATCAACCGAAATGTCTTGCATAACCTATCCCACAACTTGATAGAGTTAGAGGTGAGGGGATTGGAGACGGGGCCTCGAACTGCGGGGGGGAGCCAGAGAAGATTAGTTAGGGATATAGGGTAAAGATCTACCGCCTCTAGGCTCACCCAGATAGGAACTTCAACCGTGGCATGGTAAAGTGCCAACTGGGCGAGCTGGGCCGCGTGATAATAATGTTGGAAATGAGGTATGCCTAAACCTCCGGCCCTATAGTGGCGGAGCAAAGTGGATCTTGAGATCCTAGGTTTTATGGGGCCCCATATATAAGTAAAAACCCGGTTTTGGATTATACGATGAAAATAAGAAGGTATTGGAATGGGGAGAACTCTATATAAATAGAGCAGCTTGGGGAGCAAAGACATCTTGACAGCTGTAATGCGTCCCATCCACGAGATGCAGAGGGGACGCCAATCTTGGAGCAAAGACGAGAGGTGCTTCAACATTGGGAGGTAATTAGCGCGAAATAGATCTGCGGGGTCACTGGTAAGTTTTATGCCTAAATAGGGAACGTTTTCCCAGTTTTTTTGTGGTAAAATTAGGTGCCTCGGCTTATATTCAGGTCGGCTTATACTCAAGTATATACAGTAAGTATTTTAATGCTCATTTTCTATGAATAGGTGCACTTTAGAAATGAAGTCAAATGGACAACAAATGGCAGTTAATCAAATGAAGAAAACAATGATGGTTTCCCTTTAAAGGTGACCTAAACCAAAATGACTGCCTTTAGCAGAGTTCAGACTTATCCTCCACAATCCAATACTAGGAACCACTCTGATCTCTGATACCCACAGCGACATATTCCGCTCCCCCGCCTTGGCAGAGCTGAATTCAGACACTGACAGCAGATAAGGGCACACAAACCACAGCTCGGTGTTATCGTGGATACTCCCTGACTATTTTGCTTGTTATTTACAGATTATCCAGTCAACCTTGAAGCCCACCCAAACTTTTGTGTTGTCATGCATGCTGCGGAGTAGATAACAGTCTAGTCTGTCCACCCATTTATTCTTACCATTGTTAATGCAGAACTCTTCTAGTTTTTTTTTTTTTTTTTTTTTGTACAAAACTGTAGACCCACTTTCCAGATTCCTAATAGATACACTTATACCTTGCTTTATTAACCCATCCGACAAACAGATGGCAGTTATATACATGCTGGATGACAATATTCTATAGGATCTTTAGTAGAAAAGCAGCATGGTCACTCTGGGCGGTTTTAGTTGTATAATTAAACAGGAAAGAACAATTTGGACCCAGAAATGTGGTTCTCAATGAACCAGGCATAAAGTAATGAAAAAAAAATTATATACACTCTCCGGCCACTTTATTAGGTACACCTAATTATCAGCCAATCACATGGCAGCAACTCAATGCATTTCAGCATTTCAGACAACTTGCTGACGTTCAAACCGAACATCAGAATTTGGAAGAAAAGGGATTTACATGACATTGAACGTGTCCTGGTTGTTGGTGCCAGATGGGCTGGTCTGAGTATTTCAAAAACTGCTGATCTACTGGGATTTTCACGCACAACCATCTCTAGGGTTTACAGAGAATGGTCCGAAAAAGAGAAAATATCCAGTGAGTCGACGAAAATGCTTTGTTGATATTAGAGGTCAGAGGAGAATGGGCAGACTGATTTGAGATAATAGAAAGACAATAATAACTCAAACAACCACCTTAATAAAAAAAGGTATGCAGAATGCCATCTTTGAATGCAGAACACATCAAACCTTGAAGCAGATGGGCTACAGCAGCAGAAGACCAGACCGGGTGCCACTTCTGTCAGATAAAAACAGTAAACTGAAGCTACAATTTGCAAATTTGGACAATAGCAGATTGGAAACACATTGCCTGGTCTGATGAGTCTCAATTTCAGCTGTGACATTCAGATGGTCGGGTCAGAATTTGGTGTAATCAACATGAAAGCATGGATCCATCCTGCCTTGTATCAACGGTTTAGGCTGGTGGTGGTGTAATGGTGTGGGGGATATTTTCTTGGCACACTTTTGGCCCTTTAGCACCAATTGGACATTGTTTAAATGCCACGGCCTACCTGAGTATTGTTGCTGACCATGTCCATCCCTTTATGACTACAGTGTACCCATCTTCTGATGGCTCCTTCCAGCAGAATAATGCACCATGTCACAAAGCTCAAATCATCTCACACTGGTTTCTTGAAGATAACAATGAGATCACTGCACTCCAATGGCCTTCACACTCACCAGATCTTAATCCAATAGAGCAGGGGGTAGGGAACCTCGGCTCTCCAGCTGTTTTGAAACTACAAATCCCATCATGCCTCTGCCTCTAGGAGTCATGCCTGTGATTGGTAGGGTCTTGCAATGTCTCATGGGACTTGTAGATTCAAAACAGCTGGAGAGCCGAGGTTCCCTACCACTGTAATAGAGCATCTTTGGGGTGTAGTGGAATGAGAGATTTGAATCATGGATGTGCAGCCGACAAATCTGCAGCAACTGTCCTTAATATTCACCCATGACGTTTCTTTTCAATGAGTTTTATCTATATTGCCGAGATCCTTTAGAAATTTAATTTTTCTGTGGTACTGTTCTAAACACGGGAGAACTGCGCTACCTTATAGGCATACTATAGACACCCCCCAGGCACGATATTTAAAGGAATATTTATTTTTTATTGTTTCACTTTAAGCATTAATAAAATCACTGCTCCTGAAAAAGGTTCAGTTTTTAAAACTTTTTTTTGCATTTATACATGTCCCCTGGGGCAGGACCCGGGTCCCCAAACACATTTTATGACAATAACTTTCATATAAGCCTTTAAAATGAGCACTTTTGATTTCTCATGTCCCCTAGACTTTAATGGTGTTCGTCTGAAATTTTTGCCTGATCGCAAATTCTGGTGTGAACCGAACCGGGGGGGGGGGGGGGGGGGGGGGGTGTTCGGCTCATCCTTAGTAAAGACCATAGCTTCCGGTTCACACTTGGACTTCCCATTCACTTCGAACTGCCATCATCCCCCACCACACCCACTTGTGAGTGCCATTGCTGTTTATATTGTTTTTTTATCTTCTAATAAATTGTGCTACACAATGCCTGGTGCTTTTTTTCCTTCCCTTTAAAGGTCTGCTTTACCACACTAAAGTCTTAATGAGATCATAGTGATTGAGATTATATGTACTTTAGGTACATTTTGCTCTTTTTCTTTTTTTGTATGTGTTTCTGATTTGTTTTTCCTAAAAACAAAACAAAAAAAAAAGCAGTTTTCCCGCACTAGGCAGTTTTCATCTGGAAAATATGAATTCTGCTCCTTTTTCAAACTATTGCAAGGTGTATAAAAGGGAAATGACAAATTACCTTACACAAATACATTTCTTGTTACGCTCTTTCACATCACATCTGTGAATAGGATTATCCTTCATCTGTTATTGAATTGGCAATTTGACTTTCCTGCTGGGGGAAGGCAGGCAATAGGAAAACAGTGTAGGAGAATAGCTATACAGGGCCTGAAATGTGTGTACACCATTAAGTCCAATTTGATGCAAAATTTGCAAACTGTTTACATGTGTACTGAGAATTTGGGGTTAGTATACTGTTTAGATCTTTAAAGCAAAACGAGTGTCTTTTTTTGTACACATTTTCAGATATTAACCTCTTGGTGCCAGCTTGGTACGGCCTGGTCCTTAGCGCCGAGGGGGCCACATATTTGCATCAATTGCTGGCAATACACCTGTGACCAAAGCATGCGCACTGCGCGCTCCCAGCACAGTTACCGCCGCCTAACCGAAAAGCTCCTGATCGCTGCTTACAATCAGGAGTTTTCGGACCATGTGACCACCGTGACAGCCAATCCCGGTGGGCACGCAATCTTTAACCCCTACCCCGACTCCCTGCATCATAAACCGCTTAAAGGGCCGGAGGGTGCTGGTGCTAAGACTTTAAAGAGAATCTTCAGTCCCCCATTAAAAAAAAAAAAATGTAAGCAAATATGCGGCCTTCCAGAGCCTGGTCCTTGGCGTGGGGCGGATGCATATTTGCGTGAATTGATGTCAATACAGCTCTGTCAAGAGAACGCACGCTGTCTGCTTCCGGCACAGTTACCGCTCTTCACCAAAAGCTCCAGATCGCTGCTTACGATCGGAAGTTTTACGGCCACGTAACCGCCATGACAGCCAATCACGCCGGTCAGGTGGTCTTAAGCACCGGCTCCTTGGGGGTGTGATAAACCTTTTAAAGGGGCGGGGGCGCCAGCGCAAAGAGGTTAAAGGGGAAACTTCAGTCCCCCCTTAAAAAAATTTAAGTAAGCAGCTACAAATACTGCAGCTACTGACTTTTAATAAAAGGAAATTTACCTGTCCAGGGATCCAGCGATGGATAGTGAGTGAAGTCTGCTGTGACTTCTTGCAACTACAGAGCTGGCTTACCACTGTGAATGAATGAGCCACGCTACACTTAGCGAATGGTCCCGCAGCCTTCAGGAACCTGTGATGTGTCCCAGAAGGCTGCAGGCAAAAGGGGGAGGGGCGCACTTCTGCTCAGATTGCCTATGTGATCTAAGTGGTAGTGGGGTAGGAGTGGATTCCTATTAAAACTAGGTACCTGTCCCCCTCTAAAAAAAAAAGGGGCAGAAAAGTAAAACATCCCCTTTTGGATTAAGTTCTGCTTTAAAGAGGAAGTAAAGGGAAAAAAAAAAAAAAAATAAAAAACACACCCTGCAAGGCAAAGGCCAAGGCATAATGAGCTAGTATGCATAGCATACTAGCTCATTATGAATAACTTACCTGAGAACGAAGCCCCCAAAGCGGTCCTCCATCTTCCACTTCGCCGCTGCCATGGATCCCAGAGCGAATTCCGGGTCTCGAGGCTCCGGCGCTGTGATTCGCCGGAGCCGCGATGACGTCACTCCCACGCATGCGCATGGGAGCCGACACTTGTGGCATATCGCCGCGATCTGTGGCCTTCCCAGTGCGCCTGCGCGCTGCTGTCTACGGCGCATGCGCCGTAGACAGCGGTGGCTGTCTTCGGGTAAATATCTCCTAAACCATGTAGGTTTAGGAGATATTTCTTGGACCTACAGTTAAGCCTTAATCTAGGCTTACCTGTAGGTCAAAGTGGTTTGTAAGGGTTTACAACCACTTTAATGTACTAATAATTTAAAAAGTTTATTTGCTCATGTTATCTCCTAGACCTGCACGGTCTAGGAGATATTTGCAAATTGCCATATGGCGATTTCTTCTGCGTATGCGGCGGAGTTAGAAAGGGCACGTTGTGTCGTTTCTAGCTCGGGTCATACCGTTAAAGGCGGCTCCCGCGCGCACGGCCAGTCACAGAGCCAGAGTTTGCGGCCCCGGAAGGAAGAGGGGTGAAGAATGGACACTCGCTACTAGTAGGCCCTTGTACACACGATCAGAGATTCCGACAACCAAATCCGTCTGAGTTATTCCAAAGGATTAATTCAGGACGAGGTCCGGAAGTGATGTTGCATACACACGTTCGGACCAAGTTGTCGGAATTTACGGTTGCCAAGAACGCGGTGACATAAGCCGCATACGGCGGGACTACGTTCAGGCTAGTAGCCAATAGCTTTGGCCTAGGAATTTGATCTGAGCATGCGTGGCACTTTGTCCGTCGGAGTAGGCTACACATGATCGGAGTATGTCCGATCGGAGCATTTTGTCGGAAAATATTTCCGGCAAGTTGGAAAAGTTGGTCCGACGGATATTCCGACGGAAACAGTCCGATGCAGACCACACACAGTCGGAATATCCGACAAAACGTTCCGATTGGAAACATTCCGACGGAATCTCCGACCATGTGTACAAGGGCTAAGGAAGACGAGGACATTGCGTCTGCACTGCAGGTAAATGTTGCATAGTAGCCCATTATGCTTTACCTTTATAGGGAAACAAAGAGGAAATAGCACCCATCAGGGTTTACTTCTTATTTAAAACAGTACATTAATGTAAGTAACCGAAACTCGTGCTAATATATGATATATGGATGTCAGAAAGTCATACATCAATGTATCTTCCTCATGTCAAGAGTTTACAAAGGCCTGCAGCCTTGGTTCCCACCAGTGCATCCGCCAGCAACCCAAACTACTCGGTTTGACTTAGCGGAATTCTGGAAAGGTACGCGCCAATATGTCTTCTGGCAGCAGACCCTCCAGAAGTTGCTATTTAAAGGTAATTATGGTAAATGTAACTTGATAGCGGTTGACGGGAGTTTAGCAGAGTTATTTTTAGATCGTGCGTCAGGCAGTGAGGTTGAAAAAAAGAGAGAGAGAACGTTTGACACAAAGATACATTTTTGGACCATTTTTACTATGTGGCCGTGTCCTGCTGTGTCCTGGAATACTTAGCAGTCTTTCAGGTGAAGTGGGAGTGAGGAAGTGAACATTATTACAAATCCTCTCTATTGTCTGGTTTTAACGTTCCCTGTAATATCAAGTCCTTTTAGTTGCGGAGCATAAATCACACTCTGAATGAAAATCCCTCGACTTGGGCTCCCAGTGATAGCATCTAGCGTAACGTTCATGAGTAATGTGTCTGTCCGGCTGATCGCAGCGGTTATGCTCAAGGAAAGGCACTCCAGGTGTGCCGCACTTGGACTTCATCACTCTCAAAGACAAAACATCAGCCCCCGAAAAGCCACAGCACAAAGACATGTGACAACTCTATTCTCTACACGCTAAGCTCGTCTCTCCTTCATCCGTCATGATCAGGGCACGGTGCATCTCTATTCAGGAGCAGCCACGTAACCGGTGGTGGTATGTCTTGCCCTGTGATCTCCAAAAAAATCGCCCATGCGTGGCAAATAGGAAGCAAGGGATGGGCGCTACATGATGAAGTGTGGAGGTAGCTACTCTGTTTCCGTCAGATGAACATAAAATATAAAAATGATCATAGACTAACACTTTTTAACTATTTTTGTGAAAATAAAGCACAAAGCTGCTTTATGAGCATCAGAAGGTACATCGGAGACCGCGCACTTTACATCTTGTCCAAAATTCGCAAATTCTCAGCTCACTGCCACCAACTAACTAAAGTGATTTTCAAGTGATACTCAGGAAGAAATAGTTTTTGCAAAGTATGCTCTGTTAAAGCAGTTGTAAAACCCGCTTGGTAATATTTACCTACAGGTAAGCCTATAATAAGCCTTTGGTCGGAGATTCCGACGGAATGTGTCCGATCGGGCCGTTTTGTTGGATATTCCGACTGTGTGTGGTCCCCATCGGACTGTTTCCGTCGGAGTATCCGACGGACCAAATTTTCTAACTTGTTGGTAAAATTTTCCGACAAAATGCTCCGATCGGACATACTCCGATCATGTGTAGAGAATTCCGATTGGACAAAGTGCCACGCATGCTCAGATCAAATTCCTACACCAAAGCTATTGGCTACTAGCCTGAACATAGTCCCATCGTAATGAAATAACGTCATCACGTTCTGCACGATCGGATTTCCCGACAACTTCGTCCGACCGTGTGTATGCAACAGTTTCGGACAAAATCCGTTGGACAAAATCCGACGGATTTGGTTGTCGGAATCTCCGACCGTGTGTACAAGGGCTAAGTCTTACCTGTAGGTAAAATTAATCTCTCCTAAACCTTCACCGTTTAGGAGATATACCCTACATTGCATCGCCCTGTGGCCACTAGGGGCTGCTGCTCACCCCCGAATCCGATGCAAGTGCCCGGCGGGCGTGATGACACACAGATCCCGGTTCTCTGAGGGGAGAAGAGACAGATTGTCTGTTCCTACAAAGTAGGAACAGAAATCTGCCATCTCTCCTAGACAGTCCCCTCCCCCCTTCAGTTAGAACACACACTAAGGCAGTGTTTTTTTCAACTCCAGTCCTCAAGGTGCTCCCCAACAGGTCATGTTTTCAGTCTTCCCATTATTTTGCACAGGTGATTTGATCAGTTTCACTGCCTTAGTAATTACCACATCTGTTTCATCTAAGGGAAATCCTGAAAACATGACCTGTTGGGGAGGACTGGAGTTGAGAAACACTGCACTAGGGAACACAGTTAACCACTTGATCTCCCCCCTAGTGTTAACCCCTTCCCTGCCAGTGACATTTTTACAGTAAGCAAAGCATTTTTATAGGGCTGATCGCTGTATAAATGCTAATGGTCCCAAAAATGTGTCAATAGTGTTCGATGTGTCCGCCATAATGTCGCATCCCTGATAAAAATCTCAGATCGCCATCATTACTAGCAAAAAAAATTATAATAAAAATGCTATCAATATATCGCCTATTTTGTATAACTTTTGCGCAAACCAATCAATATACGCTTATTGTGATTTTTATTACTAAAAATATGTAGAAGAATACATATCGGCCTAAACTGAGAAAAAATTAGCTTTTTTTAAAAAAAATAAATGGGGATATTTATTATAGCAAAAATCACAAAATATTGTGTTTTTTTCAAAATTGGCGCTCTTTTTTTGTTTATAGCGCAAAAAATAAAAAAAAACGCAGAGATGATCAAATACCACCAAAAAAAGCTCTATTTGTAGGAAAAAAAGGACATCAATTTTGTTTGGGTGCAACATCGCACAGTTGTCAGTTAAAGCGACACAGTGCCGAATCGCAAAAAATGCTATGGTCATTCAGCAGCCAAATCGTCCAGGGCTGAAGTGGTTAACATGACTTAAAGTGTTACTAAATCCACAACAGAGAAATCAGTCTGTATATGCAGTAAAGTATGCTTGTTATACTCACTGTGGAACCTAAGGAGGTAATCCTCCGCATTGTGTAAAAAGGCTGTTTGATCCTGTCTCCTCTGTCCTCCCCTTCTCCACTGTCCCCAATGCATCTGCTAACAGTACAGGGCCCTGAGGGAAAGCTGCACATGCTCAGTTTGGTGCTTATTGCTAGAGAATTTTTTTACTTGGGGGCGTGCATGTGATCAGCACAGGGCCAATCAGTACTGTCCAGACAGAGGGTCAGGGGTCCTGCAGCCTCAGAAGACAGTCAGAAGAGAATGAAAACCCCTCCTACGAGCTTTAACCAGACACTAATAGAAGTCACAAGACTGCTATATACTGCTGATGAGAAAAGGTATTTAGTAGTTTATATTTACAAAAATAATTGGATTTGCATGTTCTGTGTACTGTGGGGGATCAGATATAGTGAATACAGGCTCCTGGGTTTAGTAACACTTTGCCAATTATGATAATTCTACGTTTTCAGTGCCGCTGCTTATTGTAAAAATGGCAGTTTCATTCTAGCCAGATACAACTTGCAATACTCTTCTTTCAACTCTGCGACTGACAGTTCCAGCTAGTGTATAGTGACTGGATCATACAGTTCACTCTCCCCATCCTTTCCTCTTGTCCATTCACAAAACGCAGTGCATTCTTTCCACTTGTTAAACCATAAACATAACAACTTGATAAAAAATAATGTTCTTTAACAAGAACGTATATTCCATGTTAATACAGTAATTCTGCTACCAAAATCAGTGTGCTATAAATTCCCTCCAGCATTGCTCCTGTTTCTACTTGCCTGAAGCTGCCATTTTGCTGAAGCCCAGAGCCCCTGAACAGCAGTAAATCTTTAGTTTGTCATCAGATCGACCTCTCCAAATTTGGCACAGAGCTTAAAAATAGAAAGCAACGGAGCATGTGCAGAGCAAGGTGAAACAGTATATTACTGGATTTCAAACAGTATAGGCACTTATTTTTTATGTTTTATATAGCTATACCTGCAAAAGGAACCAGCATTAAGTGATCTATCAAAACTTAATTTTCTGGCTTAAGTTCCATATTAATTTATGAAAAAATCTTGTATTCATGTGTTAAAACAGACCACATAGCAGAATATAAAAGATGCGATTGTCTGCTAGGTGTGTGATTGCACTGGACCAACGTGAATAGAGATGAATTCAAATCAACTAGGATTTGTAATAGAATGTGGATTAATTAACATAGAACGCCTGAACTGAGGCTGGATTGAAGGTAGTGTGTCCAGTTTATTGTGCCAATAGGACACGCGAGCCTCAATCCAGCCTCAATTTAGGCCTTCTATAGCATTTCAAATCCTTCCTTAGGGAGGGTTTTCTACCCTAGAAGACATTGGATATACAATATCTGGTGTTCCTAACAAATCAACACAGACGTTTGCACTAGGCACTTCTAATCACATATTGTACCTATATCAAATTGGAAGGCAGACAGTAAGCCTTAAAGAGGAAGTAAACCCTGATGAGTTTACTTCCTCTTTCATTCCCTGCAAAGGCAAAGCATAATGGACTACTATGCATCGCATAGTAGTCCATTATGTGTCACTTACCTGACACAGGAGCCAACGAAGTCGCCGCTGTCCCCTGTAGTCCGCCGCATCCATCTTGCTGGTGACGTTTCGCAGCTCCGCCGCTGTCATTCGGCGAAGCCGTGATGATGTCACTCCCGCGCATGCGCACGGGAGTCGACACGCGCGGCAGCTCCATTCTTGGAAATGCCGCGCTTAGTGCGCCTGCGCGCCGCTGTCTACGGCGCATGCGCCGTAGACAGCGGTGCCCGTTTTCGGGCAAATATCTCCTAAACCATATAGGTTTAGGAGATATTTCTTGGACCTACAGGTAAGCCTTAATCTAGGCTTACCTGTAGGTCAAAGTGGTTTGTAAGGGTTTACAACCACTTTAACGCAAATATGACCTTTGTCCACAGAGGGCAAAGGAATAGATTTTTCTTAAAACCTCTTCTCCCAGAATCATATACCCCTTCATTGCTCTCCTTCCACTCTGTTTAGCTGCTGGAAGAGATGAAAAACTGCCACTCATAGGTTTTACTTCCAGGCATGGCAAAACATGTGATTGGCTCCATTTGACAGCAATGGGCCAGTTACCAAAAACTAGAGCTATCATACAGGGAGAGTTCATAGCTTGCATGAGCTATGACTTGAGTGACCTGTAACTCATACTAGGGGACTTCTGCTCAGCAGCTGAATGGTAAGTGTATTTGTCACGATCAAGGAGTTAGGCTCGAAGACCAGTTGTTATAGCAGTGGGAAGCTCACTCAAAAACCAGCATAATAGGAACACAGGCAGGTCACCCTGGCGGATGATGTGGGCTCACCTGAGGCATGGAGTCTAAGTTCTAACCGGTGTTCACCAGAGCTCCTGATGGTGGAGATGGATTTTGCTGTGTGTTAGAACCAGGTCTCGGTCGTCAGGATCGCCCCACAAGGAGGTGAGCAAGCCGGGGGTTCAGTAGCAGGTTAAGCGGGTAAGGATCACACAGAAGTGTAATCAGTAAACAAGCCAAAAGGTCAGTAACGAAGAGTTGCAGGTTTGGATCAGGCAGAACCATAGTCGGGGCTTTTTTTCTCAGAGAATAGGTGCAGGAACTCAACCATGCCTGCCACACTCACATACCTGCCAAATGGCATCAAATAGTAGCTGTTCCCGCTGCATACAACCCCCTCCCTTCACTGCCCTCATTTTCTCCCCCCTCCTTAAAAGCTCCACCATCTGCCATATATCTTACCTTTGTTGCAATATTAAGCTGAAACACCTAACTGGCTGTAGTACCTCCCAGCATTCAATACTACAGTCACTTGCAAGGGAGATTATGCAGTAAGAGCATCAACAACTGGTCACCAGGGGAAAAAAAAAAATGGAGACCACAGAGGATGCCACCCTCTCCTGCCCATAACTGCACGGAACTCTGGGCACCTGTTCAGTATCTCCCTTGTCCTTGTCTGGCACTCAGTGGGATCTTGCACAGGAGATTTGACCTGTGGGAGCTACTGGGAGATAAGCTATCAATTGTAAATGCAGAAGCTGGACTTCAGTGTTATCAAGTGATAGTGGTTGAGGGAGCACAATGATCTGGCAAACAGGAAGTGCAGTGACATCAGGAAGTTTATGGAACAAAGAGTTCAGGGTTCAAGACAAACAAGGTTCAAGGCAAAATCATTCAAGGAATTGTCCATGGAACTGTCCAACATTTCAGGTAGCTCAGCAGGAAGAGGCACAGCAGAGGTTCCAGGTTCAAATCCAGACCTTGACAGTATGCTGCTTTTTTCTAATATCAGTAGTGAACCTCTACTGGACTCTGCAGCCAAAATCTAAATGCAACATGGTAGTTTTGCCATTTAGAAAACTCTGTTACTGTGGTTGAAGTGTTTGGCGCAGGGTTTTTACTGGGTGTGTTACTTTGCATAAGTCAAGGAGGCACAAAGAGATGACACCAGTGGTAGATTTGCTATAATAATAAAAGTTAACCTACTTCAAATCCTACTTTTCTGCCTTTACCTCACCCCAGGCATTTGGTTCTTTTGAGAGTTATTGTGTGGCAAATCTAGTAAACATTGCACTATACCAGCAGGGTTTACTAGATTTGACTTTTTCAGCTAGGCACTCTGGGGTGCCTCCTGAGTTCTTCAGGGGTGCCTTGACAAAATGCATAAGAATTTCTTCAAATTGCCCAAAAAGTGGTACAAGCCATCAGGAGGATCAAGCCTGCCTTTTTGTTAAAGAAAGCCTAGGGGCTCTTTCACATGGGTGATGTCAGTTTTTCAGGCGGACCTGATCGAAAAGGTCCATGCATTCCTATGGACAGGCGGGTGAAAACACACTTGTGTCCGTTTATACCTTCCTACATCTGGGTCCAATCAGACATGCTAAAAAAATAAAATGGAGGATTGCGTCCACTGCCCATTGAGTGGACAGGATCAGAGGCAGCTGGGTGTAAACGGACAACAGAGTCTGTTTACTCCCGGCTGTCCATAGAGCAGAGCAGGGTCTGTCCGTGTCCGCTCTGCATATACTGAACAGACACAGACCTGACATCAGCCCCACTCTGCTCCAATCAGCAGGGGTTCAGCAGAAAGATCCCCTGCTGATCAGAACAGAAGGCACCCATGGAAAAGGGCCCTTAGATTTTCATTGTGCAACGTTACAATCTTGGACACCATGTGGGTCAGCCATCAGCGTCCTAACAATTGCTGATGTCAATGGTTGATAAGAAGAATGTCTGGCACCAGCACAGCATCCTTGTTTGATCCTGCCCCTCCCTGTCAGCAGTTGGCTCACGTTAGCTGTGTGGGGTCAATAGAAAATGAGAGAACACATGCTGGAATACTATTCAGCACCAGTGTGCAAAAGTTTATTTGCTTTGTAAGAATAAATCATCTCTAATGTTGGGTGCCCTACATGTGTGGATGCTGCTGCAATATGTAAACGTATTAGAGGTGCCTGAAAATTTTGCATACGTTTTAAAGGGAGACGTACCTGGAAAAAGGTTGAGAAATACTGCTAGATGACAAAGCTATGTTGCATGTAGTTTTTAGCTACATCCCAATGGATGTTTAATACTAGAAGTTCTTTCTTTTTCTATGGAAAATATTTAAAGGGTCAGTCCACGCTCAATCGGTATTTCAGATTTTTGAGTTCTTGGCTCTGCACACTTGTTATTGTCCAATATAAAAGCTCCCTGTACCAATTAGATTTTTAACATATTTCACAAAATGGGAACAGCCCAAGGCATCCCAAAATTCTAATTTGGCATGTCAAAGCTGCAAATTATAGAAATATATTCTGTAGACACCCTTCCAAATTATTGAGTTCAAGTGTCTCCAGTGACAAGGCACTGTTATTGATAAAGCATACAAGACATTTTAGACAATTATACACTTAGTACCTTATGGTAACCATTTTGAGAAAGACACTTTTCTATCCCAGAATGACAGTGACCCTGGGCACAAAGCCAGGTCCAAAAAAACATGATTTGGCATGTTTGGTGTGAAGGAACCCAGGTGGCATGCTCACAGCCCTCATATCAAAACTATTGGACCTCTAGCTTTAAGGTCCAACATCAGTACCTAATCCCATTAATGCTCCTTTGACTGGACACAAATGTCTGCAGTCACACTCCAACATTCAAGTTCATCTAGGTGTGATGGACATATAGGGGGAAATCTACTAAAATTGGAGCACTAAGAATCTGGTGCAGCTGTGCATAGTAGCCAATCAGCCTGTTGAATTAAACTTTAGCAATAAAAGCTGGAAGGTGATTGGTTCCTTTGCAGAGCGGCGCCAGATTTTGCACTCTCAAGCTTTAGAAAATCTCCCCCATAGTATATATATCTTTATAGATATATATATATATATATATAACATATGTAGCAAAGTCCCAGGGCCCCCGAAGCACGAGGGTGACCTCCAGAGTTGGGGACAGCTGACATCCATGTAGAGTGGGTTGCAAGGCATGGTGGGTGTAATGCAAGAAGAAATGGTGAGCGTAAGACACTTTTTGAATGCAAAGAAATTTATAGTTCCTTAAACAGAACTGTGGGAGAGAGGTTTAGGGCCAGGACACCCTTAGGTAGATGCAATGTTAATTGGCAGACTCTGATAGGTACTCTCTATAGGTAGACAACTATACAGGTGAAGGCCTCCAGCCGGACACCACTTCTGTATAGGTAGGACCACTGTCTCTTATAGAAATGTGCAATTCATTTCGTACGAATCGAAAATTCATATGAATTTCTGTAAATTCGTACATTCAGGAGGATCCGAAATACGAATTGCTATGCTTCCGAATTTTGTACAAAATACAACATTTTGTTTACGTTTACGTGACTGGTGTTTTGTTGACCAATCAGAGGTTTTCTTCTGCTGCTGAGTGAGGGTTGGGAAAATTACTTTTTTTAATATGGGAGTGGGAGACTGGTACTGGTAGTCGATGGGAGATTCAGAACAAAAGTAGAATTTTCGTTAATTACGATTATTCATTATGATGAAGTTAAAAACCCAGGAAGTCAGCACAGCACAGGGATGGTGGGAGCCCCTCATAATGATAAATTCATCATAACGAACTTTCGTAATTGTTACGAAAACGAATTAATGGCTAATACGAAACGGAACAAAACAAATTTATTGACGCCACATATGTCTACAATCTTGTAGCTGTAAAGCTGTAAAACGGTAAAACGGTAAAGGTATTCAACACGAACAGTTCTCTTTACCCCACACTCACTCTCTGTGGGTCTTCACTCAAGGAGCTCCCAGTGTCTCTTACTAGACTTCAGATCCACTAGCCACTGGATCCCCTGAGGTCTTTCACTGTAGCACTCAGTATCTTTCTCAAGTGTCTTGGCTTGGCACTCACAGATACTCTTCAAGCTTCACCCCTGCTGACACATTAGGTCCCTGGCTTGGCACTCCACAAGCGTCACCTCTGCTGTTCCACTGGGTCCCTGACTTGGCACTTGCTGAAGTTTTCCCACTTCTTCGTTGTCCCCGGCTGGTTAGAAGTCTGCTCTGGTACTGGCCTCAGCTTACACACAATGGTCTTCAGTAGCAAGGTAGTGACAGTTTTCCTTTTATCTTCGACCATGACTGGTTCCCCGGCTGGCAGAACCGTTACTTCTGGTTGGACTACAAGCTTTCTGTCCCAACCCTGCACTAACTCTGGGTAGGCTCTCAGCCTAGCAGCCAGACTTCCGCAGGATAGGCCTTAGGTTTCTGGCCTAGCAGCCTGGGGCCATGTGACACACGTCCACCCAGACAGCCGTGCAGGTGGAACAAAACCCTGATCACTGGTCTCCTCCCAAATAAATAGGTTCTCCCAGCAGCCCAAGGGACCCCAAAAAAAAATCTTGCCCATTGGCTGAGACACCCCATTCATTCCCAAACTGTCCTTTCAATGCCCTTATCCTATCTAATGTCACCAGATACCCGGCCATCTAGCGACAGAAGAGAGAAGTGCAGCAATTCCAGAATTAGGGCGAAATCAATTGACCCCCTAACAATTGGCCACGGCAACTACCACTTGGCAAATACATTTAATAGCAACCCTGCCTAAACATATATATATATATATATACTGTATATATATATACACACACACAGTGCTGTATTTTGGCCTAGACCGACAAGGCCCAGGCCTAGGGTGGCACTTTGCGGGGGGGGGGCCTCCTCCCGGCTCCTGCATGCAGGGCCGCCATCAGGGGATTACATCTAAATCCAGCGGCATTGCTATGGGGGGGGGGGGGGGGGACCGCATCTGGGTGACACCAGGAAGCAGTTGTAGTGGGTGCAGTCAGGCCCCCTCATTGGCAAAGCAGTGATCAGCTCAGCAGTGGCGCTGTGAGAGGGGGAGGAGAGCTGCACAGTGTCTGTATCTTCCCCGCTCACCCCCTCCTTTCTCCTGGAAAACTGAACAGGAGAAGAGAGAGACTCTAATCGGGTTCCCCTAAGCGCCGCCCAGTTTCCTGCCCGCTCTGATTCCCTCCCATTGGCCTCAGTAGAGGGCCAATCATAACACACTGAGGGAGTGGGGCATCATGGGTAACGTAGTCCCGGAAGATTGGCGGTGTTTCTGCGGCCCCAGTGTATCCACAGACAGCAGACTGCAGTCCCCCAGCATGCATGCATTCTGGGGGAAGAGGGATCTGGCAAAAAGCAGAGTGCTACAGAAGAGAAAAAGAGAGGACTGTGCAGAGGGAGGCCAGAAAGGGAGCCACATTGTACCCACAACACCAGAGAGGGAGCCACACTGTAACAGCACTACCAGAGCCACGATTTACACAAACCACCAGAGAGGGAGCCGCATTGTAACCGCACCAAAGATGGAGCCATGCTGTAACCGCACCACCAGAGAGGGAGCCACACTGTAACCACACCACCAGAGCCATGTTGTACCTGAACCACCAGAGAAGGAGCCAGGTTGTAACTGCACCACCAGAGAGGGAGCCACACTGTAACCGCACCACCAGAGAGGGAGCCATGCTGTAACTGCACCACCAGAGAGGGAATCATGCAGGAGCTACGCTGTAACCGCACCACCAGAGAGGGAGCCACACTGTAACAGCACCACCAGAGCCACGATGTACACGGACCACCAGAGAGGGAGCCGCATTGTAACCGCACCAAAGATGGAGCCGTGCTGTAACCGCACCACCAGAGAGGGAGCCACACTGTAACCACACCACCAGAGCCATGTTGTACCTGAACCACCAGAGAAGGAGCCAGGTTGTAACTGCACCACCAGAGAGGGAGCCACACTGTAACCGCACCACCAGAGAGGGAGCCATGCTGTAACTGCACCACCAGAGAGGGAATCATGCAGGAGCTACGCTGTAACCGCACCACCAGAGAGGGAGCCATGCTGTAACTGCACCACCAGAGAGGGAATCATGCAGGAGCTACGCTGTAACCGCACCACCAGAGAGGGAGAAAGACCGAGCCACTGCCAGGGTACAGACATACTACACTACTGACTAGTCACCCCGGGCAACCCAGAGTGAGCGAATGTCCAGTTAGAAGGATCACTGTTGCAGTTTTGCTGAATCTGGTAAGAGGGCCTGCTGGCCATTATCAATTACTGTTCCTAGGGACTGAGCCATTAGAAAGTGCCTAACCTGCTATCCTCTGGCCTTATTGACCACAACATTCCTCTCTGTCCTCCTCCCCCGGGATCCCTCTGTCCTCCTCCCCCAGCGTCCCTCTGCCCTCTTCCCACGGCAATCCTCTGTCTTCCTCCCATGAATATGACAGGGCGGGTCTTAAAAAGGAAGGGGTGTGGCCTTGACAGGAAGGGGTGGGTCATATTTAAATTTGGGGGGGTGCGAGTTTAGTCAGGCCTAGGGTAGCACAAAACCTAAATATATATATATATACAGGCATACCCCACTTTTAAGTACACAATGGGGTTTATTTACTAAAACTGGAAAGTGCAAAATCAGGCTCACTTCTGCATAGAAACCAATGATCTTCCAGGTTTTATTACCAAAGCTTAATTGAACAAGCTGGGGTTAGAAGCTCATTGCTTTCTATGCAGAAGTGAACCTGATTTTGCACTTTCCAGCCTTAGTAAATACACCCCATTGTGTACTTAAAAGTGGGGTATGCCTGTATATATATATATATATATATATATATATATATATATATATATATATATTAGGCCCTTGCTCTTGAAAAACCTGTCTGTCAGGGACAAAGTATTGCTTATCACATTAAATGTTGATGACACTTGTATAACAAAGATCCACTTTAAAAGGAGATGTCATAAAGAAGCAATTGCTGCAATCTCAAACACTGATCTATATAAAGGAAAGCTAAAACACCACAGCGTATCTATATTTCTTCGGAGAGTTATGGAAAAATCATTATATATTACCACACAGTTACAGATTACACTGGCCTTCAATCAAGATTCTAGACATGAGAAAAATAAAGTAAAATCAGAAGGGCAGTAAGAAAGTGAAAAAATGTGGACAGAATGAAATTGTCATTAGAATTAAATGGTTCGTATTTCTTTCATGGGGTGGCATTCATTTACAACCACCAAGACAATGTGATTTGAGCTGATGTTAACAGTTTATGAATGTAGCGAGGGCCACTCCTAGAATAAAATGAGAATCTTACTAAGATTATCTTCACTTGAAGTTCATCCATTGCTTTTTTGGCTCCAGACCATTTCATCTGCCTTTGAATGGTCTCCTTTTGGAAGGGCCAACCAAGGTAGCAACTTTCATATAAAGCTCAAAGCAATGGGTCAAGCACCCTTGCACTGTAAGGGTTAAAGTGTTTGTTATCCCAATATTTCATGTTCCTGATTTGTGTCTGTTGTACCATGTTAAAAAGAATTCTGTTCTCTTTGTATTGCTTCCTGAGTATGAAATACCTGGTCATACCAAAGTGAGAAGGCAATATCTTCTCTATTCTTTGGTGTTGCACTTCCCACCCAAGACTGAAGGGCATGGCCAGATCAGGGATACTATGAAAGCTGTCCCCTGTAGCACTGCCCAGGCACTTAAAGCGGTTCTCCACCCTAAAGTGGAAGTTCCGCTCATGTGATCCCTCCCCCCCTCCAGTGCCACAATCGGCACCTTTCGGGGGGGAGGGGGGTGCAGTTACCTGGATAATCCAGGTATCTGCACCCACTTCCGGGACAGACCGCCGCAGACCGCCGCAGATGCCCCGCCTCCCCTGTTGTGTTCTGGGAAACACACAGTTCCCAGGACACAGCGGGGACCAGTACAGACGCGCAGCGTGACTCGCGCATGTGCAGTAGGGAACCGGGCAGTGAAGCCGCAACGCTTCACTTCCCGATTCCCTGACAGAGGATGGCGGCGGGGGCAGCAGAGAGACGAGCGATCGCTCGTCATCTGCCGCCGACATCGCTGGACACTGGGACAGGTAAGTGTGAATTTATTAAAAGTCAGCGGCTGCAAAATTTGTAGCTGCTGGCTTTTAATATTTTTTTTAAAGGTGCAGAACCGCTTTAAATTCCCATAGACCAAATGGCACCCTGATCTGTAGACAGCCATCCGCTCACAAGGCCACAGAGCAGCTACCCAGCCTTAAATCTCAGATGCCTTCTAGCGAGATTTTTCTGACAAGGTCCTCTGGGGTGAAGTCCCTGGATGGTCAATACAGTTACATGTGGAGGTCCCTTGGCTGCGCCACAGACAAGACCCCAGTAGATATCACCAGCACACGGAAAATGGTGCCCTTTAGGGCAGCAGTTTCTTTGCATTTCTAATTTAAACTGAATGGGTTGTTTTACATACATATGTGAGGGTTCACCTATACTTCAAATGCTCAATAGGTCTACAATTATACGCTAAGATGTAATCCTTCCCTTATTCCGCCTCTTCTCTCGGGTACTCAGGAATGGGGACAGATCCATGGGGACAGGACTTCTGGTCCTGCATTGTAGATGGTAACATCAGAAAACACAGCATGGTGGAAGCCTGAGGAGTAAGGGAAATATTAAAGCTCATTACTCTACCCCTAGACTTAGGAAGCATTTAATCCTTATAATGTGGGCGGCCCCCCTTGCATGGGTAATTATTTACCTCGGACCACGGCTTCAGTGTATGTTCTGTAGGTGCTGGTGACATCATCCGCTCATCTCAACTAGAATAAGTCCCTTAACAGTGCTGAAATGCCTTCTCCTGGGATATGGGGTATTGGAGCAATGCCCCTTTTAAACCAGACCCAGCTGCTGAAATATTTGTTTATGCTAAGTACATGCATATTCAGTAATGTGCATATATATATATATATATATATATATATATATATATATATATATATCCATCCCATACCACTGGGTATAAAAAAAAAAAAAGATACAGAGCATTTATAAAGCACAGCAATTTTATTGCACTCTGCTGCTTTGGGACAGTGCCAAAGAGATTTAACCACTTGCCAACCGGACCAAATCTGGCACTTCTCTCATATGTAAAAATCTGTGTTTTTTTTTCTAGAAAATTACTTATAACCCGCAAACATTACATTTTTCTTTTAATAGAGACCCTAGTGAATAAAATGGCGGTCATTGCAATGTTTTATGTCACACAGTATTAGTGCAGCATTTTTTTTAACGCAATTTTTGGGGAAAAGAAACAATTTAATGAATTAAACAACAAAACAGAAAATATAACCCATTTGTTTTGTAAAATTAGAAAAGGTGATGTTATGCCGAGTAAATAAATACCCAACATGCTTTAAAATTGAGCATGCTCATGGAATGGCGGGAAACTACAGTACTTAAAAATTTCCATAGGCGACGCTTTAAAAATGTCTGCAGGTTACCAGTTTAGAGTTATAGAGGAGATCTAGTACTAGAATGATTGCTCTCACTCTGACGTTCGTGGTGGTGTGTGGTTTGAACACTGTTTACATATGTGGGCGTGACTTATGTATGAGTTAACGCTGAGCATGAGCACAGGGGATGGAGTTGCTTTAAAAAAGGTTTATTACTATTATTTTATTATTTTTACGCAGTCCCTTTAAACAAAAAAAAAGTTTTGATCATTTTTATTTTATCAAAAGAAATGCAAACCTTGTTATAGAAATAAGCAATGACAGGTCCTCTATATGGAGAGATGTGGGGTCAATAAGACCCCACATCTCTCATCTACAATTGAAAGCATTAGATAAAAAAAAAAACTCCCCAAAAAACATTGATTTAATGCTTTAAAAAAATAGTTCTCCTAAACCATTGAGATAAGCGAAGGCTATCTTTCCTCCACTCATCTCTGTTACCAGCCGCCACAACCGCTAGATCAGTTCTCGGGGGTACTGATTATCCAGGTAAGCCCGAAAACCACCGGGACCCCTCCCGCCGCTTCTAAAAGTGATCGAGCGTTGAATCCGCCACTCAGACCACTTTTATTGGTTGGAGAATCACAGGCTGAAAAAAAAACAATACGGGGGTTATGGCATATTACTGCAGCCATAACGCTGGTATTCCACTTCTGATCGTTGATATCTTTTGTCTATGGCTCAGTTGGCAAGCATGCATTGGTGGTCAAAGAGCAGAATATGGCAGTGGTCATCAACCCTGTCATTAGGGCCCACTAACAGGCCAGGTTTTATGTATTACCTTGGAGAGATGCAGACTAGAATACTGCAATCACTGAGCAGCAAATTATATCACCTGTAATCTATTTCAGTTATTTTGGACACCTGGCCTGTTAGTGGACCCTGAGGAAAGGGTTGATGACCACTGGAATACGGCTTACATTGGTGGTCAAAGAGTAGAACTTTGAGTAAGAAGGGCTTTTTTAGAACATCGCTCCAAATAAATGCATGCGTTTCTTTTGTTTTGACATTTGAACTTAAGGCAACTAATGCCGCGTACACACGACTGGACTTTTCAACATCAAAGGTCCAACAGAACGATTCCGGCAGACCATTCGAACGTGTGTGGGCTGCAGCGGACTTTTGATTTGCAAAAAATCCGACAGACTTTAGAAATGGAACATGTTTCAAATTTTTCCGCCAGAACTCCGCCGGACCCAGTTCCTACCGAGAAATCCGCTCGTGTGTATGCTAGTCCGACTGACAAAAACCGACGCGAGGGCAGCTATTGGCTACTGGCTATGAACTTCCTTATTCTAGTCCGGTTGTACGTCATCACGTTCGAATCCGTCGGACTTTGGTGTGATTGTGTGTGGCCAAGTCCGTTCATTCGGAAAGTCTGTCAGAACTCCGTCAGAACTCCGTCGAAAGTCTGACGGACCTAGTCCCTCGAAAAGTCCGGTCGTGTGTACGCGGCATTAGACAAATACTATATAACAGAATGCTTCAATATGACAGCTGCTGAAAAAGACTTGCGTTGAAAAAAAGGGTTTCTTTGTGCATCACCATGTAAATAAGCACTTCTTTGGCAAATTACACATTAAAGCGGAGGTCCACCCTAAAGTGGACCTTCCGCTCATCGGAACCCTCCCCCCCTCCGGTGCCACAATCGGCACCTTTCAGGGGGGAGGGGGGTGCAGTTACCTGGATAATCCAGGTAACTGCACCCACTTCCGGGATAGCTCTCTGCGGAAAGGGGCGTAACTTACGCCCCTTTCCGCAAGTGCCCGCCCCTTCCCGAAAGTGCCCCGCTGCCTGCTGGGAAACACACAGATCCCAGAGGCAGCGGGGAGCGTCCTTATTGCGCAGCGCGATTCGCGCATGCGCAGTAGGGAACCGGGAAATGAAGCCGAAAGGCTCCATTTCCTGATTCCCATACCCAAGATGGCGGCGGCAGGACCCGACAGGCGACCTAGAGATCGGCTTCGGGTGCCGACATCGCGGGCGCGCTGGACAGGTAAGTGTCACTATTTTAAAAGTCAGCAGCTGCAGTATTTGTAGCTGCTGGCTTTTAAAAAAAAAAAAAATGCGGAGTCCCGGTGGACTCCCGCTTTAAATCTCATTTGTTGTACAGAGTTGCAGACTGGCAAGAAGAAGCAAAGCTAGACCATTATGGAACTAGTTGAATGGGAAACCGGCTTTTCATTGAGGGTTCCCTGCTGGTTCACATGCTCTGTTAGGAGTTATCTTTACATCAGCAAACTAAAGTTGAATTATATTCTTTGGAAAGAAAAATCCTGAAAGCAATTGTAGACAGCATTCCTGCAAACAAAACCCATTATGCAGCATTGAAAACATTACCACCAAACAACGAACTATAAAAAGCCGAATTGGAACACAAGTGTACTATACATACAATTTATGAGAAATCCCAGATGTCAATTTTTAAACCTTCCTGTGTAGGATATTTTCTGGCAGGGTAAAAGCCCAACTCTGGGCTATTTTTATATGCCCCTCTGCAGATTTTGACCTCCGTAAAATTTTGCCTCCTTCATGGGCATTTTTTGCTATTCAGCACTGCGCTACTTTAACTGGCAAATGTGTGGTCATGCAACACTGTATGCAAATGAAATTAAATAGAGCTTTTTTAGTGGTATTTGATTACCACTGGGTTTTTATTTTTTATTATATAAACTAAATAAAAATCCCTCTGATATTTTCTACTTTGTTATAAAACATATCCAAGAAAAATCTAAGTTCTTCATAAATTTAGGCCAAAATGTACTCTGTTACATGTCATGTTTGTGTGAAAGTTATAGTGTCTACGAACTATGTTAAGGCCCGTACACACGGTCGGACTTTTTGACAACAAACATGCAAATTAGCTGTTTTGGAGCAACATCCGACTGTGTGTACGCTCCATCGGACAAACTTTTTCTGTTTTCATCGGACTTTTGTTGGCTCTGCGAACGGACAAACTTTCTGGCAACAAAAGTCCGATGGAGCAAAGTCCTACCGTGTGTACGCAAAAGCATCGGACTTTTGTACAAGGTACAAACACGCATGCTCAGAACCATTGCAAACGATCAGACTACAATACAGAAGTTGACCAAAGGTGGCGCTGGAGTCATTGAACGTCCTCTTTTGAAGCGGCGTCAGTACGTTGTGACGTCATTACGTTCGTGTTTGTTGTCAAAAAGTCCGACCGTGTGTATGCAATACAAACTTGTGGACAACACACTTTGTACAAAAGTCCACGGAAAAGTTTGTACAAGTCCGACCGTGTGTATGGGGCTTTAGATATACTAGAATTTACGCAGCTATAGTAATGGTGGTGAGCAGCGACTTATAGTGCGACTGTGATAGTGCGGCAGGTAATCTGGCACTAACAAACACTATCTGGGAGGGTCACTAAATGACACAGACCTGCTAGTGCCACTGATACAGTGATCAGTGATAATATTGTACACTGTTACTATACTAATGACACTGGCTGGGAAGGGGCTAACATCTAAGGGCAATCAAGGGGTTAACTGTGTGCCTAAAGCCGCGTACACACATAGCCGTTTGTCCGACGTACTTAGTCTGGCGGACTTCCCGCCAGACTGTCCGTCGGACTTTCCGAACGGGCTACTTGCCCACACACGGCACTTTTTGAGCGGACTAATACGGCGTACTAAGTCCGCCGTACTATCCGCCCTACTTTTGAAATGAACGGACTTGCCCACACAAGCGGAGCAAAGTCCGCTCATTTCGAGCGCGTCTCCAGTTAGGCGGGGCCCGCGAAGGATACTTCGCTGGCCCCGCCGCCTGGTATGGACTTAAAGGGGAACCCCAACGCCGAAAAAAATCGGCGTGGGGGTCCTCCCCAAGTCCACAACAGACCCTTGTCCGAGCACGCTACCCGGCCGGCCAGGAAAGGAGGGGCGAGCGAGCGCCCCCCCCCTCCTAAACCGTACCAGGCCGCGTGCCCTCAACATGGGGGGTGCCTTGGGTCGTGTGTACGCGGCATAACAATGTGTAATGAGAATAATATGTCCAGCTTTTACTTTCTGATCTTTTTTTTTTCTGTCTCCTTTGCAGGGAGAAGAAACAGCTAGATCGCTGTTCCTATACACGTTTGTACACACAGAACTGTGTGGACAAAGCCAATCAACTAATTTCAGCCAAAATCACTGGCTGAAATCTGCTGACAAACTCATGCTGTGGCCAATCACAGCACAGGTCACCAGTTGGGGGGGCGAATGCTCACTCTGAACCTGGAAGACAGGGAGCAACATACAGGTACATTGTCCAGCCTGCCTATGTCACATGTCCACAGTAAATTTACTGTGGGCAGGCAGCAAGTAGTCCTGCAATTCTCACTTTAAGTCATGACACCCAACATCACTCAACCCAAAAAACTGGGACATGATGAGTAAAGGGTTCCATTGCTCTGCCCCCTGAGAGAACATCACCATGGCATATGTTCCCTCACAGTGTTTTGATGCAAAAGATGCCAATGTCATCATGTCCATGCCACTCTCTGATTTATCCAAGACTACCTATAGGCAGGAGAAGACCAAAGAGGACAAGGACCCAGCACATCAAGTGACCAACCTAAAGACATTAAAAAAATGGTTAGTAAAAATTGGGTCACACGTGCAAAATTGATGCCACCAAGGATGACCATATCCCCAAATATACAAAAATCTGGCAGTCATGAATAGACATATTTCTTCCCTCAGGCTTTGAGTTGCTTGAACCGTAAGCAGCATCTTATATTCTTCAATAACCCATGCAGCTCTTCAGCCTGGGCCCAGGCACCCCAGGAATCCCTCCTCCTCCACACTACCCCCTCTGCTCCCTTACCTGTCCACCCCTTTACCCCTTTTCCCCTATCTCTTAGTTCTTCTTCTTCTGGGATATAACATAACATGGACAACAGCCCATCTTGTTGTAATCATAGGCACCCATTGTAGACTATTTTTGGGCTGCTTTGTCTAATCATGGTTTCACCCTGTACTGAATGATCCACAGTTCTAATGTTTGGACAAACCATGAATAAAACTCTTTGAACAAAATAAACAGTAAGTAAAAAAGAAAGAGTGAAGCATACTGCATAAAAGGAAGGGGCTCTATGAGCAAAGGGGCTCCCCTGTGAAAAAGAGGGGGGGGGGGGGCGAGCCTGGATTTGGGCTATAATGCACATAAATTGGACCTTTTAAAACTTACAAAGTCTGCATTAACACATTCCTAATATGTCACAGTATCCTTAAAAACTAGCCCTTGAGTTCCAGGAAAGGGATTTTGCCTAGGCTGAGATAATGTCACCGGTCTAATGCATACAGGAGGCGGCATGTTGTCAGTTTCATCCCTCAATGCTTAGACTGCAACACTGTAAATTTTACAAAAATGAGAGGCTGCAGCAATATTTCTTTATTTGGCGTTAAGATGTGCTGCAAGCCCATTAAAATTAATAGGTTGCACACAAATGGGCTTGACCCTTTTTTTTACTGCAGGGCACACCATTAGATGGCACATGTGGTAATGCAACACATTGCATGAACTGGCCTCAAGACAGAAACAAATGAACTGCACTAAGCCACTAGGCGCTCCCTCTAGTGGCTATTTTACTTATCTCTAAAGTTAATATCATGGCAAAATCAAGCAACAGCAAGCTTGCAAATTTGTAAAAATCACATTAAAAACAATTTTAGGCCTATTTCACATGAATAGCAAGCTCTACTGCCGCTCTGAAAAACGGTCAAATACTTTATTTTATCCCAAAGGGGACTTTACATTGAAATACAATGCTGTGACAGCGTGCCAACCATTTGGTATGTCAGGAGTCCCCAACCCCTGGAGGCCTGGCCGCATGTCAGGTGGTGGACAGGGTCAGAGTAGGCTAGAAAAACATGCACCGCCACACCACCGGAGGGTGCCCACTCCCCTTCTCCAAGCACCACTTCTCCCTTGCCTCTCTGTGGTCACCTTACTTACTAAGAGGAAGGGAGAGAAGAAGGAGAAGGGGAAGAGGAGAGCCAGGCCAGTGTCATAGCTGCACGCACCCCAATGCCTCCCATTCCCCCCCCCCCCCGGGGGGTGACAGGCAATGCACTTTTCCATGGTAATTGCTGGCTGATGTAAAATTGACCTGGATCAATAACCTTTCATGCGCATTTGACCATTTATAATCGAATGGTCATATTATTCTGGTAAGATCCTCTTGCGTGCACGGGTGGAAGTTGGACATTTGCTTGGACATTATTTTCACTAGAAGCTGAAGATTTGTTTTTTGTTCTTGGTTCATATGGACACTTTCTATTTTTATTTAATTGTGTTCATTTTAATTAATTGTTATCTTGTTTTGTTCACTTTTTGACAATTGATGGTGATGTCAATTATGCATCGCACATATTCATTTTGTTTTTTTATATAATAACAAAGTGAACAGACCTGAGTGGCAGCCATGTTGCATTGCAGGTGGTGGGAGGGGGCCTGTTTTCCACCCGCTGGTCATCCTTGTGGACTTGGCCTTCAACTAAACACTCCATTAATAACTCTAAATATTAACCCACTGAAACTGCACTACATGTTCCCTTTAATTTGCAGACTTTTAAACTTGGTTCTTATATCGGAATGCGCAACAGCCCAACAGTATAGACTGTACCGATAAAAAGAAAAAAAAAGAGAAAGACAAAAGAACCATTACCCAGTGTGCCAACTCTCTAGAGTTCTCCAGTCTGTGGAGTGTGCTCTGATTGCATTGCACGAGAGAGAAAACAATTCGCAAAATGACGGTGTGGGGGATGCAAATAGTCCACAAAGCGCGAATAACAAATGCTCTATTTTCCGAGCCCTCTGCAATGATTTATGAAAGGTGTAGCTCACTGTGGGAAGATAATGCCATTTGAAATGGTTCATTTCATAAATCTATCCTCCTTGTCCCCAGCTGATTACAAACCTACTATGAGCTCTTGAATCCAATAATGTTTTCATCCTCTATTGACAAAAAAGGACTTTGTTTGGAGCGGGGTAATGATGCAGTTACAGAGCGGAGGCAGCTCAGGCTTTGTCTCCAGGGCTTTCGTTGGCAATGGCCAGACAGCTGCGAGAGAGAAGAAACCTATATACACAAAATGAAAGAATAATCAAAACATGTAGCATCCCCAATGTCTTTTTACTGGTGGAGGCATTAATTATAGGCCGGCCGTAATCCTGTTTTCTCCCAGGAGTTTTGATAAGAGACCAGAAATGTCTACACTGGCAATTTGCATCTTGTAGTCATTGCTCGATCGTTTCTCTTTACACGGCACCGTGACAACTTGCTACTGTGATAAACAGGACCTGCAACAGGCAGTGATGTCCTTTAGTGGTCAGATCCATATCAATTGTGGGTGGGTGAATCTGCCCGGATTAGATACACCAAGGGTTGCGGTGAATTGGGCAAACCCAAACTTCGTAATGAATATAACTGTGAATTTTAAGTGTTGTGGAATTAATTTCTTTCTTTTATGATTCGCTTGACTTTAATACAGCAGCACCCCAAGTTTTAGCAGCAATACATACTGTTTCATCAAGCAGCAGATAGAAATTGGCCAGTAGTTCACTGGTCTCACTCTTGCTGCTGCCAAATGACAACATTAGAATTAAAGTGTTACTAAACCTAGGCCCCTGCATTCACTATATCTGCCTTCCCACAGTACACAGAACATGGAGATGCAATTATTTTAGTAAATATAAACTGCAGGAGGAGTTTTCATTCTGCTCTCACTGTCCTATAAGCCCTTTTACACACGGTCGGAGAATCCGTCAGAATGTGTCCTATCGGACCGTTTTGTCGGATAATCCGACTGTGTGTGGTATGCATCGGACTGTTTCCATCGGAATATCCGTCGGACCAAATTTTCCAACTTGCTGGAAATATTTTCCGACAAACTGGTCCGATCGGACATACTCCGATCATGTGTAGAGAATTCCGATCGGACAAAGTGCCACGCATGCTCAGATCAAATTCCTAGACCAAAGCTATTGGCTACTAGCCTGAACGTAGTCCTGTCGTAACGAAATAACGTCATCACGTTCTGAACGATCGGATTTTCTGACAACTTCGTCCGACCGTGTGTATGCAACAGTTTCGGACAAGATCCGTCAGACAAAATCCGACCGACAGAATCCGTCGGATTTGGTTGTCGGAATCTCCGACCGTGTGTACAAGGGCTAAGACTGCAGGACCCATGACTCTCTGTCTAGACAGTGTTGATTGATCCTGTGCCAAACACATGTACCCTCTCAAAAAAACAACAAAAAAACATTACCAAACTGAGCATGTGCAGCTTGTCCCCTTTCCTCTAAAATATCCGTAGATTAATTGGAGACAGTGGAAGAATGTAAAAATCTGAGTAGACAGGTTAAACAGCCTTTTTACACAATGCAGAGGATTAGGTTCCACAGTGAGTATAACAAGCATGCTTTACTGCATATGACGACTGATTTTACTTTTGTGGGTTTAGTAACACTTTAAGTGACTGCAGGTGATACAGCGGTGTAAAATTCTCCAGCAGCAGGACACCTAAGGCTTCACGTACATGGGACGTTTGGAAACCTCTAATGAATGCTGGAACTTGACAGCTAGTAACCGACGGTTAAAAACGTCAGTGTTTGCCACATTTACATGCCGCGTTGAAGAGCGTTTGCATTTAGAAGCGTTTTTATATTGCAAATGGTCAGAAATGTATCCCCCATGGAAAATAGCTATAAACAAAATGCTTATAAACAAGAGTTACTGCGTTTAGACGCTGTTACAAGCATTTGCTATTTCAAATGCCATTAAACTACCATCCTGAACACGATTTTTAGCTTTAAAAAAATGCCACTAAACTCAACTAACTCAACTGCCTCTAAGCACCTATAAATGACTGTGTGTACATGTACAGATAAGATAACATTGAGGAGAGTTCAGGGGCTGCTGAAAAAAAACACCCAACTACCCCATTCGTTTATCAGTAGCAGTGTATAGGAGACCTCATTGTCCTGAGCGTGCTAGAGAAAAAGAGAATAGGCAGGGGTTTTACTTCAAGAATTAATAGACAGTAGGTGACACAGTAGTGTAAAATTTGCCAGCAGCAGGGCAATTTTAAATAGCAAGGCTAGGTCCAAATTTACTAGCGAGAAAGAGCACAAACTGGACTTTTATTACAAGAATTACAATATTGTAGATGATACAGATATGTAAAATTGGCCAGCAGCAAAATGGTGAGTGGGTGAATGTTAATAAGAGATAACAGGACCAACCAATTGTATCGCACCCCCTTAAGGGCTGCAGAAAAACTGGGACTTCCACACCCTACACAGCCATGTACACCAAATTTTCGCAAGCACTTCAGAGACAGAGAACAGTCCGCGACTTTGTTTTTGTTATTTAGCCCTGGCCCAAGGTCACCCCCCCATACTAGGGGGTACCCCAAAAGGCCACCGTCAGCCTCCTCAGCACTGCATCTCCATCTTACCCAACTGGCCCTACTGGCATGACTCATGCCTATTTATGCGGTGGCCTGCCCCCTGCCAGCCCTTTACTGAGAATTGGCTGAGACCCTCATAAATATTCCAAACAGCACCTCCTAACTTTCACTTACCAGCTCTAGAAGTTTCTAAAACCTTCTAGACCAGGGGGAGGCATCAGAGGAGCTGTCAGGGTGAGTCATCCGGCCCTGACTCACTGAACCCTGACCCAGATTCACAGCTCAGGCTTAGCCCTGAGTTAAACTAAATTTTCCTACGCTAACAGATCTATACTAACAAACCTACATTAATGTCTAGAACACACTAGTGGGAGCAACACAATGTATGCCTAACTTTTTTTTATTAGGTTGGGGGGCACAGTGAATGTGAGTGATGTACAGTAATATGAGGTGGTTTATACGCACGCTGTTCTTTTCTCTTAGTCAACACACCAATCCATCCTGCTATCGGACATGAACTGTAGTGTAATGCTTTGTGTGATAATGCACTAAAATGCATTGAAGTGCGCTGCTAGAAAGGCTACATGCAACTTTTCAAGCGTGCTACCTAATTGCAATCCCAGTTGATGTGCATCATAACCAGTGTTAATGCATGTGTGCTAAAGCCCCACAATAATGTGAATAGACTCCTACTGATATGCAAATATCAACCTTTTGTGAAAAGTATCTGAATCTTGTAAAACCCTTGGCTTGACTCATGTCAAGCTTCATCGCATAAGGACATCTGGCTGTCTGGATATTTATTATGGGCCTGTGTTTCAGAAAACATCAAAGCCAACTAGTCATACTCCCATTCAGAGCAAGTGCAACTTCAGCAACTAGAAAAACTCCAAAAAGCAGTATACATACCTTACACTGTAAGTCGGTTTAGAGTTGCATGTGACAACCATTGTCTCTTACTCTGCCACCAGTGCTGAGCATGGGGTGAGCTTCAACAGTATTCACTAATCTGAATAACCTGACGTATGGGTGCATAGCTCCCAATGGTCCCTGATTTTGAGGGACTGTCCCTGATTTGGATCAATGTCCCTCTGTCCCCCTCATTAGTCCCTCATTTTGGTCTGATCCATATAGTTGTATAAAAAAATGCACTTTTTATCTTTCAAAAGTGTTTCCCAGTGCTAAACCTTTCATCCAATTTCTAAATTGCTGCATTTGAACATTTTAAAATCCAATATAAAGGAATAGTAGTGGTAAAAAAAAAAACGATTTTTCATCCGTCTGGTGGATCAGATCGGATGAAAACGGACAGGCGGTCTGTAATCATCCGATCCCCCATAGGGGAGAGTGGGGCTCGGACAGGTCTTTCCCTGCACAGAGTGCAGAGACTGACTTGTCATCTGCCGGCTCAGCCAGGATCAACGAAGAGATCCCCGCTAAGCTATTTATGGGCTCAATGCGGACAGCTCCGTGTGAAAGGGGCCTAAAAGAGAAAAGAGGTGCCTCTAATGCCGCATACACACGATCAGACTAAGTCTGCCGGACCAGAGTCCACCAGACAATTCGACCATGTGTGGGCTCTGGTGGACTTTTTCTTCCCAAAAGTCCGTCGGGCTTAGAAAGAAGTCTTGACTCAAAATTTTCCGCTGGACTCGGCACTCCGGCGGACAATCCGCCTGTCTGTGTGCTAGTCCGCCAGTCTTTTCAAATGAATGGACTTGGAGTAAAGTCTGTTCATTTTGAACGTGACTCCAGGTAGACGGGACTAGCGAAGGAAGTCAATGTCGCTGCCTCCATCGGCAAGATTGATTTTTTGGCGTAGGGGTTCCCCTTTAAATCCATACCAGGCGACGGGGCTCATGAGGTGTCAATCTCGCCAATGGAGGCGGCGACATTGACTTCCTTCGCTAGTCCCGTCTACCTGGAGTCACGTTAAAATGAACGGACTTTACTCCATTGTGGACAAGTCTGTTCATTTGAAAAGTCTGGCGTACCTCCGCCAAAAGTCCGGCGGATTGTCCGCCGGAAAAGTTAGTTTGTGTGTGGGCATGTGGGGGCAAGTCCGCCTATTCGGAAAGCCTGGCGGACCTCCTCTGCAAAGTCTGGCGGATTGTCCGCCGGATAGTCTGATCGTGTGTATGCGGCATAAGTGTAGCAATATGGTTACATTTAATGAAGGTACAATATTTAGCACATCTAAATATGCAGGCATCCTGGGTAAAGCTGTCCACATAGACCATCTTCTGCACTGCCATTGACGTCACCCATTCTCTTCAGAACGTTCTACTGCAGGGTAGTCTTCCCGGTCACAACTACAGACTGAAAGCGGTGAGAACCAGCGGTGCGGAGGATGGTCTATGTGGACAGCTTTACCCCGGATGCCTGCATACTTAGATGTGCCTCTTTTAATCATCAGCCATGTGATTTGCTAAATGCTGTTCCCTCATTAAATGTAACCATATCGCTACACTTAGTGCCGGTTTATACTACAGCGACTTGGGATCCGACTTGTCAGACCTCAAGTCGCCCCAAGTCGCTGGACATAAGAAATTCCATTGAAGTGAATGAGAGCTGTCTTAATGTACACTACTGAAGTCACTCCAACTTCAGAAAAGGTTCCTGTACTACTTCAAGGCGACTTCTAGCCGACTAGAACTGTCAATGGAAGTTGGCTCCAAGTCGGATCCTTAACTTAATTGATGTGATTTGGATCCGACATTACAGGAAGATTACCCAGGAATTCCCTGAAGTTGCCTTGAAGTTGCCTCGAAGTTGCCTGGCAAAGTAATGCCAACTTTCAGGTCGCTGTAGTGTGAACCAGTACTTAGAGGCACCTCTCTTCTCTTTTATACTCTGTAGCTCCTGCTGGATTTTGCTTCTAATCCCCTTGTGGAGGCTTCCATTTGTGGATGGACATTTTATGGTAACACAACCGATCACATTGCTATAATCTTTTTATATGGGCTATATAATGAAGGACTTATGAATAAATGGCTATGGAACGAATCGTCAGATTTTCCATTATTTCTTATGGGGACATTTGCTTTGATATAATGAGTTCTTTGGATTACAATCATGTTTCCGTAAAAAATTATGCTCCCAAGCCAAGGTTTTCCTGTACTCTCCCTCCCAATATCATTTCATTGCTCCAGCAGACAACATTCTAGTCCTTCTTACATGACAGCGTTCAAGCCTACAGAGTGCCTGCTAGGCAGGGCACTGCATCATGGGCCTTTTGTAAGCAACAGGGGAGCGAGGGGCAAGTGAATATAAGTTGATCAGGGTCGGCTTTAAGGAGACCCTTGTCCTAAATGATCAAAACGACAGTCTCTTTAAGGTCAGGAATACACAAAGTTGCCAGCCAGATATTCTTGACACACTTGGCACACCTGCAAAATGTGAATTTTCTAATGATTTCTCTCCCCCACAACTCTAACGTGGCGTACCTTTTCCAAAAGCCTGCCTTTCTTTCCAGATCTGCATATTTTGACTTGTCTTGAAAAAGCAATTTCAAGGTCAGTTTGTGTGGAGCAACACTCAGCTGGGATGGTAACCCCATTATAAAAGTCTTTCCGAGCTTTGCATATTTATTCCTCATCTTCACTGGTACACAGAGGTAAATCATAAATCAAAATATCACAGTAAACAATCCTTAAAAGAGGTTACGTCGTTTAATGTAGAAGCCAGAAATGAGCTTGAAGATAGAAATATATACTGAAAATTGCAGCCATATATATCAAATCTATATATTACATAGAATATTTTTTTAATTATAGTTCAAACTGTGCAACACTCAAAACAAAATCAGAGAATCAACCTTAATGGGTTTACATAAAATGCTAATAAAGGGTCAGGCCAGCCAAAAGTGATATTTCAGCTATCAGTGGAAGCCGATAGGATGTGCTTGTTTTCACAATGGGGTTGATTTACTAAAGGCAAATAGACTGTACACTAGTGCAATTGCTCCAGAGATTAGTAAATGAGCAGAAGCTCTGCTGACTTCCATCATCCAATCTTTTGCAAACAAAATGTTTTTTTTTTTTATTTCCTTGCACGATTGGGTACTCTTTTCAAAGTGAAGCATTACCTTATTTACTAAGTTCTGGAGCAGATGCACTTGTACTTGTGTTGCTACTCAGTGGTTGGTTGTTTACCAGCCCCACACTTACCCCATCTATGGTGCGGAAGCGCTTCCCTCTAGGCGACTTCCCCTGCGTCTTCTCCTCGGCATCACAGCGGGCTTGCATCTCCTCTCTCCTCCTAGGCCAATAGGATCGCTTCTCCTTTCGGCCGATCGTGAAACGGGTCTCAGGACCCGCTTCCTGATTGGCCAGGAGGTGAATCAGTGTGACAATATCGAAAAGCCCACGCTTTTTTGAAGCCGATTAGAGCCTATGGCTCTAATTGGCTTCAAAAAAGGGTGGGCTTTTCGATATTAGATATTAGATTTTATAGAGCCTCTGGCTTTAATCACATGCTTCAAAAAAAAAAAAAACAACCCATTGGAATCCTTGTGTCCCCTGCCCTGCATGTAGATTGGGGGCCGGATGCATGGATTGGGGGGGGGGCAGCACCCCTGCGCCCTGCATTACGGGCTGCTGTTGGTGCAACTGCACTTTGCAACGTGTAAAGTCTATCTACCTTTTGTATATCAACCCCCTTATGTCCCTCAGCAAATCCTATGGCTAGATTTCACTACTAGGGTTCCTTGCTTTGACACCTCCATATGACACCTGTCATATTTCTGCTGTTGCAGAGGAAGTCTCACTTCTCTCCTGCATTGTCTTTAAAGAAAAATACATTGCAATGTGAGATTACATTTTCTTATGGGTCAGGCAGCTAAATCAGACACAGAGTTCTTGATGTAGATGTCCATGATATAGAAGAATCTAGAGATTGATTTAAACAATGGGAAATCATCCAGAACCATGATATTGGTTTTGAGTAGACTGACCCATTAAATGTTCAAATATACATACCAAAATAAAATAAATTTAAATACTAGATATAAAACTGGTAACAAAAAAAAAATTGTCTACATGTAAGCTCTCAAGGAGCTTGCAACCTAAGGTCCCTAAACTCACATGCATTCTTGGGGTGATTTGGACAGGAGCCAATTAAAGGGGTTGTAAAGGTTTGTGTGTTTTTCACCTTAATGCATCATATGCATTAAGGTGAAAAAACACCTCGCTGTCAGCCCCCCCCCCCCCATTTTACTTACCTGCGCCCGTTCACCTGCTGTGCGCGTCCCCCAGCATCCTCTTCTCCACGGAGTCTGGCCGTTGATTGGATAGATTGATAGCAGCGCAGCCATTTGGCTCACGCTGCTGTCAATCACATCCAATGATGCGGCCGCCGGGGGGGGGGGCAGGACCGAGTCCTACACTTGCCGTCTAGGTGTTTGACACGGGAGCGTGCCCGAAAGCTAACCCCCTCGGGAAAGAGCTTCCCAGAGGCGGTTAGCTTTAGCGGAGGGGGGGGCGAGACAGTCACCGTGAGACCCCAGAACAGCAGGATCGGGGCCACTCTGTGCAAAATGTACTGCACAGTGGAGGTAAGTATAACATGTTTGTTATTTAAAAAAAAAAAATCAAACCTATACAACCCCTTTAACCACTAGAATGTCTTTGAAGTGTGGGAGGAAACCAGAATACCAAGAGGAGATCCTTACAAGCATAGAGGGAACATACAAACTCCATGCAGATAGTATCCTGGTTAGGATCCCAATGTTGCAATGCATGGAAGTGGCACTAAGCCACTGTGCTGGCCATACTGAAATGTATACACTGTGCAGGACATCAGTGATGGGTCCTGGATGGGAGTGATGTGCCCCCTTTGTTTGGGCTGTGGTGCCTTTAAGGGAATGAAAAGTACCCAAGGTATCTCACCTGTGCAGGGTGAGGGGGTCTTGGATGGTCCAGCAAAAGTGGAAAACTGACTTGCAATTTCCCCAGGATTGTTAAAGTAGTTGTATAGGCTCAATATTTTTCACCTTCATACATTCTATGCATCTTTCTCCAGCGCTGTGCACAGGAGCCTTGGCTTTGCTGAGTCTCTCCATCCTCGTTGGCTAGGATGGATTTCAGGAGGAGCCATTGGCCAATGAGGAGAGAAAGAGGGCGGTGCTGTGAATGGACACAGAGTTCTGGCATGGGAGGGTGCCTGCTTGGGTGTCCTCGATTCAAACTGCTTGCCCTGAGTTCTCTAAGTTCACTCAGCAGGAGGGTGGGGCCAGGAACGCTAACAAGGGACCACAGAAGAGGAGGATCATGGATGCTCAGTGCAAAACTACTGCACAGAGCACGCAAGTATGACATGTTTGTTATTTGTTTTTTTTAATATATCACTTCAAGTCCTTAAATAGGACACATCAGCTGTAGGCTTAGAGATTTTGGATGAAGAGCCTCCAACCCTGACTACCAGTATATTGGTTCTGACATGGTTAACCCATGAGCAGGAGAGATCTAAAAAGGGCAAAAAAGCAGTTAGCAGGTGTCAGTGTGATGTGGAACAAGACATGCTTGCAGGAAGAGTTGAGTTTTGCCCATGACCAAGACACAGCTGAGCTGTGGTGTGTGTTTCATTGGACCCCCTGGCACAGACGGGGACTTTACAACCCTGGTAAGGGTCAAGCTTTAGACCCCTTTCACATTTGTGCGACCTGAAAGTCACATGACTTTGACGCAACTTAAAGCAATGCCTTAAGGTCTATGGACCTCAAGTCACACCAAAGTTGGACCAAAGTAGTGCAGGGACTATTTTGAAGTCGCACAGATATGAACGGTACTCATTGGAAATCATTGGGTACGACTTGCCAATGGGACTGAAAAGTCGCACAAACGTGAATTGGGGCCTTACTGGCGGTGAGACACAGCTTTTTTTGTTGTTCCAGAGTATATGGACCGCTTTTGTTTTGTCTGCTGACGAAAGCTATTTTTGTTTTTTCTGTTTTGAAAAATAAAAAGACTTTTACAAAGTCAGCTGGCTGGGGATTCAGAATTTAAAATAACACATATGGGATCTTTCTTTGAATGTTACTACAATTAATGTCATTTAACACTAGTAATCATGTCACTGGTTGGAACTCACCTAATAAAGCATCACTTAAACCTGCAGAGACACATCCTTCCATGTGCTGCCTCATCGCTGGCCAGATAAAGGAGGGGTCATTTCCACACTGAGCAAAACGCTGCATAATGTAAGTTACCAACGAGGCAGTGACATCTTGTTCAACTAGTTAGCGACCCATGGAAACAGGTTTATTTCTTCCATTTACCCTTGTTTAGCATTCCTAGCGATTGTTCGCCACCGACAGAATCACTAATGGGACATGGTCCTTAGGGTATTTTCAATTTGCATATTCACATGGCTCCTGTTGTATTACCCATAATATAAAACTAACAACCTCCAGCAGGAGGAGCTAATCACTTTAACGGCCATAGGAGGACCGGGTATTAGATCTCACCACCCCTCATCAATGCTGAAATAATGATTTTGAGTAGGCTAGCCTGTTATCTTTAGTGTATCTAAAGCCAATTTTTTTTTAGGTTTGGATTGAGTTGGGGATGTTTAAAACTCTTTTAACTTAAAACTCATTTTTCTACTCTTTTGTTATCTTGGGTAAAATTAAAAATTTGCTTCCCAAAACCAAAAACGACCATTCAGGAAGCATTTGGTTGAAACTGAAAATTAGTTTTTAAAATATAGATTTTTTTTTATTTTTTATATAATTGTGTTATATTCGATTTTTTAATTAATATCATGCATTTAAATGAATATGAATTTATTGTTGCCCATTATCTGCACCATTAGCGCAAGAAAAGCTAAAGAAAAATGTAACTCTTTAAATTCTATGTACACTGTATTGCCTGTCTTTATGCGCACATGAACTTGAATGGGATCACAATCTTAAACTCGCCATATACCTATAGATTATCTGCAGATTTTCTATGGTTAGATGGAAAAAGTGCAACTGATTTCTCCATGTATGCTAAACTGCGTGGATGGAGGAATCTTCCACTGGGCCAAGCTTCAGTATCTTGCTAGTCGCCCCCGCTGGCTCTCGACCTAAACAATGCCTGCACCCAATCAGAATGTTCAGGTATAGTGAGAGCCAGCGGGGCCGACTAGCAAGATATGGAAGCTTGGGCCAGTGGGAGATTCTTCCATCCACACAGTTCAGCGTAGATAGAGAAATCTGTTCCACTTTTTCCATCTGACCATAGAAAATCTGCAGAAAATCTATAGGTGTATGGCCAGTCTTAGTCCGTAGGGTTCAGTATTGAGTTGGCCCGCCCTTTGCAGCCATAACAGCTTCAGCTCTTCTGGGAAGGTTGTCCACAAGATTTAGGAGTGTATCTATGAGAATATTTGACCATTTTTCCAAGTTCCTCCACCCCAAACTCACTCATCCATGTCTTTATAGACCTTGCTTTGTGCACTGGTGTGCAGTAATATTGGAACAGGAAGGGGACATCCCCAAACTGTTCCCACAAAGTTGGGAACATGAAATTGTCCAAAATGTCTTGGTATGCTGATGCCTTAAGAGTTCCCTCCATGGAACTAAGGGGCCAAGCCCAACCCCTGAATAACAACCCCAAGCCATAATCTCCCCTCCACCAAATGATTTGAACCAGTGCACAAAGCAAGGTCCATAAACACACTCCTAAACCTTGTGGACAGCCTTTCCAGAACAGTTGAACCTGCTATAGCTGCAAAGGGCAGGCCAACTCAATATTGAACCCTACCAAGACTGGGGTGCCATTAAAGTTCATGTTTGTGTAAAGGCAGGTGTTGCAATATAGCAGTGATGGCAAACCTTGGCACTCCAGATGTTTTGGAACTACATTTCCCATGATGCTCAACTACACTGCAGAGTGCAAGAGCATCATGGGAAATGTAGTTTCAAAACATCTGGGGTGCCAAGGTTCGCCATCACTGCAATATAGTGTATGTCCTCATAGTGGTCCCTTGTGCTTCTGTTGTAGTGTTAAAAACCTTGCTTGCTGCATTTTTGGCGAGTTAATAAAACTGTGCCAAAAACACACCTCCCCGTTGAAATGCATTGAAAACGCAGCAAGAACACATCATAACGCACCCAGATTATGTTTTTTATGCATTTTTTGAGTGACATGACCTACTAAAAACACACCATAAGCACAGTAAAATTGTGGTAAAATCGCAGCAAAATCGCATGCATTTTTAGAACCGATATCGGCATCTTTTTCTCTATCGGCAGAATGTCAAACTCAACATTTTGGCCAATTTGTTTCAGCTGCTGAAATTTCGGTGCATCTCTAGTAAATTTCCCTTACTTTCTGTCCTGGAAGCACAACAGGATGTGAGTGAAAATGAATGTAAAATGAGGGAAAACCCCTCTTAGCAAATTTTCATTGGTCCAAGTATCCCCACTAAAAGTTTAACCCCTTATTCATTTACTGGGGACAACTGTAACAATTTTTAGTTTCCAGTTACTTCCTGTCCAAGTGACAATGGTCATCAGGCCCAATAGAGAGGGCCAATCCGCCCAGAGGAAGCACATACAGAAATAGAAACATGACAGAGGGTCTAACCCTTCCCCACACCACCCAAAACTAAAAAATAAAGTTTGAGCTTTCAGTGTACCTTAAATATACCCAGCAGTGATTTGTAATTAAACACTCTGCACCTGATATTATATTCACAGATTTAGCGAAAAGATAGAATTGGAATTTAATACTGTAGTAAATTGTTTTGTATTGTTTATTTAAATGGCAAATCTACAGATGCAAATACCCTGGAAGATTTGTTGAGTCTACATTTATTACATTTCCCTGTCAATAAACTCTGTTCTAACAGTCAATGGCATTTGAGTGACTACAAAGCTGATTTTGAAATAATTCTATGTATTTTCTCACCAATCAGCACATTAACAATCCGGTACTCATGACATTTCTTTACACTGTCGCCACTGGCACTGCACAGTCTCTTTCTAAAGAATTTGGGTCTGCAGATTTTAATTACAGTTATTTTTTTCTCTAGTGTTAAAGAAAAATGTCCTTGTATTCTTGAGTTTCAGGAACTTAAATCCACAATGTTTACTTGATCACAAATCACTTTAGGATTCGTAAGTTTTAGAAAGTTAAAAAATAGCGAAGGAAGATTGTACAAAAATATAACAATAATGTATTATATATTAACGGTATGTAATAAAGAATACTGATAAATAGAGTTGTGCTAACAGTTCAAGACGAGCAAAAGTTCTGCAAACACCCGAATTTCTAGAGCCCCTCCCGCCCCCTCCCACTCTTAGGTGGCACAGATAGGGCATACTTTCTCCCACTGACACCACAAATTGGGCTCTATTTCTTTCACTGACACCAAAGATGGAACACAATTCCTTCCAATGATACCAACGATGGGGCACATCTTCTCCTCCTTGTACTGGCCATAGACATTCAGTAATTTTTTTACTTGGATCACCAAGTGGGGGGCATTTTTTTTCATCCCTACTGGCCACTAAGCCTGGGGCATTGTTACAGCTCCAACTGGCCAAAGTTTGGCCCCTCCAAAGTCTGAAGGACAAGAAATGACCCCTTGATTAGAGAGTTTGAAGATCCCCGAGTTGAGAGCCCTGCCACTACTGGGTAAATATTAACGTAAAGCCTTCCTGTACAAAAATGCTGTATGCTTATCTTTCCAGTGGCCTGTGTCTTAAAAATCCTCTGGGAGGCTGATTCCTACCCACTGCATATGTACCTCACGTCCAGGTGTTCTGAATACCAGCTTCCCACATTGTGTACTGTGGTTCTCCACACTGGCTTGTATACCACTACAGTAAAAATTCCTCATGCGTTGTAATGATTGTACAAAATTTTCCCACATATTATACCAATTTCCTGTTTATTGCTTGCATATTGTAACAATTGCCCATTTGTTGCCTCTGAATTGTATCAAATGCCCATTTGTTGTCCACATACTATTATGCCGTGTACACACGAGCGGAATGTCCGACAGAAAAAGTCAGACGGGAGCTTTTCATCGTCTATTCCGATCTTGTGTATGCCCCATCTGACGGACCTAGAAATAGAACATGTTCTAAATTTTTCAGACGGAACCAATTCCTATCGGGAAAACCGCTCATCTCTATGCTGTTCTGACAGACCAAAAACGGCGCATGCTCTGAAGCAAGTATGAGACGAAAGCTATTGGCTACTGGCTATTGAACTTCCCTTTTCTAGTCCCGTACGCATTGTACGTCTCCACGTTCTTGGCGGACGGAATTTGGTGCGATCGTGTGTACGCAAGACAGTTCCGTCAGAAAAACCTTCAGAGTTTATTCCGACGGGAAAACTGGTCGTGTGTACAGGGCATTAGGGTTGCCATTTTTATAGCACCATACCCAATAATCCCAATGCCCCCTCGTACCCCTCAGCATGTCAATTGTACAATACTGGGTATGTGTATTATGATCCTGTCGAGGGTAGCCTGTGTTCCTAAAGACCAATAATCACAGCTCTATCCTAGAGATTACGATCACATGTGATTCCAGCTTCCTGTGTCACTGTTGCTGCAGGAACACAAGATTTGTTTCCCACGATGCAGATTGTTCAAAATGGCTTTTACAAATGATATTGTTACCTTCTTGCAATTGTTTATCTTTCATTATCAGCAAAACAATATATTATAGGAAACGAAACAGCTGTTGCGAGCAAGAATAGCTTGGAGCGCAGGTTATTTAAATTAATATATCATTGCAAATGCAGGCTTCGCCATATGTTCAGAGAGAATAGCATTGTGTCGTGTGTACCTGTTGTGTGAATGTACAGGGATCCTGATCCTAGATATTCAGCTGGAATGTACAGTAACTCAACTAATAGGGAAACTGTATTCATAGTAAGTACTGTACACATTGCAAGATATTATTGTAAAATCTAGGACCCGTTTACACCACAGCCACATTATAATACAGCCTAAGGTTGACACCTTTTCTTCAAGCCAAACCCGAACACTTTTGCACCACAGACATGGGCGTCTGCAGAACTTTTTTTGGGAGGGGGCTTCATTTTAGGGTCACCCATGCACCGCCCCTTTTCGACAATGTCATTATCACATTATAATGGTCAGAGAATGCAGACGTAGCACAGTTCCTAAGATAAGTTATGGATAATGACCAACAGCTCTTTTACCAGACCCAGCGAAACTACAGCAGTGATCACTCCAGCTGGACGATCGATCACGCTGGTTCCCCCGGGGGCGACTCTGGTCAGTAGTGTAGCATGTCTGTACACTGGTCTCTCTGGCTTCCGCCTGGCACACTCCTCATTCTTTGCCCTGTAGCACTCTTTCCCTCAGCTTTTTTTCCAGGCTGCAGTCTCTCAATCTCTCTCTTGATCGAGCTGTAGCCTCCTCCCTGTGATAAAAGGTCTTTGGGACTACATGTCCCATGATGCTCTCCCAGACTCCTTTGATTGGCCCTCAGTTATGACCAATAGGGAAGGAACGGAGTGGGCAGGAAGCCCTGATAGCGATGCAACTATGCTGAATTTAAGATCTGATCCCCAATTCCGGGGGGGGGGGGGCACTTGACCCCCCTTGCCCCTACCTGCAGACGCCCATATTTTTTAATTTGCAGTAAACACTACGGGATTATAAAAGACCTGGAACACATATTTGGGTGCCACAAGGAGAGTAGTAATGTGGCACGAAGAGCGCACCTCGGCAAACAGTTGGTGTTTCGCCAAATGGCTCTCGCTGACATCATCACCCTACCCTTTAGTGATGCCAAACCTGCCCTCAGACAGCCACCCACAGCTCCTGGACGGAAATAAACAGACATTTATGACTATCTTGGTTTCTTGGGGGGGGCCACAGTCTAAATAATGTATCCGTGTTTCAGGCGGACTGAAACCTGGACACGTGTCAGGGAAATCCGTATGCATAGTCATTCACGAAGATGTGCATTTGCTAATAAGAATTGTCGAGTAGCTAGAGGTTCCATAACTAAGAATTTGCATATCTGAGTGAATACTTGACGCCCTCTTGACTATTAAAAGTGGCTCCATAGACCAAAAGATTGCTGAGTGGTCATCAACTTCTCCCATCTGTGACCTGATCTTGTGCTTGTTCCTGTGTATACTTGGCCTGTTTGACTTTGCTCGTTCCTGATATCTTATTTCTGACCCAGCTTGTGATGTCGTGGATATTCCACCACACTCTTGCGCTAGTAAGCGCCCTTCAGTCTAATGATAAAATGTGTTTTTTGATCATATGTCTCCCCTGACTCCCCATACCCCAGTAATTAGACATTACCACATTCTTAGTTCCTCATCTCAGCATGGCTCGGTCAGCATCTCTGTCTTCCTGACCCATGCATCTGCTTTTATTTACATCTCAACAGGAAGCCACACCCTGGAGGGTTTGCCTCCAACAGCTAATCCCCTCCTACACAGTTGGTAACCTCGCAGGAAAATGAACAACACAGATTGTGAATGACCATATAAGGGCATGACCAAATAAAGACATGATGCAGAATAAATTAATTTATACAATAACCAATGAACGTTGACTACAATTCCGCTTATTATGCATTGTTCCAGAGAACAATGTATACCTGGATTATGCTACCCTTCCTTGTAAGTGGAAGGCTATTAGCAGGTGCACTCTGCAAATCTCGACATGTGCTGATCAGACACAGAAGAGACAATGAGCGTACATCCTTCCATAACCGATGTTTGCAGAGCAAACATATCCCCTCAGACGATCGTCTGTGCAATGCACAGGGGCCCTTACGCTGGCGGACACACCCCCACTCTGCAAACACCTCTCTCCAAACAACAGGAAGTTTACCACTACCTAACAGGTCTCAACCAGCGTCAGTCTGGCCCAGTCCGCTCTTTAGAGCGGGCTGGGATAGAACGAAAACTGGGGGGACTCTATGCCCTTGTACACACGGTCGGACATTCCGATGGACAATGTCCGATAGGACCGTGTTGTCGGATAATCCGACAGTGTGTGGGCTCCATCGGACTGTCTGACGGACCAAGTTTTCCAGCTGGGCTTTAAAATTTTCCGACAACATGATCTGATCGGACTTTGTCCGATCATGTGTAGGGAATTCCGATCGGACAAAGTGCCACGCATGCTCAGATCAAATTCCTAGACCAAAGCTATTGACTACTAGCCTGAATGTAGTCCCGTCCTAACGAAATAACGTCATCACGTTAAGTACGATCAGATTTTCTGACAACTTTGTCTGACTGTGTGTATGCAACAGTTTCGGACAAAATCCGTCTGACAAAATCTGACGGATTTGGTTGTCGGAATGTCCGACCGTGTGTACAAGGGCTATGACATATATATATATATATATATATATATATATAGAGAGAGAGAGAGAGAGAGAGAGAGAGGGGGGTACATATAGATATAGCTATTTATGTATATATATATATATATATATATATAGATCTATATATCTGTCTAGCTATCTATCTATAGATATATAATTTTAATGTAAATTTACGTACACACAAAATCGAAATTGATCTTAAAGGGTGGTGTGTACTGGGAGAAAATATTATATGATTATTATATGATTCAATGCTCTAGCACCGGCCAAAATCTGAAATATCAGTTTAGCATGTGCTGACCCCTGTAAAAGTTTCACTGTCTCCCCCACCTGACAGTTCGATAATCCTAACCTAAATCCACTTCTCACCCCCCCTACCCTCCCAGCGTATCCTGACATGAAAACGCAGGAAATACAGCGTATTGGGAATACTTCCAAATTTGAACGCACGTTCCTCTAAAGAAATTTATTGTCTACAATGGCAAAAAAAAAGTGTTTTACAATCTGTCTGTAAGTGGAAGCCATTGCTAGATTCGGCGCAACATTTTAATTAAACTGAAACTGCAGAGCAAATCTCTGCTCGCTCCTTGGGGAGCAATATTAGATATACAAGTTGTATATGCTGTTATTTGCCTAAATTTCTCTGCACATTTCACACTAGTCCCTCCAAGTATGCTTCTTAGAACATATTGGCTGGATGTAATGTTATGTAAAGCCCCTTCAGTTATCATTTAAAGAAAATGGTTTAAACTATTTCAGCTGTTCACTGTTGTCTGTTTTCCGAAGAGTAAATGTTTATTACAAGATGTGTCACGGAAGCGGAGCAGAGAAAAAATGCAGTCGGTTGCAGAAAAAAACATTGTACATAGAGGGATGTGGTGCTATAGATATGCAGACTGTATGGGGCTCAATTACAGTGTCTGGATATGATGTGCAAAAAATTGCTCATCTTGACTTACACTATATTGGCAAAAGTATTGGGACGTCTACCTTTACACGCACATGAAATTTAATGGCATCCCAGTCTTAGGCCGCGTACACACGCGGGGACTGTTCGCTCAACCTTGTTCGTCAAACAGTTTCAGCGGACAGTCCGCTCAAAATTAGCATGGACGGACTTGCCCACACACGACGAACGAACAGTCCGCTGAATCCATGCGCGATGACGTGAACGGCACGTACGACGGGACTAGAAAACGACGTCCTATACACTGCAATGCAAACTTCGGCGTGTAAATCCTTTCTGAGCATGCGCGGAACTTAGTTTGACGAACAAGCCTACACACGAGGGGACTGTCCGCTCAAACAAAGTTTCAGCGGACAGTTTTTCGGAAATTCCGAAAAACTTTGTTCAGCAGACTGTTCGCTGAAACTGTCCGCTGAAAGCCCACACACGAGCGGACTGTCCGCCGAAACACTGTTCAGCGGACAAAGTTGGGCGAACAGTCCCCGCGTGTGTACGCGGCCTTAGTCCGTAGGGTTCAATATTGAGTTGGCCCGCCCTTTGCAGCTATAACAGCTTCAACTCTTCTGGGAAGGCTGTCCACCAGGTTTAGGAGTATGTCTATGCGAATGTCTATGGGAATGTTTGACCATTCTTCCAGAAGCGCATTTGTGAGGTCAGGCACTGATGTGGACGAGAAAGCCTGGCACGCAGCCTCCAATCTAATTCAGCCCAAAGGTGTTCTATTGGGTTGTGCAGGCCAGTTAAGTTCACCCACCCCAAACTCGCTCATCCATATCTTTATGGACCTTGTTTGTGCAGTGGTGCGCAGTCTTGTTGGAACTGTTCCCACAAAATTGGGAGCATGAAATTGTCCAAAATGTCCTGATATGCTGACGCCTTAAGAGTTCCCTTCACTGGAACTAAGGGGCCAAGCCCAACCTCTGAAAAACAACCCCACACCATAATCCCCCCTCCACCAAATGATTTGGACAAATGAGTCCTGACTTCAACCCGATAGAACACCTTTGGGATGAATTAGAGTGGAGACTGCGAGCCAGGCCTGCTCCCCCAACATCAGTGCCTGACCTCACAAATGCGCTTCTGGAAGAATGGTCAAACATTCCCATAGGCACACTCCTAAACCTTGTGGACAGCCTTCCCATATAAGTTGAAGCTAATATAGCTGCAAAGACTGGGCCAACTCAATATTGAACCTTACAGACTAAGGCTGGGATGCCATTAAAGTTCATGTGCGTGTAAAGGCAGGTGTCCCAATACTTTTGGCAATATAGTGTATTCCTGAAACTTGGTACAATGCACAAGCCTTGGTACTTCAGCCAATATATTTGACTCTAAAACCGTTCAACAGAAAAAAATATATATATATATTTTCGGAGAATAATTTGACCTGTTGCAGTCCTTGCCTTAAAATAATTTATTATATAATTTCCCATTTTTACAGACTTGCTCTTCCCTATATTATTGATACTACATTTAAACTTCAACTCCACCTGGACATTGCCAGCATGCTATGCTATAATTATACTGAATGCAGCAGAAAACACAAGTATTGGATGCTCTTCTCTAACTCACACAGAGTGAGCAATGTCTTACTGTAGCTAAAACCGAGCCCTAACCCTATTCATATAACCAAAGCCACAACCTTAGCCGTATCTACAGTCAGAACCATAGCATTAGCCCTGAAACATCATAACAGTCATAGCCACATACAAAACCCTAGCCCTTACTCAAGTCACAGCCATTGACTTAACCCCAACCCAATAATAAACACAACCTTAAACCTAGAATTAGTCGTAAAAAATACCCTCAACCATAACCCTACTCCTATCAATAGCCACAAATCTGAATTAAACATTAGTCACAACACTAGCTATAATGTTAGCCACTGCCTTGCCCTAACCTTAGACATACCTGTAGATATGGCCTTGCCCTAATTCTATAACTAATATCCAAAATCCTAACTCTAATTGATCTAGATACAACCCAAGCCCTAACCATAATCATGACTACATTCAAAACCCTAGTCCAAACGCTAGTAATGAATATTGCCTCAAGCTAACCCTAGTCATAACAATAACCGCATCCTTAGTCCTAACTGTAATCATAGTCATAGCCTCAACCCTAACCCTAGTCATAACAATATCCCTAACCCCAGCCCTAAGTTTAGTCATAACGATAGCCACAACCCTAACCCTAGTCATAGCCATAACCCTAGCTCTAACCTTAGTCATAACTATAGCACAACCCTAGCTATAATCATAGCCACTGTCCTGCTCTAACCCTAGTTAAAACCATGGACATGGCCTTGCCTTAATCCTATTAAAAATATAGCCAAAATCATAGCTTTAACCCCTACTCATAACAATAGCTCCAACTCTATTTAAAACCATAGCCACAACTCTAGCCCTAACTAACCATAGGTACAATCCTGGCCATAAAACCAGCTTCAACACTAGCCTTAGGCATAGTCATAACCACATTCAAAAGCCTAGCCTTAGTCATAACCATAGCCTAAACACTAACCCTAGTTATGACAACCACAACCCTAGTCCTAATTATAGTTTATATATATATATATATATATAGCCTCAACCCTAACACTAGTCATAACAATAGCCCCAACCCTAGCCATATTCATAGCTAATGCTCTGCACCAACCCTAATCATACCCAAAGACATGGTTTTAACTTGGTACTATTATTAATAGTCAAATCCTAGCTTTAACCCTACTCATAAAAATAGCTTAAACTTGAGTCATAGCTATAGCCACGACCCTAGCCCTAATTCTAACCACAGCTACAACCTTAGTCATAACTACCATCTTACCCCTAGACTCCCTAGTCATCACCATAGACAAAACACTTGCCCTAACCCTAATCATAGCCACAACCTTAGCTAACCGATAGGCTATGGCACATGAGATATTGAGATCAGGATGGTGTGCAGGATAATGTTACATGCTGCTCACAGGGGCATACAAGATGTCAGGAGGCTGCCACAGATAACTGAAGTCTCTTTTTAAAACAGGGACTGAGTAATGGACATAGTTTACCATTAGATTGCAAGTTCTTAGGAGCAGGGCCCTCCTAACCCTCTTGTAATGAATTGTATTGCTGCTGTCTTGTCTCCCTTTATATTGTAAAGCGCTGCACAAACTGTTGGTGCTACATAAATATTGTATAATTATAATAAACATTTAAAACAAATACCTGAGTAAAAAGGGCGTATACAAGATTCCTAGGTATTGTAGTTAAACCTTCATAGTTATGTCAATTTTTGAGATTCATAACATATATATGCACAATTTAACAGAATTATCATAGAATCCTGTTCCAAGAACTTCAGTACACCAATGTCCATCCAGACACAGGTGATTGATGTTTATTCACCTGCCCTGCAGCAAAGTCCTTGCATATAATGTTAGTCTGTTGGCAGCAATTCTCGTTAGCATTTCCCCTAAAATACCATATCTCTATATCAAACACGTCTCGAATAAGCACACATTGATTGATTGCTTACATGCAAAAAGCAATTCACAAGTTCAACTTTTCCCACGGGAAGCCTCAACATGAGGCACCTCTAGGTGAACCCCCTCCCCCCATTACACAGTCAGTCTGATCTGCAGTATACAGGCTAATACATGCAGCAGGAGGTATTAATCAACACTCAGAGCATGATAACCATTACAGTCTTTTATGCACAATGTGTTTAAAGGAGTACTCTAGATTAAACATAAACATTTCTGCAGTTTAAAAGTCGGAGCCGTTCAGATTTATAAGTACAACCTAGTAACAATCTTGATTTTCTGAAGCTGACCATGCGGATCGAAAGCAAACTGGCTGAACTCCTAAACCATTAATAATTTTTTCTTGCTGACCTTGCTTTATGTAATTTAGGAGTCAGTGGAAGCCATGATTTGCCCACTCATCCCCCACCAATGACAGCTATGGAATTCTGGCCACTGTGGCAGAGCGTTGTCCTGCCAGGGTCTAGGAGGAGGATTCTCAACCAGACGGGTTGAGGGGCTCCAGGGAGCATGTAACATGAAGAGGAAACCGGCCTTTCAGTTTCCTCAGGGTCTTGTAAAGTCCACTTTGGGACCTGGAGCTCAGGGATTTCTGAGAGATCCGGGTGGGAAGAAATCCCTACTCCTGGGTCCTGATTTTGAGAACTGGTTGGTCAGGTGCTGGGCTTTTAGTAGTAACCTGACCATGGTTCTGGGCTCTACCCCAGCAGACAGGAAGTCTGAGTACCAGGAGTCAGGAGGGCTCCATGGGGAGCCAGTGCAGCAAGTCTGTAGGAGACAGACAAGGGCCTGATGTGTAAGGCCAGAGCAGCAGTGCTGCAAGTGATAGCTGAAGGCTGAATGTAGTTTTGTTGATGAAAAGGAATGCTGAAACCCCTGCGAGGGAAACCTATCTTTGTTTGTTGGACTTTCTTTTAATAAAAATGGGCAAACAAAGCCCTTAAAAGGAAGAACCAGCGAGTGGCGGCGTCCTTCAACTCTACATTTGATGCTAGTCCTTTACACCACACACTGGCCTTAGTTTTTCCATCTTGCTAATCTGCATGATTGATGCATGAGATCCCATGAACCATAGCTCCCAACTCTCCCTGATTTTGAGGGACTGTCCTTCTGTCCCCCTTTCCTGCTCATTTGTCCCTCATTTTGGCCTGATCTATATAGTTGTAAATAAAATGCACTGCTTTTCTATCAAAAAAAGTGTTTCCCAGTGCTAAACTTTTTTTATCCAATTTCTAAATTGAATTCTAATGGGAAAAAAAAAAAGCACTTGTGGGCTCAACCAATATTTTTTTGTACAATTCTTCTTTAAGGGGGGTGTGGCAGGGTGTGTGTCCTATGCCTACATACTATTGCCAGTAGATGTCCCTCATCCCCATCTCAGAAAGTTGGGAGGTATGCATGAACAACTCCTGTAAAGCTAATGCCATAAAAAAAATGGGCACCGCCCCTTCTGCACCTCCCCATTGGTCCATGAGACCACCCATCATAATTATAGTCAAGTAAAGAGCAGTTGGACAGGTGGGACCAAGCACTGGAACACAGCAGTGTGCTGACATTTGCATGAGAGGAAGATTGGGAATTTTGGGTACTGTTGCCTATATAGCAGTGATGGCGAACCTTGGCACCTCAGATGTTTAGGAACTACATTTCCCATGATGCTCATGCACTCTGAAGTGTAGTTGAGCATCATGGGAAATGTAGTTCTAAAACATCTGGGGTGCCAAGGCTCGCCATCACTGCTATATAGAATTTTTAGCATGACCGCAAATGAATACAAAATGTATAAATCTGCTATATGTCGTTATTTCTTATTTTTTTGAAAAATATCTGGTGATCCTTACATTCTCCCTTCTTCTCTTTTATAATCTGACCATGCCAAGCATGGAAGCAAAACCGTGCTAGTACGGTTAGTTTGTGTCTCAGTTCATTATTACTAAAGATACAGGATGGCATGCCAAAGCATGATGTGCCTGTAACTTCTGTAGGCTATTCAACCGCCATACCCCCACCCAGCCTTGCCAGCTCATTGACAACTGTGTGTAGTTCCACTAAATGTAATGAAATCTATAAATAATTGGAGCATTTCTCCTTCTGTGTGTGATGTCATTACCTCTCCCCCCCCTTCCTAAATGAACGATCTACCGCCAGTGCCCCCCCCCCCCCCCCCTGAAGAGATAGTCCGGGGCACTGCACAACTCACCTGGCCCGAATGGTTAGCAGGTAAAAGCAGCCTCAGCTTGATTCATCCAGACCACAACTCCAACATGTTGCGCCCCGCCCTTGGGGCTTGATCATGGAGATCAAAATCCCTGTCCAGTCAGTGTGTGGCTTTCCCAGAAATTAATCATTTGATTTATTTCTGTTGAAAGGACATGCTGGAGACCTTTTCTCGATCAGCTGCAGACAGTTGGCTACAGAAGCTGATCAATGCATTCTGACAGCTACAGGTGACACTGTCAGCATACATTGTCCTGGCTAAGGGGGCACAAAGCAGATGAATGAAAGAATCTGTTAGTATTTTTTAATCAGAAAATCTTACATAAAATACCACTTTTGAGGCGATTGTACTATAATTTGATCGTTAGTACACATGTTCTCATTTAATACCAGATTGTACGATTTTAATTTAATCAGTACAGTTTTCATCCGAAAATACAGTTCCAAAATGTAATTCTGTCATATGAAATTTTAGTATTTTAGTAACCTCTTCCTTTACGGTATAAGACTAGCATGCAAAAAAAATGGACGATCATTCGTCCGATAATCTCATTGTGTGTAATAGGCTTAAAGGGGTTGTAAACTTTCATGTTTTTTCACTTTAATGCATCCTATGCATTTAGGGGGGAAACACCTGGTAGTGACTGGCCCTCCAGCCCCCCTGTTTTACTTACGGTACCTGAGTCCTGGAACTTGACCTGGCAAGGACGTGCTGTCTCTCTGCCTGGGGTTTCTTGGCTCTTGATTTTATAGATTGATAGCAGCACAGCCACTGGCTCCCACTAATGTCAATGAAATCCAAGGACGTGGGTGCCGGGAGGCAGGGCCGAGTCATACATTCGGTGGCTATTTATGGTAAATGCTGGACTCGGGAGTGGGCCTGCAAGGTAACCCCCTCTGGAGAGCGCTTCTCCTATGGGGGTTATCTGATGTGGGGAGGAGCCACAAGAGCCGCAGGGGGGACCCCAGAATATGTTCGGGGCCACTCTGTGCAAAACAAGCTGCACAGTGTAAGTATGATATGTTTGTTATAAAAAACAAAACAAAAAAAACCCTTACAATCACTTTAAGACTGCTCAGGTGGGTATATTAAAAGCAGAGCCTCTCACTTATGCCCTGTACACACTGTCGGACTTTCAGGCGGAAAATGTGCGATCAGATCGTGTTGTTGGAAAATCTGATCGTGTGTGGGCTCCATCTGACTTTTTCCATCGGAATTTCCGACACACAAAATTTGAGAGCAGGATCTAAAATTTTCCGACAACAAAATCTGATTGTTTAAATTCCAATCGTATGTAGACTATACCGACAGACAAAGTGCCACGCATGCTCAGAATAAATTACGAGACAAAAGCTATTGGCTACTGCCCTCTTTATAGTCCCGCCGTACGTATTTTACGTCACCGCATTCAGAACGTTCGGATTTTCCGACAAGTTTGTGCGACCATGTGCATGCAAGACAAGTTTGGGCCAAAATCTGTCGGAAAAAATCTGACGGATTTTGTAGTCAGAATGTTCCGACTGTGTGTACAGGGCATTAGGCTCCAATCAGACCTAATGTGATTCTTCTTCTAGTGCCTTGTTGCACGTAGGGAAACATTTGAGCAAACTCTCAGCTATGAATGAACCTTAGCAGTCCATATGAGAAATGGTCTTAAGAGAATATCATAGATAGATTTTTACTGGTTTTCTTGACAAAGAATTTACATGGGAATTCTGCAAGGAATGAATAAGGAACTGTGAATAATTATTGAATGGACTAATTATGGTAAGGTGTGGCTAGACTATTTTTCTAGAACTGGGCTAACCTCAGTTTAAAAGGCGACAAGTAGTATTGACTTTAATCTCTGACCGATGTCTGTGGACGTGTGTGAGCGCGATCCTTTAACACGAGGAAATGAGCCCGTAGTTGTGAATACACTGATAAGACACAAGACGAGAATAATTAATGTTGTAGAATTCCCTCCTCTTCATTAACAGAGGAAACAGCTAGTGAGAGGCTTAGGATGAGAACTATTATAAAGTGTTGGTACACACTGATAACTCTGCTCCGTTGTAAATGTGATGAAACAACAATCACCAGACAGGCTGCATCCTTCATTGGAAGCTGGGGTCTGCCTGTTGTTTTAACATGTGGAGGATGTTTGTTCATTAATGTCTCTGGGCTGAACAGCAGAACAAGGCGCTTTTATCCGCCACCTATTTAAGTTTCCTTTGATGAAAGTGATGGTTAGGATTTTGCTCTTGGCTGAGTTCCCATGTGTAAAATGAAGGTTCCCAACTGCCTAATGGGGAACCCTCAGTTTTTTTCTCATATATATCTGATATTGGGTGAAGCTGAATCCTTCAAGTCACCAGCTTAGATGAAGGCTCACCTTGTGGTGCAGAATACGTCCAAGGAACGATATGTTTCCCCCTTGCCAGCCATAAAAAGGTTTGACCTTGGTTGCATGATGACTCAGGCCCAAAGAACTTTGGCCTGGTATGCAAGTGCTCTCTGCTAGCAGGTGTATCCTCTATGTTAGGGGTGCCCAACCAGTGGCCCGGGGGCCACATGTGGCCCGCGGAGCCCTCTGATGTGGCCCACGACTTCTCGCCCTGGGATGGCAGGTTGGCAAGCCCAGATTGCAGGTTGCCGACCCGCCATCCTAGAGCATTAGTGTTTTGAATGAAGGTGACGGTAGAGAAAGCAAGCACCTGCAGAGCATAGCCGCATAAGCCAAGCTTCATGTATAGCACCGGTTCATGTCATAGGCAGAGCGATACCAAATGCGCTCTGCCTGGGACAGCAGCAGCTGGCGATAATTGAATGGAACTCACTAAAATGACAGTGTATGTAAGGACATATCTGTTCTGTAGTGGTTACTGGGCTGCTTTCAATCTGATCCGCAGGTGCACCTGCCGGTTACCTGCACTGAGTAGTTTTACCTGCGGGTTGGGGCGCTTTCAGAAAGTGCATCAAACCCGCAGGATATAATAGAATTGTATGGCAGAGTGCAGCTAACCCACAGGAAAACCACAGGTGAACTGTTCTGCCCTTGCGGTGTGGGTAGACCACAAACCATCAGTGTAAAAGCTGCCTTAGGCCCATTTTACACGATTGGTCCAACCCAATCGGAGGCTCTATTCACCTATATGGAGCGGCAGTTGAAAACAGACTTGTGTCTGTTTACACCCGCCTACCTCAGATCCGATCTGCTAAAAAAAAAAAAAAAAAAAAAAAAAAAAACAGAAGTGGATCCGTCCCCTTCCATCTGATCGGATCAGAGGGACCATAGAGTACAGTGGGCTGCGTCTGTGTCCACTCTGCATATGCAGAGTGAACACGGACCTGTCATCCGCCCGATCTGCTCATTGTGGCCCGCGACTGGTTACTAAGTCGCTTAAGTGGCCCTCGCTCTTCAAAAGGTTGGGCACCCCTGCTCTATGTCAACAACCTAGGTATGTTGTAGTGCACAGGAGTCTACAGTACATACTTCCCAGTTTTCCCCTTGCCAGCCATAAAAAGGTTTAGCCGAGCTGCATGATATCTCATGCCGGAGGCACTTTGGCATGTGCTACCTGCTAGCCAATATTCTGAACTGCACAGAGATGTCACTGAGTGACTAGGTCAAAAGTAGGGCCTGTGAACTGGATCAATGTATGCGCCAAAGGGTTTATCCTCCATGTCACCAGCTCAGATATGAGCCCACCTTGCAGTGCACAGAGGAGTACTGCCCATTTTCTTCCTTGCCAGCCATAAAGAGGCTTGGCCTTGGCTGCATGATAACTCAGAGTCCTTTCACACTGTGCCCCCTAGGGCATCAGCAGTAAAGTGGCACTATTTTTAGCACTGCTTTACCGTTGTTTTAGTGGCGCTATTTGGCCGCTAGTGGGGCGGTTTTAACCCCCCCGCTATCGGCCAAAAAGGGGTTAAATCCACCCGCAAAACTCAGCCGCAGCAGCGTTTTGCCGGTGGTATAGCCCCATTGTTTTTAATGGGGAACTCACTGCTCCTTCACCGCTCCAAAGAAGCTGCTGGCAGGACTTTTTCTGATGCCCTGCCAGAGCACCGCTCCAGTGTGAATGCCCTCGGGCTTTCACACTGGAGTGAATGGAGCAGCTGTTTTAGGGAGGTTTGCAGGCGCTATTTTTAACGCTATAGCGCCTGCAAAACGCCCTCAGTGTGAAAGGGGTCTTAAAGAGGAACTGCAGTCTGCTCACATGAATTGCAATAAAAACATCTTTGCGATTCTGAAACTTCCCCCCAACCTCTTTGCATATTATGTTATATATACTGTGATTCTGCGCTGCCAAATATGCTGCAGAAATCTCCCTCCAATGAGTTTGGCTGCTGCAACCATTTTAACTGTGAGCAGCTGAAGCTGCTGCCTATTCACTTCCTGGATTTACACAGAGGCACACCTCCAGCTCTGCAGCTCTCAATGGCCCTCTTATGACTCACCCCCCCCCCCCCATCCTGGTAAACTCTCACGAGAGTGAAAGAGAGAGCTGTGCATGTCAGAAGCCTAGGTTAATGACCAGACAAGAAACATGTGGGCTTGTGGGCTGTATAAGGTATTTACTGGCAGAAAAAAAATGTTTTACTATTCAAAGTTAAAACAACAAGGGCAGAAGATTATATAGGTGGAAAGTTGAAAACATGACTGAAGGTCCACTTTAAGGCATGAGGCACTTTGGCTTGGCACGCTCGCTGCTGGTTGATGCCCTGAACTGCACAGTGACTAGGTAAAAAGTGGGCTCAGTGCGCTACATCAGTGCTTCAGCAAAAGGGTGTATGCTTCATGTCACCAGCTTAGATAGAGGGCCACCTTGTGGTTCAGAGGACTTTAAGTACTGCAAAGTTTGCCCATTCCCAGCCATAAATAGGTTAGGCCTTGGCTTCATAATAACTCAAGCAGGGACTTTGGTATGCATGTAGCCTCTGCTGGCTAATGTCATATACTGCACTGAGATGTCACTAGAGTGACTAGGGAAAAACTTGGCTCAGTGCACCAGATCAGTGCCTGAGCAAAAAAGAGTGTCTGTCATTTCCGGTAAGTAATTTTATGCAAATTTTTCTGTAACTTTATTAATTTGTCCCTGGCCTGTCCTTGGATTCCTTTGTCCTACACTGCCCTTGACTTCTACCTTGTTATTTTACTAGATCATGCTTGACCTGAAATGGACCACATATCCATCGTAAAATGGAGCCGCTTGTCTAAAAAAAGACACAACAGAAATGTGTTGCATTAATGCCTTGTACACACGGTCGGAAATTCAGATGGAAAAGGTCCGATGGGATTATATTGTCGGAAAATCCAATTGTGTGTGGGCTCTATCAGACTTTTTCCATTGGAAATTCCAACAAAATTTGAGAGCAGGATCTCAAATTTTCCGACAAAAAAATCCGATCTGACTTTTTCCGATCCTTTGTAGATAATTCCGATCGGACAAAGTGCCATGCATTCTCAGATCAAATTACGAGACCAAAGCTATTGGCTACTAGCCTAAACGTAGTCCCGTCGTAACGAACGAACGTCATCACATTCCGAACGATTGGATTTTCCGACAACTTTGTCTGACCGTGTGTATGCAACACCAGTTTAGGACAAAATCCATCGGAAAAAATCTGACAGAATGTCCGACCGTGTGTACAAGGCATTACAGACATGGTTTAACGCATAGGGTGAAAGGGCCCTTAGAAATAGTCAAGCCCCTGACCCCAAGAGACCAGTCACAAACTAACCATAGATATCCAATCATTCCCTAATCAGACTATAATTGGCCTCACTGTTTGCCTATGAGCAATGAAGATATGGCTCGTTACAGTCAGATCCGAAAAAAAAAAATGATAACATAGAAAAAAGAAAATAAGTAAAAAGTATTTGATTATATTACCATTCATACACGAGTAAATGAGGTAAAACGCAGTACCGTATGTCTGAGCAAATATTACTCTGCAGGACATGTTGATCCTCCGCCAGCTCGCAGTGAGATCACTTTGAAATACTGTTTACTTAAAAGCTAAGTATTTGAATTTTCCTCCACTGATCTTTCTCTTGAAACAGATTAATGTGGTTAGTTGAAACATATACAGGGATGTTTATTGCCATTTGATTTACTGCAACTCTGTTTTGCCGTGCCTGTGAATTATTATTTACAGCAGTTTTGGAAATATTAGGCGCTTTATCTCTAATATATTTATGTTTTATGACTGAAGTGAAGTGTTCAGGAAGTGACTGATCTTCTTTGTTAAAGCGCAACAACGCTTTATGAATTGTATTTATTTTTGTGAAATTGGTTTATATCAGGTGCGGGAGTTCTCAATGGTGTAGAAACAAGGATCAAGGCATTGGAAGGTGCAATAGGGATCTGTAAGGGTAGAGGATTGAACCCTGTGACAAACTGCAAGTGGTCTTTATATGATATGACCATGAATTTGGTGGCACATGTGGTTAGCACTCTCGCCTAGCAGTAAAAGGGGTCGCCGGTTCGAATCCCAACCATGACACTACCTGCCTGGAGTTTGCATGTTCTCCCTGTGCCTGCGTGGGTTTTCTCCGGGTACTCCAGTTTCCTTTTACACCCCAAAGACATGCTAGTAGGTAAATTGGCCCTAGTATATGAATGGGGACCTTGGATTGAGGGTAGGGACTGATGTGAGTGTGTGATGTACAGGGTTAAGGATAATTGTAGACCCACACTCACTCAGGATGGACTGGTGTCTTTATTCAACCTTACTAACTATGTAATTTTCTTTTACCAGTCAGCCTAATTACCAACATTTTCCAATCTTTTCCAGGGACGTCATTGTTGATTTGATATATCTGAGGATGTCAAGCACATTACTTTCTCAGAACATAAAATGCCATTAGAGCATGGGACCCAGAAGCTACTGGAGATCACTGTAGTAGTGCCCCCTAATACATAGATTTCCAGCTTCTACAGCAGGGGTGTTAAACTCAATTTTATTGTGGGCCACATCAACAATATGGTTGTCCTCAAAGTGCCAGTTGTAGTTTGAGTGGGCTACAAACAGAGTGCAGGCTTCAGAAGTGAGCTACGTACAGAGTGCAGAGTTCAGGATTACACTACATACAGAGTGCAGGGTTTAGGAATGTGCTATGTAGAGTGAAGCAAAGAGTTCAGGAGTGTGCTATGTGTAGAGATCAGGGGTTCCCTATGCAGAGTTCAGGCGTACACAACCTACAGAGTGCAGAGCTCAGGCGTACACCATGTACAAAGTGCAGAGTTCAGGGGTTCTCTAAGCAGAGTTCAGGCATACGCTATTTACAGAGTGCAGAGTTCAGGAGTACACCAACGTACAAATTGCAGTGGTCAGGGGTGCCCTGTGCAGAGCTGAGGAGTACACAGAGCGCATATTTCAGTAGTATGCCACGTACAGAGCACAGCATTAAGGAGTACGATATGTACAGAGTGCAGAGTTTAGAGGTGCACTAAGTACAGAGTGCAATTCCAGGAGTGCCCTATACACAAAGTGCAGAGTTCAGGGGTGCACTACATACAGATTTCAGGGTTTAGGGGTGCACTACAGATTGAAGGGGTTGGGGGTGAGCTACATACAGAGTGCATGGTTTAGGGGTGTGCTATGTACAGAGTGCAGGGTTTAAGGGAGCACTATCCCAGCTCTAGTACCTCCCTATGTAGGTGGCTCTGCCTTGTCTTGCAGGGAGATCATTCTCTCTCTCTTTCTCTGAAGATCTGTCCCACCATGAGTGCATGCATACAGGGATCTGTTACATCTGGGAGCAGCTGAGAGCAAAGCTGTCTATTGTAATCACAAGCTCCAGCTGCAGAACTGGATGCTAGGGCCACGTGACAAGGCCTAAAGGGCCAGATTTGGCACACAGGCCTTGTGTTGGACATATGTGTTCTAGAGGGATCCCACGGGTATGGTATATACATAGTTACATAGGTCCAGGATGGACCAATGTAACTATATATAAAACATCCTTACCTGGACTTCTTCTTTAACAACAAATCCATATTAGCACAGATGATTTCAGATTTTTACAGTCATTGAGTACCTCTTTAAATAGGGACTCTATTAAAACATATTTACTTTGTATTAAACGGTTTAACAAACCTAGACATTTAGCAAGCCATACCTTCCAAGAGCAACCAAAGGGTAACAGAGATCAGGCTCTGATAAACTAGTGTCAAACATCTCAGCCGAAGCAGCACTAGCCTAAAACACAGGGCAGCGAAACGCGTGAATGGGGGGGATTTATGGCCAAGCTTTGAACTAAAAGGCATATGTAGACTCCGACGTTCATAAATTAGCCATGTTGCATTAAAGTCTAAGGTTGAAAAACATAGGAAAAGGTTGAGTCAGTCTGAGAGCACTTACATTGTGAATGTCGAGGAGCAGTTCAAAGCATATGAAATATGTCTCTTGTTTTGACACTATTGTAATGGTATAGTTGTTCACTTGCCTTGTTTCTCTGAGCTTTATGGACCATAAAGTTTAATAACAATCTTAACAGCTGAACAGTGTGCACATGATTCCGGGAGGCTGCTGTGTAGAGCAAGATCAGTATTTTATCAAGGTAATCTTTTTCAGTAACATATGGGCCTCTTGTCTGGCTTACCCACTTTTAAAATGGCTTTGTGGGGGCTGTGTATTTCTTTATCCAGACACAAAAGATGTTCTATCTCTTTGAAAACGGAACAATTGAGACGTGTACGGAATCGGATGAGATCTCTTGGGGATGCGGAGACAGCAATGCAGTTTTTATTAATAATACATCTCAAGCACTGAATATGGGCATCTTTTTACGTCATTCATAAACAGCTCACAAAACTCTTATGAGCTTGACTTTAAAATATATTTATATTTATATATATAGATATAGATATATATACACGCACTCCTTGTATTAAAGCATAAGATTAGTAAAAAAAAATTAAATAAATCAGCAAAAGGGATGGTACTTGCAATCAATGTGAAGTCTACCTTGGGCTTTGATCAGGTTAAGACTTGAAGCGCCGCTCAAAGCTTGAGGATAACAGGTGCCCCTGCAGGTATTTAGAAAGTGGGAGCAGGCACTAATTCAGATACCTAGACATATACGGGGTAGAACGCTGCCCAAAACCGACCCGGTGCTTCAAATGTAGATATGGCTTTGTGTGACTGCAGCCACCACTGCTCTGGCAACACTGATGCATTTTGCCCTGCCCTCCGGGGTTTGGCCACAGCGCTCTCCCTTGGGATGTGGTTTTAGTTGAAACCTGAGGTCCTTTGACCCCTCTGTCCATGCACCCCTAATCTAACAGTGCAGTGTAGGCTAATACGAGCCAAGGGACCTGTTATATGTACTCGTCAAAAGTGCCCACTATGCCCATCCTTTAGGCCCTCATCCTTCATTTACAGAAGCTGTACTATATCTTCCGTGAATGAAAAATGATCTGTGAATGGAAGAGGCAGGCCTGTCATTCGCCCACCCGTCCTCCATTCATAGAGCGCTTTTCATTCATAGAAGCTATAGTACAGCTTCTATGACTGGGGGGGGGGGAGGGCAAGCATAGTCCGCACTTGGACAGGACATTCAGCTTGTATTAAGCCCCAGTGGCACCTGCAGATTGTGACTGCCAGGGTACGAGGGAATCAGAAGACGTCGGATTTCAGCTTAACCATAGCCTAAGGGACTTTTCGCGTTGATTGTTACTACTGTCGCTTTTGATGTTTTTTTTTCTTTGTGAGCCATACCTGGGGCCTTTTGTTTGCATCACCTGCAATAGAGGTCAATTCCATCTGGTAAGAGGCTGTGTGTGCTATTGTAGGAGGTAGCGGATCTCTCTCTGGGTCCCACTTTGATTTCATCGAAGAACCATTGCATGTGGACAAGGAATTGACTTTATATGCACCTTGGTGTAAATTTATTTAGTAGCACGCTTCTGTTTTATTTTACTCTTATAGGACAAGTGAACAGTGGGAGGTCAGGGCTTAAAAGGGGGGCTTAACTTTCAAATCGGGGAAAGTGATTCCTTGAAAAGTCAATCCACTCCATACAGATATGCCAACTTGTAAGGAGTCATGCAAGTAGGAAGAATCCCTCCAAGTAAAGAACACATAAATCCTATATACATCATGTTCCTGGTAAAAAATAAACGAGGACCCCAGTGCAGCAATGCAAGAACCACTTAGCTGGAACACACTCAAGAGGCCTGCATTGAAAATGATAGACAACCTGCTAGAACTTAGATTGCAAAAATGCTATTATCTGAGATGAGTCTATTCTTCAAGGATGTACTAATATATCTGAAATTTCTCTCCCTGACATGAAACTGCAGGGTGCTGAAACCGTTAAATAGAAAAGTTTTTATCCTTTTGTCCTTGAAGTAATTAATCAGCATTGACTTCTTGTTTAAATAATCAAGCTTGGCATATGCATGTAAGAAGGCTGGAGGCAGGAACATGCTTTCAGTGAGCTGATACATACCAAGGGTCAACATGAAACACAGGCCAGACCTTGCTGCCATTGACAGCAATCAGTGGTTCATGGGACTGAGGAAAAAATCTATCTTATAAAGAGGAAAACACCAAGGGAAGTGACGAGAGCAGACCGTGACCTTGGATTTCCCTCTGTATCTATGGGCATTTGTTTATAGCATCTGACAATTGCCATGTTTTCCGGCTCACTTATTTGATCCAATGTATATATCAGCTCACCAGACCTTAGATATGATGGCTGCCTAGAATGACAGCACTTATTCACTGTACTGTATATATGGAGAAGCAGTGTTGTCACCGTAGAAAATCTGCATTTATTGTGTAAGATATCCACAAGCATGGCAATGACAGCCCTATGCCTAGGACTGCTCCTCTAACATGTTTCACCCTACAACTAAGCCCTATTGCAGTGATGGCGAACCTTGCACTCCAGATGTTTTGGAACTACATTTCCCATGATGCTCATGCACTCTGCAGTGTAGTTGAGCATCATGGGAAATGTAGTTCCAAAACATCTGGGGTGCCAAGGTTCGCCATCACTGCCCTATTGGGTGAAACACATTAGAAGGCTCAGCTCTAGGGCAGAGACTTCCATTGCCATGCTTGTAGATGTCTTCTACAATAAGCACAGATGCTTGTGATGTATCCAGTGTGTGGTGGCCCTTTCCTTCTACACTGAGTCTGAGTGGGGACAGCTCAGCTTTGCCTTCAAAACCCAATGATTGAGTGATAGCAGGAAGGAGCTTCTTGGAGCAGAGCTGCCTAGAGCGGATAGATGCTTGTGTAGTGGTACCCCCATAAAGGCTGCTGAAAGTTGTGGTCCATCTGTCACCCTGCTCAGCCCGGCATTCACTTCCCAATCACCTTGAGTCAATGAACAGTCCATATGTTTGTTTTTGTATTTTTAATGAAAGATCTGAACTTGGATAAGGATGGGAATTTATGGGATGCTCAGTAGAATTTTAGAACAGTCAATTTGGGACAGAACTATATACACTCTTTGTACCAAACACCTCCTGCACAACACTTGCTTGCAGACTATCGCTCTCTCTTCCTCCTGCACAACACTTAACTCCAGGACACAGCTAGCAGATGGCTAGGCCCAGCACTGACTCAGTTAGGCCCTAGGAATTGCCATTTGTAGGCAGGCCATTTGTGTAGCAAAAATAGAATAGAAAGTCTTTGGTGCTAGCTGTCCTATGGTGGACTACTGCTGCCAGCACTCCTGGCTGCAGCTGCCCAACCTGTTGAGATACTAGTCTCTACGTTTCCCCATCAGATTCTGCTAACCCAACTACAGAACTCCTCAGCTATGTGCCTGTCTATGTGATGGGCTCATGGAGAGAGCTCAATAATGTTGTATCCAACCGATACAACTGTATTCATTCACAGAGATCTGTTAATGAATGAACTACAAGTCCCATCATCCACCATGACAGATGGACTTGTTCTTTTCAATGTAACATGAGTGCAGTGATAAGCATACTCGTAGACCTTTGATACTTCCTCCAGCTTGCCAACTGAAAGTGTGTACCTTGAGGGAGCTCAGGAAAAGTCTGCAGGAGCCTAGCATTGCTCCCATTATCCACTGATTGAGGTTGCAATGCTTTGCAGACTCCTATGCAAAAAAAAATATATATATATTTTTCCTGCAAAAATGTCTGCATTTACTTATTCAATTATTTATTTTTAAAGTGGACTTAACCTTTAAAGATGACTGAGATTGGGTGATACATCTGATTGATTTTGTCAGCTACAATATTTGAATCTATGAACTACTGCTTTTCTGGCTATTATACTGTTGGGTCTCTATCGTAACCAAAGACACTCTATTTGACTTTAGAGCACAAGACAGGGTGATAAACAATCAAGTACAATTAACTCTATTGCGCAAGCAAGAAAAAAAAAAAAAAGTAAGATCTTTGATGTCTGGTATAATAAATCATAATTTCACCCAGAGTAGCTGAAAGTATCTAAGACATTAGGATACAATCAAACAGCCTCCAGCCAAAAGATCCCTTACATGTTTCAAATCTCCGTTTTGCCAACCCAAAGAGGGAATATAAGCTTAAAGGGCTGAATTTAACAAACCTAATTATCAAGGCTTAATTAGTACCAAGGGTGATGCTTCTCAGAACACCTGCAGGCTTAATTTATGTCCTGACAGAGAGGAACAAGTGTTAATGGGCTGTATTTATGCTAATATCGGCACCTCAGAGAGTATGGGAGACAGAACATAGCGCTATATGATAGCAATCTATTCTGTCCTATACAGTAAACACTTACCAGCTAACTTGTAATATCAGAGTGAGCACCTGTCCTTGGAGATATGATAGATCCGCTCAATGTTCTGGTATTAAAACGAAATATATAAAAAAGATGGATGGGCCGAGATCATTAGTCGGACTTCCATTCTGTCGCCACAAGAGGCGAAATTATTTTGTAAAAACCGCAGCCATCCAATGTACGGACGGTGATAAATATGAGGGATCTCATTATATGTTATGTCGTAATTAAACATAGCAAAGTGACTTCGGCTGACCTAAAAGGGAATATATGTATTCTGCATGCTGTTTGAAATATTAGGAAACATAAAAGGTTTTTTTCATGGCTCTGTGGGAGTCTTGTATGAAGCACGGTCTAACATTAGAATAATGTTGTGCTAGATACTTTGAAAAGTATTACAAGAACAAAGCTATGGAGTTAAACAAGGATGCAGGAGGGAAAAGGGCCTTTGTTAAATTGGGACAAAGGAAGCTGCGATAACTGACAATACTTCAATTAAATTATGGTACCATTCAAAGAAATATAACAAGTTCACTTAATAGCATATTGCCACTGCAACTGATACTTAGATTCCCTAGGCTCCTCTGCTGCCCCGTTGGAGCTAAGTGATAAAGCCCCATGTAGGTTCTAAGAAATGTAATAAACAGCGGGTAAAATAAGTATTGAACACGTCACCATTTTTCTAGGTAAACATATTTCTAAGCCCTTGTACACACGGTCAGAGATTCCGACGGAATGTGTCCTATCGGACCATTTTGTCAGATAATCCGACTGTGTATGGTCTCCATCGGACTGTTTCCATCGGAGTATCCGATGGACCAAGTTTTCCAACTTGTCCGTTAAATTTTCCAACAAAATGCTCCGATCAGACATACTCCGATCATGTGTAGCCTACTCCGACGGACAAAGTGCCACACATGCTCAGATCAAATTGCTAGACCAAAGCTATTGGCTACTAGCCTGAACGTAGTCCCGTCGTAACGAAATAACGTCATCACGTTATGTACAATCAGATTTTCTGACAACTTTGTCCGACCGTGTGTATGCAACAGTTTCGGACAAAATCCGTCGGACAAAATCCAACGGATTTGGTTGTCAGAATGTCCGACCGTGTGTACAAGGGCTAAAGGTTCTATTAACATGAAATTTTCACCACGTGTCTGTAATAACCCATGCAATCCATACATATAGATGGCCCAGCCAATCACCTAACTTGAATCCAAAAGAAAATCTATGCAAAGAACTAAAGATCAGAGTTCATAATAGAGGTCCATGAAACCTTCAAGGTTTAAAGACTGTTTGTGTGGAAGAACGGGCCAAAATCACACCTGACCAATGCATGCGACTAGTTTCTCCATACAGGAGGCATCTTGAAGCTGTCATTACCAACAAAGTATTTTGTACGAAGTATTAAATACATTTCAGTTAGCGTGTTATTATTATTATTCATGATTTATATAGCGCCAACAGTTTACGCAGTGCTTTACAATATATAGGGGGGACAACAAAATTACAGTACAGTTGAATACAAAAGGTACAGGAGGGCCCTGCTCATAGAGCTTACATTCTAAAGGGAGGGGGTGGTGGTATAAAAGGTAATAGCTGCAGACAATGATTTGATGGGCGTGGCTCTGGGACAGTTGTGGGTGTGGGATAGGCTTCCCTGAATAAATTAGTTTTCAGGGATCTCCTAAAGGTGGTCAGGGTAGGGGCTGATCAGACAGACTGGGGCAGGGAGTTCCAGAGGATGGGAGAGGCTCTGGAGAAGTCTTGAAGGTGAGCATGGGAGGAGGTGACAAGGGAGCTAGAGAGCAGGAAGTCCTAGGAGGAGCGGAGGGGATGATTTGAGAGATGAGGTTGGTGATGTAGATGGGGGCAATGTTGTGGATGGCTTTGTATGTTATGGTTAGCATTTTGAATTTTACACGGTGGGGTAGGGGAAGCCAGTGAAGGGATTGGCAGAGAGGGGCGGCAGTCAGTGTTCAATACTTTTTCCCTGTGTCATTCCATTTTATTACACATAACTTAATTTATGAACTTATTTGTTTTCATTTATGTGTATGTATGGATTGCATGGGTTGTTACTGACGTGGTGAAAATTTCATATCAATAGCATCTTTAGAAATATATTTACAGCACCTTGAAAAAGTGTTCATACCCCATGAAACTTTCCACATTTTGTAATGTTACAACCAAAATTTAAATATATTTTATTGGGATTTTATGAGATAGACCAACACAAAGTGGCACATAATTGTGAAGTGGAAGGAAATTGATGATTGTTTTTTATATTTTTTTACAAGTAAATATTTAAAACGTATGGCATGCATTTGTATTCAGCCCCTTTACTCTGAAACCCCCAACTAAAATCTAGTGGAACCAATTGCCTTTAGAAGTCACCTAATTAGTAAGTAGCGTCCATCTTTGAGTAATTTAATCTCAGTATAAATACTGCTGTTCTGTGAAGCCCCCAGAGGTTTGTTAGAGAACCTTACTGAACAAACAGCATCATGAGGACTAAGGAACACACCAGACAGGTCAGTCGTGGAGAAGTTTAAAGCAGGGTTAGGTTAAATATGCCAAGATTTGAACATCTCACAGAGCACTGTTCAATCCATCATCCGAACATGGAGAGTATGGCACAACTGCAAACCTACCATGGCATGGCCGCCCACCTAAACTGACAGGCCGGACAAGGAGAGCATTAATCAGAGAAGCAGCCAAGAGGTCCATGGTAACTCTGGAAGAGCTGCAAAGATCCATAACTCAGCTGGGAGAATCTCTCCACAGGACAACTATTAGTTGTGCACTCCACAAATCTGACCTTTATGGAAGAGTGGCAAGAAGAAAGCCATTTTTGAAAGAAAGCCATTCGAAGTCCTGCTTGCAGTTTGTGAGAAGCCATGTGGGGGACATAGCAAACATGTGGAAGAAGGTGCTCTGGTCAGATGAGGCCAAAATAAAACTTTTTGGCTCAAAAGCAAAATGCTATGTGTGGTGGAAAACTAACACTGCACATCACCCTGAACACACCATCCCCACTGTGAAACATGGTGGTGGCAGCATTATGTTGTAGGGATGTTTTTCTTCAGCAGGGACAGAAAAGCTGGTCAGAGTTGATGAGAACATGGTTGGAGCCAAATACAGGGCAATCTTAGAAGAAAACCTGTTAGAGCCTGCAAAAGACTAGAGACTGGGGTGGAGGTTCACCTTTCAGCAGGACAACGATCCTAAACATACAGCCAGAGCTACAATGGAATGGTTTTGATCAAAGCATATTCATGTGTTAGAATGGCCCAGTCAAAGTCCAGACCTAAATCCAATTGTGAATCTATGGCAAGACTTGAAAATTGCTGTTGACAGACACCCTTCATTCAATCTGACACAGCTTGAGCTATTTTGCAAAGAAGAATGGGCAAAAATGTCACTCTCTAGATGTGCAAAGCTCGTAGAGACATCCCCAAAAAGACTTGTAGCTGTAATCGCGGGCCAAAGGGGGTTCTACTGCGTATTGACGCGGGGGGCGCTGAATACAAATGCATGCCACACTTTTCACATATTTAGTTGTAAAAAAAGTTGAAAACCATTATTTTTTTTTCCTTCCACTTCACAATTATGCTCCACTTGGCATTGGTCTATCAAATAAAATCCAAATAAAATAAATGTATGTTTTTTTAATTGTAGCATGACAAAATGTGAAAAGTTACAAGGGCTGTGAATACTTTTTCAAGACACTGTAACTAGAAAAATGGTGAGGTGTTCAATACCTATTTTACCCGCTGTAAATAGTGCACTGTCAGTTATAGCCCAGTTAGACTGATAATCCATAAAGTCCATATTCACCATTTAATGGACAAGGGCATGGAATCCTGCAATTCCTCTAGTGTACTTTGTAAGTCCCCCCCCCCCCCTCAAATGCAAGTGCAAAGTAGTATCCTACTATGCATCAGCATTATGGTAATCACACAGCATGGTAAGCAATATAGCCTCTTCTTAACAAGCATTTAACCTTTGCAGTGTGCGGTATCTCCATTATAAGGGTATTTGTATACTGTGCCTGGAGCAGTGGTGGCCGCTCAATTAGTGCCCCCTTAGTCCATGCACTAATCTACATGCAGGGCACCGGACGCAAGGATTTCAATGTTTTTTTTTTTAAGCATGTGATTCGAGCCTGAGGCTCTAATTGGCTTCAGTTGTGTGACATTAGTAACTTGGTATTCGCTAATGTTTTCCTGCTTCTCCTCCCAGACAATCAGGAAGCCGGTCCGGAGACCTCCCAGCCAATCGTCCATGACCCCCATGCACATTAAACACCTTAAAAAAAATGTAAACATATATTATACATTCTCTGAATTCAGAGGTGCTGCATGTAACATTCGGACAATTTACTGGTTCTATGATTTATGGTAAATGTAGTGACATTAATGGGTAGATTTGTGGGCGGTGAGGGATGCTGCTGTAAAACCCAGAGGAGCTATTTGAATGGATGACTGTATCAATGCATATGGGTGGATCACAACCAGGTGCCAATTTGAGACATTTACTGAAGGAAGTATAACCTAAACAGGTCAGCAGACAATTAAAGAGATGCCAATGCTCTGACCCTTTATGAAAATCCCTTGCCTCTGGAATTCCGGGTACCAACCAAACAGACCTCAATCATTCTCTATGAACTCAACCGCAAAACATCTTGCTTGAGATGATTGTAACCATATTAGTGATATGATACTTTTTTATTTGCAATAACATACAATTTTTCAGAACAAGCTTCTGGGGTGTATTACCTTCTTCAAGGTCCAAGTTGTACTGCTTGGACCTTGAAGAAGGGGGTACACCCTGAAAGCTTGTCCTGCAAATGTACTGCTTGGACCTGAAAGAAGTGGGTACACCCTGAAAGCTTGTCCTGAAAACAGAACAGACAGTGCTAAATTGTTTCAACTGGAAAGATGAAAATTGAACACTGATGATATCAGTTTGCATTCAGGTTTACTAAACCCAGACAGAGCACACTGCAACCCTGCCTAGGTCCACCTGGTGCGGGAGTGCTGCACAGGTCTGGAAGAAATACACATAGAACACAGAGATTGAAGTAAGAATACATGTGGCTCTTGTAATTACTATTAGTATTAGGCTAGCTAATTACTATTAACCTAGAGGTCAGCACCCAAACCCAACCAAAACGTCTTTATGGTTTTGGACAGAGTGGGGTAGGACAAGAGCGCTTGTCCTGTTTTTGCTGCGGTTTGTGGCTACATCAGAGAACTTTTTAATAGCCTTTTATCCTAAAAACACCAAGGCAGAAATTAAGGAAACATGGGTCTCTCAAAGATATAAACAGCAATAACAACATCACTGATGATCTAACCCAGGGTTTCTCAACCAGGGTTCCGTGGAACCCTTGGGTTCCTCTAGAGGTTGCTAGGGGTTCCCTGAGCAATGGTCAATTTCTGCCTCTAAGGCAAGTTCTCAAGGACACCATTGATCTTTTTAGTTATCTGTAAGGGGGTAATTCTTCCCAATGACCACAAGTGTAAGAAGCATCCTTTGCATTGACCATCACACTAATGTATGATGAGTTGTGGATTTTCCATTTTTAGCAGGGGTTTCCCAGGATCAGAGAATTATTTCCAGGGTTCCTCTGTGTTGAAAAGGTTGAGAAAGGCTAATCTATCCCTTCTCCACCCTACTAAAATATATATTTTTTTATTGCTGTCTGTCTTCCCATTGGACAGAGAAGTCTTAGCCCTTGTACACTTTTTTCCGACTACCAAATCCATTGGCGTAATTCCGACGGATGAATTCCGGAAGAAGCCCGAAAGTGATGTTGCATACACGCGGTCGGACTAAGTTGTCGGAAAATCCGATTGTACATAACGTGATGGCGTTATTTCGTTAGACGGGACTACGTTCAGGCTAGGAGCCAATAGCTTTGGTCTAGGAATTTGATCTGAGCATGCATGGCACTTTGTCCATCGGAGTAGGCTACACATGATTGGAGTATGTCCGATAGGAGCGTTTTTTTCGGAAAGGGCTAAATCTTTTCTCACCCTAAAACCCCCCCCAAAAAAAGTGTGTCCAGAATCGGGTCAGCAGTGAGTCACAGGATAATGCATGTGGCTTGTAAATGTAATGATTGTACAAGATCAACAAACAAGAAACTGAGATGTTCTGTGGGGCTACTACTGAAATACAATGCACACTGTGTAGGTGATGACGTTAGTAACCTTAAAGGAGTAAATCTGTGGTCAGATATTGATGATGAACGGACACTCTGAACCCTTTGCACCATGATCTTTGATGACTAAAGAAAAAAAAAAGAGACCTACAGATATCATCTGCTCGTGTTAATATAGTTGATAATAATCACTTGCCTCAGTAGTATATCTCATGGGCATAATAAATGTAAGAAGCTAACATGTTCAAAGCTGGACTTGTCTTACAATGATTAATCAGAAATTTTTAAAAAATGGGATTCCCCATTATACAGCTCAGGATGTTGTCATGTAAATATTCAGGGTTCTACAAACCTTTTGGCCTGCTAAGATGTTATTTATTTTGGTATCTCTGTCAGAGATAAAATTCAAGTTCATAATTATTGGTTGATGATTACAACTGAACTGATAATCCCATAACCCCGGTATTAAGGCAGATCCAACGATAGACCACAATTAACCTCCAGTACATACTAACCTAAAATGTTATGGTTCCTCCTCAAACCCTTAGCACAGGACTCATTGGATGAGTGTTCTAGGAGTTTCATTGAGTCTTATCTTCTGCTACATCTCTGTGGATCAATACATTTACAGCTGAAGATGTTTTTGTTGAGGTTGGAGAAGCCGAAGAGCAAGACACTAGGGATTCTTGTCTTACAGAGGACTGAATATTTCAGTCTGTAAAAGTAGCCCTTGCATTACATATATTTTTCATGCTAAGTGCATGTATGCTAAGCAATGTGTATATGTAACACAGAAATGTAATCCTTCTTTTATAGGTCATGTTGTATCCTCAATGTTTTATCTGCTTTATTATTGGCTTTTCCTACCGGAAGGATAGTGCCATCTTTGCTTGGGCTTTATTCGGATATTGGGGAACTGGAGAAAGTACAGAGGAGGGCAATAAAACTGATAAGAGGCAGGAGGAGCTCAGCTATGAGGAAAGATTAGAGGAACTGAATTTAATCTCTCTTGGGAAGAGGAGATTAATGGGTGATATAGTGAACAAGTATAAATAAATAAGTGGTCCATATGGTGAACTTGGTGTTAAGTTCACTTTAACCACTTTCAGACCGGACCATTTTGCTGGTCAAAGACCAGACCACTTTTTGCGATTCGGCACTGCGTCGCTTTAACTGACAATTGTGCGGTCATGCGACGTGGCTCCCAAACAAAATTGACGTCCTTTTTTTCCCACAAATAGAGCTTTCTTTTGGTGGTATTTGATCACCCCTGCGGTTTTTATTTTTTGCGCTATAAACAAAAATAGAGCGACAATTTTGAAAAAAAACGCATTATTTTTTACTCTTTGTTATAATAAATATCCCCCAAAAATATATAAAAAACATTTTTTTCCCTCAGTTTAGGCCGATACGTATTCTTCTACATATTTTTGGTTAAAAAAAATCACAATAAGCGATTATTGATTGGTTTTCGCAAAAGTTATAGCGTTTACAAAATAGGGATAGTTTTATAGCATTTTTATTAATAATTTTTTATTATTTTTTTTTTACTAGAAATGGCGGCGATCAGCGATTTTTATTGTGACTGCAACATTGTGGGGGACCCATCGGACATTTTTGACACATTTTTGGGACCATTGTCATTTATACAATAATCACTGCTATATAAATGCAGTGATTCCTGTGTAAATGACACTGGCAGTGAAGGGGTTAACCAGTGGGTGGCAGTGTAGGGGTTAAGTGTTCCTAGGGGTGTGTTACTAACTGTGGGGGGGTTGGGCTTTCATTTAGTGAACACTGATCTCTGCTCCAATCACATGGAGCAGAGATCAGCGTCACTAGTTGCTAGGCAGAATGGAGAAATGCTGTTTACAACGGCATTTCTTCATTCGGCCGCTCTGTGAGACGATCGCGGGTGTACCCGCGGCGATCGAGTCCGCGGGTCCCGCGACCGGACTCATGGGGGTCCCGACCAGCGCGGGAGCGCGCCGCCGGCGGCGCGCCCGATGGCAGGGCGGCAAATTTAAAGGGACGTACATGTACGCCCATTTGCCTGCCCGTGCCATTCTGTCGACGTACATCGGCGTGCGCTGGTCGGCAAGTGGTTAAGGTTATCACAGAGGACAATGGGGCACTCTTTACATCTGGAGGAAAAGAGATTTAAACTCCAAATACAGCTCATACTGTGAAAATGTGGAATAAACACCCTCAAGAGCTGGTTCTGGTCCACTTCCTGGACTGAGAGCCTGGTTTAAAAATTATGCAATCATGTAAATCCTGGTACCTGTGCAGGTCTTGGCTGCATTTACAAAAGGCTGACACAGATCAGCCCATGCTATAACCTTGCTTTTGTGCCCCCTTGCAGATGATGCAGGCTCACTTAAGGTGTACAGTCCAAGTACCTATTGGTGTTCACCAGAGTTCCTTATGGTGGAGATGGGCTATGGTGAGGAGAATGTTCATGATGTGGTAGACAAAAGAGTAGTTGTGTCTAGACAGAGGTCATAGCAGGTAACACGTGAGCTTAAACATGTCTAGGCAGTGGTCAAGGCTGAAGGCAAGCAAGAAAGTAGCCAGGTCAGTCCAGGTGGGCAACAGGAAACTGGCAGGTACAGTAAATATTTGAGCTCTTTAGCTCTCAGGTAGCTGGCAATAGGACACAACACCAGTCATTTCAAAGGCTGAAGCTTAAATACCATTCTGGTCAGAGGATCATTACTGGGAACTCTGAAAGTCATGCAGGAAGTGGAGGTCCAAGGAATCCTGGAAATCCCAGCAAGAATCCTGCAAGAAACTCTGGAAGACCTCACAGGGATCCTGCGAGTAATCCTGGAAGACCCTGCAGGCAACCTGCATTGAGGAAGCAAGTGATTTTCTCTTGTTCAGACCACAGGTTATTTATCCCCTCTATTATCGTTTAACACATATGAGTGGTGGCAACAGGGTGGTCTTTAACACCCACATGCTGCAGATATGTGTCCCTGGGCAGCCAATGAGTCTGTGCTGAGAGCGCATTCCCAGTACAAAGACTGAGCTGTAAAAGAAAGCTCTTGGTCTCCCTAGCGGTTGGTAGCTGGCAAGACCGGCTCCCAATCATGTGACCACTAATTACAATAGTCACATTTTATTTTATTTATTACAAGTACTATATAGCACCTTACTTATACAGCACTTTACATCAGTCCCTGCCCTTAAGTAGCGTACAATCCAAGGTCCCTAATTCACATTCATACATACAAGGGCCAATTTAGACAGGATCCATCCAATTAACCTACCAGCATGTCTTTGGAGTGTGGGAGGAAACCGGAGCACCTGGAGAAAACCCACACAGGCACAGGGAGAACATGCGAGCTCCAGGCAGTTAGTGTCATGGTTGGGGTTCAAACCAGTGACCCTAGTGCTGCTAGGCAGAAGTGCTAACCACTACACCACTGTGCTTTCCCACGTGATCGGTCGATCTTTCCTGTTCCTTGGCAAGCAGAACTTTTAAAGGGATGCCAGGGTGGGTGAAAATGGGTTAAAGCTGGCCATACCTGGAGCAAATCTTGGCTGGATCCTAATGAACTGTCCAAACTGCTCACCATAGATGACCCTGTTGGCACCCTCCTGCACAATCGAAGGAGCTGGGTAAATTTTGCCTACGTCCAAGAGGTGACATTCCTCATATTGGAAAAAATATCCTCTTATTTCCTGTTGAGTCTACAGAATAGGAAGTCAAATTTTCCTAATGGGACACAGATGGGAAAAAAAATGACAGGCATTTTAACCCTTTCCTACGCTATGCAAAATGAAAAAAAAAAAAAGTATTGGTTTTAGATTTACTTTAAGCATCTTTACCATACAAGTTATTTTGCTATTTGCATAAGGCACAGCATATGAGACAATATAAAAAAGACTATATTAGAATGAATTAATTTGGGCATTCAGATGCAAAACAAACATACAGACTCATTGATTCTTGTAAAGCTAGGCTGGACTCTTACGGGAAGCATGTATTTTGACCGCAAGATGCTGTGTGTAGGCTACTGATCTTATACTCTAAGACTTTGTGCAATACAAAAGTATGCGTAATTCATGAGATGACACCGAAATGTTAATTAAAGCATCCATAGTCAAAAAGTGCATCGAAAAAAAGTAAATCTGTTTTATATTTTCTGTATTAACCAGCACTGACAAGGAAATCCATTTGTGATCTATTTACATATTAGATGATTAATGTGTTATCGCCCACGCTTAGTCACAGTTGCAGCTTCATAGCGTAGGCAGCATTACATATTGCATTTCTTATAAGGACAAAACTTGTGGTAATGTTTTACAGTCATTAATTACTGTACTTTTGCTCGAACCCCATACACGTAAAAAGTTTGTGTCAACTTTTTTTCTGTTAACCCATCATTATAACTTACATATCACTTATAATAATCATGTTGAATGTATGGATTCTAATGCCGCGTACACACGAGCGGACTGTATGGCGTACTTAGTTCGTCATACAATCCGACGGACAGTCCGTCGTACTTTCGACTTGACCACACACGGATGCACAAACAGTCCGTCGAAAGCTTGCGCAATGACGTGTACAGCACGTACGACGGGACTAGAAATAGGAAGTCCAAGACACAGCAAAGCACCCTTCCGCCGTGTAAATCCTTTCTGGGCATGCGCCATTCTTAGTCCGTCGAACTAGCCTACTGACGAGCGGATTGTCCGCTGAAACCAAAGTACGACGGACAGAATTTCGAAAAATCAGAAATTCTTAGTACCCTGGACTGCACGCTGAAAAAGTCCACTGAAACCAACACACGAGCGGATTGTCCGCTGAAATGTGTTTCGACGGACTAAGTACGCCATACAGTCCGCTCGTGTGTACGTGGCATAAGAATTCCAAGCTGTTTCCAAGCCACAAAGGAGATAAAATCACCTGTGCAATCTTGGGTCTATCCTGGATCCTCAAGCTCGGGGGTATTCAAATCCAGCCCACTGCAAGATTGTATGCGGTCCTTTGATGTAAGAGAGGACTTTGATGGGTCACTGATAGGGAATCTCATGTAAGGGAGAACTCTGATGTATGGGGGGTGCTGATGTAAAGGGGACTTTGACATAAGGTAGACTTTGATGGGGACTTTGATATAGGGGGCTGTGAGGTAACCCCGATGTAAAAGGGGGACAATGATATGGGCTCAACGTCATTTGGAATTTCTTTGTTTTACTGAAGTTTTTTTGTTGTTGTTCTAAATCAGGGATATTCAATTAGCGGACCTCCAGCTGTTGCAGAACTACAAGTCCCATGAGGCATAGCAAGACTCTGACAGCCACAAGCATGACACCCAGAGGCAGAGGCATGATGGGACTTGTAGTTTTGCAACAGCTGGAGGTCCGCTAATTCCATATCCATGTTCTAAATCATATCAAGCTGATTACAAAAAAAAAAAATCAAGTAAAACTTTTTTATTTGAATTTGATTCATTAATTTCTAAAATAGTTTTTTTTTTATAGCCCACAAAAATTTGTACAAATTTGTAAACTTTTTTTTAAAATTTGTAAAATATACAATGTGGCCCTCAAACGAAAAAAAAAGTTTATCCCTGTTCTAGCCATTTGAACGTGCCAAGCAGAGCTCTATTGTAAGTCTTTCAGAGGGCATCCATAGAATTATATCTATTGTATTGATTAACTACATGCCTACTGGGCACTTTTACTTCCTTCCTGCCCAGGCCAATTTTCAGTGCTGTCGGACTTTGAATAACAATTTCGCAGTCATGATACACTGCACCCATATGACATTTTTTATAATTTTTTTCCCCACACACATAGAGCTTTCTTTTGGTGATATTTAATCACCACTGGGTTTTTTTTTTTTTTTTGAAGAAAAGAAAAAACATTTTTCATAGTTATAACATTTTGCAAACAGGTAGTTTTTCTCCTTCACTGATGTGCACTGATAAGGTGGCACTGATGGGCTGCTCTGATGAAACGACACTGATGGGCACTAGTAAGCGGTACTCATAGGCAGCACTGATAGGTGGCACTGATTGGTGACAGTGATTGACAGCACGGTTGGGACTGCACTGATAATCAGTGCCAATGTCCCTTTCACAGAAGACAGTTATCTGCTTTTTTTTAAATGTTCTTCATACCAGTTATCCACCTTAAAGTGGTTGTCAACCTCTGAAATGAAACATGAACAAAGTATATCCTTCCATAGTGTCTACTTGCCTTAATCTATAGCAGTGTGTGGCTTCTGACTGAGCTCTCATTCCTATTCCATTTGCATTAGTTCAGCATCTATGCCGGGGGTCAGAAACCTGTGGACCGCGATCTAAATTGGTAAATCGTGATCTGGGCTTGCTGATCCACCAATCCATAGCATCAGAGTGCAATCTGGAGGGACTACTTGTAAAGTTGAGGCTATAGTAGGAAGCAGAAGCCACATAAGCTGACACCTCCTCTGTAGTGCTAAAGGAAGTAGGGGGAGGGGGTGGTAAAACAACTCAAACATAGGGTCAACTCACGACTCAAACAACTTTATGTGTGCGTGAGCTCTAAGGGTACCGTTGCTGAAGTGCTCATTCACAAATACAGCAGGCACTGCTGCTCCTCTGAAAAGCAATCCCAGTGTGTTTGATAGGTGGCGAAGAGGCAATATGTTGCATGTGATTCCGACACGGTAGTATGGCAATAAGAAGTTTAAATCAGGTGTGAGGAGGCGACACTGTACCCGGTGATCTTTGACTTCTCCCATGTTGTTCAGGTAGATCCCCACCTCTTTAAGGTTGCCTATCCCCTACCTACTGGTCCATGAAGAAACCAAGCAATCCCAAGAGCATGTTTCCCTATGAGACTGTGTGGGGGGGTGTCCTTTTCCTCAACTCAGGTCTCAGATTACACTAAACTTCCTGTCCTATGCTGTGCAAGGTGTGCAGATCCCCACCCCCTGCCTTCTGGAGCTAAGGAATGCTGTATAAAATGTGTGCTTTAGGAGGCTGTAGAGGAGAGATGGCTGCAGATAAACAGGTACAACTTATGTAGGAGGATTTGTTTCATTTCTGTGTATTACCTGAGGCTAGTCACTTTGGTGGGTATATGTAAGACTTTACAACCACTTTGAATATTTAGGCTATTTGTGACAAGTTGGACAGATGAAAACGAATACCTGAAACAAGCTAGAAAGAGATTATTGATAACGTATATATCTATACTTTCAAAACATGGTATTTGTAGTTTTGCTAGAATTAAAAAACATCCAAACATTACATTAATATTCACCAGCCATCTTTCCAGGCTTGCAGACCCTTCCAAAATGGTTAAGCTGATCCCTACACTACCCAGAACCGACAGCAGGACCGCTAAGAACAGGCAACAGTTCAATATTTTATGCCACGTTTAAAAAATTTCTGTGACTGAAGATGTAACTGAAGATGTTCTCACATTAATTCTTTGCATCAATTATTGACAGAGAATTTAATTTAGAGGCAACCAGGCAGTAACCTTGGGCTACCGTTTTAAATAATTTATAATTGCTGCACGGGTGTAATCATATTGCTATTGATTATGATCAAGTCACATCTACTCTTTGCAGATGTCTTAGGTTTAATTATGTGGTTCCACCAGTTTTAACCATTATTCTACCGGAGAGATCAGGAAGCTGACTAGAGAATGTTTTCAGATTTGTTTGAAACACAGGAGAAGAGAGCGTATTTGTGCCCTAAGAAGAGCGTATTTGTGCCCTAAGAAGTCAGTTTTTAAGTAAACCTTTCCTATGAGAAAAATAAAGGATACCATTGGTGACCTTTTCAAAATGCTGGTTCCTTGTCTGTCATGATAAAATCTGGCTTCAATTCCCACAAAGTCACTGACCCGAAACATGTATGCACATCAGGACCGTCAACAAGAAAATTCTTATTGTGGGTTAGTGATTCCAGCTATTAAAGCTGAACTCCAGGTATCATCTTTATTGCATACTTACTTTTATCTAGCTTGGGTCAATGTTAAAGTGTTTAGCCCTTTGTATCACCTGAAATACCTGGTTGATCCTGCCTGGTTCTGCCCTCCCCCCTGTAAACTGACCATGGTTTATCATGGCTGCTGAGCCTTGACACTGTTTACATGTCACAATCATCTGCAGCTAATGGCAGATCTCCTCTGCCCCCCCGCCTATAATTTTTGCAGCAGGAGGGAAGGGGCAGGCACTGACACAGCGTCAGTGCCCACCCCTTCCCTGCTGCTGCAAAAATTATAGTATTCTTCCTATAATTCCCTGTGTTATATTAAAGTATATGCCCCAGTGTATGTATGTTATCTATAAAAAAAAAATGCTGCTTCATACCTAATTTCAGAGCGCCACTCGGTGCTCACGTGGCCTCCCGCAGCTCTCCTTACCTCCTCCCGGCTGACGTCAGCTGGGTGTTCTCAGTGCTGCCCGCTGTAGCTGTTGGATCGGGGAAGACAGCGGCGAGTAGTCACGTGAGTGCGGAGAGGCACTCTAAAATTAGATATGAAGCATCATTTTTTTAATTCACTGGGGCACATACTTTAAAGTGGAGCTCCACCCAAAAGGGGAAGTTCCCCTTTAAGCACCCCCCACAAATATGCCACATTTGGCATGTCATTTTTTTTGGAGGGGGGAGAACAGGTACCTAGTTTTGACAGGTACCTGCTCCCACTTCTGCTGGAGCCGCCTCTCCCCCTCCCTCCTAGCAATCTTCTGGGATGCCACAGGTCCCAGAAGATTGCCCAACCAACTGAGAGGTGCTGGGCGACTCAGGCATGTGCAGCGTGCACCCGGCTGTGAAGCCACAAACTGTCACATCCGGGTGCCCGCAGTTGCAATGGCAGCGCCATGGAGAGGCGAGGGAGAGAAGTGAGGCTTTAGGCGGCTGCATTGCTAGACCGTGGGACAGGTGAGTGTGTGTTTATTAAAAGTCAGCAGCTGCACTTTTTGTAGCTGCTGACTTTTAATAAACATAAAAATTAGTGGAACTCCACTTTAATATAACACAGAGAATTTTAGAAAGAAGAAAAATTACATTTTACAACCACTTTAAGTATGCATATCCACACACAGTGTGGAGCTAGTGACCCCTTTGTGGCCGGTGTGCAGAGGGGAAACCACTTGGCACAGGACTTGGAAGATCGTGGCTATCACTGTAGTAGGGCTGATTACTACAGTGATTGTCAGCTTTCTCAGCAGCCCCTCAGGTATGAAATATAAATATATAAAAGAGAAGAGACGGCAACTCCAAGTCCTTGATGAAATATAAATACTTACATTGGTCTAAGTCAAGGTTTCTCAACTAAGGTTCCTCCAGAGGTTGCAAGGGATTTCTTGAGCAATGATCAATTTCTTTCTCTCAAATAAGTTCCCGCTGACACTATTGATCTTTTTAGCTATCTGTAGGGGGGTAATTCTTCCCAAAAAACACAAGAAGGAGAAAATTGTTCCCACTGTCCATCACACTAATGTATCATGAATTGTAGATATAGTAGATAAAGTAATTGTTAGCAGGAGTTACCCTACAGTAGTATTGGAAGGTTATTTCAAGGGTCCCTCTGCATGTAGGCTTGACCAATGTATGGAGTACAGGTCACACCTGAAGTTCATCTTTAAAGCGGGAGTCTGCCGTTTTTTTTTTTTAAAAGCCAGCAGCTACAAATACTGCAGCTGCTGACTTTTAAAATAATGACACTTACCCGCCCAGCGCGCCCGCGATGTCGGCACCCGAGGCCGATCTCTCGATCGTCTCTCGGGTGCTGCCGCTGCCATCTTGACTATGGGAATCAGGAAGTGGAGCCTTGCGGCTTCATTTCCCGGTTCCCTACTGCGCATGCGCGAGTCGCGCTGCGCAATAAGGATGGTCCCCGCTGTCTCTGGGATCCGTGTGTTTCCCAGCAGACAGCGGGGGACCTTCGGAAAGGGGCGTAGATATCTGCGGAAAGGGGGTATATTCTGCAGATATCTATGCCGGAAGTGGGTGCAGATGCCTGTACTGTACAGGTACCTGCACCCCCCTCCCCCCTGAAAGGTGCCAATTGTGGCACCGGAGGGGGGGGGGGGTTCCAATGAGCGGAAGCTCCACTTTAGGGTGGACCTCCGCTTTAAATGCAGAGGGTATTAAAGCAATGACTTCTACTCTTAAGAAATGTAACTTTTACTAACTCATTTGAAATTCTGACCAGTCTTTACTAACTGTGGCTTGGCTCTGAATTTTGTGTGCAATGTCAAGTGTCTGGATAGACTCAAACTGGGAGGAGACCAGGATGACCAGGATCTAAATTGTATTTAATTAGCAAAGAAGTATAATGTTGACGCCAGTGCAAGCCATACTACGGAGAAAGATGGCAACCCTGGAGACGCCCATGATCCCAGGAGTCATCAAGGAACATTTTTCATAGAAGACCTTGGCTACTGAAGGGTTATAGAACAAGCCTCTCTGTGGTAAATGGCATAGACTCTACAACAAGAAAGTTCATTTCGCAAAGATGATTCATTAAGAAATGAAATATTCATGGTTGACAGCTTGAAGGATCGCCACATAGTTTTATTCTAATGCACCTGTCCTCTTTGTCAAGTCCAATCCGAGATGTCATGTCGCCAAAGTTTTATTTAGAAATTGTTTGTCAGAGGGAGCTTTCTAATGTGAATGAAAAATTCATCCCCTCATTAGAAGATTTTACATGAAGTGTCTGGGATTTTCAATGAATGCCCAGACATGAAGCAATTACTGTTAAACACTTAAAGAGGCAAGGCTGTGAGTTCACCCAGCGGGTGCTGTCACTGCCCTGAGATGGAGAGGATCACGTGTCAATCAGGGTATTATATTCACATGAAGGACGGAGCCTGCTAGTTTTAATGTTACTTTATGCAGACTGTTCAAACATGAGAGTAGTGGGTTTTATTTAATAAGGCACTGCAAAAGCGCAGGGAGGATATGCTAAATATATCCATTGAAGCCAATCAGATTTCATTTTACTTAAATTAGATTGGTGAAATGTCAATTTCAAAGAGCAAGTAGCATCTGTAAAAAGTAAACAAAAAAGAATTACAGTAAGATCTACTAAGATGGCACAGGAACACCTACCTCGTTTTGTGCTAGGTAGGCACAGCACAGTGGTTTATTGATTAGCACTCCCAACGTACAGAGTCCAGAGGCTGAATTCTAATTAATAATTAGTACACTACCTGCCTGGAGTCTGCATGTTCCCCCTATGCTTGCATGGGTTTTCCCAGGGTACACCAGTTTTATCCCACATTACAAATTAGCTTTAGTATGTGTATACATGCATGCAAGTGAAATTGGGACCATAGATTGTAAGCTCCTTGACTGCATGAATGTAAAATATGTAAAGCACTATGTAAGATACCTGTAATATATAAATAATACTTGTCACTTCCCTAGGGCTAGCATTCTGCCCTGCTCAAGCTGGAGAACCATGTGATCCACAAACTAGCTAACTGTATAGTTATATGCTGTAGCTACTGCTCGATTATGTACCCAGTTGACCATTGTGTAGAAGGAAAAGTGTAGCTGTGAAACAAAAAACTAATTGGCAGAGTTGAGAAAGTTCATATCAGGGGCGTATCTACAGGAGTCGCAGGGGTCACAATTGCTACCTGGCCCCATACTCCAGGGCGTCCATGCGGCCCACCTCTTACACATGGATAGAAGGGGCTGTGCCATATAAAGGAACCGATCCCCTTCCTCCTTTAGCTGCTGAATGCTCGCTTCTCCTCCTCTCCCTCCCATAGGCATTCAGCAGCTGCAGGAGGGAGGGAAACTGTTGACCCTGCTGCCCCTCCTATCCAGTTTATTAATGATCCCCCCAGGCCCCTGTCCTCTCTCTTGGCCCCCCAGTGCTCTCCCCCGGCCCCTCCTAATACCGTGGTTGGTGCAAGGGATGCTGTCAGGATGGAGAGTGGGGAAGGGACCGGTAAATGTGTAATTTACCAGCCCCTTCCTTGGCTGAATGAACAGAGTCAGTGATCCATTCATATCACTGACTCTGTCCATTCATAACTGAATGATAGTAAACTCTATTTACTATGCTTCAGTTTGTGAAAGAACAGGAAGCTCTGTACAGCTATTCCACTCCATTCATTCTGTATAGTCCGCTGCATTCATTCTGAGGCTGTAGAGAAGGAGATTGAGGGCTGTGTCCTCAGTCTGCCTTTGTCTGTCTCAATGGGGAAACATCAGAGGTCTGTTTAGACCCCTGATATCACACCAAAGCCCCCCAACAAGGCTCCTAATTTTTTTTTTTAATAATATTGTAAACAAATAATGAAAAAAAATAGAACAAAAAAAATGCTTGTGTCCAACCTAAACTTTCATTGGAAATTCAAACATTAGGATCTCCTTCGACACTATTGATAACCTTTTAAACCAAATGCCTTCCCTGTTTATCTTACACAAAAATGTATTTTTACGGTCACTCCTAAACGTATTATATTATTATTATTTTTTATTATTATTTAAGAACAGAAACACTATTTATTGACGAGTGAAAAGAAAAAGGTGGATTTATTTGCATCAATCATAAAAATTGATTATTGAGAATAAAAGATATTCTGGCATTAAACAAAATACTTTAAAATACAAAGTATAATTTAACAGTAATGTAAAAAAAAAACTTTATATATACATTATATTTATAGTGGACCTAGCATCAAATACATTTTGTATTTGTATTGTATGTGCATACTAATGTATTAAACTTTTAACTTTTTTTTGTATACAGGGATCACACTACCCCTGAGGACAATACCCCCTGCTTTCATCTCGAGGGACAGACTGATCTATGTTCGGGTACTATCCAGAGTCAGCATCTATTTCTTATTACTTTCTAGCTTAGTGACAACAAAATTATGCAAATCCTGAGGCCTGAGGCCTGCTCTATTCTTGACTGTTGCAAGCTGTTTGACACAGATCAGTCCCTGCTACAACCTCTCACCTTGGTATAATGTTGCAGTCTGATCAGTGGAGCAGAGGAGATTAAGTAAATGCTTCTTCTTGTCTGCAGCAAACCAATGACATCATCACAGCCTAAGCAACATCACATTACTGCGGCACAAATACTGTTATTCAATGATAAAACAATACTTTTTTTTAATACTTACTATTGCTGTATATTATGACGTCAGTAATTTATTATAAAATACCCTCTTTAAAGTGAATATAGTTACACAAGCCATATAATCTAAAGACAGCTATACTGAATGATTTTATTTCCTGCAAGCACAGGTTGCAGGAAAGAAAATCACTTGATTCCCCCATCATCACAGTCAGTGTTGCTGGGAGAATCCTTCCCATGGAGCTATTGTGTTCTCCCAATAGGGGGCGTCCCCAACGGGAGAACACAGTGATTAATGCTAGTGGCTATAATAGCCGCTAGAAATAATCACATGTAAAATCCGACAGGCTGGTGATACCCAAGTTGATCAATCGATCAACTTGGGGACAATCAGCCTGCCCATACATGGTTCGAATCTCAGTCAGTCCCTGCTGAACCGGCTGAAATTCAAACCCATTATGGCCGGCTGCAGACCTTTACAGCACAAGCCATCAACTCATGTTTTTTTTTCATTGCAATGCTGATATTGGCATATCCAAAATTTCTAGAAAGTGTTTTACGGGAAGTGTATGTGTTATAGGGAAAATGAGTGTAAAGGTTAACAATAGGATTACAGGAGGAGTTGGTTTGAGGGTTACAGGAGGACTAGTGTGAGTGTTAGAGCCAGTTCACACAGGGGCGACTCGTCAGGTGACTTAGCCGCCTGAGAACCGGTTCACACAGGGGCGACTCGTCAGGTGACTTAGCCGCCTGAGAACCGGTTCACACAGGGGCGACTCGTCAGGTGACTTAGCCGCCTGACAAGTTGCGTCCCGTTCTGTACTATGGAACCCTTCTAATAGGAGCGAGTTGCTCCAACTTAAAAAAAAAAGGTTCCTGTACTACTTCTGGGGCGACTTGCATTGACTTCTATACAGAAGTAATTTTGCAAGCCGCCGCTGAAGTCGGTCGCCTAAGGCAGTCGCGCTGCAAGTTGTCTGCCTCAGTGTGAACCGACTCTAAACAGGTTGGGTTAGTTTGAATGTTACAGTAAGGGTTAGTGCAGCAGTTACAGGGAGAGTTAGGAGTCTTAGGATTACAGGGAGGGTAAGCATGATGGTTAATGCTAGGGTTGGGGTTAAAGGGAAAATTAGTGTGAGGGATAGTGTTAGGGTTATAGGAAGGGTTGGTGCAATGATTACAGAAAGAGTTGGTGTTCAGGTTTTAGGAAGGGTTGGTGTGAGGGTTGCAGGGAGGATTAATGTGAGGGTTAGAGTTGCAGGGTGGGTAGTGTTAAGGTTACATGAAAGTTTGATGCAATGCTTACAGAAAGAGTAAAGCCTCGTACACACGATTGGATTGTTGGCGTACAAAACTGCAGACTTTTGTCCGAAGTGCATTGGCCCAAACTTGTCTTGCATACACACGGCACACAATTGTTGGCCAACAAATATGAACGTAGTGACGTACTACATTGTTTTTCAGCTCTTCAGCGCCACCCTTTGGGCTCCTTCTGCTAATTTAGTGTTAGTAGAAGTTTGGTGAGTGTTGATTTGCGCTTTTCATTTTGCGCTTTTCAGTTTGTTTCTGAACGGCCGTTCGTCAACCAGCCATGTTGCTGAATCGGAGATAACGTGTTATTTATTATTGGCCTTGGAGTTATTGCTTTGACGTTATTTTTTTGGTTGAATAATGACTTGATTTGGTATATTGTCTATATTTTTGGTTAAGTTCTATTGGCAGATAGCACATCTAATTTTATTTGTTCTCTTTTTTTAATGCACAATACTTGCTTCCGAGCATGCGTGTTTGTACTTTGGACTTTTGTTCCGACGGACTTGCGTACACACACTGGGAAAATCCGACAACAAACATTTGTCCATGGAAAATTTTAAAACCTGCGATCCAACATTTAGCCATGGAAAATCCAACAATTGTCCAATGGAATGTACACACGGTCGGGTTTTCCACCAACAGCCTGTCATCGAACATTTCCCGTGGGAAAGTCTGATCATGTGTACGGGGGGCTTTTGTGTTAAAACGGATGGGAAAACATGCAGAATTTTTATTTATTTTTTCGTTCTAAACTGTTTTATTGGGAGTAATACAGGTTTACAGAAAGGCAAAAAATAACAAATAAAACAAAAAAACAATACATCAACATAAGTATTAGAAGGAAGTGAATAATCAATCTATGCAAACGTAATGACATTCTTTGATCTGTTACATAAGCATCAAATGTATATCATATGTTTAAAGCTTCTAGTGGCCAATATATGATGGTACAAGTGAGGATGCATATACAGATATTGAGCATGAATAATCTCAACAAACGTCGAATACAGCAGAGTATATCAGTCAGTCAATATAAAGCAGAGCATATTGGAAGGTTAATATATGAAGTGTGTTCGGGGAAATTGGTGAACATTCACTCCCGAAGAAAAGACAAAAACCCCATACACACTATCACATTTTCTGCAGATTTTTGTCTTCAGATTTAACAAAACCATGTAGTGCAAGGGCCTGCCTGATTGCATACAAATTGAAACTCCTAAGGTTTGACCTCATATTATATGGTTTTGGTAAATCTGAAGACAAAAATCAGCAGAAAATCTGATAGTGTGTATGGGGCTAAAGGCATGCACTGTATTAGGAGGAATGTGCAATACGTGTAGTAAGCCAGAAAGAGGGAACACAGATTTTACTTGCAAAGACATCAGTTTACATGAGTTTTGATACGTGCTTCAGTCAGTTTTTATGCATATTGACACCGGTTATCTGCCCTATTCACACCAATGTTGATGGCACATTTTCATGTGCAGAAAACTGCATACACATTGCAGATTCCTACGCAGAAAAAGTCCACATGTTGTGGTGTAAACAGGACACATAGAAAACCATAGATTTTTGTGCCTTTGCAGAACGCGTGCAATAAAACTGACATCTCTGCACCATGGTGTGAACAAGGCCTTATGCCGCGTACACACGACCGGACTTTTCAACGGACTAGGTCCGACGGTCTTCCTGATGGACTTTCGGCTGACTTTCTGAACTAAACGGACTTGGCCACACACGACCAAACTAAGTCCGTTCGAAAGTCTGTTAGTTTTAAACGCAATGACGTAAACGGGACTAAACAAGGAAGTTCAATAGCCAGTAGCCAAAAGCTGCCCTTGCGTCGTATTTGGCCCGTTGGACCAGCACACCGACGAACGGTTTTTGTGATTTTTTAGTCCATCGGACTTGAGTCCGTTGGATAGATTTGAAACATGTTTTATTTCTAGGTCTGTCTGACTTTTGGGAAAAAAAAGTCTGATGGAGCGCACACACGATTGAATGGATTCTGGTCCGCTAGACCAAGTCTGCCGGAAAGTCCGATCGTGTGTACGCGGCATTAGGGTTACAGGGAGAATAAGGGCTCATAAACACTTGTAATTGGGGAAGGGGGGGGGGTTCCACCCCATGGTTGAACTGTGTTTTGTTGCCTGTTCAGTCTCTGAAGAAAGGGGTTCTCCCCTGAAACGCGTCAGGCATTTTGAGGTATGGTTTGATCCACTCGACGTCAGGTCCTGGCTTGTCGATGTTCAGAATAGTGGATTTCACTTTATTGATTATGCCTTCTATTAATACTCATTTGTGAGTATATAGTTTGCTGTGTTTTATTGAATAAAGCTCTATTAGTGGTAATGCACTAGGTTGGTACACCCTCCTTTTCTTTTTTTGTTTGAACTGTGTTTTTACCACCTCTTAACTACTCCTCCTTTAGCTGCAAAACATCATTGTCTGTGCCAGGAACTCCGAACCAATAACTATCGACTCAACCTCCCAGTGCCAAAAGCAAATATATCATCAACATGGAAGGCTGTCTAATTTACTGGTTCCAGCCATTTTAAATAAGCATAATACGATCCAATTGTCAGAATTACGTTATGTAGTTAGATTTAAGTTTCAAAACTAATACGTAAAATTTTAAATAAAAAAAAAAAACCCTTTCCAACGTCTGCATTATTATACTGTAGAATTGTATAACACACATTGGTCTGGTTCCAAATATACACTGTAATATTGCATTACTTCCTGCTGAGAATTATTTTACAATTTTTTTTTTTTTAATTAGTTTCACAGGGAAATCAGTGTGCAAGAATCCCAAATCCTCATCTATTCATAAAAAAAAAAAAAGTCTACCAAGAAAATGCTTAGACAAAATGAAAAGTATTTTCTAACAAATCAGAATTAATTTGCCTGATTGGTTTGGTCTCGAGAGCCAAAAAGTTTTCATTTATGGAGCTGACAAGGAGGATTTTTATCTTGACCAAATGTTACTCAAATATTCATAAGCCTGCGTAATTTAGAATGGGAAATACAGATGGCAGTAAGCAAAAAAATGCAGCTGAGGTTTTTATTTTATTTTATTTTTTTGGGACTGTTATAATGCAAATGTTCATTATATCATCAGTATGTGTTCCCAGGGCATGCTCACAAACGTCTTGACTGGTCAAAATATTACAGAGGAAAAAATAGAAACTACAAAAATAATAACATTCTCTGTCAATCCTCACCAGCCTGCGATGTACAGTGCGGGTACACTGGTGGTAATTACAGAGCAGGTGTATGGAAATGCCATAATTATTAGGTTGAATTAAAAGAGAACTCCAATCAGTACTGATATTGACAGAACCAGTGGCAGCAGGTGTTCTCCTTTTTTTGGGGGGGCATGGCAATCCCCCCCCCCCCGTGTGAACCCATCTAGGTTGTGCTTCTACAGGCGATGGGCTTCTATCGTTCTATCGTGTCTCCTCCTCCTCCTCCTCTGCATCGCCGTGGCTTCATTAGTGTGTCTCCTCCTAGGCATACAATAGGATTGCCTTTCCTTTCAGCCAATCGGTTGACTGGGAGGAGGGTCAGTGTGACAATAGTGAATATTCATTCGCTATTGTCCCACAACTGGGTGGGCTCGGGCACAGTGCACTGTGCCCCGAGCCCACCCTTTTTTGAAGCCTATTAGAGCCTCTGGCTCTAATCACGTGCTTCAAAACAAAAAAAAACACCCCATTCCATTGGTATCTATGTGTCCGGCGCCCTGCATGTAGATTAGGGGGCTAGACACATGGATGGGGGAGCGGCCCCCTGCACCCCTAATGGACAGGCCGCCACTGGTCAGAAGACATGTACAGTATCAGGTGGTGTGCAACAGATAGTTTTTTTTTTTTACTGAACACCACCCTTGCAGCAAAAACGATTGCTTGGTCTGCATTTGTGGCATGGCATTTCAATACAAAATCTCTGTTCAGGTGAAAAAAAAATTGACATTCAGAAGGCAGGAGGATCACCTCCTGAATGCCTGGCAGTCACTGCTCTACCTCCTACCCGCATGTCACTATTCAGGTGTGGGGTAGAGAGTACAGCCCGTGTGAACAAAGCCTAAATCAGTTCAAGCAGAACTCCACCCTAAAGTTCCGTGTTATTCTCGCCCCAAACCCCCCCCCCCCCCCCCACACACACTCTTTTGTTTCTTGGTGAGAAGTGGGAACAGGTATCTGCTCTCACTTCTGGTCTGATCGCAGTGGTGATCCATCAGAAATTCTCCCTCCCGCAACCTTTTGGGACATGTCACAGGTCCCAGAAGGCTGCAGGATTATTGCGCATGCGCAGCCAGCTGTGAAGCCACCAGGAATCACAGCCGACTGCCCACAGTAAACATGGTGGAGCCTGGAGACCTGAAGATCGATGAAGAAGCAGTTCGGTGCTGTCCTTTTATTAACAGTCAGTAGTTACAGTATTTGTACCTGGTGCCATTTAATTATTAAACATTTTTAAAACAGGATGAAGAACCGCTTTAAATACATAACAGATGCATCAAAATAAATGGTGGTAAAAGTCTCAGGCTCCTTTCACAGGCAGCAGACTCCGTTGGGATAAGCAGGGGATCTGACCGCTGATCCCCCGCAGAGCGGGCAGATGACGTATCCCTGACGGCTCTGCAGAAACTGAGCGCTTAGCAGAGTTTATCAGTTGAGGTGTCAAGGAATTTCTATATTCTTTTAATGGTGTATCTAACCCATGGAATAGCAAGCCCAGGGGTTTTCGGGTACCTGGATATTAGTTATCTTATATATCTTAGTATTTCCCCCCAATAACTTTTAATCTTTGGACAGTTCCACCATATGTGTGCCATAGATCCTATTTGCCTACGTCCCCTCCAGCATTCCATGAATTGCCCAATTTTATAGTTTGTTGCAATCATCCCTAGATTTATCGAGCAACCGTGTGCCAACTTTAATATTTTCCCTACCTCCTGTTTCTCACCCCATGGACCTAGTTTCCTCTCCCGTTTTTTTATATATGCCGGTACCTCCAGCTCATTTTCTCATACTAAGATCTTATAAATCTGCGAGATCCTAAACCTTGTGGACGGCCTTTCCAGAATATTTGAAGCTGTTATAGCTGCAAAGGGCGGGCCAACTCAATATTGAACCCTACGGACTTGGCCCTTGTACACGCGATCGGAGATTCCGTCGGAATGTGTCCGATCGGAGCGTTTTGTCGGATAATCCGACTGTGTGTGGTCTGCATCGGACTGTTTCCATCGGACCAAATTTTCCAACTTGCCGGAAATATTTTCCGACAAAATGCTCCGATCGGACATACTCCGATCATGTGTAGAGAATTCCGATCGGACAAAGTGCCACGCATGCTCAGATCAAATTCCTACACCAAAGCTATTGGCTACTAGCCTGAACGTAGTCCCGTCGTAATGAAATAACGTCATCACGTTCTGAAAGATCGGATTTTCCGACAACTTCGTCCGACCGTGTGTATACAACAGTTTCGGACAAAATTGGTTGTCGGAATCTCCAACCGTGTGTACAAGGGCTAAGACTGGGATGCCATTAAAGTTCATGTGTGTGTAAAGGCAGGCGTCCCAATACATTTGGTAATATAGTATGTTTACAACCTGTACTCAATTTATATAATCTGATTGCCTGATGAATATTATGTTAAACAGAGAAGGAAGCTGAATTACAAGGGGAAAAGAAATGAATGACGTCCATACTTGGATGTAACAGAACAAAGAATCAAAAATCAGAAAAGCTGTCTAACCCGCCAAGCCAAACCAAATTCTGTTTTTAAGGGTTAAAATAGACAACATTGTATGAACGCTATGACCTGTCAAAACACACAGGACGCACACACGCATGCAAATCATCCTACCAGTTTGACTGTCGGTATAGAAACAGATGGTGACAATCTCACAGTTTTTCAACACACATCAATTTAATCACCCAATCATAAAAATTAAACAAAACAAATAAAATATGTGATACACACTTTTAATGGCTTTAGGGCTAGCAGGAAAATACTAAACAGGTGCCTACATGCAAACACATTACATGTTCATATATCAATGTTTTTTTCCTTATAAAGAGAGTATTGAGATGTAGGCACATTGCCATACAGAACAGCTTAAAAGGTTCTGGACCACCACTGTAACAGCATGGTTTGGGCTAAGACACAGACGCAGCCTGTCAATTTATAATATGGAGGCAACAGCTTACTAATGAGTTATCACTCTGCTCTCACCTTCTGTTAGCATGCTCCATGTGCTAGATTTGGCCAATGTGTACTACAGTATAGCTTGACTGCTGCTGTGCAGGGGATTACAGAAAGAAAAAATAGGACATAAAGGACAAAAAGGACAGATCTGTATCTATACTAGCTGCATATAGTTCAATTGGTTCTAAAGGCTAAAAAATGTTTTACTTTAAACTGTTAACCCCTCAAAAAATATAGAGATCCTGGTCCCTTAAAGTAGATTAAACAGCACAGTGCTTGTTCTGTGTAATCTGCCCATCTCTAAAATGTAAAAAAAACCTGGCTTAACCTGCACTTCCTGCATCCCCCTCTCTGACCACGAAAATCAGGGCTGCCGAGCCCTGACCACCGTGGTCAGTGTACATCCCTCCTTCATCCACAGCTGTCCTCTTTGCTCTCCCCCTCCTCCCTGCCTGTCAGCTCTGTGTATGTGTCTCTTACTGCCCTCATACCCACTGCTATTAGTAGAAATAAAAGTATATATATGGTCCCTGCCAGCCCCTGTATTATATTTAGGCATAACTGTATAACTGTATGGTTCACACCATAGCTGCATGCGGCTCACAGAAGGGGTCTGGTGCATCCTGGTTCTCCATTTCAAGTCCAATTTCAGCCTGAATTTTAGGCTGAATTTGGACCTGAAATGGACCAAAAGACGCACAGGGTTCCTGTGCAAATTCGCACCGGAGCCGCAGCGGAGATATGTGAAGCGGCCATGTGACCTCACCGGCTGACATCAGAGGGAGATCTCGGCCCCTCCTGGCTATCCATTGGAGCTGTACAGCAGCCGCGAGTCCCGTGACCGACCTAAAGATCACCCTAAATTGGTATCTACAAGCCTCATTTTTTTTTTAAAAGGCTGGCTGGCACGGCTTTATACTGTTGGGTTCACAAACACTTTAATGGTTTCCCTGCATGAAGGTAAAAATTTTTTAGATGCCCCACTGCTCCGTTCAGCCACTAGAAACGAGTGGACAAACCCAACAACTCTGAGTGCATGTGACATACTCCACTCTTCTATATGATAGCACTAGGTGCCTGCTGAGTAGCCTAATGCTTTCATGGGGTCAGAAAATAATTCTGAAGCTCTGGGTTTGAAGCTTTCTTTCAACAGTCCCTGAGACTGAACAGATTGGCACAGGAGCAAGGAAAGATGATCATGTATTGCAGGAGAGAGAGAGGGAGTTACGTGACTTTTTAACTTTTCACCTAGATAGGCAAAAGTAAGGTCACGTTAAAGCCCAGTGTTGCAATAGGTTGACTAGGAGGCATGTAGGACATAGAAAGAAAACTCAATAGGAAGTATGTGCCATAACTTGAAAAAACTGTAAACCCTTTGCTGGATCCCTTTAAAAAAAAAAAAAGCTCCAGTCAGACATACATATCAGAGTGGTGGACAACGATGATGTCTATCTTTTTTAAGTGGCAGCATCGGTGCTCTTGACATGCTTTTGTACATTTTTAAGGCAACGTGTAAAAACAGAAATATGTGATCTGCCATTGCTGAACTATTTTAAAGCTACTTTCATTCATTTTAAAGCTTAGCATGGAAATCCAGCCAAAACATTTTTTCTGAACAGTGTGTGAAAACAATTAGCTCCTCTATCAGATACTGTATTTAAAGTCATCTATATGTCCCCATTGGGTAAATTTCTCCTTATGTTCTCTCCTGGGACAGGAAGTGGTGGGGTTTCGGCAGTCTTCCCAACAGAGATACAGACAGCAGTAAAAAAAAAAAAAAAAACCTGGTGGAGGATTTAACTTTTTCCCCAAGCTATTTAAAATTGGGATACACAACTTTGGCTGGAATTCTATATTATTAAATGCATATGATCATGAAGCAGAAGACTTTAACCAGAGAAGTAGTCAGTTACCAAAAATGTGGTATAAAGTCCTATATCTTCTATAAATGCTGTTATCATTGCAAAAATTTTCTAAAAACTGGGATAAAAATCAGCAAGGAGTCTAAAATAATATGGAGAAACTGTGCATGGGCATAATAATTTGAAGCGTGCCATGTGCTTGGCTATATATTGGCATTCTCCCACTACCAATGCTACCGATGCAGTGCCAGCTTTTGCCACAGGCAGAGTCTATGGCAAAGTTCAGTTAACCCACAACACTACCCTGCACCCGCGGTCTGGGTAATCATCAGTGTGAAAGCAGTTTAGGCCGTTTTCACACGATCGGCCCTACCCAATCGGACCCTCAATTCACCTCTACAGAGCGGCAGATGTAAACAGACTTTTGTCCGTTTACTCCCGCCTGCCTCCAATCCGGTCCTAAAAATCTGATTAAAAAAAAATAGAAGGGAGTTTGCCCCCTTCCATCTGGGTGGATCGGATCAGAGGGCCTATAGAGTAGCCGTGACCTGTCATCCACCTGCTCCGCTCATTGTAGCCCGTGACTGGTTAACAAGTTGCTTAAAGCGGAGGTCCACCCTAAAATGGACCTCCGCTCATCGGAATCCCCCTCCCCTCCGGTGCCACGATCGGCACCTTTCAGGGGGGAGGGGGGTGCAGTTACCTGGATAATCCAGGTAACTGCACCCACTTCCGGGCTAGCTCTCTGCGGAAAGGGGCGTACGTTACGCCCCTTTCCGCAAGCGCCCGCCCCCTTCAGCAAGTGCCCCGCTGCCTGCTGGGAAACACACAGCTCCCAGAGGCAGCGGGGACCGTCCGGATTGCGCCGCGCGGCTCGCGCATGCGCAGTAGGGAACCGGGAAATGAAGCCGAAAGGCTCCATTTCCTGATTCCCATACCCAAGATGGCGGCAGGACCCGTCAGACGAGCGAGCGATCGGCTTCGGGTGCCGACATCGCAGGCGCGCTGGACAGGTAAGTGTCACTATTTAAAAGTCAGCAGCTGCAGTATTTGTAGCTGCTGGATTTAAAAAAAAAAAAAAAACGCGGAGTCCCGGTGGACTCCCGCTTTAAGTGGCCCTCTCTCTTAAAAAGGTTGGGCACCCCTGCAGTAAAGCATGCTTGTTGTACTCACTGTGGAACCTAAGAGGTTAATCCTCTGCATTGCGTAAAAAGGCTGTTTGATCCTATCATCTCTGATCATCCCCTTCTTCCACAGTCTCCAAACTATCTCTTGATAGTACAGAGCCTTGAGGCTGCACATGCTCAGTTTGGTGTGTATTGCTGCAGAGTTTTTTTTTTCCTTGGGAGAGTGCATGTGATCTGCACAGGGCCAATCAGCACTGTCCAGACAGAGGGTCAGGGGTCCTACAGCCTCATAAGACAGTCAGAGTAGAATGAAAACTCCTACAAGCTTTAACCAGACACTGATAGAAGTCACAAGACTGTTATATACTGCTGATGATAAAAGGTATTTAGCAGTTTATATTTAATAAAATAATTGTATTTCCATGTTCTGTGGGAGATCAGATATACTGAATGCAGGGTCCTGGGTTTAGTAACACTTTAATGTTTAGAAAAATTACCTTTCCTTTTCAGTCAACAACTATTGCAACTTTCTGTAAAACAACTCTGCAATAAGGCTCCATTCACACTTGTACGACACCAAAGTTGTGAGGCTTTGGAACGCAACTCTGATGCAACTTAGGATGGGTGTGACTTGGAAGTGACTTGCTGTCGGACCCACTGTTGCATGGAAAACATTCAGGTACGACTTTCATGCAACTTTTGATGGTTAACTTTGAAGTCGGACCAAAGTAGTGCATGAATTATGTTGAAGCGGCTGCAACTTCAAGTCGCACATACGTTATCTCACAAAAGTGAGTACATCCCTCACATTTTTGTAAATATTTTATTATATCTTTTCATGTGACAACACTGAAGAAAAATACACTTTGCTACAATGTAAAGTAGTGAGTGTACAGCTTGTATAACAGTGTAAATTTGCTGTTCCCTCAAAATAACTCAACACACAGCCATTAATGTCTAAACCGCTGGCAACAAAAGTGAGTACACCCCTAAGTAAAAATTTCCAAATTGGGCCTAATTAGCCATTTTCCCTCCTCGGTGTCATGTGACTCATTAGTGTTACAAGGTCTCAGGTGTAAATAGGGAGCAGGTGTGTTAAATTTGGTGTTATCGCTCTCACTCTCTCATACTGGTCACTGGAAGTTCAACATTGCAGCTCATTTACGTTTTTGGTTGTGACATGACAAAATGTGGAAAACTCCAAGGGGTATGAATACTTTTTCAAGGCACTGTATACCGTATTCTTTAACCGCTTGAGAACCGTAGGACTTCAATGGACTTCCTTAGTTTGAAGTGGTTATACTGGGATGATGCCTGCACCTGAAGTTTTCAGCCGGTGATTCCCTGTACAGCAGTAGTGATTAGAGTGGCTGAACAGCCACTCGATCACATCTGCAGCTGGCGGAAGGGTCCCCCCCTCCACCGTCTTCGATGGCTGCACAGTATAGAGAGAGAGAGGAACCAACGTTGTTCCTCCCTCTCTGTGACCCTGGAAACCGCAAGCAATGAGTATGTCATCACTTCTGGTTCTGCCTCTCAATTTACCTGGCCATTACCAGCCAGGGAAGCAGACGATCAGACCAATCTGTATCTGATCGGCTGCTTTGGAGGCCAGATGAGAGATGTGGGGTCTAATAGATCCCAAATCTTCCCATAAAGAGGACCTGTCACAACCCATGCTGTCACAAGGGATGTTGTCAATCCCTTGTGATAGCATAAAGTTAGTGCAAAAAAAAAAAAATCTGAGACAGTGTCAAAAACTTTTGGGGGGTAAAATAAATAGTAATAAAAAATATAAAATTAAAAGCACCCCCCCCGCTTACACATAAATGCAGACGCATATGTTACTCCCGCACGTATTTGTAAATGTGAGGTATTCAAGCGAACGTCAGAGCAAAAGCAAATATTCTAGCACCACACATGTGTATTTCTAAACTGGTAACCTGTAAATGCATTTAAAGAGAGTTGTCTATGGACTTTCATGTACCGTAGTTTGCTACCATTCCATGGGTGGACGCAATTTTAAAGAGTGACATGTTTGGTATCTATTTACTCTGTGTTACATCATCTTTTATATTTTACAAAAAAAAAATAGGGATTATATTGTGTTTGTGTAAAATAAAATGCATTAGTGTATTTTTTCCAAAAAAAGATTGAGAAAACCTCTGTGCAAATACTGTGTGACATAACAAATTGCAACATCCATCATTTTATTCTATAGGGCCTCTGCTAAAAAAAAAAAAGTTGTTACATGTAGGGGAGAGGTGTCAGAATTGGCTCAGTTGGCAAGTGGTTAAAACCCCTTCATGACCACAAAATATCTTTTAAATTCCACATAAAAATGCTCCTTGTCATAAGGTACTCTTATTTTTATTTGTTAAACTCACAACTAGAAGTGAATAGATTTACAATACAATCAATCTTGACTTTTTTTCCATCTTTAGAATACACTTACATTTTTTTTTTTGTTTTTTGTTATCGAGTTCTTTTTTTTTTTTTTTAAACTTGTTCTTTTTTACACCTCTTCAAAAAATCTAATCTGATTATATTTTTAAATATTTGTGTTTTAGGAAATTAGGCTCAGTGCTAGAAGATCATTATCTTATAAATATAATATTACCTCCTGAATAATTATTCCAATGTTATTTTTTTTCCCAATGTCTGCACTTTTTTGCTTATTTTGCTTTGGTTAATGTTCAAAGTATTTTCTCCCTAGAGAACTTCGCAAGACTCCAATTCTGGCTATTAAAATTTGCTATCCCTTAAGCAGCATATTGAGGATAGCCTCCGGTTATTCCTAATTGGATCATATCACAGAAAATTAAATAAAAAATCATGAGCTTAAAATTCAAGGGAAAAGTGCCTTAAATGCTTTATGTATCATACTTTACTAAAACAGATATTTTGTTTAACAGCCTTGTCGAGCCCACAGGAACGAGCTTTTTCTAGGTTGAATGCAAAGTAAATTAACTTTTTAAGTTCCCATTGGAATTTCGAAAATTATGTCTGAAATATTAGATTGAAATGGGAAAATGTAAGTTCACAGCACGGGTTCTGTATTTTCTGCTTGATAGACCGTCATAAAACGTAACTGTGGGGAACATTAGACCCTAAATAGCTCCGGAGATTGATACAGGAATGCCCTTTTGATGCATACATCAAAATAAGTGTATGTCTTCTGTGCTGGATGGTGAAGTCAGATAGCATTTCTCCTATTAGTTCTAGGAGTTAAATATGCAAGCCGTTTACACTGTACATGATTAGGTTTTTCTTTTTTTTTTCTCTCCAGTTGAAGGAATTACTTGCCGTTTGGTTTTTCCAGCGGCATATCTTTTCATTTGCCAGAGTCTATTTGAAGCATGTATCTAAAGGTTTCTACTTTGATGGTTCGATTTTGTCATTTTGAATTGAACTATTGATGGCTTGTTTTTTATTTTTTATTTTACAATTGAACAATTTTAAAAATGTGGTATTGAAATAATTGTATGTGAATGATAATTCCACTGTACCTAGGAATCATTCCCTGCCTCTGATGCACTGTTATGTAAAATTATTTATTTTTCAAACGTACAAAAAAAACATGGATGTTCCACCTACCAAAGCTGTTACATACTGTAATTGCCTGGATATATAAAAATTGTTGAAAACAATGGCTGACAAAATGTTTTTAACAATTTTTTTCCAATCACAGAAAATTGTTTGGATATCTTAAAGCGGTAGTAAAGTTTGCTTATTTATTTATACCCACAGGTAAGTCTATAAGAAGGCTTACATGTAGGTACAGTAAATATCTGCAAAACTGCACCGTTTAGGAGATTTTTTGTAGTAGCAGTCAGTGATGTCAGCGGTGCATGCTCACTGTGAGCGTTGTGCCGTAGGGGTGACGTCATCATGGCTTGGCCATTCAAACGGCTAGAAACCCGAAAACCGTTTGTTAATAAATAGTTTGTTAATAAATCACAACTGTAGGTATTTTCTTATGTGTTAAAGTTATAGCACTACTGAGGACACAAATATACAATATGCAATGTACTATGTATGCCTTCTTGAGATTGTTGTATGCTCTATAATTTTCAATAAAAAAAAATGTTGGGAAAAAAAAAAGAAACCCGAAAACCTGAAAGGAAGACCAGGTGAAGATGGAAGCCCTGCCAGTGGTGACAGCACACTGCTGGAGGGCTTTGTTTTAAGGTATTTCAGAATGTTTTAGTATGTATGCATGCTAGACCCATTAATTTAACTATTAACCAAAACAGTTACAATAAAGGCATCCATTAATTTAACTGTTAACCAGCTTGTGCTGTCAACCGAGTTATCATTCCATCAAATGATAAAGCACCATGACAACTGCAGGTCTAACAGAATGTCAGCTTCCTTGGCTACTACAAACTCTACTACATCTCAAGATAGTTCTGTACTAAATTCCTTAGGTTGGGTTTAAGTTTTGATTGATATAAGTATTTTAACCTGGATTATGGCAAAATATAAATGTTGTCATGTGATGTTAACATTGTTCATGTACTTGCATGGAATTTCTTCCCACACTCCAAAGACATGCTGGTAGGTTACTTGGCTCCTGTCTAAATTGGCCTTAGTATATATGTACAAATTGGACATGCACATGTGTTATCATATTCTGTATGCCAGACCTAAGCCTATGCAAATGTGAGGGTTGGGGAAAGACCTGACTACCTACCTTGTAAAAATTCTTCAAGAAGGTTTTATGGAAAGAGATCTAAGCCCCTGTACACACGGTCAGAGATTTTGTCAACCAAATCCGTCGGATTTTGTCCGTCGGATCTTGTCCGAAACTGTTGCATACACGCGGTCGGACGAAGTTGTCGAAAAATCCGATCATTCAGAACGTGATGACGTAATTTTGTTACGATGGGACTACGTTCAGGCTAGTAGCCAATAGCTTTGATGTAGGAATTTGATCTGAGCATGCGAAGCACTTGGTCCGATCAAAATTGGTCGGAAAATATTTCCAACAAGTTGGAAAATTGGGTCCGACGGATATTCAGAGGGAATCAGTCCGATGCATACCACACACAGAAGGATTATCCGACAACACGGTCCGATAGGACACATTCCGACGGATTCTCCGACCATGTGTACAAGGGCTAAAGCTTATCAGACATGGTGCTTGGAAAGGTGGTCCACTGAGTCAACAAGCGATACAACTAAAACTATATAACAGGCTGCATGAGAAATGCTACTTGATTTAGTGGAAATCAACAAAATAATCTGTTAAAAATAAAAGGTCTAACAGAACTAAACAAAACTGTATATAAAATCACATTTGCTTTTTTTATTATTCTTTCTATCTATGGTACAAAAAGGACAAGCTTCATACGTCAAAAAAAAAGAAAGAAATAAAAAGATAATTCGGCTGTCAGGTGTTGTTACCATGTAGTCAAACAAAGTCATTTGGCGGTTCATTTTCTCTTTCCATTGAGCCTATAATCCATCTAATGAATGACAGTGCCAGTGTAATCATCCTTTGTCTCAGGCAGGGGGTGCTGAGAAGGTTCTCTGCGAGTTTCACCCCGCTCTACAGGAATCCTCATCCGTACGCTTTCATTGCATTATATGTCAGGTGGAATAACCTATTTTCCTTTCTTTGGAGCAGCAAGTCTTTCTTACCTTCACATATCATTATTTCTGACTATTTGTTACAAATAAATAGCTCATGCACAGCTATTTAGAGGGAAGTTTATCTTATAAAAAAGGAATGTTTAGAACCAAGTGTTAATCAAATATAAAATATGTAATTTGAGGCATTCTTGTAGGGTATAAATAACAATTTGCATCCCTCATAGCCAAATCATGATATGGCTTTCTAGCTCCCCACCCACAATCTTAGGAAATAATACCGCTACCAAGGTCATTGCTAAAACCATAATGCTTACTTCTTGCTATTCCCTTTCTTAAAGCTGAACTTCTACCAAACAGCTAAATAAAACAATTGCAAAAAGAAAAACCAATGGGACTTTAAAGGTGTTGAACTTCCTCTCAGAAAAATGACCTTATTTATCGGCGTATAACACGCACCCTTGAATGAATGAAATACTTGTATAGTGCACAATGCGAACTGAAACCGTCTTTTACCCCAAAAATCAGGGGGAAATCGGTGGTGCGTGTTATACGCCAATCCCCCGCTGTTTCTAACCCTTTCTGCCATTCTCTGCGGCTTCTGGGTATATTCGGCTGCACTCGGCTATTCTCAGCTATGTTCAGCCACTCTCGGCTATCTTTGGCTGCTCTTGGTGGCTTTCGGAAAGCCAAAAGCCACCGAGAATGGCCGAGTGTGGCCGAAAATAGCCGAGAACGGCCGAAAATAGCCGAAAGCCACGAAGAATGGCCGAAAACTACCGAGCGCGGCCGAGATACACAGGACATCCGCTCTGTATCTCGGCGGCGCCATTTTTAAATGGCAAAGACACTGATAAGGTTGCAAATGATTGACAAGGCTGCAATGCAAGGCTGCAAATGACACTGACAAGCCTGCATTGATGGGCATTTAAATGTAAGTTTTTTTCCTTAAACTTCCCTCCTAAAAGTTTTTTTCTTTTAAATTCCCTTCTAAACTTGGGGTGCGTGTTATACGTCGGCGCATGTTATACGCCAATAAATAAGGTACCAGTTCACAGTCATTAGTGAAAATTATTTTATATTACAAAATTCTTAAAAGCTGTGAAGCTAGGGATCTACAAATCCCATTTAAAATCATTTGGGAAATTTGATAACAACAAATAATCAAAACCCAAAGCACTCCAAAGTTAGAGAATCCTTCTTATGTATGTAAACAGTATACTTCAGTTGTTGTTTGAGAAACCTCATAACATATAAATTATGTATATGTAGCACCCTGGTAGTAGGCATAGTTGCTAACAAATTTAGCTTGCTAGGTGGTAACTAGCTTGGCTGATTGATAAGGGACTCACTGTCTTTTTCCCCAACTCTGGATTTGATGCACCTCTCTCTTCTGCCACTAGGTAGCATTGTTGCCTCTGGCAGTAGAAATATAAGGGCATAGTCCATCCATACTAGGAGTGAATAGGTTGACTCAGCTAATTGTCAGGGGTCTCTTTGGTCCCTTGGCCTGCTGGGAGTGCCTGTTTATTCGGGAGGAGTCAGGTGATCGGGGTTCTGTGCCATCTGGACGGCTGTCTGGGTGGACGTGTGTCACAAGGCTCCGAGCTACTAGGCCAGAAGCCCGAGGCTTATCCCGGGAGCACCTGGCTGCTAGGCTGTCTGAGGCCTATCCAGGTTTGAGAGGGGCAGCGCGGGGTTGGGCATTCAGGCTTGAAGCCCAACAAAGTTGCATAGGTTCTGCCGGATGGGGGAACTGGATCATTGCCAGCAGTAAGCAGTAGCCACAAGGGAAGACCACTCCTGTCACCAGGGGCAAGTGATGATCAAGGCCAGAGGAAAAGGGGGGAATAGTCATCAGCAAGGGACAACCATTCCTGTTATCAGAGGCCAGTGTATGGAAGTCTGAATGAATACCAAAGCAGCCTTTTTACTAGCCAGAAGAAGTGGGTGAAGAAGTGAAGAAGTGGGAAAGCTTCAGCAGAGTACCAAGCCAGGGACCCAGTGGGTTAGCATGGGTGGAGCTTGAGGAGTTTACAACGGGTTAGCTGTGGAAGAGCTCAGGGGATCTAGTGACATCTAGGATCTTGAAGTCTAGTGAGAGACTGGGAGCTCAGTGAGTGAAGATCTACAGTGGGATGTCAGCTCTCCCTGACTCTAGAGGTAACCATTAGGCCTCTGGAGGTCCGGGATGCCACTACATATAACATATCAAACAAGGAGGGGATAACTCCACTGACACATTATATCTTTGTCAGCGTCTGCAAGGGCTGGTCACCCTCGCTTGTGTCTTATCCAAACTTCGAAATAAAACCTTCATTATGTGTTGTGCGTACATCTTTCAAGATATATGAGTGCCGCTCTCTATTTTGGATTTTTATGCACCACAAACTTTGCTGCGAACCTGGGCCCATTTTTTATCTCTGATATTTGTATAGTGGCAACCATTGGATAATATATCTATCTATCTATCTATCTATCTATCTATCTATCTATATATATATATATATATATATATATATATATATATATATATATATATATATATATATATATATATATATAAATATGCACACACACAAACTGTATATACATATACATGCCTGACTATGATAATAGTTTTAGCAATAGTTTTGCCAATTCTGTATTAACTTTGGCTCTTATAAGTGTTAATTTATTGAAACAATACCATTGTATTAGCACAATTCATCACCTACCTTTAAGCAGATGCTGTATTTGGAGATTATGTCACTTACACTTACAGCAGTAAAAACTACCAGTTCCCTCTAAGTTGAAAGGAATTTACAATCCACCAGAGTAAGCGCCGCTGTTACTAGAAGTGCATAATGTCAGCACAACACGTGTTAATGTAAATATGTCACTGAAATAGAATATTTTATAGGCTGCAGATTTTTACAAATTGACAGCGATGGTTACACAGACTCAGTAACGTCAAGTTTTTTCAAAGTTTGTCAAGCGTTTGGGCAACAAAACGCATTTGCTTTATAGGTCTCTTGACATTAAATTCACTGCATCTGTCTTCAAACACACACACAAAAAAAAACTTCCTTTATCTGCCTTGTAGCATATAATTTCAGTCAACTAATAGTGAATCAGACACCCACTCAGATATATTATGATAAGGACTTTCAGTAAGCTAATTTTAAGATGATGTCTACTATAAATTCTTATAATTTATTATTTAGCGCTTCGGTTTTTAATCATTGGGAACGTGAAGACTTTGTAGGTCAAACCTGTATTAATGAAGACAGTAATCTATTTTTCAAGCTCTTTCCGTTATCCAGACACCTTACGAAAGATAAATTAACAGGAAATCTATTTAAAAATATTTAGGGGGCACAAAAAAGAGGTACGGTAAACAGGAAGTGAACGAGAAGGTGATTCCAAAGCGGTGACAATTTTCATACTGTAAGGCGGACCCTCCATTATCCTCTATGGAGCAGTAGATGAAAACAGACATGTGTCCGTATACACTCGTCGACATCCAATCAAATCCACTAAAAATAGATTGATGGGGATCGGCTCCCTATCCATCTAGTGCAGAGGTCTCAAACGAGTGGCCCTCCAGCTGTTGTGAAACTACAAGTCCCATAAGGCATTGCAAGGCTTGATAGCATGACTCTCCCAGGCAGAGGCATTGTGGGACTTGTAGCTTCGCAACAGCTGGAGGGCCTCCAGTTTGAGATCCCTGATCTAGTGGATCGGATCAGATGGCAGTCGGTGTAATTGGGCAGGCGGTCATTTCCATTTGATCGCCCAAAGAGGAGAGCAGGCTGTGTCTGTTCTGAACAAGCGGAGTGGACAAGGATCAGCGGACAGATTCCCCGCTGAGCAGGCTGACTCCTGGCGGAGTCTGTCCCGGGTGGAAGGGGCCTAAAGCTGGCTAGACACCAGAAGAATTTTGCAAAAAAATTGAGGTTATAGGAGTGTTCATGTGAATTTGTAATCAACGTTTGTTTTCAACCCTAGTGACAGTTTCTAAATGTGCCTGTGGTCGTCCATGAAAATCAATTCATTACAAAATTTAATGCTTAAGGCAAATTACATTTTGAAGTACTTTCAAATGACGTTCCTCAAGTCATTGTAGTCTATGGCCAGCTTAAGTCGGGGGAGTGAAAGAATAGAAACAAAAAAATAGTTTCCCATTCACACCCTTATGGGCTTTCCAAATACCATTGGTGGTCAACGGGGAAGGGTCATCTCCTTAAGGTTGTTTCCAATTTTTAATTTTAATGAATAAGGACCATCACCCCCCCCCCCCCCCAAATAATAGTATACGGAAGCTTGTGAATTAACACCTTTCCCTAAACTGTCAGGTCTTTAGACTGGCTGGGCACATTAGGAGGAGGAAGCCTGATATCAAACACTCAGGATGCATCAAGAAAGACCAACCAGCCTCTGGCCAGAAGGTGCTAGCGATCTGGTATTAAAACATTTATATTCACAATATAAAATGTTTCCTTTTCTTTTACACGATTGTGCATTTTAGGTTAAAACTGATGGAGGATCATCATGACATGTTGGTGTTTCCATGTTAATGCGCCCAGGCATGGAACGCCCACTTCTAATCTCCAGACTGATATCCACCCATTACAGCATATGTGATATTTGCTTCGCTTCTCCCAATACTTGCATCAGGGCTGAGGGCTCTTGAGTGGAGTACTGAGGCCGGGTGCGGTGATGTTTTCAGGATGTACAGCACCCTGCTGGCTCCTCCCACCAGCCATGATCTGTCTGCATCACATACAGAAACACAGAGAGACCCAATGATGACATCACTGGGACTAAAATGAGGTGTGCAATGAAAATGGAAAGATTTTATTTAAATATGATTATGTGGTAGATGCGGTGGGGAACTTGGACTTTAATGATGTTGAATGTCTACTTTAAATTGCAATCATAAATACTGTACAAGTATATATATATATATATATATATATATATATATATATATATATATACATATATATATATATATATATAGATATATACTGTATATATAATATTATATATATATATATATATATATATATATATATATATATATATATATAAAAGAAAGAGATAACTAGAGATTTCTCACCTTTATTTTTTAGTACTATCCATTTCTAAATGGGTTTATTACTTTTTGATGAGACAATGAAGAGCACACTGACCTAATACAAATATACGTCATATAACATAAAACATCAATAAAGATCTTTATGAATGGTCTTTCTCCTTTTACAGTACACTCCCCACTCGACTAAGTTCAATATTGATAAACTGATCATAAAAATGATGTTGTCTTAATAGTGTCTTAAATCTTGATAGACTTTACAATCACAGAACATAAATACACATATTGATTTCATTTTCCAGACACTGTATGACATTCTTGGTCTTAAAAATATGGACCTGATATATATATCAATGTCAGCCCAGGGCAGGAAGCCTAAAATAAAAAGAGTCGTAATTTTTTTTCATTTAAACAATACAGCCTTCAATCGCTGCAAAGCTGAATATTCAATATTCATTAAATGCTCTGAATATTTGTCAATAAGATGTAATGTGAAATGTGATTTACTCCAATGCAAAAAAAAAAAAAAGAAGAAATTGATAGGCAGTGTTAAGGTCTTGTTTTCCACTGTTCACAGTAAAGAGCGAATTGTCATAAAAGGAATTCAAGTGTATTATTATCAAAGCTAAGGATCAACTCTTGGAGGGAGAATTAAATTCTAAAAATTTTGGTTTACCTTTGCAATTTAAAAATGATGCATACTGTGGAGATACAAGTAAACACAAGCTTAACACTGAACTCTGTCACTATATACAGCAGGTCTTTGACCTCCAGTGCATTTAGGCAGGACCAATTGGTCATGGGCCCACCCCTTGTCTGCTTCTTAAATGATAGAGGAGCAGCATAATATCAAAGAGGTCATCTCTGTACTATAACCTCATGTAAACATGTCCACAAATTTAGACAGTACTGAGCAAAGCAATGCAGCCACGACTCCATGTCCCCCCCTTCCACTGGAAAACATCCCTCCCTCTGGTGGCCCCACTGGCGGTATTTTATATTGTTCATTTGCTTTTCCAAAGTCTTCAGGTCATCTGAACCAGGCCTTAAACTGGCTTGAACCAGGCCTTAAACACGCCTAGGGTTTAGGTGCATTTACATGTATTTAGCATTTTTTCTGATTTTCAGCTCCTTTCCTAAATATGCTTTTGATTGTTTATATGTTTTTTCAGCCTGTAAATACCCCTCTTCTAATACACTTGTAAATGCCTATGTGTGCATGGAAACATAGGCTAACTTAGAGTGGTGTATTTTAAGCCCAGTGTGCATGAGGCCTAAATGAAGGGTGGCATAGATGGAAGAGGTTGATGCCCTTGCGAGTCTTACAGTATGTGCATGTACCTGTCTAAGGCCAGCCATACATGGTTTGAATCTCGACCGGTTCAGCAGGAAATGGGCGAGACAATGGCTCATAGAGATGGGCTCGGACGTGTTCGGGATCCCACCTGCCGGATCTCATTCTTTGGACAGATGAAATTAAGATTAATCTGTACCAGAATGACGGGAAGAAAAAAAGTGTGGAGAAGACCTGGAACAGCTCATGATCCGAAGCACACAACGTCTTCTGTAAAACATGGTGGAAGCAGTGTGATGGCATGGGCATGCTTGGCTTCCAGTGGCACTGGTTCATTGTGTTTATTGATCATGTGACAGAAGACAGAAGCAGCCGGATGAATTCTGCAGTGTTTAGATATATACTGTCAGCCCAGATTCATCCAAATGCAGCAAAGTTGATTGGGCAGTGCTTCACAGTACAGATGGACAATGATCCAAAACATACCGCAAAAGCAACCTAGGAGCGTCTGAAGGAAAAGAAGTGGAATATTCTGCAATGGCGAAGTCAGTCGCCTAATCTCAACTAAATTGAGCATGCATTTCACTTGCTGAAGGCAAAACTATAGGCATAAAGACCCACAAACCAACAACAACTGAAGACAGCTACAGTTAGAGCCTGGCAAAGCATCAGAAAGGAGAAAACCCAGTCTTTGATAATGTCCATGGGTTCCAGACTTCAGGCAGTCATTGCCAGTAAAGAATTCTCAACAAAATATAAAAAATAGAAAAAATTATTATATTCTGACAATGGGGAGACTGTGTATAAAAATGGTTGCAGTTCCTAAAAATTGTACTTACATAGTAGGTGAGCTTGAAAAAAGACCAACCTATGTGTGTGAATATATGTCAGTATTACATTGTATATCACTGTATATTGCAGTTGCTCATGTGCTTATCTAATCCTTTTTCTAAACTATCGATGCCCCCCGCTGATACCACTACCTGTGGAAGGGAATTCCACATCCTGGCCACACTTACAATAAAGAACTCTCTACGCAGTTTAAGGTTCAACTTATTTTCTTCTAATTTTAATGAGTGGCCACATGTCTTGTTATACTCCCTTCCGTAAAAAAGTTTTATCCCTATGGTGGGGTCACCAGTATGGTATTTGTAAATTGAAATCATATCCCCTCTCAAGCGTCACTTTTCCAGAAAATAATAAGTTCAGTGCTTGCAACCTTTCTTCATAACGAATATCATCCTGAACCCTTTATTAGCTTTGTTGCCCTTCTTTGTACGTGCTCCATTTCCAGTACATCCTTCCTGAGGACTGGGGGCAGCGTACTCTAGGTGCGGCCGGATCAGAGTCTTGTGGAGTGGGAGAATTATCGTTTTATCTCTGGAGTTTATCTCCTTTTTAATGCATGCCAATATTTTGTTTGCTTTGTTAGCAGCAGCGTGGATTGCATGTCATTGCTGAGCCTATCATCTACTCGGACCTCCAGGTCCTTTTCCATCCTAGATTCCCCCAGAGGTTCTCCCTGCAGTGTATATATTGCATTCATATTTTTGCCACCCAAATGCCTTATTTTTCATTTTTCTACATTAAACCTCATTTGCCATGTAGTTGCCACCCCATTAATTTGTTCAGATATTATTGCAAGGTTTCCACATTCTGTGGAGAAGTTATTGCCCTACTTAGCTTAGTATTGTCCACAAATACAGAGATTGAACTATTTACCCCATCCTCCAGGTCATTTATGAACAAATTAAATAGGATTGGTCCCAGCACAGAACCCTGGGGGACCCCAATACCCACCCCTGACCATTCCGAGTACTCCTCATTTATCACCACCCTCTGAACTCGACCTTGTAGCCTGTTTTCAATTTTCAATTATTTTGTACAGTAAACATTTATGGGGAACTGTGTAAAATGCTTTTGCAAAATCCAGATACACCCTTTCTACAGGCCTTCCTTTATCTAGATGGCAACTCACCTCCTCATAGAAGATAGATTGGTTTGGCAAGAACGATTCTTCATTAATCCATGCTGATTACTGCTAATGATACTGTTCTCATTACTAAAATATTGTATATAGTCCCTTATCATCCCCTCCAAGAGCTTGCATACTATTGATGTTAGGCTAACTGGTCTGTAATTCCAAGGGATGTATTTTGGGCCCTTTGTAAATATTGGTGCTACATTGGCTTTTCTCCAATCAGCTGGTATCATTCCAGTCAGTAGACTGTCAGTAAAAATTAGGAACAATGGTCTGGCAATTACTTGACTGAGTTACCTAAGTACCCTCGGATGCAAGCCATCTGGACTCAGTGATTTATTAATGTTAAGTTTCCCAAGTCTAATTTTAATTCTGTACTCTGTTAACCATGGAGGTGCTTCCTGTGATGTGTCATGAGGATAAACACTGCAGTTTTGGTTACTGAAGCCCCCCAATTCCCTCGTGAAGACTGAGGAGAAGAATAAATTCAATACCTTCGCCATCTCCCCATCCTTGTTCAACCACTTAAATTAAAGCTGAAAGTCTACACTTCAAATGCATTTGGATTGTTTTGTTTTAATTTTATTCTGGTGGCATATAGAGCCAAACGTATGAAAATTGTGCCTGTGTCCAAATCTATATGGACCTAACTGTATACCATCATTTGTGGACTCTCTTTCCAACAGACTAAATAATATACACTAATTTGAGTTATTTTCACCAACAAAAAAAATGGAACAGAATAAATTTTGGCTTAAATTTATGAAGATCAATTATTGATTTGCAAGATATTATTTATTTAAAAAACACATTATCTGTATTTTTTTATTTATTTAGCAATAAATAAAAAATAAAAAAACAGTGGTGATTAAACACCACCAAAAGAAAGCTTTATTTGTGCAAAAAATTGATAAAGATTTCATATGGGTACAGTGTTGCATGACCGCGCAATAGTCATTCAAAGTGTGCCAGCGCTGAAACCTGAAAATTGGCCTGGGCAGGAAGGGGGAAAAATTGCCGGTTTTGAAGCGGTTAATAAATCAATTAAACGCATTAAAAGTTGATGGTGTTTTAGTTGAGCCCAGCTGAAGAAGAAACAATATTTCTCCAATGTATGAAGAAGTGGGAGAGATATTCCACAGCCACATTTCCATGCCTATAATGTGGGAAGTCTCTGTTATTTCATGGCTTGCTGACTGCTCAACAAAGTCTGAATAAAAACAAGCCACCAATGAATTCAAGCTGAATGTAAAGGGCACTTGTCTGCGCTCACACTGCAGAGGAAAGTGCTTTTCTTACATTGCTTGTTTAGCATTAGATTTCAGGGGAAAACAGCTGTATCATTCACAAATACCTACGTTCCCATAATGTAAGAAAGCGGAGACAGCTTTACAAAATCTCTACAGTAACTAGACTACAAAATTCAAAAGAGATCAGAAAAAAATAAAATTGTAACAATATGTTTGACCTAAATCTGTTTTTCAAATTTGCAAATAAAGTTTAGAGCTAATCCTTTAACCACTTCAGCTCTGGAAAATGTACCCCCCTCTATGACCAGGCCATTTTTGCGATACAAGATTACGTTACTTTAACTGACAATTGTGCGGTTGTCCAACACTGTACCCAAATAAAAAAATAAATAAAAATTCTACCCACAAATAGAACTTTCTTTTGGTGGTGTTTTATCACCTCTGCAGTTTTTATTTGTTTGCACAATAAACAAAAAAATACCGACAATTTTGAATAAAAAAACACTGCTATGAAATACATCCAATAAAAAACTTTAAAAAATCAAATTTCTTCATCAATTTAGACCAATATGTATTCTGCTACATATTTTTGGTAAAAAAAAAAATCCCAATACGTGTATATTAATTGGTTTGCTCAAAAGTTAAAGCATCTACAAAATGTTTTCATGGAATTTCTATATTTTTATATGAGATATTGCAGCGGACAAATCAGACACTAATGCCGCGTACACACGACTGAATTGTCCGGCAGACTTAGTCCGGCAAACAAACCGGCAAACAATCCGCCGGTTTCTTTCTAGCGAACGGACTTGGCCACACACGGACACTCCAAAAGTCCGGCAATTTCTAACGCGGTGACGTACAGCACATACGACGTGACTAGAAAAAGGAAGTTCAATAGCCAGTAGCCAATAGCTTCCTTCTCATACTTGCTTCTGAGCATGCTTTATTCTTAGTCCACCGGACAAGCACACTGACGAACGGATTGTCCGCTGAAAGACAAGTCCGGCGGACAAATTTTGATGCAAAACTACTTTCTAAGTCCCCCGGACTTTACGATGAAAAAGTCTGCTGGAGCCCACACACGATCGAATTGTCCGGCGTAATGCGGTAGTCCGCCGGACAATTCGGTCGCGTGTACGCGACATTACTGACACTTTTGACACTTTTTTTGGAACCAGTGACACAAATACAGTAATCAGTGCTATAAATATGTACTGTCACTGTACTAATGACACTGGCAGGGAAGGGGGTAACATCTAGAGCGATTAAGGGGTTAAATGTGTGGCCAACATGTGTTACTGTGCACTGTGTGTGCTGCTTTTACTAATCAACAGTGGCGGCCACCCTGTTAGGGACCAGCCCCCTAATCCATGCGCCCGGCCCCTAACCTACATGCAGAGCGCTGGATGCATGGATTTAATTATTTATTTTTTGAGGCACGATTAGAGCCTGAGGCTTTAATTGGCTTCAAAAAATGGTGGGCTTGGGGCACAGAGCACTGCACCCTGAGCCCACCCAGTTGTGTGACATTAGCAAATTACTATTCCCTAATGTCTGCCTGCTTCTCCTCCCAGTCAATCAGGAAGCGGGTCCTGAGACCTGATTGGCCAGGGGGCCTTAGAACTCTTGGCCAATCTGGTCTTGGAACCCACTTCCTTCCTGGGAGGAGAAGCAACACCTGTTTGGCCTGGGTGCCTGGTGCAAAGAGCAGCCTCCTAAAGTAAGGCTGGAGTGATCGCCACCTTCCCATCCGATCGCCGGCTTCCTGTCCATCTCCCGTGCTGGGCGGGGGTGTTTGTGGTTTGTTTGCAACCCCCCCCAACATACACACACACAGCTGCACCAGATTTTGCACTCTCCACTTTTAGTAAAAAGTACATTATCTTTAGAAAGCAACCACAGTAAAAAGCCTGTCCCCTGCCAGCATTCTACAAAAAGGACTTTGCTCTCTGTACTTGTAGGTTTTATATCTTTCTACATAAAAAATATAACGTAGGACATCTAGAGGTAGATTGTAAGCTCTAATGAGCCGATCCCTTTGATTCCTCCTGTATTGAATTGTATTGTAACCGTATTGCTTGCCCCATGTTGTAAAGTGCTGCGTAAACTGTTGGCACTTTATAAATCCTGTATAATAACAATGTGTTTACATCCATGGCCATGCCGCAGCCACTACGAACAGGTTGTGCTTTTTCTTCAACCAGATTTCCAGAATTGTTAGATTACTAAAACGTTAATAAGACTTTAGAACAAGAGCCAGCGCAAGTCGAAACATGAAGCAATTTTCGCATAAGTTTCTATACATTATTGATATGTTCAGGTTAAACCACTTGTTAATCTCATGCCTCTAGGATTGCTGAGTCAAACAGATTGGACTTGAAAAAGAATTTGTTACGACTGATACAGACACAAACAGACAGAATATGAAATAACTGGCGTCTTGCTCAATAATGCGCAGTGTTCATTTAAATAAACGTTCACAGAGAGAGCGCGATGTCTAACAGATACATTGACTGGGCAATCAAAGAGCAATTCACAAAGCATATGCTCTCTTGTAAGACAGCCATGCAAGGCCAAGACAGGGGAAGCTTTTCTAGTTCGAAAACATCGTGATAGGCACACCCGACTAGAAAAGTAAAACCGGGCCTCTGAAACAAGACTTAAGCCTATATATATATATATATATATATATATATATATATATATATATATATATATATATATTAGACATGTGCACACTGAAATATTTTGTTTCGGAATTTCGTTTTCGTCCGAAAAATAAAGTGATTTACCGTATTTATCGGCGTATAACACGCACTTTTTTCCCCTTAAAATCGGGGGAAAATCATGGGTGCGTGTTATACGCCAATCCCCCCGCCGATCTGCCGGTCTGCGCTGTCTGTGGAGCGCCGCCGACATTTACCGAGCTGAGCCGAGTGTACTGTGTACTCGGCTCCGCTCTCAGTCACGCCCAGTCCCGCCTCCTAGCCTTTACATCCTGCCATTGACCTGGTGTTGTGTCCATCACAGGAGCCAGGACAAGGGGCGGGACGGGGGCGTTACTGGGAGCAGAGCCGAGTAGCCGAGTACCCTCGGCTCGGCTCGGTCTTTCGGCGGCGGGAGGAGCCGAAGATCTCGATGGCGGCGGTGGGAGGAGCCGAAGATCTCAGCGGCGGGAGGAACCGAAGATCTCGATGGCGGCGGCGGGAGGAGCCAAAGATCGCGGCGAGAGGAGCCGAAGATTTCGGCGGCGGCGGTAAATTTAAAACTAACCATACTGCAATTTTGGGAAAGGCTGCAGGGGGACAGTGTAGGGCTGCAGGGGGACAGTGTAGGGCTGTGGGAGAACAGTGTAGGGCTGCAGGGGGACAGTGTAGGGCTGCAGGGGGACAGTGTAGGGCTGCAGGGGGACAGTGGAAGGCTACATTGATGGGCATTTAAAATGTAAGGTGCCTCCTAAAAGTTTTTTTCCTTAAACTTCCCTCCTAAACTTGGGGTGCGTGTTATACGCCGGCGCGTGTTATACGCCGATAAATACGGTAGTTACTCCCGAAATTCGTTTTTATTTATTTAGTTTCATAAAAAAATGCATTCGTCGGAAAATCCGAAATAATTAAGGTTGAATCTGTCATTGAAGGTTTATGGTGTCTGTCGAATGTTCTAAGAAGATTCGACGGAGCAGCTAAAGTGTACGACGCCACAATCGTACATTTCCAGTCGAATGTTCCACCTACAAGCTATAGTAGAATTCTAATGTTGTATGACACTAGTAATAATTATATTTATTAATCAGTCAACCAACATTAGAATTCTTCTATAGCCTATGGGCGGAGCATTTGACCATAAATGTCCACTCGTGGTGATCGCTTTGTCAAATCTTCGTGTCAAATCTTTTCTCTCTATGTCGAATAATCTTGGACTAATAGAGTTAGGTTAGGCACATTCGACCTTTTTTGCTATTGTCTCTATAATGTTGAATCTTTTCTCTCTCTGTCAAATCTTTTCTCTCTATGTAGAATAATCTTGGACTAATAGAGCTAAGGTTAGGCACATTCGACCACAGGTTCGATGGACACACAAATTTACACTGTTATACAAGTTGTACACTCACTACTTTACATTGTAGCAAAGTGTAATTTCTTCAGTGTTGTCACATGAAAAGATATAATAAAATAGTTACAAAAATGTCAGGGGTGTACTCACTTTTGTGAGATACTATATATATATATATATATATATATATATATATATATATAGTATTTTTTTTTTATAAGTTTATCAAGAATCTGGGCATTTTAGCCTGAGGATATGGTGTAAAAACAGAAGTCACCTTGAGTGTAAACCAAGCAAAAGCTAATTTACACTTGCAGTTGGAGGGGGGCTGATAAAAAAAGGAGGTTGAGTCACATTTTGCTGACCCCCCGTGCTACAAAGGAAGCCATATTGTAGATACACTTAAAGTGGTTGTAAACCCTTACAAACCACTTTGACCTACAGGTAAGCCTAGATTAAGGCTTACCTGTAGGTCCAAGAAATATCTCCCAAACCTATACGATTTAGGAGATATTTGCCCGAAGACGGGCACCGCTATCTACGGCGCATGCGCCGTAGACAGCGGCGCGGAGGCGCACTGAGCGGGGCATTGTCGATGACGGCAATGCCGCGAGTCTCGGCTCCCGTGCGCATGCGCGGGAGTGACGTCATCACTGCTCCGGCGAATCACAGCGCCGGAGCAGCGAGACCCACGGAGACCCACGAAGAAGATGGACGCTCGGAACCACAGGGGACAGCGGTGACTTCGCTGGCTCCTGTGTCAGGTAAGTGACACATAATGGACTACTATGCGATGCATAGTAGTCCATTATGCTTTGCCTTTACAGGGAATGAAAGAGGAAGTAAACTCATCACGGTTTACTTCCTCTTTAAGTGTGCCCAAGCCCACCCACTTGTGTGACAATAGCGAATTAATATTCACAATTGTCTTCCTGCATCTCCTCCCGGCCAATCAGGAAGCCCCAGTTAGCCAAGGAGTCTTAGGACTCCCTGGCCAATCTTGACTTCCGGTTCGGCCAGGAGGAGATTGTCTCTCTGTGTGCTGCATCATGCATGGCAAGCATGCAAGCGGTCAGAGCGGCCCCTGCCTCCTAATGTAAGGCATATGATTGCATTCATGTCCGTCTCCTGGGGGGGGGGGGGGCTGAATCGCAACTGGAAAGAACTCCTGCTGGTGTAATCGTAGCCTACAGGTTCCAAAAAGAAAGTGGTTGTAAACCCTTACATGTGCCCAGTGAAGTGACTGGCCTCAGGTGATACACAAAGATGAATCAGACCCTCCTACATAAGATGTATCTGTTTCTCTGCAGTCTTCTCTACATCTGTTCAAAGTCCATCCAAAACTTACTTTATAAAACTTGTCTGAGCTGCCAGAAAAAAAAAGGGGGCGGAGAGATGAAATTATGCACTGCAGAGCTCATTGAGGAAAGTTCTGAGAGCTGATTGGAGGGAGGGGACACACCCCCCTTCACACAGCACACAGAAATAGAGCTGAGGCTGTCAATCAGCAGGAAGTCCCTCCCCTGTCACTATTTTTCTCTTGGTGTCAGGAAAACTTGTCAGAAGGGAGTCATGCTGATAGGAGAGGTAGGAAGCAGCACACAGAAATTACACTTAGCGCTCTGGATTGAGACAAGTTCAAGCTGCTCGTCCCTTTAAGCAGTACATATCCCAGACTGAAGCCTGCTTAAAGCAGAACTTCACTCCTTCAACCAACATGAGCTATTTTTAATCCTTAAAACGCTAGCATTAGTAAATAGATAGGAAGGCAGATTATATTTATGTATTTTAAACTTTTATTTACACCAGTTACTTCCTGGTTCCTGGCCTAAGCAAATGATGTGATATATCCCAGGAGTCTTCAGAAGGAGAGGAGGGGTTTTCTCAGCTAAGCACACCCTCCTACCTGCATGCCTGAGCTAAGGGAAGATGGATTCCAGGAAGTAAATGCTACATGAATGATCTGCCCTTACTCAAGATGACCACAGGTAGAAATGCTAGGGGGTGTTTTTCAAAATGATTTCTCAGCAAAATAAAGCATGAAGATACTGTATGGATGGAGGCGTTAACTTTGAATATTAAAAATGAAGTAAATTGTGTTTTTGGTTTGTGGTGCTCAGATGCTGTGTAGTTCTGCTTTAAGCCCGGGTTCACACTGATGCAGTGCGGGACACTGCATGTAATTCGCACAGGAATCACAGCACATTCCTATGCAAATTGCATGGGGTGTCTCTGGGGTGCGATTTGAGTCATGGATTTGTATGGCTTAAATCGCACTGCATTCGCTCCAAACTCACACAGGACCCTTTTTTGGTCCACGCCAGAATCGGATTGCATGGGTGTTCATACTCATGCAATCTGGACTCTGCAAATCGCACTGCGTTTTGCAAACCAATTGCAGGGTGTCGTTAACATACACTCTGCAACTGGTTCGCATTAACCGGTTGCGATTTTGATGCTGTGCGGACTCCGCAGTGAATTCGCACTGCATCCAGTAAAACCGAGGCTAAATCAATTGGCTTTCACAAAGACAATACAAGTGCTCGAGTAGCCAGTGCACTGGACACAGCTTATCAGTGAGCAAAGTTAAACATCAGGTTTGATCTGCACGTCAAAAGGTTTTTAACTTTTCCTATGGAAAGCTGGAAGCCATAAACGCTCTATATTGCTGATATTTTATCACAGCAGTTATCTGTGATGAATGAGGCTGAGGATGAATCAAGTCCAGGGCTCCCTCTAGTGGCTGATCTAAAATTTCTCTATATAATACTGAAATAAAAATATGGAAAGGCGAGCATGTAAACGTGTCAAACCAAACAGTAATAATAACTCAACCCAAGAGGTCACTTTAATACATCATGCTTTCCCTTTAAAGTAGTTCCAAAGTCAAAAAGTTTTGTTTATTTTTAACCTTAATGCCTTCTCTGCAATAAAGGGGTTGTAAAATCAGAAGGTTGGTTATCTTAATGCATTCAATCCATCAAGATAAAAAAGCCTTCTGTGTGTAGCAGCCCCCCTTGCCCCCACTAATACTTACATGAGCCCCATCTCTGTCCAGCGATGTCCACAAAGTGTCTCAGCCTTCCGGGACTCTCCCCTTCTGATTGGCTGAGACATAGCAGCAGCACCATTGGCTTTTGCTGATGTCAATCAAAGTCAGACAGCCAATCAGGAGATAGGGGGCAGGGGCCGCACCACAGATCTGTGTCTGAATAGACACGTGGAGCCGCAGCTCAGGTGGCCCCTTAGCAAGCTGCTTGCAGTGGGAACACTCAAAAGGAGGGAAGGGCCGGGAGCACAGAAGAAGGACCCCAGAAGAGAAGGATCCAGGCTGCTCTCTGCAAATCCACTGCAACAGAGTGTCAGGGCTGGGCGCTCAGCTGTCGGCTAATTGTCAGCTCCTATCTCTCCATAGTTACTCAGCTGTTGATGATCCTGCTTGTCAGTCCTGCCTACTTAAGCTATCCAGTCCAGAGGAGCTCTGCATTCGCCTTGGTCAACATCACAAGAAACTATCTCCCACGTTCCTGTTTAAAGACTGGCTTTGCTGACATCCCTTCCAGTTCCAGATCCTGCTTGCTGTTCTACTACATTGATCCCTAACTTCGGCTGCCTATCAGTCCCGCTTACTGAACTTTGGCTATGTTTTGACTACGTTTGTTCTTTTTACTTTTATTATTAAACAAGTGTGATTTAACTGTACTTCTGTCTCAGCCTGATTTCATGGTTTCTGACACAGAGCAAGTAAGTATAACATGTTTGTTATTTTTATAGAAAAAAAAAATTGACTTTACAATCACTTTAACCGCTTGAGATCCGCGCTATAGCCGAATGACGGCTACAGCGCGGACCTGCTTTGCTGGGACGACATCTATTGACGTCGTCCTGTGCACGAGCGGCCTGCGCGCCCCGCTCTGTGATCAGCGAGTCTATGAGACTCGCCTGATCACAGATCGGAGCAAAGGGTCGATCCCGACCCCTTACCACGTGATCAGCTGTCAGCCAATGACAGCTGATCATGTGATCACAACAGAGCCGATCACCGGCTGCCGTGAGAGGGACATCGGTCCCGATCACGGTGAGCTGGGGCCAGCGCAGTAGGTGCCCACCTGCCCCCTGCCAGTGCCACCTAAAATATGGCATAAAGTGACACCAATTAGTGCCCATAGTGCCACCCATCAGTGCCCATAGTGCCACCCATCAGTGCCCACAGTGCCACCCATCAGTGCCCACAGTGCCACCTATCAGTGCCCACAATCTGCCTCGCACACACAGTGCTGCACCTCAGTGCCACATATCCGTGCCCATCAGTGTCATGTACCAGTGCCCATCAGTGACGCCAATCAGTGCCCAGCAGTGCCACCTATCAGTGCCCATCAGTCCCATCTATCAGTGGTACCTATCAGTGCCCATCCGTGCCACCCATCCGTGCCAGCTATCAGTGCCCATCAGTCCCATCTATCAGTGGTACCTATCAGCGCCCATCCGTGCCACCCATCCGTGCCACCCATCAGTGCCCTCTAATCTGTGCCCATCTTTGCCCATCAGTGCTGCCTTATCTGTGCCCATCAGTACTGCCTTATTTGTGCCTATCGGTGCCACCTTATCTGTGCCTATTAGTGCCGTCTTAACTGTGCCTATCAGTGCCCACCAGCGCCGCCTCATTAGCGCATTTCAATGAAGGAGAAAAATTACCTGTTTGCAAAATTTTATAACAAACTATTAAACATGATTTAAAAAAATTTTTTATTTTGCATTTTTTTTGTTTGTTTAGCAAAAAATAAAACTCCCAGCTGTAATTAAATACCACCAAAAGAAAGCTCTATTTGTGGGAAAAAAATGATGAAAATTAAATGTGGGTACAGTGTTGTATGACCGCATAATTGTCATTCAAAGTGCATCAGCACTGAAAGCTGAAAATTGGTCTGGGCAGGAGGGGGGTTTAAGTGCCCAGTAAGCAAGTGGTTAAGGTAAATAAAACCATAAAACGTCCCGCTACTTACACTTACCTGACTCCTCTTATAATCCAATGCTGTCCCAGCTGCAGCACCACTCTTCCCTCTTCCTGGTCTCAAAGGAGACAGAGGCAGCAGCTGGAGCCATATGAGGAGTGAGAGGGGTGGGGCTTACCAGCACTGTGTGTGTTTATGGATGCACACATCAAGGATCAGGAGCATGCACACAAGGGTGCCCGTCAGCACATGGCTTGCTGAAGGGGCACTTGCAGGAAGGAGGAGCAGAGAGTGCCAGTGGAGGACTCCAGAAGAGGTGGCAAGGGATCATTCTGTAAGTATACCATCTTTTTATTTTATAGACGAAAATGTAGTGCTCACACAATGCCAGGAAGCATCCCTTATAATTATGCACACCTCTTGATCGTTCCAAAATGTGTTCTCCGTGAATTTGCTCAGCACTGACAGGGGGCTGCAAGCTCCCCCATGGGCAATCTGAAATCTTTGTTCTTTCTAAACACATCTAAATTCTACCTAATGCCATCAAGCTGTAAGGTGCATTAAAAGGACTTTTATACCTAATCTAAATGGTACTGTTTCCTGGAATGTCATAACAGGTCACTCAACGTGTCTATCCATTGCCTCGAGTTTCTGTTTAATCAGCGTAAGCCTTCTTGTGTAATAGGTATACATTTCCTACTATCACTGCTCTGTAGTGGAGCAAACTACGAAATACGGTAACATTTTCCTCTACAGAACAAGCAGGAAAGGACTTTACCACAACCTCAGCGTGTTCTAGAGCAAAGATGCCTTCACAAGCCTCTCAATATGTAACATTATCTCACAGCTTGCGGCTAAGGAAATGGGTTTGTTAAGAGAAGGGTCTTCTCTAAATGTGGGATCTTTTTCATGCTGCCAGGTCCCGCAGGGCCTCTTTCCTTCCATTTCAATTGCTCCATCCATAACAACGTCTACAAGACAATGTACACTTACAGTCCAGCAGACAGCACAAAGTTTATAAAACCTGAACTTCCTTTAACATGAGCCAAAGATGTTGGAGGGGTGGCTGTTCTGTGTTAAATGAAAGATCAGCTTTAAAGTAATTATAATGTTTTTTGTTAGTTTTTTTTAATACCAAAAATGTCATACCTACCTGCTCTGTGAAATGGTTTTACACAAAGCAGCCCTGATCCTCTTCTTTTTGGGTCCCAATGCTGGCACTGTGGGCTCCTCCTCTTCTCCGTGTACCACTATAGAAAGCTGCTTCCTATAGTGGCACAAGTGCTGCTTTGATCCCAAGCTGTGCTCTGTGTGCCTATTGACACACACGGGCTCGGCCCCATCCCCTCCCTACCTGATTTGTTTGACAGCAGCAGAAACCAATGGCTCCTGCTAGAGATATAGAGAGCAGCACCCACTACTCTAGGGCACAGTGCTGGATTGAGGTCAGACTCAAGAAGGTATTTGGAGAGACTGTGGGGAAGCTGCCAATAGAAGTTTCTTTTTATCTTCATGTAGAGACCGCATTGGGGGGGAACCCTTCAGCCTTCACAACCACATTAAAGCCCATCTCTGGAGAAAAGAAAAATCCTTCTTTGCAGTGAGGCTGTCACTACACTGCAAGGGTTAAATGCTTGCTTAGGTCTAGGGGGTCACAAAAAGCAGTTTTACTTACTCAATCCTCCCCTCCCTGGCAGTCGGCACTCTCTGCTTCTCTCCAATGCTCTGGCGTGGATGGTTCCTCAAGTAGGCTGGTGCCTACCTAAAGCAGTTGTAAACTTTAAGTATCCCTCTATAGTGTGTACTTGTCTAATCAAGAGCACTAAGTGTCTGGTGCTTCGTTCCTCTGCTATTAGCATTAGTCACTCCTTAAAAGTTTTCCTGACACCAAGAGAAAAAAAGTTGACAGGGAAGGGACCTCTAGCTCATTAGGCAGCCCCAGCTCTGTTCCTGTGTGGTGGGGGTGTCCCTCCCCTCCAATCAGCTCTCAGAGCTCTCCTCACTGAGCTTTCTGCTTTCTGACCCCTTTTTTCTGACAGCTCAGACAAGCTTTACAGATTCTGAAATTTATATAAATAGGTAAAACGTATGTAAGAGGATTTGTTTCATCTCTGTGTATCACCTGAGGCCAATCACTTCATTGGATATATGTAAGGGTTTACAATCACGTTAAGCGATTTGTTAACTCTGTTTTGTTAACTGTTGTCTGGTGAAGCAGGGGTTACAATTCTCTACGTAGTCATGTCTTTCCCTGGGCGTGACTCACTTCCTGTTTTAGAGGGGATATATACAGGGGATGATCAGCCTTGTGGTGCAGTCCAGCATGGGAAGGGTTGCCAGCAGTGTCACTCTTTAATGGGACCTGATCGCTGGAAACCACTCTGATGGCCTTTCAGCATTATTGCAGGGATGGACTTATTAAAGCGGGAGTCCACCGGGACTCCGCGTTTTTTTTTTTTTTTTAAAAGCCAGCAGCTACAAATACTGCAGCTGCTGACTTTTAAAATAGTGACACTTACCTGTCCAGCGCGCCCGCGATGTCGGCACCCGAAGCCGATCTCTAGGTCGCCTGTCGGGTCCTGCCGCCGCCATCTTGGGTATGGGAATCAGGAAATGGAGCCTTTCGGCTTCATTTCCCGGTTCCCTACTGCGCATGCGCGAATCGCGCTGCGCAATAAGGACGCTCCCCGCTGCCTCTGGGATCTGTGTGTTTCCCAGCAGGCAGCGGGGCACTTGCGGGAAGGGGCGGGCACTTGCGGAAAGGGGCGTAAGTTAGGCCCCTTTCCGCAGAGAGCTATCCCGGAAGTGGGTGCAGTTACCTGGATTATCCAGGTAACTGCACCCCTCCCCCCCCCGAAAGGTGCCGATTGTGGCACCGGAGGGGGGGAGGGTTCCGATGAGCGGAAGGTCCACTTTAGGGTGGACCTCCGCTTTAAGTTAAAAGGTATGGGCAGCACTAGAGGGGCATAGCACAGCCAATCATAAAGTACAGCCAAATGTACAGTACAGTGATGCATCTTAACAACAGTGATATGTATTGCAATTTTATGTGAACTACCTCAAGATGTAATTGGGGTTTTCTTCAGTAAACTATGTTCTAGCGTAAGAGAAGAAGTTGCATTGTTACATAGTAGGTGAGGTTGAAAAAAGACACAAGTCCATCAAGTCCAACCTATGTGTGTGATTATATGTCAGTATTACATTGTATATCCCTGTATGTTGCGGATACTATTAGATTCAGGTGCTTATCTAATAGTTTTTTGAAACTATTGATGCTCCCTGCTGAGACCACCATCTGTGGAAGGGAATTCCACATCCTGGCCGCTCTTGCAGTAGAGAACCTTCTATGTAGTTTAAGGTTAAACCTCTTTTCTACTAATTTTAATGAGTGGCCACATGTTAAACTCCCTTCCAATTTTTTTTTTATCCCTACCAGTACAGTATTTATAAATTGAAATCATATACCCTCTCAAGCATCTCTTCTCCAGAAAGAATAAGTTCAGTGTTCACAACCTTTTTTCATAACTAATATCCTCCAGACCCTTTATTAGCTTAGTTGCCCTTCTTTGTACTCGCTCCATTTCTAGTACATCCTTCCTGAGGACTGGTGCTCAAAACTGGACAGCATACTCTAGGTACGGCCAGACCAGAGTCATGTAGAGTGGGAGAATTATCGTTTTATCTCTGGAGTTGATCCCCTTTTTAATGCATGCCAATATTCTATTTGATTTGTTAGCAGCAGCTTGGCATTGCATGCCATTGCTGAGCCTATCATCTACTAGGACCCCCAGGTCCTTTTCCATCCTAGATTCCCCCAGAGGTTCTCCCCCCAGGGTATACATTGCAATCATATTTTTGCCACCCAAATGCATTGTTTTAAATTTTTTCTACATTAAACCTCATTTGCCATGTAGTCGTCCACCCCGTTAATTTGTTCAGATCATTTTGCAAGGTTTCCGCATCCTGCGGAGAAGTTATTGCCCTGCTTAGCTTAGTATCATCTGCAAATACAGAAATTAGACTGTTTACCCCATCCTCCAGGTTGTTTATGAACAAAATAAATAGGATTGGTCCCAGCACAGAACCCCACTACCCACCCCTGACCATTCCGAGTACTCTCCATTTATCACTACCATCTGAACTCGCCCTTGTAGCCAGTTTTCAATCCATGTACTCACCCTATGGTCCATGCCAACAGACCTTATTTTATACAGTAAACGTTTATGGGGAACTGTGTCAAATGCTTTTCCAAAATCCAGATACACCACGTCTATGGGCCTTACTTTATCTAGATGGAAACTCCTCATAGAAGATTAATAGATTGGTTTGGCAATAATGACTCTTCATGAATTCATGCTGATTACTGCTAATGATACTGTTCTCGCTACTAAAATCTTGTATATAGTCCCTTATCATCCCCTCCAAGAGCTTGCATACTATTGATGTTAGGCTAACTGGTCTAATTCCCAGGGATGTATTTTGGGCCCTTTTTAAATATTGGTGCTACATTGGCTTTTCTCCAATCACCTGGTACTATTCCAGTCAGTAGACTGTCAGTAGAAATTAGGAACAATGGTCTGGCAATTACTTGATTGATTTTCCTGAACAGTGAGTCATAGCCATGCTAACCCTCTGGGCTAAGAATTAGGGAATTAACAACAAGTTAACTCTTGATAGTGAGAGAAGAGTGTAACAAAAATGAGAACCAGCCAGCATGAAGGAAGCAGTGGAGATGGCTGGTGGCAGAGGTTCTAGCGAGGGGGCAGCTTACTATTTCATGCACCTGACTTAGTGGAAAGGTCTTCATGTTGGAGCCCACTGCAGTACAGAACCCTCTTAGGGACCAGGCCTGCGAGCCATGGTGTGCCTTGGGAGAGGAAGTATGGTGTCTTCCCTCTGTGTCTATAAACAGAACATAATTAATGATGCAATACAAGCTGGTGGAGTTAAGTGCATGCCTAGCTCCATTTTCTCAAGATGAACTTTAGTTATGTATAGCGACAGATAGGAACAGACCATATCACCTGCTGAAGACAGATATAGTCCTTTCAAATATGTTTGTGGGGCTCTCAAGTGTAATGTTGATTCCGCTCTGCGAGTGTCATCAACCTACATTGAAGCTGAGTCAAGGTATATTGTAATGGCTTGTGGTACTTCCCTGTAGCCCCTAAGGTGTGACCTGCTAATACAATGCAATGGGCTCTGCATTAGACTTGATGATATCAGAGGACCTGCAGCCTACATAACATAGGAAAGAATCAGCTGCAGGAATCAACTTTACAGCCTGGAGGAAGCCTGTGGGAGAGAAAGATCAAGTATAAGAGATTTTTGCACCCCTAAACCTAAGCAAAGTCTTGGGGCTGCCCCACTGCAAGATAACACTCACAATTTTCCTGCAGTTCAGTTTTTACCCAATATTCTGTGCTCTCCCGTCTCCGAAACTTAAATACAAAGAGTATAGCACATTCCATACAGACGTTAAACCCAGTCATAAGAGGGTGCTGTGGTAAAATGGAAGATGGCACTGCCAAAGCAAGGTTCAGGTCTTTCTTCTTTTAGTGACATTAAAGTGTCCTGTTTGTTTCTCTAAATATGGTGTGATGGTGATATCTTGGATTGGACTATCTCTCTGAATTTTACAATAGCTTGCCCAACCTTGGCTCATTTGGTGAGAAATCTGCTCAAACATCAAATGAGAGAGGATTGGAAATCCAGTGAGATTATTACTGCCTTTGAACATGTATGAAGTTACTCTACAACCACTTTTAGGATACCCCCCAAAACATACCAACATTCGGTTAACTATGATATTACAGTGACTCTTCTCTCCACTGGGGATCTGCTATTTCGCAGCAGAATAAAAGGGTCAGGGCTTTGCACTGGGAGGGATCACTTACGACTTGGCCAGAAAGAAAGATCTAGTGCATATTATAACCCTTGAATCCAAGTCGGCTCTATATGAAGCTTAAAACTGATACTTATGCATTACACTACCTGTCCAGGTTGAATATAACAGTACCTTTTCAACAGAATTGGTTTCTCCCTCTTAACTGTGTGAGAAGAACATGGGATTGTGGGTAAATCTTATATACATAAACACATGATTTTTCCTTGTAGTTAAGATGGCTGGACTGGAAGGGAGCATTTGTCTTTTAGACACATGCCCCTTCTATGACACTGCAGTGAGAAGCGTGCCTCCACTGCAGCATTTTTATTGGATAGCTGGGACCAGGGCAGGATTTAGGGTGGTGGGGGCCCCTGGGCTTGAGTCACTTTTGGGCCCTACCTTCTATACATTACCATATTTATCGGCGCATAACACGCACCTCAAGTTTAGGAGGGAAGCTTAAGGAAAAAACTTACATTTAAATGCCCATCAATGCAGCCTTATCCGTGTCCATCTGCAGCCTTGCCCATCCATCTGCAGCCTTGTCCAGTGTCATTTGCAGCCTTGTCAGTGTAGCCTTGTCATTTGTAGCCTTGTCTTTGCAGTCTTGAAGTTTAAAAATGGCACCGCGGAGATACAGAGTCCTGTGTATCTTGGTGGCTCTCGGGTCCTCACGGAGTCCCGAGCGGAGCCAAGAGTAACCTGGTGTACTCGGCTCAGCTTACAGTCACACCCAGTTCCTGTATTATGTCCATCGTAGGGCGGGACTGGGCGTGACTGTGAGCGGAGCCGAGCCGAGTTCACTCGGCTATGTATCTCAGTGGGGCCCACGGGGCCCCCTGTTGGGTGGGGCCCATGGGCTTGAGCCCAGTCAAGCCCAATGGTAAGTCCAGCCCTGGCTGGGACCAATGGTACTTTACCATTGGTCTTTTTATTGGATAGCTGGGATCAATGGTACTTTACCATTGGTCTTTTTATTGGATAGCTGGGACCAATGGTACTTTACCATTGGTCCAAGACTCCAAGCTATTCATTGAGCTCAATGCATCTGACAAGAATTGAGAGGCACTGCAAGCTCATCCTCTCGGTCTGCTGCAAACAGTGTGTCAGGTATTTAAAGTGGCTGCTCTGTATTTAGCTTCAGACAGGCTGCGCAAGGAGCCCCATATCTCTGGAACCATAGGTCGTAGGAGTACCAGTGGTGGGGTAGGACTTAGGCTGCATACCCCACAAATTTGGGATCTCTGTGACCCCAGGTCGCGGAGCTTTGACTCTTGAAGCGCGATTTAAAAAAAAATGTTTGTAATGTTCATGACAGGTGAGGCCATGCATCCCCTGACTGCATGTCCCTCCATCTCACCATGCTGACCATTCTTTCCAAAGCACCTGCGCAAATTGCCTTACCTTGAATTGGTTTGTGCAGTTCATATGTCATGGCTTATTAGGTGGTATGCAATGTTATTAAATTTGCAATAACATGTAAAATGAGTCCCTGTATATGTATACATTATATTTTGGTTATGGTGCATGTATTCCTAAAACAAAGTGTTGGAATTTTGCTTTAACAACCTGAACAGTCTACACATGAGGGGGTTGATTTACTAAAGGCAAATAGACTGTGTACTTTGCAAGTGTAGTTGCTCCAGGGCTTAGTAAATGAGGTGAAGCTTCAGTTTGCAAAGAATACCCAATCACAAGGAAGGAAATACAATAAAAAATAAAAAATAAAATAATTTTTGCTTGCACATGATTGGATGATAGAAGTCAGCGGGTCTTCTGCTCATTTACTAAGCTCTGTAGCAACTGTACTTGCACAGTGCACAGGCTATTTGTCTTTAGTAAATCAACCTGAAGTAATTTCTTTTTTTTTCATCAAGAAAAACTTTATTTCATCTCCATTTTGAACATCCTATTATTTTCCATAACTGCAGTGTATTTAATAGCGGACATTCTCCCAAGGGATAGGCACTTTTTCATTAAGCGGGGACCGGCTCATTTGTTCATTTACATGCAGCTCTTCACAATACATGAACGAGAAATCTATGGGGTATTGAAATCTCTGCATTTAATCTATGAAGGACTATTATGCCAAAGCATTAAAAAGACATCAGCAACTGTAACCAATTTGTATGTCTCCAGGGTCAGTGTAACAATCAAGTCTTTGCAGAGCTACAGAAAGGGTTAAAAACGTCATTGAATATGATTCTTTCGGTTGACCCCCCTTCTATGTAAATACATTCCAGTCATGTGACTAGTTTTACCGTATGACCTCTAGAGATGAATAACTTGGCATTTAAAGAGAACATTTTTTTATGGACAGTGCATATACCACTTTATAATATCAAACGATTATTTTGTGCACACTGTTCTGGATCTGGGTTAGTAGCACACTTTTGGTAGCACTGGCAGCAACATAATCATCTCTTTAAGAGTAGATTTAGACGTGTGTCTAAATTTCCCTAACTCTGAAGCCCGATTCGCATGTGGACTCGTGCTCCCATAGGCCTGTTTTAACGTAATTTTTGCAGGACTACTGCACTAACTTGCATGCTTGCACGTGTAGCGTTCGGCAGGCTCGCTGACCCCCCTCTCCCCCTTCCCCCCCCGATTACTAAATGTCGGGTTAACTTTGCAATCATTGCAGCTGCGGGATGTAAACATCTCCCTCCGCTGCCTATTGCAGCTTAAGGGGGGGGGGGGGGGGGGGGGCGGTTGGCGGGGCATATCATACAGTTACATACAGTTACATAGTAGGTGAGGTTGAAAAAAGACACAAGTCCATCAAGTCTTACCTATGTGTGTGATTATATGTCAGTATTACATTGTATATCCCTGTATGTTGTGGTCGTTCAGGTGCTTATCTAATCGTTTTTTGAAACTATAAATGCTCCCCATTGATACCATGTGTCTTGTTAAACTCCCTTCTGCAAAAATTTTTATCCCTACAGTGCCAGTACAGTATTTATAAATTGAAATAATATTCCCTCTTAAGCGTCTCTTCTCCAAAGAGAATAAATTCAGTGCTCGCAACCTTTCCTCATAACTAATATCCTCCAGACCCTTTATTAGCTTTGTTGCCCTTCTTTGTACTCACTCCACTTCCAGTACATCCTTCCTGAGAACTGGTGCCAGCAAACTCTAGGTGCGGCCGGACCAGAGTCTTGTAGAGTGGGAGAATTATTTTATCTCTGGAGTTGATCCCCTTTTTAATGCATGCCAATATTGTGTTTGCTTTGTTAGCAACAGCTTGGCATTTCCGCCCTCACACCTGTGTATCACCACTGTGCTTACACTGAAAAACAAAAAAAAAACAAAAAAAATTGCTGCCACTCTAAATAAATAATAATGTATAAAAAATCCTACCAAGCAGTGTAGAATGAGCGCCGCTCATTCTACACTGCTTGGTAGCAGCTTGGCATTGCATGCCATTGCTGAGCCTATCATCTACTAGGACCCCCAGGTCCTTTTCCGTCCTAGATTCCCCCAGAGGTTCTCCCCCAGTGTATATATTGCATTTATATTTTTACCACCCAAATGCATTATTTGACATTTTTCTAAATTAAACTTCATTTGCCATGTAGTTGCCCACCCCATTAATTTGTTCAGATCTTTTTGCAAGGTTTCCACATCCTGCAGAGAAATTATTGCCCTGCTTAGCTTAATATTGTCTGCAAATACAAAGATTGAACTGTTTCCCCCATTCTCCAGGTCTTTTATGAACAAATTAAATAGGATTGGTCCCAGCACAGAACCCTGGGGGACCCCACTACCCATTCTTACCCATTCCGAGTACTCCCCGTTTTTTCACCACCCTCTGAACTCGCCTTTGTAGGCAGTTTTCAATCCATCTACTCACCCTATGGTCCATGCCAACGAACCTTATTTTGTACAGTAAACGTTAATGGAGAACTGTGCCAAATGCTTTTGCAAAATTCAGATACATCACATCTATGGGCCTTCCTTTATCTCTATGGAAACTCACCTCCTCATAGAAGTTTAATAATGTCCTTCTAAGTCCTTGTACACACGGTCGGGCATTTCGACATCCAAATCCGTTGGATTTTGTCCGTCGGATTTTGTCCGAAACTGTTGCATACACATGGTCGGACAAAGTTGTCGGAAACAGAACGTGATGACGTTATTTCGTTACGACTATGTTCACGCTAGTAGCCAATAGCTTTGGTGTAGGAATTTGATCTGAGCATGCGTGGCAGGAATTCTCTACACATCGGAGCATTTTGTCTGAAAATTTTACCAACAAGTTGGGAAACTTGGTCCGTCGGATACTCCGACGGAAACAGTCCGATGGAGGCCACACACAGTCGGAATATCCGACAAAACGGTCCAATCGGACACATTCCGTCGGAATCTCCGACCGTGTGTACAAGGGCTTAGAGTCAGAGGAAAAGTCCATTATGAGAGTGAAGGTCTACCTTAAATGATGGTACAAAGACATGCACAAGTACTTATACTAGTTTATATGGGTTATGGAAGTAATATTTGCACAAGGTTATTTCATAATGGGCATAGTGATACATGTAATGGTTATACTGATGTGTGTGTGTCATAGTGCTAGACTGATAGAAATGTAAGTTGGTTTTGATAGAATTACTGTAAAGTGTTTTTTTCTTCAAAGAAACAGGTCTATGGTTGAAGTATAGTATAGCTGGACCCTGTTCTGCTCCTAGGCTGCTATGTCTCTGATAACGACAAACAAGGCACTTGCCAGATGGAAAATACTTGGATGTGTACCGAGGAGCACCTGGTACAAAAATAAATCTTACTTGAATGACTTTTTGGAACATATAGTAGTTAAAAGCATCAAATACAACCAAAGTGTTTCAGGGGGAAAAACCTCCCTCTTCTTCAGAGTGTGAGAAGTTGATGTTAAAAAAAATCATTAAAGAATGCACTAGGGGACCTATGTTAAGGCTTGACGAAGACTACCATCTGCTGTCAGCAGCCAACACTTCTGCCTTGCATAACTAGAGTCAATGGTTCAAATTCCAACCAGGACAGTACATGTATGGAGTTTGTATGCTCTCCCTGTCCTTGCATGGGTTTCCTCCCACACTCCAAGTACATGCTGGTAGGTTAATTGGCTCCGGTCTAAATTATCCCTAGTATGTGTATGTATGCATAAGAGGTATCAACCTTGGATTGTAAACTCCTGAGGGCAGGGACTGATGTGAATGTTATATATAGGAAAAGCACTACACAAATTGTTGTCACTATATCTGTAATAAATTAAAGTGAAAATGTTATCTTATGAAAAAAAAAAACATGGCAGTTGTTCATTGTGCACAGTACTGTAGCAAACAAAGTTGCCCAGTTAGGGTCTAAATCCACTTAAAAAAAATAAAAATAAAATAAATAGCTACATGTAACTATTAATAATGCAATAAAACATGCCATGTGTGTATTAGCTGGTAAATTGGAGGAAACTACTGTATTTGGCTGAGACGGTTTCTAAATTGGTAATAGCTGATAGAGTGTGTGTGCTGATGGTGGGAGGCTAGTCACAGAGGACTGATAAAATGTTCTGATGGGGAATGAGGGAGTTAGTCTGTTTTTAAAAATTGAGATTATTGGTTTCCTCTGGAAAGAAGGGGAAGTCCTAATTGGCCATGAAGTGAATATAAACTGCTAATGGAATCTACTATAACACTATATACTCTAAAGCTACACCATGGTGTAGGTTTCCATTATGAAATTCAAATTTTACGGCAGAGCTAAGTGTTTTAGCTGCAGTTAAATGAGACTGGAATGGCTATTAATCCTTGACTTTGCATGAGCCAAAGAAGTAGTGCAAGCCTTAAAGAGGGATTTCACTGTAAAAAAAAAAAAATATATTAAAAGCCAGCAGCTACAAATACTGCAGCTGCTGACTTTTAATAAATTGACACTCACCTGTCCCAGGGTCCAGCGATATCGGCAGCCAAGGCTGATCGATCGTTCAGCTCTCGGCTGCTGCCGCCTCCATTCTAGGTGAGGGAATCAGGAAGTGAAGCGTTGCGGCTTCACTTCCCAGTTCCCTACTGCGCATGTGCGAGTCATGCATCGCAATAGGAATGGTCTGCACTGTCTCTGGGACCCGTGTGTGTCCCAGCAGACAGCGCGCCGGGACAGGAAGAGGCATAGACTTCCGTGGGAGCAAATACCTGTCTTAGACAGGTATCTGCACCCCCCTCCCCCTGAAAGGTGCCAACTGTGACACCGGAGGGGGGGAGGGTTCCGATGAGCGGAAGTTCCACTTTAGGGTAGAACCCCGCTTTAACCATATACTGTATATTATGCAAACCATAAAAAGGATGCATTGGTTCCCATCAATTTTTAGTGGATGAATTCATGATTGAACAATAATGAGTATTTGGAAAAGAAGAAGGCAAGAGTGGTGTTGCCTGTGGTGTGGAAAATATTCTTTTTTTTTAAAGAATATCTAAAGCCCAAACTTTTTAAAATGATAATCTGAGGGCTGTAACTCATTAAGCTTCTCTGTGTTTAAGTTCCACCTTTTGAAAGTAAGGCCCCACTCACACAACCATTCTGATCAGTTCTGCCATTTTTCAGGTGGACCTGATCATACGGTCCATTCATCTCTATGGACCGGCAGGTGTAAACTTGTGTCCGTTTGCAAATGCCACCCTCTAATCTGATTTGGTCCACTAAAAACAAATGGAGAGGAATCTCTTATGGCTAGGCAGATCTGAAATGGACAGGTGTAAACTGATAGGGGAGTCCATTACATCCGGCCACCCATAGAGCAGAGCGGTCTGTATCAGCTCTGCATAAACTAAAATGGACAGGGACCTGATGTTTTCAGTGGGGCCACCCCACAATCATTTTTATTTAGGTTACATTTATAGGTATTTTTACTTAACTTACATATGGAGGGAAGAGGAGAGCATCAGCTGCATGGGGAGCGAGGGGTAGGGTAGCCAAAATTGCTTTTTACCAGTACAGTAGTCAAAGTGGGCCTTGAAACATTGTAGTTCAAGGGAGCCCCACTACAAGGATAGCTTTAAATGTTCCCCAGAGTTCAACTTTAAATACACCAATGCAGCAGAAAAGTGCTCCTGGAAATGTTTTAAAAGCTGGCAACTATAGTTAGATTTTTAAATCACACATTCCATATAATGTATGTGCATATAAATATAATTTTATTTAACAAATGCCTTTTGTTATCACTAACTTTACCCACATCTCTGTAAAAAAAAAATGTTGAAGGACAATCAGGAATGGAAAAAACAGCACAAAAACAAGCAGCACATACAAAGCAGAGGAGACAAAACCCCAAGAGAGAAAGCTGGGCTCGGATGCTACCTCCAATCCAGGCTGATGACATCTCACACTATTAAATAAAACTGAACAGCACAATACAAATTGGTGACCATAGCTGTCAGGAGCAATCGGTATTACAAAAATTGCATTAGGAATGAGGATTCACCAAGACTCAATTTTATTTTTAAAAAAATGTTTTGTCTGGTGACCTTGGGTATTTTCCTTCAGAAAATGGAAGGAGCGAGCAAGATCTGTGGGTGAAATCAGAGCCAATGATTTGCTACTTGACTTTAATATACTATATCATAAAGGAGATGTACACTTCTTGTCTAGTGCTGCATCTTTGACACAAAGCATCTTAAGGATCACTTTTTTTTTACTGAAAACATGACAAAAAGCATTATTTAGTGCAACAATTTATATAGGGAACATTGGATTACACAGATGTTCATACAACATGGCGTCTGCCTTGTGTCATATAGACAAGCTGAGAACATAGCTTTTTTTTTTTTTTTAAACATTCAAGGGCACGATTTAATTTAGCTCTTTTGTGGAGGACAATGGGACATTATATAACCAGCTAGGATGGGTTTATTAAATGGAATATTCAAGGACTGGTCTGCCTATGGACAATAATATATATAAAAGGGAGGAGAACAATTCCTCTGAAGGAATTTTGTCAGGAGAGAAATACATAGGATTGGCCATTGATAGCCACCTACCATGCTGATCACCTAACTCCAGAACTTTCTAAGCCACTGACCAGGAACAAATATGGTGACTTGGATCTTGGCCTATTTTATCATAATCTAATTCATGGAGCTAAGGCAGCTCACCAGGAAGCCTCGGGGAGCACCCCAGAAGAAATCGAAATGTGTAAAAACACAAAGTAAATACCACCCGAATTGCCGGAGGGTTCCCAAAATCCAAGTTTATTGGTTCTTAGTAGAGATGACACAAGATGTTACAGCCAACTTGTTTTGGAGTTGCTAGAGTTCACCTCCATCAGAGTTTTCAAAGCTATATAAATATGGAAAGCAGGACTCTTGCAACAAATTCAGGGACTTATTAACGGTGAGATATATACAGTAAGCCCTTGTACAGACGGTCGGAGATTCCGTCGGAATGTGTCCGATCGGATCGTTTTGTCGGATATTCCGACTGTGTGTGGTCTGCATCGGACTGTTTCCATCGGAATATCCGTCGGACCAACTTTTCCAACTTGCCGGAAATATTTTCAGACAAAATGCTCCGTTCGGACATACTCCGATCATGTGTAGAGAATTCCGATCGGACAAAGTGCCATGCATGCTCAGATCAAATTCCTACATCAAAGCTATTGGCTACTAGCCTGAACGTAGTCCCATCGTAACAAAATAACGTCATCACGTCGGATTTTCCGACAACTTCGTCGGACCGTGTGTATGCAACAGTTTCGGACAAAATCCGACGGGTTAAGTGTTGCAGCATTAAAGCAGTGCGAGTAATCAAACCCAGACAAAGATTCTAAAATCCTATCCAAAACTAAAAGAAAAGCATTTTCATAAGGAGTTCAACCATGACGGCCCCCTTATTTCTCTTATGAAATGTTTTTTTCTTAAAATAGATGATAAACGTGTAAAAGCTTTTATTTTTATATATACTACAGAACATTTAATAACAAGCTTGAAAAGCTGGATGCAATAGTGCTTGAACTAGTCAGCCAAACATGTTTTAATCAATCATTTCAGTGTCTGGAAGGGCTAGCCTACTCAAGATGGCCTTTTCGGTATTTAGTAGATGCTGGACAGTTAAACTAATTGACACTTTTTTTATATCTCTCATTGACTCATTTGATGGAATATTTGTGATTCCTTGGGGAGTTACCGGGTCTAAACACCTGCTGTGGCCATTATGAGTGTTTTCACCTCTCTCTGTTCATTTTATTTCATTTATTTTATAATATAGAAAATATACTTAGACCAAACAGAACTGGACCAGAACACCTAAAACTCCTAGGAGGGAACAGAGTCAGAAATTATGGAAGGAAGATATCTTTACTGCATGGGAGGTCAATTTTGGGTTACCCTCTAGAACAGTGGTTCTCCACCTTACTAGTGCCGGGACCCCTTGATAAAATTTCCCAAGTGGTGGGGACCCATAACAGTAAAATGTTCTTAGCGTGTCAGCATCCAAGGCAAGACAAGTAATTTGCACCCTTTAACCCACTGACATTTAGCGCTCCCTGAGTCCCTTCCACTTGTACAGTATTAAAACCCCTTATGGTAGATTTTAGGATTTACCACTCTCTCTTTGTTCTTTCTTTCACTTTTATCTCTATCTATCCTAATTTCTTGTTATTTTTCCTCCATCCCTCTCTCTAGCCACCATTCTTGTTCTTTCTCTTATTCTTTCTCTCCCTTTTTCTTTGTTCATCCCCCTCTTTTCCTCTCCCTTCCATGTATTCTCTATTTTTATTCCTTCTCTTACTCCTTGGTGGGGGATGGGAGGAATGGGATGAGTGGCAGTGCTGGCGGGGGGTGGGATCAGTGGCAGTGCTGGGGGAGGGAGTTCTGATCAGCCAACTTAGGTGCTCTTGATCAAGGTCATCTGCTGATCTGAACTGTAGTGGGGACTTTTAATGGCAATTCTAATCACAGTTAGTGTTACTCCTGCTTCACTGTGTCTCCAGCTTTGTTGTGTCTCGCAGCAGTCACACCTTATGCCGAAATCAGGAGATAGGGTCTCCTCCAGCTCCTCCCACTTCACATTCCTCACCAGTCAGCTGACCTCTAGTCTCTGCCCCCCAGCCATTCCAGTGAACTAAATGGGTGGCTGCGAAGAGGCTGAGTGGTCGGCTGCGGCCTCCAGGAATATCCCAGCTGGGAGGCCACAGGCTTCAGGGACAGCCCTGCTGGGCGGCCGCAAAAAGGCTGGGAGAGCGGCGTGGGCTTCAGGAACTGCCGAGGATTCGGTAACCGCTGGCAAATGGTCATTCGACCCCCGAGGGAGTTCTGACTCCCAGGTTGAGAACCACTGCTCTAGAAGGACCTACCTGATGCCTGTCAAGTATAGTTTAAAGACTATCCCTGGGCAAAACTTAACTCTCCCTCCTTTCACCCCTCCAGAATTTTATAATACCTTGTGAGGCAATTTTATACTCACCATCCCTTCCATATCCCTCACTGGTACTGTTTTCTAGGTGCAGGGAGCTGTAATGTAATGATCTGGCTGGTCAGCGCCAGTCCCCTCATGCTGACATCATCATTTCAGACAGTCTTTTGTATACTTGAAGGGCCCTGACTATAGACAGCCAGAAAGTGCTCACATTACTCAAACGGTGATATGGACACCTTTAGAAGATGCCCAGAAAAAGGACATATGGGCGGCGGTGGGGCACGCAAAAAAATGTTTTGCCTCCCCCTTACCCCGGCCCCCCATGGGAATTCCATCTTTACAGCCTGACAGGGCTGTACATATGCTGCGGTTGTGATGCTTTGCTTTGCAGCCACAGCATTTTTAATTTGGGCTATAACACTACAGGAACAGGATTTTTGTGGGTGTGTGGTCCTGTTACATAATAAAATAGATATAGAAAAGCTAGCAGATACAAAGCCTAGTATACATTTTATATTTTTTTGCAGATATGGAAACTGATTTTGCAAAGATTTCAAATCTTCATCAAAGACACAACACCTGGAGTGGAATATACAAATGTGGATTATCTCTACTGATTGTCTATGCACTGTCTGTCTGCTTCTTGGGCTAAAATTCTGAAAATTCACCAGTGAAACTTTGGACAGAGTTGGCAAGAAGGAATCTAGCTCCTTGACAAGCTAAAAAAACAACTTGTAGTTCAGACACATGTGTTCTCTGACTATTTCTGGCACTGACTTTGGTAGACAGTGTAGACCCATCTGTTTTTCAACAATCCCTATTAGAAACCTATAACTGGCCCATAGCATGAAGCATTTTTATACTACCAGACTTTTCACTTGGCCATGCAAATATATTTAACTCTGTCTTTCCATAAACTGTGTAGTGCACAAGACACGCAACAATTAGAGGGTTGAGCAATGCAAATCTAAGTAATTGGACTGTATATGCATGGCTTGATACCAACAAGTCTGGGGATTATGGTCATTGGGGAAAATACTTTTCATTCAATAAAGACACACTTATGAACATAATAATTACTTCTAATACACAGTAATTTGTCAATGTAGCAGGAAATCTTTTCAACCAATCAGAAAATTGCAAAAGGGAAGATTCAGATGCCATAACTGCAAAAAGTTGACCATCATGGAGAGACAGCATTCCAGATGACAACACTGTTGAAGCAGAACTAAACTTCAAAAGTGAAAAGTTTATATTTTATAGGGAACAATTAGATAGATAGATTTTGTGCCCAAGCAGTACCCTAAAAAATATACAATTTGTCTGGAAAAATAGCAGTACGATTTTTTGTGCCTAGAGTCTCATAGCTGTATATCTGCTATAGTGTGATCGAAGTCTGTGGTTGCCCACCTTTCAGACCTTACAGCCCACAAACTCACAATTTTGAATTCCGCAGACCACTAACATGGTTACCTCCGGGTACACTTCCTTGAAAGACTTTGAGCCTTAATCAGGGGACCCTTGTGTGCCAAGAAGGAAGTACCACGCTAGCAATGTGGCTCCTTCCCCTTTTTTGACTGTGGAAGAAAAGTACACTTCCCCCTGTGACACTCTTAATGATATCATCCAGAATGGCCCCAAACAAACGATCGCCTTGAAAAGCAGATCAGCTAGGGCTTTTTTAGAGGCCTGGTCCGCAGTCCAATACTTCAGCCACAATACCCACCGAAGCACTACCTCTGAAACAGACAGCTCAGAAAGCAAGGGAGCTGTGTCCAATGAGGCATTGCAGATAAACTGCAGCCCCTGGACAAGCTGGTGAAGGCAGGAGGAAACTGATCACCCTCCAGGTCACGATGCCCCCAGGAAATCCCCTGAGAAGATCTGGGTACCGGACTCCCAGGAGCGCCCAGTGCCCCCCCCCCCCCCGGAAAGCACTGCATTTGGCGGCGTGCACCCCTTGCCCACCAGTACTCAACCGCATCCCCCAAAATCCATCATGGCACCACAATACCCTATATAGAGGAGGAGGGAAAGGGGGGCTATCAGGGGACCTCCAGGGACCATCCACCCCAGGAAGAGAGGGTGCAAGGGCGAAGGGAAACTTGCATGAGCGACCGACCCAGAGAGGGGCCCGCATCCACTGTAAACCCAACAAGGGTAGAGGGAGGACATTTACTCACCATACCAGGATCAGATGGGCATTGCTCCAGACAGAACCTCCTCACTACCAAAGTGGGGGGCTGTCGGCATGAGGGACACTGCAACTTGAGCCGAGACCCAGTTGTATGCGACTTTGCGAGACATTTAACTCGCAGGGCCAGCCCCCTTCCAGTGGGGCTATTTCGCGGCCAACCATAGCTGCAGTCTGCAGACACTCGCTGGTCAGACTGGGGAGACCACTGGATCAAATGTCCAGCCCATCGCCCAGTCCAGCAGTTGATTGCAGATCTCACTGGAAAAAATCCAGGAAAAAAACAACAAACAAAAATAAAAAATTTCCAGGACTAGAGATCCCAGCAGGGAATTAGGTCTTTACTCTTGACTAGGCAGAAAAAATCTTAAGGCCAATAGCAGAGGGGGGGTATATATCACCTAGGACTGCCCATGGGCGTATCCAAGTCTTTTTTCTGCCTAGTGTCCTACTCCTGTAGGGGGCAATATAACCCTATGGTTCTGAGGAAGCGCTGTGTCTGTCAATGAACGAATGAGAAAATCTGGTTAATATAAAATATTATGCTCTGCAAGTCATTACTGCAGGTAATAGAACATTTTTTACCTTAATGCATTCCTTGCATTAAGGTAAACAATGTTTAGGTGTCAGCCTCCCCCTCACCCCCCCCCCTTTTATGTACCTGAGCCCTCGTTCGATCCAGCACCATGCACGTCTGTAGCTCTTCTCTTCCCTCACCTCCAGGTCTCGCTGGCTTTGCTAAGGCACCGGGAGTCATTGGGTCCCAGGGCTGTCAATCAAAGTCAGTGATGAGGGAGTGGGAAACAGGGCCAAATGTCAGTGGACAAAGCAGCGGGGCTCAGGTGTGGGCACACACAAGTGCCCCCATGGGGGCACCGGACGGAGGGGAGGGGCCAGGAGCACTGGTGGGGGACGAAAAGAGGGAGTTTTTTTGGCCGCTTTGTATAATTCCATTGCACAGAGCAGGTAAGTATGGACATGTTTGTTATTTTTTTATTTTATCTTTACAATCACTTTAAATACATATAGGTACGTTTCCTGCACTCCATCCAATAGCACCGGGACAGGACTGATAAATGCAATTGCAATAGATAATCTATTCTTTTCTCTCTTCAGCACATGCAATGTTTCTGGAATAGCATTAATACAAGGGTTCTTCAAAAAGTTTCCACACTTTTTCTTAACTCTGTTAAATATAAAAAGGTGCAGAAACTTTTTTTCATATTTACCATATTAAATCTTTACGATCTCCCGAAGTTATCCTCTAAAAGTAGTAAGGAAAGAGTGGAAAATAAACAAGGAATTCAGGAGGTGTAGGTAACATTTTATGCATTTGAAAAATGAATACCATTTGTAATTATGGCTCTGGAGGTCTCTTTGTCAGACACGGTGTCTAAAGTTTCTTCACAACAACACCAATTGACGTAACCAGTGCGTGTCATAAATACAGCGTGTGGACTCTATGCTCTGTGGAATACACACTGAAGGTGGAAGGTCTGAGATTCCACGGTGTAATATTCCTCATTAGAATACCAACATACAGAGGAGCCTGGGTACAAAACTCAGACATCTGCGAAGACCATTACAGCTTACTGTACATACTGTAATGAATTTCGTCCACCCTTGCTCAAAGATGGACTTGTAAAAACCAACAGCATCACACACAAAAGGGAGATTGTTCTTCAAAGAATACTTTAGAAGATGATCCATGTCAGGATCAAAGGATCCATGTCAGGGTGCAAAGTGCAGGAATCCATAACCATACAGAAGTTATTACTAGACAATATTTTAAATTGTAAAGGTTTTATTTATTTTTTTATTTTTAACAACAAACATGTTATGCTTACCTGCTTTGTGCAATGGTTTTGCACAGAGTAGCACCGATCCATAAGACACACAGAGCATGGCTTGGTCTCGCCTCCCGTTCTCTCATTACTGGCTCTGATTGGCAGCAGTGGGAGCCGTTTGCGGTGTCTGAGCCAATAAGGAGTGAGATAGACGGAAAAGCTTCTGCTCTTGTGCACATCACTGGATCTAGTTTGGGCTGAGGTGACGATAAGGGGAAGCTGGGGGGGGGGGGGGGGGAGTTGCAATCAGAAGTTTTTTTTTACCTCAATAGAATACAATAGAAAAGAACAGAAAGCATTAAAGTAAAAAAATGTGCTGCCTTTAGAACCACTTTAATCAACAGACAAAATGGATTCACAAAAGACCAAAGTTGCCAAAAAAATCAGATTTTTGTTTATGAGAAAGTAAGCAAAAACGTGGCTATTTTCGTATGTTTTCCTTTCTAGCTTTTGTAAAACTTTTTTAATAAATACTTTTGAAACAGATAAAGGAGTGGCTGCGGATATAGTATATTTGGACTTTGCAAAAGCATTGGACGCAATTCCCCACACATGACTAATGTGTAAGTTAAAATCTACAGGCTTAGAAAAATCAGTTTGTAAATTAATAGAAAAATGTCTAAAAGGGTGACACGGGTGACACAGTTTTTTTTACTTTTGGCAGGCTGGCGGTCATCGTGCATCATCTCCATCACTGAACGACCAGATTGACGATGGATTTAAAATGAGGGACATTTTATTTGAATTTGTATTTTTTTTAATAAAGAACTTTTCAAACATTTGGATTTCTTCATTTCTAGGTTACTACCTTTGTTTTGTGAATTAATAGGGGTACTGGGGAGCAGTATCTGGGTGCCTTTTTTGTTAAAGGGAGCTTCTAGGTTCAGATAAGTCACTTGGCTGCAGACCTCCACAACTGCCTGTCAGAGTTATGGGGAAGAAGCCCTTGTCCTTATCAGCATTGGGACAAGGTTCTTTGGAAGGAGGGTTCCCCTGGCAAAGTATCCTCCATGTTGAGGGCGTGTAGCCTGGTATAATTCAGGAGGGGGCTCATCACATTCCTTTTCCTGGCCAACCAGGCTGCATGCTTGGATTAAGGGTCTGGTATAGACTTTTAGGGGGAGCCCAAAGCATTTTTTTTCAAAACTCGTTGGGTCTGGTATGGGTTTCTTGGGGGACTTGTTGTTAAGGATTTGGTGGTGCCTGCACCCGCAGCACCCTTAACAACCATTAACAGCAGGAGACCATCATGTGCAATAACGGAATTGATTTCACTATTATGCATGACATTTGGCTCCCATAGAACACGTACATTTTTTGTTAAACCAGGGAGGATCAGGTACTTCCTTCTAGCAATGTTATGTGTGCAAAAGCTGTGTAAAATTTAATGACTGGAGAGACAGAAATAACAACATGGGAAAACATTGGCTTTCCTTAAAGTGGGCTTTGATAAAAGAACAAAAAAATTGCTTTAATTCAGTTCAATGTAACAATGTCAGCACTAGCTTATCCTCATAGTTACATACAACCTGTACTGTGATGTCTCATTATCAAAAGGCTATAGGACCCCTTTAATTCTGTCCAATGACCCCATGGTGATTTTATTTTAAATCCCCAACACCCTTTGAGGGAGGTAAAACATATCAGTTTGTAAATCTGATACATCTAAGGAGCTACAATCGGTATTGTTTTCCCAATCTTAAAAGAATTAAGATTGGATTTAAGGATTTCAAAATATATCATTACTTTGAAACTGAGCCACAGCTATGTGTGCTTTTGGAGGTTAACAGGGCTGGATAACGGCAATCACTCTGTTGTGTTATTCAGGGTAAAAATGCAGTTGACTTCCAAAACCATTTATCATGCAAGGGATCCGCTTTCATGACTGTGAAACCTTTTTGCCCCCCACATCTCATAGAGGATGTACTGCACAGGAAGGATGGAAGGTGAAAAATGATGATGTCATGAGGTTGCTACAAGGTTACTACACTTTTTTAAAGGCATAAATACATGTTGTTTGAGATACAAGTCATATACCATATACAGTGGATGTAGTTATTGTAGTCTTCTGTAATGTTCACTTGTCGTAACTCTATGCCACCCATCTTTAACGCTTTTGCTACCAGGGCAATTCTTCAGTATTTCACATATGTAGTTAATGTGATTGTAGCCGTATATGTAGTCAAAAGTATGTTTTTATTTAAGCATTAAACGTATTAATTAAATGTTTCACATACACAATTAAAGGTACATTTTGGAAACTGAGCATCTATAGAATGGCAAGATAATAATTCAGATTTTTGTACAGTGTACAATACTTGCAGAAATGTTTCTCAAAACATAACTCCTTTAAAAAAAAAAAAAAATACACTAATATGTCTACTGTGACCACAAATATTTCCATTATGTTTCCATTATATAATGAAATCTAGTGATGCACCAATGGAATTTTTTTTTAACACGAGTACGAGTAGATACTTTTTTAAGTACTTGCCGACACCAAATACCGATACTTATCACCTAGGAAGAGTAGGTAGAGGGGTGGTTTGGGAGGTGGGGAGGGAGAGTTAGGGAGTTGGGTGTGTGGCACCCTCTACCAGTAGGTAGGTGCTAGAATAGGATTTTTCTGGGTTTAAGATATCAGTGTAGGCAGGGTGTTGTAGGAGGGTAAGTGAGGGCAGGGTGTGGGGGAGCTAGAAGGGACTCTGGGAACACAAAGGACAGAGAGAGCAGCGGCATCTATATGTAATATGACCGCAATTTAATGTATAAAAGGCAAGAAATACACTCACAAGGTTAAAAACAATTCCAGCATAAATGATGAATGTGGTGTTCATTCACTCTAATCTCAAGTGGCAGCTGCTGGTGTGTCAGTGACCAGAGGTTCGAGGGCGCTGGTGGCTCCCAGTGCTTCCTGGTAAACTCAGAGACACTCTGGGGGCACTGAGGACGTCGCACCCGGAAGTGACATCATCAGTGCACCCGAGTGTCTCTGAGTTAACTAAGAAGCCCTGGGAGCCACCAGCACCCTCAAACCTCTGGCCACTGACACACCAGCGGCTACCACCTGAGAGTTGAGCGGATGAACACCACATCCATCATATATGCTGGAATTGTTTTTAACTTTGTGTTTTTCTTAACTTTTATACAATAAATTGCGGTCATACTGCACTTAGATGGCGCTGCCCTCTCTGTCCTTCAAGACACGAGGGTGACAGCTGGTGGGAGGGGAGGAGGTGGCAGGGAGGGGAATCCCAGAGACAGATAAAATGTCATTGGTTGTTAAGGATACGGCGGCTCTGCTCCCTAACAATCAAAAATTGCCAACATTCATTTCTTTACAATTTGCATTTGTGTATCGATACCCATGCAAATGCCTGGTATCAGCACCAATACCAGTATCGTTATCGGTGCAACCCTAATGAAATCTAAAAGTTTAAACAGAAGAGTTAAATTATTCTAAGTCTAAAAGTGTGCGTGCTTGTAAAATATGACCAAACTATAAGTATATTTGTAGGAACATGATGCTTTTAAAAGATTGACTACTCTTTACTTTAGCTTTACAACTATGGGGTCTATTTTTTAAAATGAATACAGCAATTTGCCCAGTGAACGTCATGGGGCAAAAAAACAAAACAAAACCCCCAAGAATGTTATTAGGCAATTTGCTGTACTGGTTGAATGGTTTTTAGGGCCATCTAGTGGCCAAATGCAAAACACTACTGAGGTGTATTGGGTAGAGTTTGCTGTAGGGGTGTTTTTTCTTCAATAGTTGTGAACTGGCACTCTTTTCAATAATGAGGCTGCTCTAACACAGCATAAATGAATGCCCAAAATACTGCACATTAACACGCGTGTAATATACTGTAAGAAAACTGTATAGTGTGCAGAGAAATGAACGCAGATATCCAGCCATTCCATTACTCCCACATAGACACAGACAGCCATGGAAGTACAGTGGTGTGAAAAAGTGTTTGCCCCCTTCCTAATTTCCTGTTCCTTTGCATGTTTGTCACACTTAAGTGTTTTGGAACATCAAACCAATTTAAACAATAGTCAAGGACAACACAAGTAAACACAAAATGCAATTTGTAAATGAAGGTGTTTATTATTAAAGGTGAAAAAAAATCCAAACCATCATGGCCCTGTGTGAAAAAGTGATTGCCCCCCTTGTTAAAACATATTATAACTGTGGTTGTCCACACCTGAGTTCAATTTCTCTAGCCACACCCAGGCCTGATTATTGCCACACCTGTTCACAATCAAGGCATCACTTAAATAGGAGCTGCTTGACACAGTAAGGTCCACCAGAAGATCCTTAAAAGCTACACATCATGCCGAGACCCAAAGAAATTCAGGAACAATTGAGAAAGAAAGTAATTGAGATCTATCAGTCTGGAAAGGGTTATAAAGCCATTTCCAAAGCTTTGGGAATCCAGCGAACCACAGTGAGAGCCATTATCCACAAATGGCGAAGACATGGAACAGTGGTGAACCTTCCCAGGAGTGGCCGGCCGCCCAAAATTACCCCAAGAGCGCAGCGACGACTCATCCAAGAGGTCACAAAAGACCCCACAACAACGTCCAAGGAACTGCAGGCCTCACTTGCCTCAGTTAAGGTCAGCGTTCATGCCTCCACCATCAGGAAAAGACTGGGCAAAAATGGCCTGCATGGCAGAGTTCCAAGGAGAAAACCACTGCTGAGCAAAAAGAACATCAAAGCTCGTCTCAATTTCTCCACAACACATCTTGATGATCCCCAAGACTTTTGGGACAACATTCTGTGGACCGATGAGACAAAAGTGGAACTCTTTGGAAGGTGTGTGTCCAAGTATATCTGGCGTAGAAGGAACACTGCATTTCATAAAAAGAACATTATACCAACAGTAAAATATGGTGGTGGTAGTGTGATGGTCTGGGGCTGTTTTGCTGCTTCAGGACCTGGAAGACTTGCCGTGATAAAAGGAACTATGAATTCTGCTGTCTACCAAGAGATCATGAATGAGAATGTCCGACCATCTGTTCGTGTACTCAAGCTGAAACGAACTTGGGTTCTGCAGCAGGACAATGATCCTAAACACACCAGCAAGTCCACCATGGCTGAAGAAAAACAAAATGAAGACTTTGGAGTGGCCTAGCCAAAGTCCTGACCTGAATCCTATTGAGATATTGTGGTATGACCTTAAAAAGGCCGTTCATGCTCGAAAACCCTCTAATGTAACTGAATTAGGACAATTCTGCAAAGATGAGTGGGCCAAAATTCCTCCAGGACGCTGTAAAAGCCTCATTGCACGTTATCGCAAACGCTTGGTTGCAGTTGTTGCTGCTAAGGGTGGCCCAACCAGTTATTAGGTTTAGGGGGCAATCACTTTTTCACACAGGGCCATGATGGTTTGGATTTTTTTTCACCTTTAATATTAAACACTTTCATTTACAAATTGCATTTTGTGTTTACTTGTGTTGTCCTTGACTATTGTTTAAATTGGTTTGATGTTCCGAAACACTTAAGTGTGACAAACATGCAAAGGAACAGGAAATGAGGAAGGGGGCAAACACTTTTTCACACCACTGTACTTTCTGTAGTAGAACAGGTAATGGTTAGACTCTGTCAGGTTTTTGCTGTTGACTACAATTATTGGGAAGATTCTATTTTAATAATAAAACTTGACAAAGGCTGTCACTATTCCCTCACTCTGCCTAAAGAAAATAATTTTTTTTTGGCTGGAGTTGATTATTAGATGTACACTCAGCTCATTGTAGTCTATACAGGTGGGTAGAGTTGGGGAAGTATTAAGGTATTAAGCATAGTAAGCAGAGCAAGTGTACTCCAGGTCAGTTGGCTGCCACCGAAGAAGCTTCTGATCTGCACTGTTATTTACACGGAAGGGCATAATTATAAAGCAGTGAATGTAACTTTCACCAAACATTCACTGGTGGTGAATTTACCACTGTTATTTAAAATACATGCATCAGGAAGATTCACCTGCAGTAAATGTTTGGTGAATGTCAGATTATTATCACTATTTTATAAATATATCCATATCTATTGGTGGGATATTGTAATTTATCATTTTAGTTCCACTTTAAACATTTGTCTGCTGACCAGGTGTTACTTCTGTTAAAAAGTGTGCCAGGTAGCCAGGAATGAGGACATTACTGCTTTCCACTGCAAGTTCCGTTGGAGAAACCTGCCTAAAAAGAAGGTCTGGTCAGTTATGAAAAAAAAAAAAAAAATCAGCAGCTACAAGTACTGTAGCTGCTGACTTTTAATATACTGACACTTAACAGTCCAGGGATCCAGTGCTGTCATCGCTATTCTTTACCAGTCTTTGGGTCCCTGACGCCACCAGCTTGCTTGCAAGAAGCCTGCTGTGACTCCCTGGTATTTCACATCCGGTGTTCTGATATATATTGTCCGGCCATCTAGAAGTGTCCGCCCCATCCTGCGCAGGAGCATCATTTGCGCAGTACGGAGCAGAAGGAGATTCGGAAAATCGTGCTGCAAGCCCCACCATCCAAGTGGACATAGGGGTGCACATTTTAGAGAGCACCTCACGGGCTTGCTTCGCTCGCCACGCTTCGAGCATGGCCTCACTACGCAGGGCTCTTTTTATTCTAACTCTATGTCCACTTGGATGGTGGGGCTAGAACCTGGACTCGCGGCTATTTTCGGAATGTGAGTGTCCTGTGTACTGCGCATACGCAGTACACAGCAGACACTATCCGATGGGGGACATTATATGATAGTACACTGGCTTCCCACTGTGCATGTGCTCCACTTTCTCAATGGTCTCACAGCCTTCTGGAACATTTGAAATGTCCCAGGTGGTTGAGGGTGGTCAGGGCGCCTTAACCAGGTGTTCAGTTCATGCCGCAGCAACAGTTCTGCTTACGAAAAGTGCCCCACTGGGCGCTTGCATTCCATACCTGGCTCCAGGCCAGGCTTAGCAATTTAAAGTTTGAGTATAGGTTGAGATCTTTTCTAACCCAAAACCTCTGATCATCACTTTACTGAATAAAACCGCCAGGCGCCAGCTATCCTGAGGGAAACTTTGGAGGAAACCAACAGCTAGAGGGTTTGATTAGTCTTTCGCCCCTATACCCAGGTTGGATAACTAATTTGCAATGGTGTTTCCTCTTGCTTCGCCCTGCCTAGGCATAGTTCACCATGTTTCGGGTCCTGGCGCATGCTCTCATGCTTTACCTCCCTAGGGAGACAAGCGAGACAGGCCAGTGGTGTGCCCACCAGATAGTGGGACCCCACTTCAGCCGAGACACCCTGGTCCTCACCTTCATTGAGCCATAGGGTTTTGCTCGGCCCTTGCCCTTATGTCAGACTTCTGTCGGGAGTTGGTTTGTGTTATTTTTTTAATATTTCAACACAAATTTTTTTTACATGTGCTTTACATGCTCTGCTGGTGTCTATCTTGTACCACAGTACTATACCTCTTTCTAGCCTCCTTTGTACATGGGGAGTCTGTTACTACATAGGTTTAGGGAATTTTTATCTTGCGAGCAGAGTGGAGGAGGGAGCGGGTACCTGTCAGAAGTAAGTACCTGCTCCCAAAAATGATGAGTGAGGAAGGAAGGAGATGAGCGGAACTTCTCTTTTCCGCTCCCTCAGGAGATAAAAGAAGCCATGAGTACATCAGGTTTTACCAATAACCTCTGGGTGGGCTAAAAGTTTTATACAACTGAAGAGTAATAAAATACAGATTGGCACATCTTATGTACTTTGCAATGTGCCTGGATTCACTTTCCCTCTACCATGCTGACAGCAAAGCCCAACAGGAATGACCGTGCCCAAATCCACATATAAAGCTAAAGTATTTTTTACTTGTTCAGATCTTCTCAGCTATGGCATACATTAAAAAAAAATGTACAGTTATGGAGACACCATAAAATTCAAGAAAGGTTTGTATACTTTTCATAAGAAGTTATACATTTTTTTCTCTTCTTTATTACTGAAAATGTCTATGCAATATTTTCCAAATGAATCCGGAGTTTGTTCAGCTGTCAGCTACCTGTACGACTGCACGCCATTTAGCTTTCATCAAATGGATGTGCCTGGCTTAACAAGGTCTAAGCATGAACTACATGTTGACATAATTAGTGCTGGCTCAAGAGCCTTCTTCAGTGGCCAACTTGGCTGGCTGTGCTTTGCACATTTTCATTGGCAAATTCCAACCACCGTTTAGCCAAAATTAGATTTTCATTTTGTGCCTGTAATATTTCTGGCCTGTATGGTAGCTGGAAGATTAACCCGCCTGTAGCTAAGGAAATTGTAAACAAAAAGAAGCTAATTTGCATGTTCCATTCATCTCCCAAATCCCATCATATTACATTATCAGACAGCGTACAGTGTTTCTAAAGCAGCCAAGGATTCTGGGTAGCAGCATGCAAATGTCTACACTCACATAGGACTGCCAACAAGCTGAGCCTTTACAATGAGGCTGAATTGCAGTATTGTAAACGCTCGCGATTTGGGGTAATACTTACTAAATTTGATAGACCATTTGCTTTCAGATGAACCACATTCAGTTGAAAAAAAATTACTCAAATAGAATACTAGAGATAAACAAATTTGTTTTTCCTCTATTTTTTTAATATGTTCCCCCACCTCCTCTGTTTAAAAGATAATTCTTTTAAAGGTTAAGGTTAGAGAGAGAGCAAGTTGTGAGCCATCCCATAGAAACCATCTTGGGCTATCTTGATATCCAAGTAATATTTAGTAGTAGTTAGTCCCATTCAACTGGGCTTGTTCTGTAATGTTGAAGATATTTTATCTCTCATCCAAGTAGCTTTAACTGTTCATGAACACGTCCTGAATTGGGATCAATTGAAACTAGCTACGGTATACCATGACCTAAAAAACTGAGAACGTATGCTAATAGGCAAACTATAGTTGCTATAAATTATTAGAAATTATAGGTTGTCGCTACACTGTGATTAGTGGGAAAAATTAAATATAGCTTAGTTACTTCTGCTATGTACAGTAAATATACTTTATCTGTACCTATCTATCTCTGTTGGGCTAGGTAAACACTAATGCAGCTGCAATCTGATCTGATTTTCAGAGCAATTATGTAGTGCAGGGATATGTAATTAGCGGACCTCCAGCTGTTGCAGAACTACAAGTCCCATGAGGCATAGCAAGGCTCTGACAGCCACAAGCATGACATCCAAAAGCAGAGGCATGATGGGACTTAGTTTTGCAACAGCTGGAGGTCTGCTAATTGCATATCCCTGACGTAGTGAGATCTGGTTGCGTTTTGAGGCGTTTTTGATACTAGTGTGTTTGGCTGACTGCAGAGAACAATAATTGGTTGTTAGGACTCCGGCGGGTGCCAGCTCCTTAACAACCAGCCTTCATTCTCCATGCACCAAACAGAGATTCCCAGGTGACAGCAGACTGTAAGCAAAGAAAAAAAAAACAGCATGGGGGTCCCCTCACAGGGCCTTGGGTCTGGTATAGATTTTAAGGGGAACCCTTATGCTAAAAAAAATAAACAAATGTCTTGGGGTCCTCCCCGAAATCCATACGGGGCCCTTTCTGAGCATGAAGCCTGCCAGCCAGCCAGGAAAGAGGAACGGTGGAGTGAGTGTGCAGATGCCCCCTCCTGAACCATACCAGAGGATCTCCCTGGCAAAGCATCTTGTACCCATGTTAAAGAGGAGAAGGGCCTCTTCCCCACAACCCTGGACTGTGTACATACCCCTACTCATTCACCAAGAAAAAGTCAGTAGTAAAAAAAACAACAAGTAACTCAGTCACTTTAATCTGATCACTATGGTCTTATGGAGTGTGGTAAGGCAGATGTTGGTTGTCCAAGAACACAACAGAAGGTGTGAAAGTTTGTGAAACCATTCTGTTTTATTTCCATAATTCAATCACCATGGTGCCATTACATCGGGACAAGTATTAATTGCTTACAGTGAGGGAAAAAAGTATTTGATCCCCAGTCGATTTTGCACATTTGCCCACTGACAAAGAAATAATCAATCATTTCAATAGTAGGTTTATTTTAACAGTGAGAGGCAGAATAACAACACGTAAATCCAGAAAAACACATTTCCAAAAAGTTATAAATTGATTTACATTTTAATGAGTGAAATAAGTATTTGCCCCTTTCGCAAAACATGACTTACCGTAGTACTTGGTGGCAAAACCCTTGTTGGCAATCACAGAAGTCAGACGTTTCTTGTAGTTGGCCACCAGGTTTGCACACATCTCAGGAGGGATTTTGTCCCACTCTTAGCAGATCGTCACCAAGTCATTAAGGTTCTGAGGCTGACATTTTATAACTCGAATCTTCTGCCCCCTGCACATATTTTTTATGGAATTAAGGTCTGAAGACTGGCTAGGCCAATCCAGGAACATTAATGTGCTTTTTCTTGAGCCACTCCTTTGTTGCCTTAGCCGTGTGTTTTGGGTCATTGTCATGCTTGAATACCCCATCCACAACCCATTTTCAATGCCTTGGCTGAGGGAAGGAGGTTCTCACCCAAGATTTGACGGTACATGGCCCCGTCCATCGTCCCTTTGATGCGGTGAAGTTGTCCAGTCCTCTTAGCAGAAAAACACCCCCAAAGCAGAATGTTTCCACCTCCATATTTGATGGTGGGGATGGTGTTCTTGGGGTCATATGCAGCATTCAGATGTTCATTAGCAAATTTCAGATGGGCCTGTACATGTGCTTTCTTGGGCAGGGGGACCTTGCGCGGGCGCTGCAGGATTTCATTCCTTCACAGTGGTGTGTTACCAGTTGTTTTCTTGGGGACTATGGTCCCAGCTGCCTTGAGATCATGACATACTCCGGTGTAGTTCTGGGCTGATTCCTTACTGTGCTGATGATCATTGAAACTCTGTGAGGTTGGAGCTGGCATGGAGCCCCAGACCGAGAGAGATTGACAGTTATTTTGTGTTTCTTACATTTGCGTATAATTGAACCAACTGTTGTCACCCTCTCACCAAGCTGCTTGAAGATGGTCTTGTAGCCCATTCCAGCCTTGTGTAAGTCTACAATCTTGTCCCTGACATCCTTGGACAGCTCTTTGGTCTTGGCCATGGTGGAGAGATTGAAATCAAATTGATTGTTTCTGTGGACAGGTATCTTTCATACAGGTAACAAGCTGAGATTAGGAGCACTCCCTTTAGGAGAGTGCTCCTAACCTCAGCTCATTATCTGTATAGAAGACACTTGGGAGCCAGAAATCTTGCTGATTGATAGGGGATCAAATACTTATTTCACTCATTAAAGTGTAAATCAATTTATAACTTTTTTGAAATGTGTTTTTCTGGATATTTTTTTTGTTATTCTGTCTCTGTTAAAATAAACCGACCTTTAACATTATAGACTGATCATTTCTTTGTCAGTGGGCAAATGTACAAAAACGAGCAGGGGATCAAATACTTTTTTCCCTCACTGTACATGGCTAAAGGCACAAACTGTTGTGAAACTTGTAGGGTAAGGATGTTTTAACAGCATTATAAATGCATGAGGGATGGTATCAAAGATTTCTACCCCTGTTTAGGGATGGTTGATTTTGTTTTGAAGCATAACTAAAGACAAAACCCTTTTTTTAGATTTGGATAGAGTAGAGATAGATAGCGTCCCTGTTGCCTGGTTACCGCTGCCGTATCACGCATGCACGATTGGAGCTGTAATATAACTGATCCCTGCACTGGCGCCAATCGATATCTAGATCGTGCGATTCATATTGATGTTCCCTAGTAACGGGCCCATCCCTATTGTGACTCAGGATCCACAATACCAAATTCTATATGACAAAACACAGGTAGTGTCAGTTTTTTGTTTTTGTTTTTGTTAACCTCCTCTTCACACAAGTTTTTGGATCTGTTTATTTATGTTTATATATGCAATTTTTGTTTTGTCTTTTTGGCGGTGACGTCATATCTATCTGGGGGTAGGAGGAGCTCTGGTTTTTTTTCTTTTCTGATTGGTTGATGGTTATTTAAATTCTTTTCACTGTTATTCCACGTTTATCACATGCCTGATGAAGGGGTCCTGCGTGACTCCGAAACATTGCACCTTTCTTGTGTTGTGATCATGCAATAAACTACCCGTTTGGACGCCACTCTGTGCCATTCCTTAGTGTGCTGGCAAATATCTATGTTGTGACTTGAACCAGTATCCAGCTGGTTGTTGCTGCAGCACCCAAATCTTGAGAGCTTATACCAGGAACATGTGCAATGGGAATATGAAGTATTACTACAGATAGATTAGAACACCTGTCTGTGTTGATTGCAGTCTGTGCCCCCGTTAAGGAAATTCACGCTCTCTATTTGTCCTGTTTAATATTATTGAAAATAAAAAATAAAACAAAATTAAAAATTTTCGGTTGTGGCCAGAAAATAATAGCTGGGAAATTATCTAATAGGGACACTAGTTCTGGTGCCCCGGGGGTGTCCAAGTAATTCCCTTCATTTGCAGGGATTTCCTTTTATTTCTTGTTTGGCTATAGAACAGGAAGTGAAGCAAAATCTCTGCAATGAACTGTGATCTGTATTACCATACCAAAGTTCTAAACAATACATCAATGTGGGCCCACGTGGGCGGCCCGGCCTTCTCCTTTCCTCCTTCTTCTTGTCCTCTTCCCAAGCCTTACTTATCCTAACTGGCTTCCTTCCCTCCTTTTACTTCCTTCTTCCCTCTCCTATTGCCCCCCACTTTCACTACACTTACGGTTGACATGTTCGTTTACCCCTAAGGTTTAGCTCACCTGATCCTCCCAACTGAACATTGGAACTCTGTTCTGTACGGTTTACCTCGGTTGAGGCTTTAGCCTCCTATTGCTCGGGTCTTACAAATGTTCACAGTTACGAGAAATGCGTAGGTTAATTGTGCTTTGACCCATATTTTTCTCCTGTTATGCATATGTAAATCTTTTACCATTGAGATAACGTGTCTGTGCATATCGCATTAAGCTACACCTATGTCGCATTCTTCCTGTACTGTACCTGTTACCAATAAAACTTTTGAAAAGGAAAATCTCTGCAATGGGTGACAGGTGGCATGAAGAAAAAAAAAATCCGACAGGTTATAACCCTCCCTTGCTCTATCCAGTATGAAAAATAAAGTTTTGCCTATAGTTCTACTTTAACATAGTTTACATTTTTTTACAGCTTTTGAAACTAGGAGATGGAACGTTCATTTAGAGCAGTGAGGAGCACATTTTGGTAAGAGAAAACTCGTTTCAAAAGCTGTAAAAAAATTCTAAATAGTTTTCTCTTACCGAAATGTGCTCCTCACTGTCCTACATTCTCCTTAAAGTGTCAAAAGACTACTAAGAACTAAGATCCTAAGAAGACTTCTAGAAAAAAAAAAGTTTAATTGTTGCTTTAGGCAGATTTGTTAAGAGTAAAGAACCTCGCTAAAATAACTGGGCTTCACGTTGATCGGTTTGGGGTGCCAATAAAAACCTACTTGTCACTTTTTCCAGACTGCCAGTATGACAAGCAGTGTCAGAGATTTCTGCATATGTGGTAAAGTGAAAACGGTATATAAGAAAGATGTGGCAGAGACAGTATGTATGCCATTATTCGTGACAGATTGTGTGTTAATCTGCGGTAATTATTACAAATCTCCTTACATGTGCACACTCCACCTGTGGGAAAGGTTTCAACAGTGGAGAGGTTTAATTTTAGAAGTGTCTCTCCAACAGAATTCATTCCTTGGCTTTTTTCTGGAAGCAACAAGTCCGAACTGTCAGTGGTGACATAATTATGCCCAGCATTTACGTTCATGGACCACACTGACCCAAACCAGTCTTGACATAGCCGCCTCCATGTTCATATGTTAAACATAATCACCTCTGAGGTAACAAGACAAAATTGTTGTTAACAAGACTACTTTTACAGTGATCTGTCCTGCTAGATCTCCGACACAGGTCTAATAATACAAGTCTTAGATGGCTTGTTATGCTCCAATTGTGAAAGTACCACAGTTTCCAGAATGTCTTATTTGAATCGTTTTTTTGAGCAGTGACATAGGAACCGGGGGGGCTGGCAAAGGGACAAATGCTCTATTGGCCCCTTCTGCTTCAAAAATAAGTATGAAAGAACCTCCTTATGGTATTCTATTTCCTAAGTTAAAGTAAACCTTCCTATCGTTCTCAGCCAAGGAAGCTGCCATCTTGGCCTCTGTTTAATCTTCAACTGCCATGATGCTGCTCATGTGATCAGTTATAACACCAGCCATTGGGTGGTTTGATAGTTTGGTTCAGTGCAGAACCAATAGGACAGTTACATTCCAGGAATGTAACTTTTTGGAAACTTAAATCGATGGGTTTACTTGTGCTTTAAAGTGAAGCTTTTATAAAAAAAAAAATGATGTCCTGCTAGATCACTTCAGGCTTGCCCCTTTTGCAGGTATGGCTATGGAAAACATTAAAAATAAGTACATATTCTGTTAATAATCAAGTAAAACTGTCTCACCCTGCTCTGCACATGCTCAGTTGCTCTCTTTTTCGGCACTGTGCTGAATTTGTAGAGGCCTTTCTGCTGATAGCCTAAAGATGAAAGCGGAACTAAACCCGTCAGTTTCAAAAAACGGTTACATTCCCGGCATGCCAGGAATGCCAACTCTCACATTTGCTTGTGTTCTCAAGCATGCTGTCAAATCATCAAATGACTGGTGTCATAATTGATCACATGTGCAGCACCATGGCAATTGCAGATCAAACAGATGACACCATTTTGGCTGAAAAGGATAGGAGGGTTTAGTTCTTATTTAATCTCTGCTCAGGGGCTCTGGGCTTCAACAAAATGGCAGCCTCTAGCAAGAAGAAATAGGAACAATGCTGGAGATAATTTAAAGCACACACTAATTTTGGAAGCATAATTATCAATGTGGAATGTAGGTTCCTTGATAAAGGACATTATTTTTTATTAATTGGCTTGAGTAAAATCCCACTTTAACAACATATTGCATGAGGATGGCACAAAATGTTGTTCCTGGAGTCATTGGCCCACATAGCAATCATGTTCCACATTTCTTTGCAGATCTTGAGGACAGCACATAACCCAACAAATAACTTGCAAGCTGATAAAAAAAAAAATCTCTTCAATCTTTCCCATAATCCCATGCTTCGATAAGCAGGATGTTTTGATTCAATATGTACCACTTTACTATGATTGCCTAAGCCAAAAGTATCCAACCCTTCATTGATAGGGAGTTTAGAATACCTGTGCATGGATATGAAAGGCTATTTGACCCCATCAGACCTACATTTTCAACAATTTTAGATCAAGTGCAACGATTTTAGGGTTCAAGATTTTGACCTTGGCTTTAGGTCTAGGAAGTAGGTCAAGGCTTTTCACAGTGTTTAAACCTACATCCAAGTCAACACTGAGCCACCACCCCTAAGATGGACTATCTTGAACCTCAGTGTATAGTTGATTTCTGGCACTGAACTGTTAAATGGCAGGGGATGGTGATTAGCACTAAAAGGGAGTAGGACTTACCGCTGACTTGGACAGAAGTCAAGGCCCTGTATATAACCTACTTTACCAATACTACAGGTTCATTTTGAACACCGAAAGGTGTGGGTTTGGTGGACTAATCTGTACATAACTGATAGCAAAATCTAAGCAATTACAAAATTCTCCAACCATCACAAACCAATGCTTCTTCCACCTTGACTTATAATATCCATAAGGATATTTAATAGGTGTGTGTTAGAAAAAAAGAAAAGACCCTGCTCTGAAACTGGAATACAAGCTGTTTTAGGCATTACACTAGAACATGAATTTTTATCATAAAATTGCTTGTTTATTTGTACAGTTTAAGAATATGAAAAAATCAACAGCTCGTTATAAAATTCTGTGCAAGATGCAGTACACAAAATATTAAGAAGAGCCTCGTGGGGTTAGCAGTCAGGACTCTACAGATTCTAATCTAGACAAATGACTTAGACAGATACCCGACTGCAAACTATGCAAAAACTGCTGATAATCCAAAATTAGCGGGATAGCGAACATGCAGGAAACAAGAAAAAAAAAAGTGCAATTTAAATCAGCTGTGTAATTTGTCTGACACATGACAAATTAAATAAATGTTGACACATGAAAAGCAATGCATACCGTTTTGCAGGGAAACAGATATGCATTGAAATAGGTTGCTACAGCTCAGAGATGATGCAGAGGGTATGGAGTGAGAAGGATGGGCGGGTAGAGAAGAAAGTTATGAACACGCTGATAAGAAGAGGCAGCAAATCTGTTTGTTACCAATATCAGATGAAAGAGCTTTGTCCTCTGTCTCCCATCGTGCTTTTGATCGTAACACTTGTAGAGCCATTTCCAAGCAATAGACCTTAAAAGGGAAGCAGCGTTAAAACCAACCTTAAATGTGTTGACGCAAGGCACTTCCAAATATTATAGCAAGCTTCGATAAGCTCTCTTGAAACTAATAAAGCATCCTTCAGATCCACTTCTGAAATATTAAGAGACATCTAAACAAAAGTGTTTGGCATAACGTAACCCCTTCCCACCCAGCTACAGAGCCTTCAACAGGGTCTCTATGCCCGGGGGACAGGAAGGAATGCCAGATCATGTGACCACTGTGGTTGGTCTCACAGCAGTCACATAATCGGGAGCCTGTCCAACTGACTCCCAATCATTACTAGTGTCTGACAGCTGTCTATGACAACTCTTGCTCTGCAAAGCCAAGAAAATGACTTTATTGCGCCCTAGAAGCAGTATTGCCACCCAGTAAACCATTGGTGATATGCCAATGCTTTCAAATCAAGTGAAGCTCAGTTATAAAGCTTAAAGCCCCATACACACTATCAGATTTTCTGCTGATTTTTGTCTTCAGATTTACCAAAACCATGTAGTGCAAGGGCCTGCCTGATTGCATACAAACTGAAACTTCCAAGGTTTGACCTCATATTATATGGTTTTGGTAGATCTGAAGGTGTGTGTATGGGGCTTTAGTCCTCAACAAGTTTAAGAGCATTGACCTGTTTGAGAGGAGATATGATCGCAATATACAAATATCGCAATGGCGATCCCAGCATAGGACCTCTTTCACATGGATGGACCATTCAGGTCCGCCTGTCAGTTTTTTAGGTAGACCTGAACAGACGCTCCATAGACCCCTATGGAGCGATGGATGTCAGTGTTGACATGTCCGCTGACATCCGACCCACTCCGATCTGAAAAACTGTAATGGAGGAAAACCCTATTTTTCCATCCGTCTGCGGATCGGATGAAAACAAACTCTACGGTCCGTCTTCTTCCGTCCCACAATAAAGGAGAGCAGCACTCTGACAGGTCTGTCCCTGCACAGTGTGCAGAGATGGACCTGCCATCTGCCTGCTCAACGGGGATCGACAGAGCAATCCCCAGCTGAGCAAAGCGGAGGCCATACACAGACATGTCCGTGTGAAAGGGCCCTAAGCATAAAACTTTTCAGTCTCAGGGAGTGTAAGAGGATACTGGGCGACACAATAAGACTTGAGGAAAAGTGGTTTAACCTTAAGCTGTGTAGAGGGTTTTTCACTGTCAGGGCAGTAAAGATGTGAAACTCTCTTCCACAATCGGTGGTGTGGGCCAGAAGTATGGATAGTTTTAAAAGAATTTTGGAAGTACATCAACAACAACATACGGAGATATGGGAAATGATTTTCTACATGCACACACACACCAACACAGGTTGAACTGGATGGACTGTTGTCTTAATTCAACTTTACCAACTATGTTCAAAGAATATACATGACTGATATACAATAGGACTGCAAAAAGCTAGAAAAAAATAAATTAAAAAGCCATATAATTTTGTTTTTCTTTTTTTAGCAGAATTGCTCTGATGGAGTTAAAGAAAAAGATACACTCAGCAGGATTGTTTCACTTCTTTTGGAGCCTCTGTTGATGATGTAATTAGCGGATTATCCAATTGTTGCTGCTACAAACTGGCTGAAAGCTAGGACGTTTCTACGTCTTTCCAGCTTACAAAGGAACCAACTCAACAGTGAGTGCACTGACATAATGACTGTTGTGTGGGATGTTAAGCTGCACTACCCTCACGCAACAAGGCTTCACACATCACCCCACTGTCAGCCAATGCTGTTCCCTTTCTTTATTTGAATGAAGAGTCAGAATTGTCTGACAGAATGCTATTTAATAGTCATTCATTCTTCAGCTGCTAGAATTCTACATGTCTTCAGTGGTACCACAAATTAAAGTGAAACTACTATATAGTATATTATATATTTTCAGTATAAATCCATATTGAGTTTCTACTGTAAATTTGCCGGAAGGTCATTTCTGGTGTGACGTGTATATTTGCTGTTCTTTATTGTCACTTTTCTATTGCATGTTCAAATTTGTAAATGCTGTATTTAGTGGTCATCAAAAAAGTTATTAGCATTTTATAAAAAAAAAATGAAGAGAGAACTGCCATGCTACAAGAGAAATAATACATTAACACGTCCATCCAGGACCATACACCACCCTGATCAGTGTATTTTTGCAGCAGCTACAGCTAGGTATTTGAAGTCAGTTGCAGATAGTACAGCCGGCCAACCATGGGTCTAATTCTGAAAGAATTGTCTTACGAAAATTGTACTAAAGCCCCATACACACTATCAGATTTTCTGCTGATTTTTGTCTTCAGATTTACCAAAACCATGTACTGCAAGGGCCCGTCTGATTGCATGCAAATTGAAACTCCTAAGGTCTGACCTCATATTATGAGGTTTTGGTAAATCTGAAGACAAAAATCAGCAGAAAATCTGATGTTTGTATGGGGCTTAAGAATTTTCTTTCGAATTTTTGCACCATTAGTGGGTTGCAACAACTACCGATTATCGTGCAGCCATCAAATTTGAGTGATCGGGCATGTTGGACATTTTTTGAAAAACAAACAAATTTCTAATCAATGGTGGGAAAATCGTGCGAGAAATATAATCGAAAAAGAAATGTGCATGAGCTGTGACCTGCAAAGAAAAGATGTTTTCTCAGCCATGAAAATTCTTTTCTGTAGCAACATGAAATGAAATTGAAGGCTTGGTTGGTCACATTTCAAAATAAATGGTGGCACCATCGGATCACAAAACACACAAAATTTCAGATTTTTGAAAGAAAATGAGTTCAAAATTCGACTCATGTATGGTTGGCTTACATATCAATGGCAGGTAGATACCGTTTGTCCACAGCATGGTGGTAGCTGGTGGTAAATCAGGGCTGCAAACATACAGGATGAGTGACCACAACTGATCACACACGCCTGCCCGTATTTCCAGTAGAAATGTGCTGATCTAGGCAGCGTGCCATGTGAACAAGCCCTTAAAAGACTGTGCCACATTACAAGTTTCCACGTTATAAAAGTTTTGTCTGTACAAAAGACTGTCAATGTTAAGCCGCGTACACACGGGCGGACTGTCTGGCCAACTTAGTCCGCCGAAACACATTTCAGCAGACAGTCCGCTCGTGTGTGGGCTTCAGCTGACTTTTTCAGCGTGCAGTCTGGCGGACTAAGTATTTCAGAAATTCCGTAATATTGTCCGTCAGACTTTGGTTTCAGCGGACAATCCGCTCGTCAGTAGGCTAGTTGGACGGACTAAGTATGGCGCATGCTCAGAAAGGATTTACACGGCGAAAGGTTGCATTGCTGTGTATTGGACTATTTCTAGTCCCGTCGTACGTGCTGTACACGTCATTGCGCAAATTTTCGACGGACTGTTTTGCATCCGTGTGTGGTCAAGTCCGTTCATTCAAAAGTAGGACGGACTGTCCGTCGGATTGTCTGACGGACTAAGTTGGCCATACAGTCCGCCCGTGTGTACGCGGCTTTAGAGTGAAATGCGGGTTACAACAGACAGTCATGTTATAAATTGCTAACAGGGTACAAGTGATCGCTGTCTTGCTTTAACTTACATAAAGATGATTTCTGCCTATCAAGCCCCACCCAATCGCTATATTAGTTTAAAACAAATCTAATCCTAACTTCTTGCGGCCCATGTAACACATATATGTGGGGGCCAAAAAGATGAGCTTTAATGTCCACAAGCCACACATATGTGTAGCTGGGTAGCCAATGTTTATGTACTGAGAACGCACTCACTGCGTATCACAGCACATAGACCAAGCTGTCATAGACAGCATTTGGTTCTCACTAACTATTAGAAGCCGGCAGAAATGAACCCCAATCATGTGACCACTCTGACAGCCAACCACAATGGTCACATGATCACCAATCCTTCCTGCCCCTACCCCCTGCCCCCCACCAGGGCATTCAGATCTATTTGAAGGGATGTTGTTGCAGGTGGGAAGGGGTCCAAGATGCTTTCACATACCTAAAACCTTGGTCACATGGAAATTCCAGGTCCTGAGTCTTCTATCTGCCTAACTGCAAAGAGGGTGAGTCCTTCTTTAAGTGTCCAAGTTGCTGTCTGAGTGAAGTGAACACTATCTATTGTCTATCAACCAATGGGGTTCTCCTAGGTCCCGAAAATTGCAGAGACATAATGATGGCTTAATGAGGGGATTGCTCAGTGTGGAAACAGACCGCAATGTTTAATGACTGGTCTTTATTCGTGAAAGAGGCACCAGTGGAACAAGTGACAGTGGACTTAGGTTAATAAAAATGGGTTTTAAAACTTTTTTAAAACAATAGGAGAATGAGACCTTTACATTATCCAGAGATAGGCTGTAAATCTATACTCAAGGTAGATATATGTAACTAAACTAAGTACCTGAACTCATCTCAATATCAGCCTTCTTATTTCCCTGTACTGCAGCACTCAGACCGAGAAAGGGAAGGTCCACACTAGGAGCCACTCAAGCTCTGCTGCATGTACATGTGCCACCAGGAGGAGAGAGAGCAGAGTGAGCAGAGTGGTGGCTCCTCACTGTGCTACTGCTCCTTTGCTGTCCAATCAGCAGGCTGGGAGGAAGGTGTTCTTGGCCAAGCTGTGCTACTACTGAAATTATTGTGAAAGACCGATTGTGCTGCCAAGTCAGTGGGCACAAAACTACCTAAAGGGACCTCTGATCCACCTCTGAGCCCCTTCCGAAAATGTTAGTTGCCTGTTAATTATACTGACTCACTGGCTTCAACTCTTTCTGATTCATTGGCCAATAAAAAGCATACAAATTAAGATAGGCAAGCTTTCTTATCTGCATACTTCTTTGGATTTATAAGTAAGAGGGTCAGAATGATAGCCAGGTATCCAGAAAGTGAGGTCAGGAATGGTCACTCTAGGTTTTGTTTAAACAAGTAGAAACTTTGCCTCTAAAACAACCAGTAAGTAGCACTGTGCTGCAACTTACCTTCAGACCATGTTATGTTATCTGTCTCACCTGACAGCAGCTCCACACTGTGCATAACCTGTGTATACCCACCCATCACTCCACCCGTCAATCTACTATTTAGTATCTCTACTTTTATAATCGTCTGCCATCACTACAAGGTTATATATCTGTACGCTCCGATATTCTTCCATACATAAAAAATGAGGTTATTGCCACAACAGTAATAATTAAAATTGCTGTTGACATTAAATCCAACCAAATAAACCCCGGCAATGACTGTTAAGGCTGTCAGTTTTTACATGTCCTCATGATTCAAAGATTAATGGACCTTAAAACAGCCATTAAACATCAAGGCCACTCTTCTGATTTGGAAGAAAAAGATTTTCCTTTTTGATTCTCGCAAGTTGCAGACCTGAATTTTAAACTTCTAAGACGTGTTAATATTCTGGGTGTGCTTTGAAGCTGATCAAAACAACAGCTCCAAAAATACAGAAATTCATTATACTGATTTTGAGTAGATTTGATATATGAAATGAATTGGGGGATAAGAGATACATAATGCAGAAAGTGGATTTGTACAGAGAACAGCAGTAACCAATCAAGTTCCATTGTTCTGCATATCCTACACTGATAGAAGCTGGAATGGCATTGGTAGCTCCAGGAAAATGGGCAAAATGAATTAGGGGACATCTCTATTCAGAATCCATCCAGATAGTTCCCCTCTTCCTTTTGGTAACATTTGCCAAGCTGTTTTGAGAATTATGCCGTGTACACACAACCAAACTTTTCGACGGACTACGTCCGACGGTCTTCCCGACGGACTTTCAGCAGAGTTCCGGCAGACTTTCCGAATGAATGGACTTGGACACACACAATCACACCAAAGTTTGACAGATTCAAACGTGATGATGTACGACCGGACTAGAATAGAATAAGGAAGTTCATAGCCAGTAGCCAATAGCTGCCCTAGAGTTGTTTTTTGTCCATCGGACTAGCACACACGAACGGATTTCTCGATAGGAACTGGGTCCGGTGAAGTTCCAGCGGGAAAATTTAAAACATGTTCTATTTCTAAAGTCTGCCCGATTTTTTGCAAGCAAAGGTCCGATGGAGCCCACACATGATCTAATTGCTCGACACACTCGTTCCGTTGGACCTTTGCTGTCAAAAAGTCTGGTCGTGTGTACATGGCATAACAGTTTCTCCTCTTTCCACTTGCTTGGGTGCTTGGGACATCATTTTGAGTTTCAGACTCTGTGCAGCAACTTGTGTGACCTTTACATATACTTGTAGGTTAGGGTATCCCCCGGGGTAGGCTTTTCTGTTATCCACATGCTTTTTCCTACATTATACTCATCTTTAAGGAGCACTATTTCTAGACTTACTTTACTGTGTTTCATCCCAGGTATCTCCTGAGGAAGCAGCACACTGTGAAACGCGTTGAAACCTTTGGATAGTCCCCTGCATATCACACAGGCAGAATATTCCATATAAAGACTATTCGATTTTTGAACTTAAAAAAGTTGTGTATGATTTTGTACATATGGATACTGGTATATATCTACAATACAAGGCCTGCTCTGATAGCAGAGGGTAAGAATGGATGTTGTCTAGGGGGCATTAGTGATGAACATTGTGAAATTTGTTTTTGTCAGATTGGATTTTAAAGTGACATTAACTGCTCGACCTCCAGAAGATTTACCCCCCTTCCTGACCAGGCCAATTTTTGCCTTAACTGACAATTGTGCGGTCTTGCGACGCTGTACCCAAATGAAACGTATGTCTTTTTTCCCACAAATAGAGGTTTCTTTTAGTGGTATTTGATCACCTCTGCTCTTCTTTTTTTGCACTATAAATAGAAAAAAACTGACTATGCTGAAAATCAATATTTTTTACTGACTGCAAAAAAGCAAAATGTAAAAAATCAAATTTCTTCATCCTCTTCTTCTCAGGTCCCCTGCCGGTGATCCTGGCTCCTCCATCCTGCAGAGGGCCCAATAGTAAGTATCTACTGAGCCGCTGCTCTGTGTGTCCATTCACACAAGGAGCGTGGCTTGGCCCTGCCCCTGCTCTCTCTTCATTGGCTCACTAGCTGTGACTCACAATGGTTCCCGCTGCTGTCTCAGTTAATGAGGAAGAGCCAGGGAGAGCTGCACATCGCTGGATCGAGATGGGGCTCAGGTAAGTATTAGGGGGTCGGATGGGTTGCTGCACACAGAAGGCATAGGCGTGCGCAGTGGGAATGCCAGGTGTACTTAGGCACACCCTAATCACTGTGCCAATTCCCCTTATCGCTTATGTTTTCCCCCCATGTTGTGCTCCCCCACAGTGCTGCTGGCTTTCCTCCTCTCCCCCCGGCTCCTGCAGGGGGATGTTTCAGAATGGAGAGTAGGCGAAGGGGATAGTAAATATGTAATTTATTGGTTCCATCCTTTTCTAAATGAACACAGTGAACACAATCACTGTGTTCATTCATAACTGAAGCCTAGTTTACAACCACTTCAACTTTTGTAAACAATGAAATGTCAAGTTCCTGGGGATTTGGGCACCGTAAAAATCCCTGGTTTTCCTTTCCTATTTATGTTTCAAATTCATTAGCATCTGCTCAAAATTGTAATATCAGTTCACGTCAATGATCAGATCGCTTCACCTTTATTCTCAGAATGGTTTGCTGCCATCGTCATGAAAAAAAGTGGGTGATGCAGGTCACCAGAGGTTTTCCATCAATGTAACATCAGCTTTGGGTGTACTGACCCTTTAAGTGAGGCAGCGCTGTTGTTTCCCTCGAATGCCGCTCTACAATGTTTTAGGGTTCTAAATTGTGTTTTCATTAAAGGCTGTATTAGATATAACGCTGTGTAATTTATATCGTTATTGACTGATTTACCATCTCGCCTGTGGCTATAAATACAACCAAATAGCATTTTATGTGACGGGAAAATACAGAAACGCTCGTCGTCAAAAGTTCTGTTGTCTCCGTACCTGAGAAGCCAAGGTTACTCTCGCTATAAATAGCTCCTTAGACATTTCCCATAAAAACTACCAAGCACTAAATTAAAAACCCTGCCTTGCTTTTAAACAAGATACAGTTAAATTTATGAAGCGGCTCTCAAAGGCTCATTGGTTTACACGTACACAAAGTTTTGGGATACGATGCACATCTGCAGCAGAATATGGGATTTAAGAAGAATAAAAAAAATAAAAATCAAAGGCTGGATCACAATACATGAGAAGAACATAGAGATGAACATTGAGGAAGAGATAAGGGTCACCATCATGTCAAACTGAGCTATTAGCCCCTGTACACACGGTCGGAGATTTCGACTACCAAATCCGTCGGATTTTGCCCGTCGGATTTTGTCCGTCGGATCTTGTCCGAAACTGTTGCATACACACGGTCGGACTAAGTTGTCGAAAAATCCGATCTTTCAGAACGTGATGACGTAATTTTCGTTACGATGGGACTACATTCAGGCTAGTAGCGAATAGCTTTGATGTAGGAATTTGATCTGAGCATGCGTGGCACTTGGTCCGATCAAAATTCTCTACACATGATCGGAGTATGTCCGACCGGCCCAGTTGGTTGGGAAATATTTCCAACAAGTTGGAAATTTGGGTCCGATGGATATTCCGATGGAAACATTCCGATGCATACCACACACAGTCGGATTATCTGACAACACGGTCCGATAGGACACATTCCGACGGATTCTCCGATCGTGTGTACAAGGCTTAAGACTTTCCTGGGGCAAGGTTACACAATCTGTCAATCATCTCAAGGTAAGTATTTCACGTGGTGGATTACTGAGGTTACAAACAACCCAGCATGAGCCATCAAAGTATCTTAACTCCTTGGTGCCTGCTCCTGTTTGGCCTTTAAGTGGTTCTGAAAGTTGGGAGGCAAAGTTCCTGTGACAGACCTGGACCCTATTAAAAGTTAAATTCTAGGCAGATATAGAAGATACACATTAACACAGTTCTGTAACCATTAATACATCAATACTTGTACTTTTATGTGAGCTGTGTAAGTATCTGAATTTAACTTGGTATGAACCTCCTGCAATCCACTTTACAGCAGACTAAGTTAAAGAGGAAGTAAAGCCAAATAAAAAATTTAAAAAAATAGACCCTGCAAGGCAAAGTCATAATGCGCTAGTATGCATAGCATACTAACTCATTATGAATAACTTACCTGAGATGGAAGCCCCCGAAGCGACCCTCGTTGTCCTCGTCCGACGCCGCCATCTATCCCGGAGTGACTTCCTGTTATTGTGGCTCCGGAACCGTGATGACGTCACTCCCGCACATGTGCTCTGGAGCCGCCACTAATGGCATGATCACCGTTAGCAGCGGAATGCTCAGTGCGCCTGTGCGTAGACATCGGTGCCTGTCTTTTGTAAACATCTCACCTCAGCTGCCACGCAGGATTTTTCTGTGTAAATCTCAGAACTGGATAGAGAAAATACTGGTCATCTGATTGATATGCCGACTTAAAGAAATTAGATAGAGTCATTGACCTAAAACAGAAATGAATCACCATCTGTTTTAAAAAGCTAGGCATTAATGCCTCCTCAAGAACATTTGCACTGAGATTGACCCTTTAATATTAACCATTAGACCTCCAGAAGATTCTCCCTTTCCTGACCAGGCCCTTTTTTGCAAAACGGCACTGCGTTATTTTAACTGACAATTGCGCGGTCATGCGACACTGTACCCAAATAAAATTTTTGTATTTTTTTCCCCACAAATAGAGCTTTATTTTGGTGGTATTTGATCACCTCTGTGGGTTTTTATTTTTTGCGCTATAAACAAAAAAAAGACCATTAATTTTGAAAAAAAAAAAAGCTTACTTTCTGCTATAAAACACACCCAACAAAAAGTAAAAAAAAAAGTTGAATTTCGTCATTAATTTAGGACAATATGTATTTTGCTACATATTTTTGGTAAAAAAAAAATCCCAATAAGCGTATATTGATTGGTTTATGCAAAAGTTATAGCATCTACAAATGATGGGATATTTTTATAAAAAAAAATAAAAAATCCGAAAGTGATGTTATGTCATCGTATCCAGGTTACTGTCATGATCCCAGCTTTTCTTGGCTATCCCGCCAGCCGGCGGATGCACTGGCTGGTTGCTCAGGTCTTCCAGTGGGACAGGAGAGTGCAAGCAAGCTGGGGAAGACTGTTGCTAGCAATAGCAATTGAGTGGCTTGGTAGCTGCTCCGATTGCTATTATAAGAAAGCCGACTGCCGACTCTAAAAAACAATATTGTGGTAATGCCTGCAGCTGCAGGCATCATCCTGGTATAAACGCCAAAATTTCAGCAATGTACAGGTATATCGCTAAATGGGAATTGGGTAAAGTAACATTCATATCCAGTTTGTAAATGTTGAACACAGATCCTAAAGTTAGTGTTGATTGCCACATTAAGCAAATTGCTAGCAGGCTTCAGCAGTCTTTCGACAAGTGCTGAAGCCTGCTACTAGCTTGTTTAACCCCTTACAGACTGGAAGATTTTCCTCCTTAATGACCAGGCCATTTTTTGCAATACGGCACTGCGTCGCTTTAAATGACAATTGCAGAGTCATGTGATGCTGCACACAAACAAAATTGACGTCCTGTTTTCCCCACAAATAGAGCTTTCTTTTGGTGGTATTTGATTTTTTTACTTCTTACTATAATAAATATAAAAAATAAATAAACTAATTTCTTTATCAGTTTAGGCCAATATGTATTCTTTTTTGGTAAAAAAAAACAAAACGCAACAAGCGTATATTGATTGGTTTGCCCAAAAGTTATAGTGTGTACAAAATAGGGGATAGATTTATGGCATTTTTATTATTATTTTGTTTTTACTAGTAATGGCAGTGATCTGTGATTTTTATCGAGACTGCCACGGACAGCTCGGACACTTTTGAAACGTTTTTTTGGACCATTGACATTTATACAGCAATCAGTGCTACACAAATGCACTGATTACTGTGTAAATGTCACTGGCAGAAAAGGGGTTAACACTAGGGGGCGATCAAGGGGTTAAATGTGTTCCCTGGGAGGTGTTGCTAACTGTGGTGGGATGGGACTTCCTGGAGGAGGAGCGAGATCTCTGTTCATAATCACTAGGAACAGCAGATTTGTCTCTCCTCCCCTGTCAGAACAGGGATCTGTCTGTTTACATTGTCTCTTTCGTTCTCGTTCTCTTTCCCATGATCACGGGTGGCCGGCGGACATCTCGGGCGCTGGCTACACGCATAGTGTTCCCCCGCCGTGCAGCAGGCGAGCGGGCGCACCTGCTATGGATCTTAAAGGGCCTGATGTACAGCTATGGCGATTCGCGGGAACGAGCCGACCTGCTGTAGTATAATGACGGGGGCTGGTCGGCAAGTGATTAAAGTATAAATCAACACTCCCATTAGGATCTGTGTTCAGGATTTACAAACTGGAGCTGAATGGTACTTTGAAAGCTTCAATAAAGCATGCTGAAAGCTCCACAAGTACTTTGTCAAAGCTTGCTGATCACAATGCTCTTATACAAGCTGAATCTCGAGTGAAACAGGCCGAAGTTATCAGCTCAAAAAATTTCTGGCTAAATCAACAGGTATGTTTTTGTACTAATTAAACAGATATAACAAAACACTTTCAGTGGTATATTTAGCAGACCGAAAGGGAGGAAATAAGAGAAGTTAATGGTTTTGGTTTACATGCACTTTAGGTTTACTTTAATACACAAAAAAAGGACGTGCCTAATACCTGCAGTGACATGCTAGTAGTTTTAGACATTGGTTTGGACCACAGAACTTCTGTAGGCTACAAGTATAGCCGTATCTAGCTGTTTTAATCAGCAGACCAAAGGGGAGGAAATTAGAGAAGTTCATGGTTTTGGTTTACATGCACTTTAGGTTTACTTTAACACACAAAAAAGGACAGCCTAATACCTGTAGTGAACTAATAGTAGTTTTAGACATTGGTTTGGACCACAAAACCTCTGTAGGCCACAAGCACAGTCATTGGTAGCTGTTTTAATCAGCAGACCAAAAGGGAGGAAATAAGAGAAGTTAATGGTTTTGGTTTACATGCACTTTAGGTCTACTTTAACACACAAAAAAGTATGGCCCTAATACCTGTAGTGAACTGATGGTAGTTTTAGACATTAGTTTGGATCAAAAAACCTCTGTAGGCCACAAGTACAGCCATATCTAGCTGTTTTATTCAGCAGACCAAAAGGGAGGAAATTAGAGAAGTTAATGGTTTTGGTTTACATGCACTTTAGATCTACTTTAACACACAAAAAAAGAAGGGTCCTAATACCTGTAGTGAACTGATAGTAGTTTTAGACATTGGTTTGGACAACAAAACTTCTGTAGGCCACAAGCACATCCATATGTAGCTGTGTTATTCAAAAAAAAACATCTTTATTGTTCATTAAACTAAATATAACATGTTTGGAATTGAACATACTAGCCAACATTGACCGATACCTGTGCCATGCCTTCTTTTCTTGTATGTAATAAACCCTTTCAAAAAGGAATCTGGTGCAAGTATTAAGTCACTCATGTTGTTGCAATCCTTCCTCTCGGTTATTTATTTGGCACAATGCCTTTTATTTTATTTTTTTATGGCTCCTTGGAAGAGCTGTTAATTTTTGTTCGCTGTCGAGCAAGAGTCAAAGTCAGAGTCTAAGCAGCTTGTAATGAGTTTTCAATAGCCCATCTCACTGAAATTGAGGCCAAAGGAGCAGCAGACTTAGACAGTGTCAGGATGGGGAATTTATGGCAGAGGGTGCGATGTATTCTGCAGAAAGTACGCAGAGGAGGGGCAGTGTACACTGGAGGTGCTACATTAAACACTCGGAATTGTGGTGTATTTTATCCTAATGCTGTATCAGGCCAGATGAATGCAGGGTGCTGCACAGTGAGGTGGTTTAATTAACAATGGCATGCCAGAGTTTATAGCTTTGAGCAGCAAATGATATCAGGCCGACATGCTATGTTTTGACATTTTTGTTGTGGCATAAATAAACCGAATGGACTTGCAGGCTGAGCTAAAAGTGAACTGAATTAGATAAAAAAAAGCTTTAAAAGCGACAGAGCACCGGATGCATGTGTGCGATGTGACATCAAAATCTGATTAAAACAGAACATGCCTCCAACAGGAGGAGGGGGTGTGCGACCACTGCTTTACATATGTATTGACTTATTTGCATGTTCCGCTTCTACCTTGATTTCTGAATGCAATAGAAACGATTCTGCATCACCATAACCTGGAAGGGTGGTGGCATGCCTTCAAGGAAAGAAAAACCTCTGCCGTAAAGTCTCCACAAGTGATTTGCAATAATAACCTTCCCCCCGAGGACAACTAAACCATAATTTTTTGCCTTTACTTTATACCGAGGTTTAAAGTGGACCTTTCAGCTACTTTACAGATCTGCAGGAAAGACATGTCTGGAGCTGAGAAGAAACTAATTCAGCAGAGGACATACATGACAGGGTGGAAGGGGAACCAGGCATACGGGGTTAAATAATTCAGTGTGGTATTGATAGTACGGACTCTTACCTTATTGGGCAAGGAGACGGGGTGATGGGGAGGAGTTGGAAGATATAGTTGCTAGGAGTTGGTAGGAGTGGTCAGGGCAATTGCAGAGCAGAATATGGTAGATGAACATCCCTCCATCCCCTCCTTATTGTTCTATTAGTCTTGTTTGTGTTTCAGTGCCATTTGGCGGTTTGGAATCCTTGACGGCGGTCTAAAATCTGGTCATTGGGTAAACGGTGGGAAACCAGCTGTGGTATGGTATCCTTGAGTTGGTACAGTTTACTGCATAGTGACCGGGTAGTGGTAAGGATCCTGGGTGGCTGAGGTCAGCTGGGTTGGGCCCTGAGGCAGTGTTTTGCGTCTTGGGTCATAACTCAGCTATCTGGTGCCACAGACACAAAACGTTGGAGATATGGTACCATCAAGGATCTTCAATCGTTTTATCTGGTTTAAGACATTTATTATGTGTTGTTATTTGAATAAAGGTTAGGTGAATAAAAGGCCGTCTTCAGCCCTTTTACTCCACTTCACTCCACTTTCCTAAAAAGTAGGGGAAGGTGGATCTTGGGAATTCTGGGTGGGTACATGGTTAGTTTTGGGTGGTGAGCTCTGATCTGCCCTAGTCATGATTTCTGATATGTCACTTTATATAACTACACCCCACCTACACACTGACAACAAAGATTCATTTAAATGAATATAAACACAGAAGGAGGTGCACACATGCAAACTTCATGCATATAACTTCCAGGGTAGGAATCAAACATAGGACCCAGAGGCATACCTAGAATATTCAGTGCCCCAGGTTAAGAGACCACGAAGTGACTCCCTGACTTCCAGCCTGGGCCCTTCCCTCCGAGCCCTAAGGCAGAACGTCAGGACCCGGCTGCAATTTTGTCAGTAGTTTTTTATTCTTGTTATTTAATTGTTTTATTATTTTATAGCTGTTTTATTTTTTACAATTTTTTTTTTTTTATTATTTTTTACAATATTTTAGGAGCCCCATTGGGGGCTTTGGTGAGATATCAGGGGTCTAAATAGATCTCTGATGTTTCACCTTTGAGACAGAGAAAGGAAATTTAGGATTTAGCCTTTGATCTCCATCTCTGCAGTCTAATGCCGCATACACACGGGCGGACTGTATGGCGTACTTAGTCCGTCGAAACACATTTCAGCGGACAGTCCGCTCGTGTGTGGGCTTCAGCTGACTTTTTCAGCGTGCAGTCTGGCGTACTAAGTATTTCGTATTTTTCTAAATTCTGTCCGTCGTACTTTGGTTTCAGCGGACAATCCGCTCGTCAGTATGCTAGTTCGACGGACTAAGAATGGCGCATGCCCAGAAAGGATTTACACGGCGGAAGGGTGCTTTGCTGTGTATTGGACTTCCTATTTCTAGTCCCGTCGTACGTGCTGTACACGTCATCGCGCAAGCTTTCGTCGGACTGTTTGGGTATCCGTGTGTGGTCAAGTCCGTTCAGTGGAAAGTATGACGGACTGTCCGTCGGATTGTATGACGGACTAAGTATGCCATACAGTCCGCTCGTGTGTACGCGGCATAAGCTTCACAAAATGAATGGACAGGAATAGCTCTGTACAGAACTTCCTGCTCATTCACAAACTGAGGCATAGAAAGCACAGTTTACTATGCTTCATTTATGAATGGACAGGGTCAATGATTGGTACAAAAAGGAAAAGGAAGGTGGCGTTAAATTACTTATTTACTGGCCCCATTCCCCGCTCTCCATCCTGACACATCTCCCTGCAGCAGCCAGAGGGAGAGGGGAGGGGTGGGACCAGGGGGCAAGTGGGGGACGGGGGGACTGTAGTTATCTTTTCATGGGTAGACACCAGTGGATTCAGTTAACCTTTTGCTTCTTGTATCTCCATAAATTCCATTGATGAGCTTTACCAAGAAGAGGGAAGAGAAAAGAAGTGCCACCTAAGTGCAGTGGTTAAAACAATCTTTTAATGCACAGCCGCGTTCCACGCTGGTTTCTGCTCCCTGGTGGCTACAGGATACACAGAGGATTCAACATTTCTCCCTGCAAAGACCAGAGAATGGCATGGAACTCACAAGGATGCTGAGGTATGGCACCCTCCACTCAGGGCTGTCTTTAAAGCAGGACAAAAGGAGCAGCTGCCCTGGGCCCTGTCATTGTTGTGGGGCCCAAAGCAGCTGGTTCATACTTGCAAATATCCCAGTTTAAATTCCTTGTCCCTTGAAGTTTTAGTCCCTTGCTGTGTCCTGATATCTCAGTGTCAAGTGGCACTACTAATTCTGCCTAGCTCTGCCCTATTGTTGTGTACAGATGACTCACCTGCAGACCCCGTGTTTACATGTAAATAACTGACATTCATACGTAAATAGCTGCAGGCGGTGATATAGATATCTAAATAAAGGCGGCATTCATATGTATATCATGCCCCCTGCAGTGAGGTGATGATGTGCTGTAACCTCTAGCAACCAATCAGTGAGCATTATTACTGTACAGTAATCTCTAGCAACTAATCAACAAACAGAAATCATGTGCTGTAACCTCTAGCAACTTATCAGTGATCTGTAATGTGTGCTGTAACCTCTAGCAACCAGTCAGTAAGTGGTAATGACACACTGTAACCTCTGGCAACCAATCGCAATCACTGCCTGATCTGATACAGTAAACTGATATTAAGTCTAGCTGCTATTTATTGCATGTCTCAGAGCAGGTGGAGAGTGAAATGGTATGGGGGGGGGGGGGCAAGAAAACGTTTGCCCAGGGTCCAATCAATAATAAAGACAGCCCTGCCTCTGCTCCACTTACCTGGATTGGATGAGCTTGATATATTTTTGATATACTTTTTATCCCATAAGTGATTTTGATCCTTGCACATTAAAAGATTGTTTTAACCACTGCACTTAGGTAGCGCTTCCCTTCTCTTTTCTTGTCTTGCTGGCTATACTCTGAGGATAGCTGCCACCTTCCATGTTCCCCATATACACATAGATACATGTGTATACATTCCCCATGTGCTAAAACAGACTTCATATGAACTATTTACAGCCTATTTGATTATTTAATCTTGATTTTAACAGTTTTTTTGATTCAGCTCTGACTTTGCTCCAGGAAACTCTGCAATATGAAATTTACCAATGCTAGGTTTCATTTTGCTCTTCCCAAAAAAGGATATAATGTCCTTGTCACATTTCTTCACACAACTAATTGTTCAGATTTTAAAGGGGCTGTAAAGCTTAATTTTTTATTATCTAAATAGGTTCCTTTAAGCTAGTGCATTGTTGGTTCACTTACCTTTTCCTTTGATTTCCCTTCTAAATGTTTTTTTTTTTCTTTGTCTGAATTTCTCACTTCCTGTTTCTCCTCAGTAAACTTCACACCATCATCCGAGTGGTGTTTAGTCAGCCAGAACAGCTTACTGAGGAGGAACAGGAAGTGAGAAATTCAGACAAAGAAAACAAAGAAAAAAAACAAAAATGTACTAGCTTAAAGGTACCTATTTAGAAAATAAAAAACAAACCTTTACAACCCCTTTAATTACAGGAGCCTGTAGACACACAACGGAACATCTCTCTGCTAAGATGGGCGGCACAGTGGTATAGTGGTTAGCACTCTCAACTAGCAGTAAAAAGGGTCGCTGATTCGAATCCCAACCACGACACTATCTGCCTGGAGTTTGCATGTTCTCCCTGTGCCTGCGTGGGTTTCCTCCAGGTACTCCGAGTTCCTCCCACAATCCAAAGACATGCAGGTAGGTTAATTGGCTTCTGTCCAAAATTGGCCCTAGTATATGAATGGGGACCTTGGATTGTGGGCTCCTTGAGGGTAGGGACCAATGTGAGTGTGCAATATATAGGGACAGGGATAACTGTAGACACTCACTCAGGTTGAACTGGATGGACTGGTGTCTTTATTCAACCTTACTAACTATGAAACTATAAGATCCCCTTTTTTACACAGATTATTTTCTTAAAACATTATGACTGTGTGGATAACTTTGTGGCTACAAATGCATTGTCAATGGCCATACAGGGAAAAGCCACCTCTTTGCCTGTGCTGCCTATAGGCACAAGCCTACTGTGCCAAATGGAAAATCAATTTCTGGTTGTTTTACATAAGGTTAAAGAGAGTCAGCATGTGATTTAATCAACCATGCAAAGTAAGAGTTGGGTGAAATTCCTTTAAATGAAACCATTTTTAAACAGGTATTACTACTGATGCTACCTTAAGCCAATTTTGAAATGCTCTGATAACGATAATATAAACTTTCTTCATCGGAATGACAAACATGCTGGGGGTCATTAAAACCTCGGCCAGCACCATATTTATTTCTCAATTCTCATCCTAATACATTTTTATAATTGCATTGAAGATACGCTCTCCTGTTTCCAGTGGAAAGATAAAATTTATGAAGCATGACAAACACATCATACCAAAGACCACCCTATGAATAATGATGTGCACAGCTCGGCAGACCCGGCCTTCCTGAGCATTTCAAATGGGCTTTTTAAGGAATAATACAGGGAGCGTTTATTAAACACACTGCACAGCAGTCTTGAAAATGGGTTTTAAATAGGTCACACCAAGGAAAACCAAGAAAAGAGACAGCATGCGCAGTGTAATGCACAGATTGTCTGAATGCAGACATTTATACAGAATTTAATTCAATAGACAATATAGAAAAAATACAAGATTACTGATACCATTTAAAGTAAACTATGTATAGATGAAATAGGCAGCTGATATGCTGCCAACGTGTAACTATATAGGTGTAACTGTACAAAGAATTAAACTTGATCCCAACTAACAAGGCCGTATGAGAACTCAGCAGTTTCTAATTCCTCCTGTTAGTCCCTCAAGGAGGGCTCCGAATTATCTGGGGGGGAAGAAGGTGGAGGATCCTAACTGTTCTATATTGCCACTTTATAATCAGGCATGTCACATTAACGATCCCGATGCTGGTAGAAACAGGACTGCCAATGAAAGCAGTCACCTGCTCCTATGGGGTTGCTCCCTCACTTATTAAAAATGTTGCAGAATCCTTCTCATCGGTGATGGAGCAATAATTGTGCAAGACCTTGCTGGCTTGGCCATAGCTCCCAACTGTCCCTGATTTTCGAGGGACTGTCCCTGATTTGGAACAATGTCCCTGATTTGGAACAATGTCCCTCTGTCCCTCATTCCTACTCATTTGTCCCTCATTTTGGTCTGATCTATATAGATTTATATAAAATGCACTTTTTATGTTTCAAAAAGTGTTTCCAAGTGCTAAACCTTTCATCCAATTTTTAAATTGCTGCATTTGAAAATTTTAAAAGACGATATAAAGGAAAAGTAGTGGTAAAAAAAAAGCCCTTGTGGATTTAATTAACCTTTTTTTTTTTGGTTAATTCTCCTTTAAGGGGGTGTGGCAGGAGGCGTGTCCTATGCCTACATACATTTGGTAGTAGGTGTCCCTCATTCCCATCTCAAAATGTTGGGAGGTATGGGTTTGGCCCATCGCTGATGAGTTGTCTCCACCAACAGGAACACTATTGTTTCTGCTGTTGGTGGAAACTCTTCATAACAGATCTCTAGGAGGGCAATGAACACAACAAGGCATCGTTCCTCTGCTGATTCCTCGCTTACGTGAGGAATTTTAAAACATTTTGGTCTAGCAAGGGAGCCACAACTTTGAAATAGGTGAGTGTTATATTTAGCCATCCTATTGTAGGTGAAGTTGCTAGATTATTTGATGACCATTTGCCGATTATTTGCCGACCAGCCGCCGCCATCGTACTGCAACAGGTTGGCTCATTCCTGCGAATTTGCTTGTGAACTCTAATTTGTGGGCGGGCACGCACCGACGGAGGTAGGGGAGCCATTCAGGGGGTGGGGCGGACTCGATGTCCGCCAGTCACCCGCGATCCTTCCCCACAGTGACAGAACGGGGATCTGCCTGTTTAAACAAGGCAAATCTCTGTTCTGACAAGGGACATCACACAGATCCTGTCTTTCTGCTATGCAGGAAGATAGATCTGTGCGTTTCCCCAGGCAGCCCATCCCCCATACAGTCAGAACACACCTGCAGGGAACACATTTAACCCCTGATGTTAACCCCTTCCCTGCCAGTGTCAATAGTAAAATAACAGTGCATATTTTTAGCACTGATCACTGCAATAATGTCACTGGTTCCCAAAAAAGTGTCAAAAATATCAGTTAGGTGTCCGATCTGTCCACCGCAATGTCGCACGCAGATCACCGCCATTACTAGTAAAAAAAAAATAATAATAATAAAGATGCCATAAATATATTCCCTATTTTGTAGACACTATAACTTTTGTGCAAACCAATCAATATACGCGTATATTAAGAATATATTAGAATATAATACGAATATATATTGGCCTAAACTGAGGAATAAATTTGTTTTCTTATATATTTTTTGGGGATATTTATTATAGCAAAAAGTAAAAAAAAATATTGCTTTTTTTTTCAAAATTGGCACTTTTTTTTGTTTATAGCGCAAAAAATAAAAACCATAGAGGTGATCAAATACCACCAAAAGAAAGCTCTATTTGTAGGAAAAAAAAGGACATCAATTTTGTTTGGGTGTAATGTCGCATGACCGCGCAATTTTTAAAGAGATGCAGTGCCAGATTGCAAAATTGGTCTGATCATTAAGGGGGGAAATCTTCCGGTCCTTAAGTGGTTAAAGGAATGGTTCACCTTTCCAAAAAATTGTCTATGCAGGTAAGGGGCATCTGTAGATGAACTAGGCAACTTTGATTGACCTGCTGTAGGTGTTGGCCATTTACATACCGCACAGAGCCTGGTCAAAAGATTCTAAAGCCGCGTACACACGGGCGGACTGTATGGCCAACTTAGTCCGTCAGACAATCCGACGGACAGTCCGTCCTACTTTCGAATGAACGGACTTGACCACACACGGATGCAAAACAGTCCGTCGAAAGTTTGCGCGATGACGTGTACAGCACGTACGACGGGACTAGAAATAGGAAGTCCAATACACAGCAATGCAACCTTTCGCCGTGTAAATCCTTTCTGAGCATGCGCCATACTTAGTCCGTCGAACTAGCCTAGTCACGAGCGGATTGTCCGCTGAAACCAAAGTACGACGGACAATATTACGGAAATTCGGAAATACTTAGTCCGCCAGACTGCACGCTGAAAAAGTCCGCTGAAGCCCACACACGAGCGGACTGTCCGCTGAAATGTGTTTCGACGGACTAAGTTGGCCAGACAGTCCGCCCGTGTGTACGCGGCTTTAGAGTTGTCATTCCCCATCCTTGTTGCTAGGATGTTGCTAAGATGAACAGCACTGTTACTGCTTGACCTTGTATTAAGAAATACAATGACAGCGAGGCTAATACTAATATTTTCAGAAAGGGTCGGCTATGGCAGCTTCCAAGTTTTGCCTCTAACAGGTGCGCCATAAGGAATTCAAGTTACTGGCTGTGTCTCACCTATATCATTTCAATCACAAGATTGCAAAATAGCATGCAGCAAATGCATTTCAGAAAAAAGTCAGAAATTCAAAATCATCACATGTTGCCGATCAGTGACTCAAAGCACTGAACCCGAATCATCAGCATAACAGCCAGGCAACCAGAATTTTTAGGAGGCATGCTCAGTAATGGTAGTCTATATACTGCTCTCATGACAGGTTCTTATTTTGTTACAGTCCAACTCTGGTCATTCCCCACTTCAAAACTTCTGTAATTTGCCCTTCTCCCCACCTTTGGTATTTTATGCTTTTTTTAAACCTACATTTTTTGATGTCTACTAGTTGGTTAGAGGACATGTTTGGTCTTTCTTCTGAAGAAGGGTAGTCCCTGATGATGTAGAGAGTGACACCAACAACATCCTTGCCGTTCTCTGCATTGGTACACTGTAAGTGTACAGCACTGTGCTGAGGGGGTGAGGCCATGACACCCTGCACTCAGTCTTTTCTCAGTCTTCCAGGCTGAGTGACTCTGGAAGTCATTCAACAGAGGAGACTGAGGACATCTTGGGGCCCAAAAGAGGTACTGCAGGAGAAGTTTTGGATTGGAGAGAAATATTGCAGCCCAAGCTTCTGTTGGGGGAGAGATATCTAAAATAAAAAAAAATAAAAAAGTCCAAAGTAAACTTTAATAAAATATTTGAAGAAAAAATATCATTTGAACAAGTCCTTAAATCATAAAAGCTAACATTGACCTGCAGATTCAGAAATTCCTCTTAAAAAGAAAAAAAGAACAGAAGATCTTAGCCAGTCCTTAAACCAATCCATAAAATGATTTTAGTAAAGATCTGTAGGCTGGGGCTCTGCATACCTAAATAATGTCTTTCTGATTGGAATAATTGATACAACAATACACGAGCTGTTTTCAATACACTTCAATTAAAGAGACGACAGTTGATGTCTCACAATAGAAATCGTTATCTGGATCTGTGGTTGGAAATCTGATTTGAAGGGCCTTATATTTATCTTCTGAAATGTATTTGTAGTATCTTTATTTGCTTTATTGTTATTCCTTTTTTTTTTTTTTTTTTTTTTTTTTTATAGTATAGCAAAGCACAGTTTATAATTTTAAATGTTTCTTACTTTCACATCCCCAAAAAACAGTATTTTCATGCCAAGCCACAATATACATTGAAGCCCAATTTTTGGTTGCATAAAACCCTGCACGTCTGTCCTGAAATTGAATTATGATATAACTCCAAAGCCACCGCACTGTAGTTAAGATCAGTACACACTATAAGATAATCACATGAACGACCATCCGTTTTCCTTGATATTCCACAGCAGGTCGAAACCGAGGATGTTATTAATTGTACGAATATTTACAGAGAAAGATTTTTTTTTGTTGTTGTTTATTATTTCTGATCATGCACAGTCTTTCCTATCCAATGTTTCTTGTACCAAAACAGTACACAATAAACGAAAATTGTTCGCTATGTTCATGTGCAAGAAAAATCTGGAAGTTTGTCCCTTTTTTCTTTGGAAAGTCTGTTTTGGATGTTGAAAGTTGTGTACACACTGTATACGAAAAGCGAATGATTGTGCCTCATACAGAATTTTTCTTCTAATTTTCTCATAGTGTATACCCCATTTAAGATTATCCAGCATCCAGGCTACTTCTTTCATCTCATAAATGCAGAGACTGTACATTGCTCTGCCCATGGGCAGGGCACAAAATAAAGGCAGTCATTTCTACAAAAACAAAACAAAAAACAACACCCCACCTACATCTGTTTTTCTTAAAGAGAAACTTAACATATTTTTTTTAAATCCCTTCACTTTGCTGGGTTATCCTCAAAATACTTTTGTATGGCTGCAATCAGAAAATCCACCACATGCTGGACCCTGCACCACCACCTTATTTACCCAAGTCATGAGGAGGGTGGCTGTTTCTTCTGGGTTCTTGTAGCTGGCTCCATGTACATGTGCCATGGTGACTCATCAGGGGGGCGCTATTTCTTCTGGGTTCTTGTAGCTGGCCCCCTGTGCATGTGTCATGGCAAGTCATCAGGGGGGCAGCTATTTCTTCTGGGTTCTTGTAGCTGGCTCCCTGTGCATATGTCATGGCAAGTCATCAGGGGGGCAGCTATTTTTTCTGGGTTCTTGTAGCTGGCCCCCTGTGCATGTGTCATGACAAGTCATCAGGGGGGCAGCTATTTTTTCTGGGTTCTTGTAGCTGGCTCCCTGTGCATGTGTCATGCCAAGTCATCAGGGGGGCAGCTATTTCTTCTGGGTTCTTGTAGCTGTCTCCCTGTGCATGTGTCATGGCAAGTCATCAGGGGGGCATCTATTTCTTCTGGGTTCTTGTAGCTGGCCTCCTGTGCATGTGTCATGGCAAGTCATCAGGGGGGCATCTATTTCTTCTGGGTTCTTGTAGTTGGCCCCCTGTGCATGTGTCATGACAAGTCATCAGGGGGGCAGCTATTTCTTCTGGGTTCTTGTAGCTGGCTCCCTGTGCATGTGTCATGACAAGTCATCAGGGGGGCAGCTATTTCTTCTGGGTTCTTATAGCTGGCCCCCTGTGCATGTGTCATGGAAAGTCATCAGGGGGCAGCTATTTCTTCTGGGTTCTTATAGCTGGCCCCCTGTGCATGTGTCATGACAAGTCATCAGGGGGGCAGCTATTTCTTCTGGGTTCTTGTAGCTGGCTCCATGTGCATGTGTCATGGCAAGTCGTCAGGGGGGCAGCTATTTCTTCTGGGTTCTTATAGCTGGCCCCCTGTGCATGTGTCATGGCAAGTCATCAGGGGGGCAGCTATTTCTTCTGGGTTCTTATAGCTGGCCCCCTGTGCATGTATCATGCCAAGTCATCAGGGGGGCAGCTATTTCTTCTGGGTTCTTGTAGCTGTCTCCCTGTGCATGTGTCATGGCAAGTCATCAGGGGGGCATCTATTTCTTCTGGGTTCTTGTAGCTGGCCTCCTGTGCATGTGTCATGGCAAGTCATCAGGGGGGCATCTATTTCTTCTGGGTTCTTGTAGTTGGCCCCCTGTGCATGTGTCATGACAAGTCATCAGGGGGGCAGCTATTTCTTCTGGGTTCTTGTAGCTGGCTCCCTGTGCATGTGTCATGACAAGTCATCAGGGGGGCAGCTATTTCTTCTGGGTTCTTATAGCTGGCCCCCTGTGCATGTGTCATGGAAAGTCATCAGGGGGCAGCTATTTCTTCTGGGTTCTTATAGCTGGCCCCCTGTGCATGTGTCATGACAAGTCATCAGGGGGGCAGCTATTTCTTCTGGGTTCTTGTAGCTGGCTCCATGTGCATGTGTCATGGCAAGTCGTCAGGGGGGCAGCTATTTCTTCTGGGTTCTTATAGCTGGCCCCCTGTGCATGTGTCATGGCAAGTCATCAGGGGGGCAGCTATTTCTTCTGGGTTCTTATAGCTGGCCCCCTGTGCATGTATCATGGCGAGTCATCAGGAGAATGGCTTATTTCTTCTGGGTTCTTGTAGCTGCACCCCTGTGCATGTGTAATGGCAAGTCATCAGGGGGGGCGGCTATTTCTTCTGGGATCTTGTAGCTGGTCCTCGAGTCATCAGGGGGCCGGCTACAAGAGCTGGGAAGAGGCAGCTGGCCCCCTGATGATGTGCAGCGGCAGATGTCCTGTAGAGCAGTGGTCATCAACCCTGTCCTCAGTGCCCACTAACAGTCCAGGTTTGCAAGATAACTGAAATACATCACAAGTGATATAATTTGCTGCTCAGTGATTGCAGTATTCTAGTCTGCATCTCCCATAGGTAATGCATAAAACCTGGCCTGTTAGTGGGCCCTGAGGACAGGTTTGATGACCACTGCTGTAGAGTACTCCAAGGCCTCTTGAAATGCATGACATCAGTATCCCAGAAGGCTGCATGAAGCTTGTACCGATAGATCATTCTCACCTTGTTTTTTTTTTCATGGTCCTCAAAAAAATGTACTTGGAAAAAAAAAAATGTCCAGTTGTGAGAGAGGGGTTAGGAGTGCCAAGAGGGAAAGTCGATGGGGAGAGTGAAGGTCTACTTTAAGTTCCACTTTAACCCTAGCGTTTATTTAATTATTTCTTTTTCTAGTGTTTATTTGTAAGCCTGCAAGCTAGACGAGTTAGTATCCTTCTCTCTCTCTGCTCCTTAACTGCTCCTCTAATCTGCTGTAACAAGAACACGCTCTGGTCAATTACGAAACGCAGGCAATCTAAACAATTTCTAAACACTCACTGTGACAAAAGGGACAGAATGAGTGTTGAACGTCCAAAAAGGCATACAAGAGAATGCATCCCGCTGGAAGTGCGTTTTACTCACATTGTCATTTAGCACTCCAAAATTAATAGACCAAAAGGAAAAAAAAGGCAGCATCACAAGCACCAACAAAATGCAGTAAAAACCACTGGCAGCTAGTGGCGTCTCAAAGTTTAATTCCCCCAGGGAGAAAAAGGACACTGCCTAATCTGTATTCAGTTCTGACATTGTCCACATCTGATATGGAACATTAGTTACTAACGTTCTCAATAGTCTAGTGTCCTTCAGTTTATATTACTTTATGTTAATGGTAGAAAAATTACACACAACACCATTTATCATTGTTATACTGTACCATACATCTCGCCGCTTATTGTAATATATTTATTTGCTGCCGCAATGATCGGAAGGGAGGTGGCGGGCGCAGGAAAACAGGTTTAAACTAATGGCAACGTAAACAATCAATTCCAATATCAATTTACGAAAAAAAAAAAAAAAGGAATCTCGGATAGGTGACAACTTGGCGCATGAATCAAAATGAAGACGTTTTATTTTCTTGGAGAGCTGCGCAAATGGCGCAGCAAAGAGAATCAGCATTTAACCTCTTAAAAGTTCAGATTTTCCCCAGCTGCAATAGACCGCGGCGGAGTGCGGAAGATAATCACGGAGCCAGATATGTCCTTTGGGTTGAAACCAACCAGATGGTGCACAAAGATCTTAAAAAAAATGTAACGGTAATCAGAGGAAAGAGAGAAGAGGAAGAGAAATCTTGATCCAAGAGACAGAGAATTATAATTATGATAGATTGCAGTATGCTGGAGGGTCATATCGCTATTTTTTTTTCTTTTTTTTTTCTTTGGTACCTGCGTACCAATGCCTGAATGCTTGTCGAGGGCTAGGACTCCGAGATACATATCTTGGTAAGTTTTATGGGCTGAAAAATAATAGATGGCTGCAAAGCTTTTGCACTTAGACCACACACAAGAGGTCTCTCCCAAGGTGGTTCCTTTACTGAAAGATCTGTCCTTTTCAATCGATGGAGTCAAATGCATGCACGAGCTAACTGAAATCTATACAAGAAAATCATTCCATTTACAAACCAAATTGTTTAGAGAGCTGGCAGTTAACACTTACAGCTTCACTTCTCACACGCTCTAGCGACAAAGTATGGCTGGCTCACAATTGCCCCTGTAAGGACAGGCAGGAATAATGAATATCTTATATTATTAGTAACTACAAAGCCAGTAAAGCAAAATGAAAACACCTGTCACCTTTCCTAAGGATTTTGCCCTATTTGCCATCATTATAATCCTCTGCAATTACCTTTTACTAGGGCTTTTATTAATAGTCACGTGACCATTTGGTCCTCTCTTCTTCCAGCTGCTTGGTGAGCTGGTGGTGGAGGCTACAGTAGTAGAAGTCTCTAATAGAATCAACAGATATCTTCGCAGATGATTACAGATTAAGATGGATACTGTCACGTAGAGTCACCCACGATATTCCAATACCTTCTGGAGCCTTCAAGAATGAGATCCTTGCTAATGAGTATCCAGCATCACTTACCCCCATTTAACTTCTGTCCATCAAAAGGTCTTCTGGAATGCAACAATAGGAGTGAGACTGACTTCAGCTATATGTAATTCCAATTTCAAAAGTCATTTTCAATATTTTTAATTATGCAGCTGTCCTTGAAATAATATCTGGTGATCTCACCTTGAAGGTCCATCAGGCACTACCTGTTATGGGGTGACAAAAATCTGTCCCTGTCACCCAGTTGTGTTCCTGCCTTGTCAGCCTGCCACTCAGATGGCAGGTTGACCGTTTAGTGACCGTTTTAACACATATTAAGCAGGCATGGTCCACTGTGGTCACCATCAATAAATACCTCCTCTTCTCAGGTCCCCCGCCAGTGCTACCGGCTCTTCTCCCCTGCTGAATACCACCACAGTGAGTCGTTTTCTATGGGGGCATTTGCACATACTTGCTCCCAAGCCATGCCCCCCTCGTCACTGGCTCCCGCTGCTGTATTTGAGACAATGAGGAGAGAGAGATATGATGGAGCCTCGGCTGGATCGAGATCAGGCTCAGGTATGTATTTAGGGGGCCTATGGGAGGAGCTGCATGCAGAAGGTTTTTTACCTTACTGCATAGAAGGTAAAAAAAAAAACTTCTACCCTTACAACCACTTTAAAGCTGAACAAGCATGAAAAACCTAGTCAAGCATAACTATGAAATCAGCATTACAGCCAATCAATTAGCAGCCTTCACAGCTCTAGGTGGGCAAAGTCACTGTAAACAAAGAATATTCAACAATTTTTGTTTCTCCTCCACTCACGTGCCCACTGCTCCAATCTGCCATTGCAGAATTGGTTAGGGCCTCTGTTTATGGGGGCACATGTGATACTGCAGTTATTCCTGCCCTGCAGTGTCAATCGCAAGGCCCCCAGCGCTGTCACATGAGAGTGGGGTAGAGCTTCCCAACCTGTGTAAGATTCAGCTAAGTTTAAGGGATATGCTGGCATAGGATCAATGGAAGCGAAAGGTAGGTTAATGGTGCTAACCAGGGCTGTGCCGTAAAAGGCCCCCGCCTTAGGAACACACAATGGGGAAAAAGGGGGTGGACGGCATTAAAGCCAGAGGGTTTATTCTGGACACTCTATCCTTGGTGCATGTTCAAAACTGTGAATGTTTAGCACCCAGACAGCAAAACATCATTGCTTGTTATGGGACACCTGCACCATAACAATCAATTATGCTATGTGGCCCAGCTGCCTGCCTCCTAGCAACCAATGATAATGTGTTGGTTGCTAGGATGTATACAGCCCCTGTTGCACAGTATCCTTTGTTCTTAGGATGCAGGCAAACCCTGATGCGCACTTTCTTTTGTTGCTAAGGCGCACATAGCCCCTACTGCACAGTGTCCTTTGTTGCAAGGATGCAGACAGCCCCTACAACGCACCACCATTGCAACCAGCTTTCTAGTAACCAATGACTGGGGAAGGCCAGGTACCTGACACAACCATGTTGTTAACAATTAAAGAATTTAATTAGTTTCATTATAGTCCAGTATAGGTAGCATACAGATTCCCTTTTAGGTAAGGTAAATTAACAATTATGTATCTGTATCTATTGCTGATTTCTTCCAAGGTAGACCTACAGGTTTGACATTACACTAAATGTTCAGGCCAGTAAGGCTACCACTAAATAATGGCCCTTGTGAAAAAATGCCCTTTATTCAGTGAGGACTGCTCACAGCTACTCATGCTAGATATGTACGTTAACTATTATTTAGCTGCGGAAGGGGATTAATGGGTACATGCATAAGAATTCCTAATGTAAGCACTTTAAAGGCCAAGAAAGCGCAATAAAAATATTGTGATGTGCTGAACTTTAAAATGTATTTAAAACAATATAAAACATTTTAAAGCATACTAAAGAGGTCCTTTCACCTGCAAGAACACAATAGCATATTTCTGCAAAAGCACACATTGCGCCAATATTTAATTCCTTCTACACAGACGTTTTAACGTGTGTGCATTAGGCTTCCAGCCTGAAGGCAGATACTTATGGGATACATATGAGATTTGATTTGCAGTGGATTGCTTTTCAGAGTCAGTCGACAGGTGGGTCGGAGACAATATGATGCCTCCTGGATGTCTGTTTTTTGGGGGGTGGGGAACCCTCTATGCCACGTGGTAAGCACTAGCTTTAGATGCAGTTGCATTGCAGTTGAAGTGCAGTACCTTCACTTGAATGGGGCGATTATAGTGGCAATACTGCCTGCTAAAAGTGACATGGCGTATGTGTACAGATATATTAGCTACCAATGTTAACTTATAGGTGGGTGTACTTGGGAAATAATTGCAAATATGACCGCCTTGTGGGGAGGTGCAGCATGGTGCGGTGGCAGTAAACACTCAGAGTCCAGATGCAGTAACAGAACTGTATTGTAATTAAAGTCCAAACAAGATCCTCAGTGTTCTCTGTTGGTATTCCGCGGTGTCCGTTGGTCTGCCTGTTGGGGGCCCTGGATGAGGAATCATTGACGCCCTCGGCCCATACAGCCATTATCAGGTTACTATATGTAGCTAGAAAATTGATAGCGAGATTGTGGATGACCCACAGGGTTCCCACCAGGCAGCAATGGATAGAACAGGTGAACCAGATGCTGATCAGAGAAAAGATAACATACCAACACAGAAACGCACCGCACAAATTTAATGCCATGTGGGGGGGTTGGCTTGAGGTCCCGGGACTAGCTCCCCACCAACTTATACAGGACAGACTTTTACAGGGTTGACTGAAGGTCCTAGGACCGGTATATGGAGGTACATAAATGGTCATGTTTCCAGGATGGGTCTAATTCTATGTCTCTCCCTTATCCGGTAATTGTACGGGGTGTAGGGAGACACCAGTGGGACTGTGTGATGGGCTGTGGGCCGTAGTATATATTTAAGGTACCTATGTGGCTGTTTCCTGATGCGGAGTGGTCTATGAGAGAACGTTACTTTTGTTTTTACTTTTGGTTCCTTCTTCTTACCTCCTTTCTTCTTTATTTTTTGGTTTTATTGTTATTTTCCATGTCTCAACAGTCTTCAAACCGAACCTATTTGTATTTTTATATTTCCTGTATACTTTTGGATGTAAAAACCAATGCTACTGTAAGACTGTACTTTACTCCTATGTTTGGTTTGTACCATAAGTGTTTTACAATAAAAACTTATTTGATTTAAAAAAAAAAGTCCAAACAAGAACAATTACCTGTCAGGAAGACAACCCGACCGGGTGCATTTACATAGTATTGCAGAGAATAGTGTAACTGCAGGTCTCGGATGCTTGACAGCATCTGTCTCGAGGTAGAGAATGCGGCCTGGCTCGTCTGCTCCCAAATTGGGAAGTTTCAGTGAAGAATAGCACATCCCTGCTCTTTCCCTTCTCATCTGGAATCTTTTCCTACCGCTAATACTGTCCTTGTCAGATGGGTGGCCTGTCCATACACTAGAGTCACATGGAGCAACACTATCCAATTGGATAGCTTCCCCTGTGACCCAGTAAACCATGTGCTTCCACTGAGGAGGCTCTCAAAGTTTACAGTTAGGACTACAGATACCAGGGTGCCTTGACGTAGCTCTGCAGCTAACGCATGTATTTGCAAATGTGTGTTCATACCAAACCCCTGTTTTTAATGCATACTGTTAAACAGGATAATTTGGTTTGTTAGCAGGCTGGTCGGTAAGTTGAGCTGGGAATTTCTTTGGTTATGAAACCATAGTGGAACCATGTTCCTTTCGACTTCCTCTCCCTCTGCAATGCCCCTGCGGATGAGTGCCACCTGCAGTGGAGAAAGTAGACTCCATCTACCTATAGCCCGTTTTCATCGTCTCTCTGCCACCCGTGTGCACGAGATCTTAGTCAGTCTGTTTTAAATAGGGCCCTTTCCCTGCTGTTGCTAGGTATAGAATATACTAAAGTACTGAAATACTTACCTGTAGCCTAAATTAGGTTCCTCTGGTGATCAACGGACCACTTATAAGTGCAGCTCATAGGAGCATCTGGGTGAGACAGTGGCACTGACTGGCTGCCTCTTCCTCAACAGCCAATCAGTGTTTCCCGCTTTGAGCTGTGACTTTATAATTGACCCTTCCTTTTTTGATTGTAAGCTCTAACGAGCAGGGCCCTCTGATTCCTCTTGTACCAAATTGTAATGTAACTGTAATGTCTGCCCTCATGTTGTAAAGCGCTGCGCAAACTGTTGGCGCTATATAAATCCTGTATTATAATAATAATAATAATAATAATAAAAAAGACACTGTCAACTTGACTATGCTGGGCAACGTGACAGTGTCTCTGCAAGAGTCCCACCCCCATCCCCTTTACCAGCTTACCTCAGCGCTCCTTTCTCCTCGGCAGACATCCACAATACCTTGGAATGTGGAGAAGCATGTGACCTCTTTCCCTGTGTTTGGGTCTAGTAGACAATCACTAAGCCTGAACACTGTCACCACAGCTGGGGAGTGACATCACCCTTCCTCTATATTGCCAGTACAAGTCAATGATGTGGGCTGTGGTGGAGGAAGGAGCCATGAGGGATTAATAGTAAGGAGAGCATAGGGGGTCTAGGAGGCCCACTGCAGATTATGTTGTCCTTCATGGGCAAGGAGACAGTGGGGTTGATTTACTAAATAGACTGTACACTTTTGCAAGTGCAGTTGCTCCAGAGCTTAGTAAATGAGGTAAAGCTTCACTTTACAAAGAATATCCAGTCACATGCAGGGAAAATAACAAAAACAGCATTGTTGTTTGCACTTTATTGTATGATGGAAGCCAGAAGCGCTCCCCCTCATTTACTAAGCTCTGGAGCAACTGCATATTCTATTTACCTTTAGTAAATCAACCCCCGTATCTCTTCATAAAAGACGTTGCAAGAAGAATTTTAATTATCCGCCATCAAAGCAACCTAATCCTGGTTAGTAGTACGAACTTCAGTACTTTTAGCAAATGCAGAAAGCTGTTTTCATCCAAAAGTGACTATCCATATTTTATCAATAAAAAACAAAATAAATCAAATCATTATTATTTTATTTGATCTTTTCATAGCATGGAAAAAATGAACAACTGAATGAAAAATAATTAAAAAGACAACGGCAAAGCTGTGTGGCATCTCAAAGAAACTTTTTTCAAATACAATCATTTCCTTTCAAAAATTGATGCAAAACTGATGTGTGTGTGGCCAGCAATACACATTGCACTGGTATCTAAATTCCAAAGGCTGAACAAGGGCCGCCCCATAAGTCTGACCTCCGCAATACAACAGCTGTTCCCAGGATCTCAAGTTAGGATGATGGAAAGGGATAGACCCCCAGTGAAGGTCAGCACCTGAGGAGACCAGTTGGGTATCCTGCAGTCCCGGCCTAATAACACATGCACATACACTAAACACTGCCAGATGGAGACTTGGCTAGAGGCAGAAGAAGATGAAGCACACCTGGGTTCCCTGCTATGAATTAACAGTACTTTGTACAGAGTTGAAAAAAAAAATTACACATTCTGCAGCTCATATTTTAAGAGTCTATAAAACTGTATATATATATATATATATATATATATATATATATATATATATATATATATATATATATATATATACGCACACACACACACACTATATTACCAAAAGTTTTGTGACACATGCCTTTACATGCACATGAACTTTAGTGGCATCCCAGTCTTATGCCGGCCATACACGGTTCGAATTTCGAAAGGATTTTCTTTTGAAAATCATACATTGACAAGAATTTTCGTATAAATTTCGCACCATTAGTGGGCTGCAACAACAGACGATTTTCGTGCGGAAATCAAATTTGAGGAATCGGACATGTTGGAAATTGTTGGAAAAAACAAACGGTATTCTAATCAATGATGGGAGAATCGTGCGAGAAATGTAATAAGAAAAGAAAATTTACGCAGAGAAAAGAAGATTCCCGGTTACGAAAATTCTTTTCTGTAGCAACACGAGGTGAAATTGAAGGCTTGGTCAATGGTGGCACCATCGGATCACAAAAAAAACAAACTTTCTGATTTTGAAAAGAAAATTTGTTTGAAATTCGACCGTGTATGGCCTGCTTTAGTCCATAGGGTTCCAATTCATAATTTTTTATTAACACCAATTTTAGTTTACAGCACTTAGAACAAAAACAACTAAATACACATTACAAAAAAAATACAAATAAAATAAAATAAAATAAAACAAACAAAAAACAGTAACAAACCAAGAGGCCAACACATATACACCACCTATCTTTCTCTTAATTACATCAACACCATAATTCGTGCAAATAACTCGCCCCCCCCCCCCCCCCCCCCCCCCCCTCCGTCTTCTATTATCTTAGTATCACATTCCTTTTGGGCACCAAGTGAAGATGCTCCCTGGTTTGGCAGTGTATCATTTTCAACAAGAAGGCTCAAAGTGGACCTTCACTCATAAACAAAACATCCTCTCTTCTGTGCCACTGCCCCTTCACAGTTGCAGATTTGTTTTAGTTCTTTTGGGGGTTTTTTTAGCAAATATTTTATTCATTAGTGACCCTCCACTTTCGAGTAGACGAGAATGAGCCAATGATGTACATTGGCTTTCTGAAGCCTCCTAAGACATATATACGTCACACATTTCAGGAGGCTGTGGAGCAAAAGTATCATGTTGTTTTTGTTGTATTGAAGATCTGTGACATATCTGCACATGTGTGGGATCAAGGAAGAATCATCTGTGCAAACAAAAATGAGCCAGTCAGCCCCCTATTATGGGAGGTTCAAAATGGTGGGACGGGACTTACGGTAGAAGAGTGGAGGTAATAAAAGGACAACGCAGCATTGGCTGGGCTTGTAAGTATGTTTATTCTGCATGAAAGCGCATCAAAGGCAAGTTGCATGAAATAAAAAATAAAATTCATGGGCAGGGGTGAAGTTTTGCCCTGTACACACGGTCAGAAATTCCGACAGAAAAGGTTCGATTGGATTATATTGTCGGAAAATCTGATCACGTGTGGGCTCTATCAGACTTTTTCCGTCGGAAATTCGGACGGAAAAAAATTTGAGAGCAGGATCTAAAATATTACGACAAAAAAAATCAGATCAGACTTTTTCCGATCGTTTGTAGAAAATTGAGTGCCATGCATGCTCAGATCAAATTACGAGACCAAAGCTATTGGCTACTAGCCTCTACATAGTCCCGTCGTACGCAACGAACGTCACCTCGTTCATCTTGTGCGACCGTGTGTATGCAACACCAGTTTCGGACAAAATGTTGTGGTCGGAATGTCCAACCGTGTGTACAGGGCATTTCTCAAGAACCATCCACAGCGGCACCAGATTTTACACTTTTTGTATGTGTGGGGACATCATGTATGAAGGAGGATTTGTAGTATGGAAGAAAAGTCACCCCATTTTTTTCTTTCTGCTTTCTATTAAAAATAAGATTACCAGAATCCATAGCAGATCAAAAGGAAATCTCAGGGCACTGAAGTGTGAATATTTCAATGGGTACGTATGTTCTGCAACTATTGTTTGGGAGTGCTGCGTTTAATGAAAACCAGTTCTGATATGAATCATTTGTCTATGTAGATAGTCTATGCCAAGACACTAACATAGAGCACCTGTATGCACTTGTCTCTGTGGAGTGCCCGTCATAGAGGCTACGTCACCCCTAACACAAGCTTCAGTTAGTCCAAGGAAAGACAAGAGTAGGATCATGTATTCTAACGCCACATATATCTGGCAATGCACTTAAAGAGGAAGTAAACCCTTCCAAACAACTTGGACCTATAGGTAAGCCTAGATTAAGGCTTACCTGTAGGTCCAAGCAATATCTCCTAAACCTATATGGTTTAGGAGATATTTGCCCGAAAATGGGCACCGCTGTCTACGGCGCATGCGCCGTAGACAGCGGCGCGCAGGCGCACTAAATGCGGCAAATCCAAGAATGGATTTGCCTAATTTGTCGACTCCCGTGCGCATGCGCGGGAGTGACGTCATCGCGGCTTCGCCGTATGGCAGCGGCGGAGCTGCGAGACGCGACTCCCGTGCGCATGCGCGGGAGTGACGTCATCGCGGCTGCGCCGCTGTGATTCGTCGGAGCTGCGAGACGCCACCAGCAACATGGATGCGGCGGACTACAGGGGACAGCGGCGACTTCGCTGGCTCCTGTGTCAGGTAAGTGACACATAATGAGCTACTATGCGATGCATAGTAGTCCATTATGCTTTACCTTTGCAGGGAAAAAAAGAGGAAGTAAACCCATCAGGGTTTACTTCCTCTTTAAACCCTAGCTTTATAATACAGAAAGTTCTCGTAACAAAGTAAATGTTCACTCAGCTTAGTAAATAGGATGAAGCTGTGTTCACTTCAATCATCCAATCATGTGCATTTTTACTTCTCCCACACATGGATGAATATTCAAAGTGAATATCGCTTCACCTAATTCCCTAAGCTACATGAACTTTGCAAAGTAAACTGTCTGCTTTTGTCAAATACTTATTTCTTCACTATATATTGTGAGTTTTTTTCTGGAAGCTTTATTGCAAATTACTTTCTATCTTTGTAGGTAGGTGCAGTCTACTTTCTCTACTGCAGGTGGCACTATCCACAGCAGCACTGCAGTTGGAAAGGAAGTCTGAAGGAACATGGTTCCTCTATGGGTCACTGGGGAATCGATCCGTGACTCTGTCACGGTGTGACTGGCAACCATCTTGGGTCAGGCAGAGCCTTTTTAAGGCCCTGGCTCCCATGTTTGATGTGCTTTTGGGGCATAGGTAGAGTAGAGGTAGGTACCCCACCTATGAGGGACAGTACTAGTGCTAACCTGATGAGGGAGGAAAATGTAGGGTCACATCTCTTCTGGACACCCTCCTGATTGAGTACAAGATGGCCAGACCACATTCTGCCCCCTCTCCACAGAGGATTCTGGCTTTAATCTGCTCCTTCACGTTGTTGGAAACTGTGAGTCCACCCGGCTGGGTATCCTGTTTACTGGTTTTGTTAGAAACTGTTGCTGCATTACTTTAATACAAGTTTTAATCACCCGACTGTGTGATTTATTGCTGCCGCCAGGGCTTTTTTTCTCAGACAATAGGTGCAGGAACTCCCCTTTTCTGACTCAACCCTTTTCCCCGCTCCCTACCCACCTTTGAACACCGTCCTTTGGTTCCATCTCCTACCCACCTCCCAGTACCACCCCTTTTAGACAATACAGAACCAAGTATCATTTTGTGGTGCAAAAAGTAATTTGTATGGAATTTGGTAATGATATCAAGAAAAGCAGTAAAATAGATCCCCTTCAGCCAGCAACAATAGATCCCCCTAACAACAATGTACCACCCACAACAAAATACCCCCCCCCCTCCCCACCAGCAACAATAGGCCCCCAGCAGAATCAACTTATCTCCGCACAGCCAGCATTAATAGACTCTCTGGCAGCCATCAACAATAGACCTCTCCCCCAACAGTAGATCTCCTTCAGCAACAACTGACCCCCCAGCAAAATAAGAACCACCCCTAGCAACAATAGCCCCCCCACCAGCAACAATAGACCTCCTCAGCAACAATAGACCCCCCTTCAAAAATAGATCCCCTCCAGCCAGAATAGATCCCCCAGCAGTGAGCATCAATGCCCTGCAGCACACCCCAACACCACTTGCCATTACATACAGTCAGTCCAGGAGGTGCCAGAACTGCGTTCCCCCATGTTCCCGCTGTAAAAAGCCCTGGCCGTCGCACAAGCTACACCCCACCTACACTTTTGTTCTGCAGATTTCAAATACAACCTTTTTCTAAAGACTGGAAACATTTTTTGAACTAAAGATAAAGAGTGACAGTCCAGTTAAAGTTAACTTGTTCCAGTCATTTTTGGAAACAATAAACAACACACTTCAGAGGTTCTAGGGGGCCCCTTTATTAGGTCATCAGTATTTTGTTTCTATCACTGTTTACTCATCCGCCTTTAACAGTGTACTGCACCATGGAGGTTTATTAACCATAATAAAAATAGCCAGAAAAAAAAAAATGCCATAGCTTTAGTGAACTAACTTACCAGTAATGAAGGATGTCCTATGTCTGTCAGGCAGCTGGATCCTGTAGAAATCTTCTGTACAGGGATGCCTGTTCTCTTTCTGTCTCTGAACTTTTGGTGCTGCAGGGCTTAATACAGTAGCTTCTGGTCTTCTGCAAAGTTGCTGTGACAAAGACTCACACCCACTTGACAACCTGCTTTTGCTGCCTGTAAGACATTTTGTGAATGGGGGAGACAGCCTTGCTCCACAAAAGACCAAAAGCTATTATAATCCGTAGCACTGGAGGTTCAGCAGCAGGAAGAGGACAGGGCATCCTTGCACAGAAGATTTCTACAGGATCCAGCCGCCTGACAGACATGAGACATACTTCACTGCAGGTAAATTAGGTCACTAAAGCTATTAACTCTATCAAACATATTTCAATGTAAATAAAAGTATTTTTTTTAACTGCTTTTTAGTTTACATAATTTGTTCATATGCTTGCTGTGATCCTTAACACATTTTTGGCCAGCCTCCGAGTAACTGCACTATTAGTCTTCATGCTGACCCTGATATATGTGCAATATTTCAAAGGATGCCACTGCAGGGAGCTAAGCACTGGACAGTAATAAGTGCCCTTTGTTTGCTTGTGAGGTCTATAGTTACGTTGATAAAGTTTATGAGTACAAGTAGGTCATTTTTTCACTCTTACTGTTTAAAGTGAACCTATCACAAGAGAAATACAAGGGGTGCCATTGCTTTATAAAGGTGCTAGATTTGGGTGTCATCCTTTCCTCTGGCTTCGACAAAAATTCAATGACCTGGAACAACCATGAAGCCAATAAATCTGGATGGCTCAACCTACATACTTGCTCAGAGTTACTGACTTAGGAATATGTATGTCCCCAGTATGAGCATACGTGGATGTGTCAGGTGGTATTGCACATATGATGGGGTGGTAGTTCCTTCGGTTTAGACTTACCTTTGGACTGTTACATTGGAAGGCGGCTCAACTCATGAAGGGGTCCATCGTGGTGGGCACACCCAAAACACAAAATGTAGAGTCACATTCAGAGCCCAAATCTGAACCTGCAAGCACTGTTGTGTCTGGCAATGTCTCTTCTTTCTGAGCCACCTGGAATGTTGAACAGCTCCCGGACAATTCTTTGAATGATCGTGCCTTGAACAATATTTGTCTTAAACTTTGAACTCCATGCTCATCCCATTAACTTCCTATTTAAGCCATGCCTTTGCACTTTCTGTTTGCCAGATTACTGTGCTCCCTCCAGCCAATATCTCACAATTGTCTCTACTGCTGCCATCAGTATCTTTGCTATCTCTTGTTACTGACCCTTGGCTTATTCCTGGACTAAGCTTCTGCCTGATTCCTACCTGCCTATCTGCTACTGGACCCAGTTCTCCTGGTGGGGCGATCCTGAGGACTATGACTTGATACTAACACACAGCAAAATCTATCTCCACCATCAGGAGCTCTGGTGAACATCGGTTAGACGCCGCATCTTAGGTGAGCTTGTGTCATCTTCCAGAGTGGCCTGCTTCTGTACTTATCCAGCTAGTCAGAGGGAGCCTCACTACTGCTATATCTACTGGTCCCCGAGCGTGACTCCAGATTGTGAAAGGTATGTGAGGAATGCCAGAAAAATAGCAGTTCTTTAAAATAACACAATTAAGTTCCACGAAAAGAAGTAGAAAATGATTGGCAGACTAAAGCACACTTCTTCAAAATACAGTTAAAACCCTGAAGAAGTGGTTACACCTTAAAAAGGAAGTAAACCCTGATGAGTTTACTTCCTCTTTCATTCCCTGTAAAGGGAAAGCATAATGGACTACTATGCATCGCATAGTAGTCCATTATGTGTCACTTACCTGACACAGGAGCCAGCGAAGTCACCACTGTCCCCTGTAGTTCCGAGCGTCCATCTTCTTGGTGGGTCTCCGTGGGTCTCGCTGCTACGGTGCTGTGATTCGCCGGAGCAGCGATGACGTCACTCCCACGCATGCGCACGGGAGCCGAGACTCGCGGCATTGCCGTCATCGACGATGCCCCGCTCAGTGCGCCTGCGCGCCGCTGTCTACAACGCATGCGCTGTAGATAGCGGTGCCCGTCTTCGGGCAAATATCTCCTAAACCGTATAGGTTTGGGAGATATTTCTTGGACCTACAGGTAAGCCTTAATCTAGGCTTACCTGTTGGTCAAAGTGGTTTGTAAGGGTTTACAACCACTTTAACCATCAAAACATGATGGCTTACTTTTTTTTTTGCTCTAAAAAATTATACTATGTTGTTTTGGAGAATTGCTTTAGCCTATTTGTCTGGCTCTCCTGGCCTACTTACACATTGCATTATAAGTATTGCAGCCAGGAAGCTAGGAACTTGATCCAGAAGTCAAGAGCTCATTTAAATTGCACTGCGTTAGATTTAAAAAGTTGGGAGGTGTTTACAAGTACCACTCTCTTTAAATACTGGAAATTACAAAGTCCTTTTGTCTGCATAAAATATATTTCATTTATCACAATGTAATTTCAATTTTGTTTCTCTGTTCCGTTATATACACGTAGCACGCTAGTATTGATAAATGCCTAAATCACATGTATAGAGAAAAATATCTGCTGCAAACACATCTGACCTTACTGCTGTAAAATACTCCTGCTTGTGAGTGCTATAAAAAGCCCAAATGACTGCGCTCCAAGCAATAAAACACACAATAGTTGGGCATTCCAAAAATGTAGCCAGAGTGGCCGCTGGACGAGCCAAACATATTATTTTCAATATAGCTCTGACCAGGTCATTTTTATATCGGAGCATGTTTTATCGCTAAGCTTAGGCCTGCAGTTCCAAAGCTCTGCCAAGTCCCAATGGACTTTGAATTTATGGGATAGTAATTGCTGTCTATTCCACATACACTGCAAGCTTTGTGGGTCTTAAACTAACGAGGAGGGCAGCCCGACAAAGTAAGATTAGAGCTGGCTGGACGATGAACAAAACACAACAGACACAACTACTTGAGAAATAAGTCCTTCTAGTAACTTACATCCCTCTATTATACTGGAGTGTTTGCGGCTAGACTCAGTACATTTCTGTTAACCTCTTGGTTACCTAAATCATGGCCACTTAAAGGACTCCGCTTTTCTGGCACGTTTAGCATTTTAAAACATTGCAGCAAACTAACAAAGCTGGAAAATTATATCATTATATAATTTGTTATGTCATGCCTATAAAGTACTGCTAGTTATATTTCTTGATATGGGGGACCTCAAGTGCGCTCCCCTGACATTACCAAAGGGTTGCATAGAAAATGAAATGAATATTCATTGTCAGAGACAGCAGACATACTACAGCTTGGATGATCAACCTGAGGCCCTCCAGCTGTTGCAGAACTACAAGTCCCATGAGGCAGGAGGGCAACAGGTTGAGCAGCCACGCACTACAGGATATAGTCATAGACCACGGGCATGATACAAGAGATGGATAGAGACTGTTGACATACAAGCAATGGTAAGAGATTGCGGACATGATACAAGAAATTGTCAGAGACTCATAATACAAGAGATGGCCGGAGATTGGGGACATGATACAAGAAATGGTCAGAGATTGGGGACATGATACAAGAAGTGGTCAGAGATTGGGGACATGATAAAAGAAGTGGTAAGAGATTGCAGACATGATACAAGAGATGGTCAGAGATTGGGGACATGATACAAGAGATGGGCAGAGACTGCAGACATGATACAAGAGAAGGTGAGAGACTGCAACACTAACATTAAAAATGAATGACCCACAACACAGTAACACATCATACATGGTGTGAATGGGCTCTCACTGTTTGTTTTAAATCTGCTTTGAACTTGACAGTGACATTGTCCCTTTGAACAAGGTAGGGGATCTGTAAAGATATGGGCATCTACTTATTAGGAGTCTTTAGATCCCATGATCATTCTGCATGGTTGTATATCTACCCATGAATAAAAAGGCTATTTATGGCTGAACTCTGGGGAAAATAAGAAACCCTATGCAGTGGGGTGGGGGTGGGGATGAGCTCACCCCCGCCAACTGCAGCGATTACATTTTTGTTTTTGTCTAGAGTAGCATTAAATAAAAGTTGAGCTTACTTTACCTTGGAAGGACTCTTGTACTGTATTTAGATTATTTTTGTTTGGCCCAGATTTCAGCTTTGAGTATTTCTGATATGTTTTCCTCTTCTGTAAATATCCAAGCACTATCTTTTATCCATATACCTTATAAACAAGATACTATGAATATATAGATGTCAATAGATACCTTTTTATTGTTTTTATTACCGTATATGAGCTGAGCTCTAGGATTCTAAAATAAATACCCTTTCAGGGGTTGCTCTACACTGGAAGAGTTAAATACTTTTTTTGGGGGTAAATGCTGCATTACTTTCCATACTCCCCGCTCCAATCAGCTTCTGTGCTGTCCTTTTCTCCCACCCTTCTTAATGTGATTATGTAAAATGCAGGGCTATTAACCCTGCACTGTACATGGGGAGGTGAACATGCGACTGCAGCTGAAAGCACCTTAGAGGGGTGGCAGTGCTGGACTGGTTGCATGCTGGAGACACAATGAGCCTGTGCCAAAAGGGAGGATCAATAGGTGTCAACTATGATCCTTCCTTCAGCAGAAATCATATGATCATTTTAATGGCATTCTCAAAAAGTCAGCGGTCATTCAGGTGTTCTTTTCATCTGGATTTTATTTTTACGTTCAAAAATTTTTTATTGACAAAGAAGACATAGAGTACATAGGCAACAACATTTCGTCTTGTGCAAAATACAGGAAGACAATAACAAAATGTACTCCAAAACAAGGCAGGTTACAGCGAGATTGTCAAGATAGCAATATGAATACAATTGGTTGGAACCCATGAAACACAAGCCTAGAGGTCAAAACATATAGACAAATACATGCAACATGCAAACGGTCTAGGACAGTATAACACAGAGAAGTGCAAAAAACCTTAGTTCTAAGCATACCAAAAGCCACAGAACATTTGCTATATAACTAGTGATACCCAAAATCACCTCCAGGGTGGACGAATATCACAATCAAGTGCCTTGAGAAGGTGGATAATGAAGCACAAGGCTAAGAAGCAGAAGAGAGGGAAAAATAAAAGAAGGAAAAGATGGGGAGACTAGAGAAAGGGGTAGTGAGAAAGAACAGAAGGAAGAGAAAGGAGAGTAAAGAGGGGAAGGGGGAAGAAAAGAACAGATAAGCGAGGATTTCGGTCGGTCGACTCTCACTGGGTAGCTTTAAAACAGCTTCTAAACACTAAGACAGGGAAAAATGCTGTCACGGATCTAGTAAGTGGCGGTCAAAATGTGGAGGTAGATAGTGCTCAACCCAAGGATGCCAAATTTTAGAGTGTCGAGGGACAGTATCCTGAATGGTCGCCTCAATTTTGCTATGTATCATTGCCTGCGTAACCCTGTTTTTAGTTTCGGTCAGTCGTAGGGTGGGAGTTTTCCAGGCTTTGGCTATTGTCTGTTTGGCTGCTGTAGTGACCTGCAGAGCAAGGCGTATCTTAGCCTTGGTATATGAGCTTGGATAAAAATTAAGGAGGGCCAAAGCTGGGTCAGGGTCTATTATGATATCAAACAAGGTGGATAAGATCAGAAAGATTTCAGACCAGAAGCGTTTCACCACAGGGCATGTCCACCAGATGTGTAGATGTGTCCCCCTCTCGGCACAGCCGCGAAAGCAGTTTGGGGAGTAGGAGGGTAGAAATTTTGCTATTCTATCTGGCACAAGATACCAACGCATGAGAACTTTATAACTCGCTTCCAGGGCCACAATATTTTGTGAGGAGATCTTAGTATGTAGCCAGATGTCAGACCAGTCGTGCTCCTCCAAGTGCAGGTCGAGGTCCCTGGACCAACACTGCGCATATGTCGGGAGCGCCGAGGGTTGGGAGGTAAGATGTGCATACAGTTGTGATATGATGCCTGGGGCATGTGGGTCAGAATTACATATATTTTCAAAAATTGTGTACGTACCTCTTCCTCCTGTCAGGCCAATAGTCTGCTTTACAAAATGTGAAATTTGGAGGTAACGAAAATATTCACTGTTTGGTAATTGTTTTTGGGCCTGCAGGGAGGGGAACGATTTGATTGAGCCACCCGCCACCAGGTCACATATACGAGTTAGATCTGATTGTATCCACACTCGGAATGAGAAAGAAGAAGCGCAGGCATGGTAAAATTTAGGGTGACCAATATAGGATAGTAAGGGGGAGTGTGGGGAGATCAACCGAAATGTCTTGCATAATCTATCCCACAACTTGATGGAGTTAGAGGTGAGGGGATTGGAGACGGGGCCTCGAACTGCGGGGGGGAGCCAGAGAAGATTAGTTAGGGATATAGGGTAAAGATCTACCGCCTCTAGGCTCACCCAGATAGGAACTTCAACCGTGGCATGGTAAAGTGCCAATTGGGCGAGCTGGGCCGCGTGATAATAATGTTGGAAATGAGGTATGCCTAAGCCTCCGGCCCTATAGTGGCGGAGCAGAGTGGATCTTGAGATCCTAGGTTTTATGGGGCCCCATATATAAGTAAAAACCCGGTTTTGGATTATACGATGAAAATAAGAAGGTATTGGAATGGGGAGAACTCTATATAGATAGAGCAGCTTGGGGAGCAAAGACATCTTGACAGCTGTAATGCGTCCCATCCATGAGATGCAGAGGGGACGCCAATCTTGGAGCAAAGACGAGAGGTGCTTCAACATTGGGAGGTAATTAGCGCGAAATAGATCTGCGGGGTCACTGGTAAGTTTTATGCCTAAATAGGGAATAGAAAGGCTGGACCATTGGAATGGAAAATTAACCTTAAGAAGTGCCATGGTGTCGCGCGGCAGTGTTACGTTAAGGGCCCTAGACTTTGCCTGGTTAACTTCCAGGCCGGATACTTTAGAAAATTTATCAAGGAGATCAAGCAAGTTAGGGATAGTAATATGTGGGGAAGTAACAAACAGTAGGGCATCATCTGCGAAAAGGCATAATTTCTGGGTGGTAGAGGCTACTTCTAAGCCCTTAATATCCGGGTGAGCTCTAATAAGCGCGGCCAGGGGTTCAATTGCTAAGGCAAATAGTTGCGGTGACAAAGGGCAGCCCTGCCGCGTCCCTCTACGTATTGGAAAGTTTTGGGAGCTAAACCCTGAGTATTTCACTGAAGCCTGGGGATCAGCATATAGGGACATAATCCATTGAAGGAGATGGGGGCCGAAACCCCAGCGTTTCAAAATGAAGTGCAGATAGGGCCAGGAGACCGTATCAAATGCCTTTCTGATATCTAGGGATAAAAGGTGCATAGGAATAGAGCGTGCTTTCGCAAGGTGTTGCAATAGGATGACTCTGCGTATGTTGTCACTAGCTTGTCTACGAGGGATAAACCCTACCTGATCTTTATGAATCAATTTACCTATAATCAGATTAAGGCGCAAGGCAAGGACTTTGGCTAGGATTTTGATATCTACATTGAGTAGGGATATGGGGCGAAAGTTAGACCATAGGGTGTTGTCTGAGTTGGGCTTGGGGATCATAGCTATCGTGGCCATCAGGGAGTCCCTACCTAGAACCTGCTGCTTTAATAGTGCATTAAATGAGTTTGTAAGTAGGGGGGCTAGTACGTCTGAAATTTTTTTATAATAGTTACCGGGTAGTCCGTCAGGGCCAGGACGTTTATGGGGCTTAAGAGACTTTATAGCCAACAGGACTTCCTCCGATGTAATCGGAGCATCAATGGAGTCCCTATCTGAAAGGGATAATTCAGGTATGGACAGATTTTGAAAAAGGGATTCAGCTTGCTGTTGAGAGAACTGAGTTTTATTTGAGTATAAGTCAGCCAATTTTTCACGAAATTCGGCTAGTATTTTAACAGGGTTGCTTGTATAAGAATTTTTGGTGACTTTGAGTCTAATTGGTTTATGAATCTTATCAGGTTGACGAAGACGTAGGGCTAGGAAGGTATCAGGTTTATTTGCCTTGGTGTATAACGTATGATTAGCCCTACGAAGGACTTTGTCTGCCGACTCGGCTAGTAGAAGGTCTAGTTCTAGTTTGGTTTTTTCGAGAGTAAGTCTATGGGGTTCTGTGGGCGAGTCTTGGAACTGAAGGAAGTGCTGGTGGTATTCCTCCTCCAACTGCTGCTGCCTACGTTGACGGTCTCTTTTTATGTGTGTGGCTAGAGAGATGCAACTGCCCCGAATAACCGGCTTATGTGCTTCCCAGAGGAGAACCGGGGATATGCCTGTAGTAGCGTTGTGGCGTAAGTAATCAGTTATAGCAACACGAATATCAAGGCAGTAAGTTTGATTAGTGAGATGTGCCTCATTCATACACCAAGACCCATTCTGGGTTCTGGGAACCAACGAGGCAATAGTGGTGACAACGGCGCAGTGGTCAGACCAGGGAATCGGGCGTATACCGGATTGGAGCACGACTGGGAAGGAGGCCACCGGAGTTAAAATGTGATCAATCCTAGAAAAAGATTTGTGAGGATGCGAATAGAACGTATAATTCCTCTTCAAGGGATTGCATTCCCTCCAAGTGTCTAGGAGGGATGCCGCGTGAAACTGCTTCCTAAGCTGAGCCGAGAGGGAGTGACTTTCTGGTGTATATGGTGATTTGTCTAGGTGGGGATGTAGGGTTAGGTTGGAATCGCCACAGACAAAAAGCGTGCCTTTGCAGTGAGTTTGAATAACCTGTAGGAGATGTGAAAAAAAAGGGTTAGGGTTGCCATTTGGGGCATAATAAGAGACTAATGTGACTTCAGTGTCCTGAAGTAGACCAACTAAAATGATGTAACGGCCCTCAGGGTCCTTAATTTCCATGGCGGGTGTGAAAGGCAAAGAACGGTGGAACGCTATCAGTACACCCCTATGTTTAGTAGTCGCCGAAGCTGTAAACACTTGAGGGTAGTGGGGGCTAAAATATTTGGGGGTTTGGGATAACGCAAAATGCGTTTCTTGGAGGGCTACTATCCCAGCGTTCAGGGAGTGGAAATTTCGGAAATCCTTAACCCGTTTGTTAGGGATGTTAAGACCCTTAACATTTAATGATAATATGTTCAGGGGGGCCATCTGTAGATAGGGTGGGAGATATTATAGGATAGCGTATGGGGTGTAGGAGCCAACCGACCGAAAGGGAACAAAAGAAAGGAGATAGAAGAGATAGAGGGGGGAAAGAAGGAGAAAAAAGATGAAATCTTGACTGCAGGGCAAACCTTAAAAAGGCAAAAGCCATCGAATGCCAGGGTGGTTTGCTCGGCAAGGTAATGCCCAAACCCCAGGGCCCCAAACATGTTGCCCGGGAGAGAGTGCATTAAATGAGGGAGGAGCAGTGACCGCTCTCCGCCGCCGCAGGGGTGGAAAGAATGCGTGAACAAAACAATTTGCTAAACCAAGCCGATATTGAAATAAGAACAAACAAATACAAAGGAAACAAGGATAAAACATGAGGACCTAATCCAAATAACGGTATCACAGAGAGCACTAGGGATATATTTAGATTGAAGAATTATACCTTTGCAGGACCATATCACAAAGGTTTTCAAACAACAGGGAGGGTAAGGGTGGGGTAGGCAAGGATGGGGAGGAGGGTAAATCAGGGTAGAAGTGGGGAGGAGGAGGTAAAATCTAGGAAAAGGAACAAGGGAAAAGGGGAGGAGAAGGAGGGTAAGGAGGGACAGGGTTGCATATGGGAGGTCAGTGAGAAAACTGTCATCTTTCAGTACTAATTTAAGGTAAATCTTGTAGACTTAAAAATAAAAAACACAGAAACATTACCAAGTTATATCAAACGACCATGAAGCAAGTGTAAAGTGTCAGCGTATCATTGCAAATTAGGGGCTACCGGCATCGAAAAAATCTGGGGAAAAATGATACTGAGAAAAAACAATGGGAGAAAAAAGTAATTACATACGGAACAGCCAACAAGTAGGATTCGGTGGAAGATGGCCTCCGGTACAGAGGTCAGTTGTCGTCTTCCGCACGGATGTCCAAATCCTAAAAGATCTCGCAAGGGGAAATAAAAAGAAAAAAAACTTTAGAAAAGTAGCATGAGAGAGGTCAGGGGCACCAGATTCGCCAGGTCAGCGTGGAGGGCGAGATTTAGGAGTGGAGGCTATACCATCCGACAGCCTGGCAGGGGTTCCTTTGCGAACTGATGCAGGACCTGGTAAGTTACGAAGCGGTGTGGCCGAATAAGGATGAGCCGCCGAACGAGCCGGTGTACGAGGCAGATTCGTCTCAGTCTGTGGATCCGGGTGAGTAAGATGGAGGCCTTCCAAGAGGCGCTGTAAGGACTCCGGAGATGAACAGGTGTGTTGTTGTCCTTGATAGGAGAACTGAATAGCGAACGGGAATCTCCAGGTATATTTCAGTTGATGATGGAGTAGGATTTGTATCTGAGGTTTCATGGCTCGGCGTTTGGCAATGGTGAGGGGAGCCAGGTCTGAAAACAATTGATATGCGTGCCCTTGGAATTGTAGGGAATCTTTGTTGCGGGCAGCATTGAGAAGCTGTTCTTTTGTGCGAAAAAAATGTAGCCGAACAATAATGTCTCTAGGTGGACCGTCTGCCTGCCGTCGGGTGAGGGCTCTGTGAACCCTGTCAAATTCTAAACGTTCAATGGGTATGCCCGGGGCTAATTCTTGGAACATGGCCGTCACAAAGGACTGGACATCATCTACTGTTTCAGGTATGCCCCTTACCCTCAAGTTGGCTCTGCGGGAGCGGTTCTCAGCATCCTCCCAGCGTGAGAGGAGGGTGACATTTTCTTCTCGGAGAGCTATTTGTTCCTGGGCTTGTTCTTGCAAGGCAAATTCGATGTCGTCTACCCTGGATTCTAAGGCCGCAGTGCGCTGGCCTATATCGCGTATCTCTCTCGAGAGCCGGTCTGTAATCTGCTCCGATGTGGCTTTCAGGGCCTTCTGCAACATGGTCTCCATATGTTTGAGGAAATCGCCGGGAATCATTCCGGACGGTAGCGGGGGTGCTTCTGAGGGGTTGTGTGTGCTCACCTCCCGGTCTTCATCGCTGTCTGAAGTTTCTCGGCTGGGAGCGGAGGACACCCGCTGAGCAGCAAGGGCCCTCGCCGCCATTTTAGACGAGGCGCGGGCGAGGGCTTCCTTGATGGGTTTGGGTTTATTCTTCCCTCTATGGCCCGTCAGCACCATTCCACTGGATGCCAGGGCTGGCGGGGGTGAGGCACGATGCAGTAGGATGAGGATTGCGGGCCCGGTTCAGCGATTAGGTCCCGAAGCGGCGGCGGAGAGTGCGGAGCCTTAGCAAGACACGTCCGCCATGCTAGACCTCGCGCATGCGCCCTCATCTGGATTTTATTTTAACGCTGTGCCTCTTATATATCCCAGCACAAAACTAGATTTTACTGGGTCTTTGTTCATATTTGATCAGGCCCCAGATAATATGCCTACACCCTTGGCTTTACATGTTGGAATGCTGTCAATGCATAGAATGTAATGATGCACGAAGGGTTATTATTACATTAACAGTCACATCCATTGTCTTTTGAATTCTGTTGGTGTAGGATGGATCCTTCCTGAGAGTCTAAATTCATACAAGCAATGTCGTTGGCTGCTTATTGCTGGACTGAGGAAAATAAAAGAAGCACAAAGTTTTCCAAAGCTAAAACTGTCATACAAAGCCAAGAAATGTCTATGTTCAACATAACCTTTTTATATGATGGTTATGTGCGTGGAAATCTTTTTAGCTTCTAAGAACAGCCAAGTTGTTGTTTCTTGTTCAGTACACAAAGCCCAATTTTATGGTTCTTAAAGTTTTATTATATATATATATATATATATATATATATATATATATATATATATATATATATATATATATATTTTTTTACAAAATTTGATACTGTAAGAAAGTACAGTGAGATAACGCATTTTTTAAATAAAATGTAAGATTTGTCCTGTCTTGTTGACTCAGGCTGTTGAATCATCTATGGTGCCCAAGGGGAAATGTTTCAATTTTGTTGGAGGGTACGTTGACTGTCAGCAGCATTCTAACGTTTTTTTACAGCTGACAACAGTATGCTGACATCGGTACTCAATAAACAAAAATCAAAGCAAAATGTTTGCATGAATATTATTTATAACATTTTTTTTATCTCTGCCTTGGAGGTATGAAACTACCCATACAATTATATGTTTTTAGGATAACAAAAATTCCAAAGTTGAAGGGGGGCTAACATAGCCTCAATTACTTACAATTATATGCAAAGACCAATTTTAAATGTAAAATTGGTCACTGCATATAATTGTAAGTAATTGAGGCTATGTTAGCCCTCCTTCAATTTTGGGATTTTTTTTATCGTAAAAATATATAATAACCAATGAATACCATACTTTATTGCTAGGTTTTTATTTGCCCCCTGCAGCAATAGACGTGGCGCCGGGTCGGGAGTGCCTGTTGGTCGTTTGGGGGTTTCCTGCCCCCGCTCTGGTGGCCTTGTGGTCTGGGGGTATGTACTGCTGGTGCATCTTCTGAGTGGCCTACCTGGGGGGGGGGGGTGTGACCGTGCCATGCATTCTGAATTGATATGTTTTTGATTAAAATTACTCTGTTACTTATTTCATATTGTCATTTACCTTTAGTACAAAAGATATAATTTCCCTGAGGAAGCCAATGATTTGGCGAAACATGTAGGAGCTGATATCTCAAATCACAGGCTAACACAAGATCTATGCCTGCGTGGCTTTTTGTTTGTTCAACAGCTGTAAAATGAACTGCTTAGTACCCACTGTATTAACATTTGTACATGTTATACTGTTTTTTTTTTCTTGTTCGGTATTTTTGTTGTTAACCACTTGCCGACCGCCGCACGACGATATACGTCGGCAGAATGGCACGGGCAGGCATATGGGCGTATATATAAGTCCCTGCCTGCCCGCGGGTGGGGGGCCCGATCGGGCCCCCCCCCGGTGCCTGCGGCGGTCGGTATTCGTTCGGGAGCGATCCCGGACGAGGGGACGGCCATTCATTCATGGCCACCCCCTCTCGATCGCTCCCGGCGAATGTAAACACAGGAGAGGAAGTGATGTATTCTCTCCTCCGTGTCGGTATTTTTCGTTCCGACACGGAGGAGAGCGGATCGGTGAGTTGCACCAACACTCTACACACACAGTAGAACATGCCAGGCACACTCACACCCCCCCTTTACCCCCCGATCACCCCCCCAATTACCCCTGCCCCCCAGTCACAGTGACACCAATGTCATTTTTTTTTTTTTTTTTTGCATTGGTGTCATTTGTGACTGTAATAACTGTTAGGGCAGTTAGAGTTAGCCCCCTTTAGTTCTAATGTACCCCCCTAACCCCCCCAATAAAGGTTTAACCCCGTGATCACCCCCCGTCGCCAGTGTCACTAAGGCTGGGTTCACATTGCAGCGGTTTATGAGAACGAATGTGATTCGCACCGCACTGCAGTGCAAATCACATCCGATCTCTGTGCGATTCGAGTTCAGCCATTCGCCGCACCCGCCGCACCCGCCGCACCCGCCGCAAATTCGCACGGGACCCTTTTTTTGGCCCGCAGCAGAATCGGATCGCATGGGTGTTCACACCATGCGATCCGAGTTTGCAGATCGCACTGCGATATGCGAACTGATCTGGGGGTGTCAGTAACATTTCACTGACACTCCCAGCAGTTCGCATAGGGCAGTGTGAACTGCCGCCGGGAGGCATGCGATGCGGGAACCCGCCGCGGATTCGCGGCGTTTCCGCATCGCTCCAGTGTGAACCCAGCCTAATAAGCGATCATTTTTCTGATCGCCGTATTAGTGTCACAGGTGACGCTAGTTAGGCAGGTAGGTATTTAGGTTCGCCGCAGCTTTTTATAGCGCCAGAGACCCCCATATACTACCGCATAAAGCCCCCTGATTGCCCCCTAGTTAACCCTTTCACCTGTGATCACCATATAACTGTTACAGGTGACGCCGGTTGGTTAGTTATTTTTTTATAGTTTCAGGGCACCCGCCATTTATTACCTAATAAAGGTTTAACCCCCTGATCACCCGGCGGGTGTCATTTGTGACTAATAACTGTTAGGGCAGTTAGGGTTAGCCCCCTTTAGTTCTAAGGTACCCCCCTAACCCCCCAATAAAGGTTTAACCCCGTGATCACCCCCCGTCGCCAGTGTCACTAAGGCTGGGTTCACATTGCAGCGGTTTGAGAACGGATGTGATTCGCACCGCACTGCAGTGCAAATCACATCCGATCTCTGTGCGATTCGAGTTCAGCCATTCGCCGCACCCGCCGCACCCGCCGCAAATTCGCACGGGACCCTTTTTTTGGCCCGCAGCAGAATCGGATCGCATGGGTGTTCACACCATGCGATCCGAGTTTGCAGATCGCACTGCGATATGCGAACTGATCTGGGGGTGTCATTAACATTTCACTGACACTCCCAGCAGTTCGCATAGGGCAGTGTGAACTGCCGCCGGGAGGCAATGCGATGCGGGAACCCGCCGCGCATTCGTGGCGTTCCCGCATCGCTCCAGTGTGAACCCAGCCTAATAAGCGATCGTTTTTCTGATCGCTGTATTAGTGTCACAGGTGACGCTAGTTAGGCAGGTAGGTATTTAGGTTCGCCGCAGCTTTTTATAGCGCCAGGGACCCCCATATACTACCGCATAAAGCCCCCTGATTGCCCCCTAGTTAACCCTTTCACCAGTGATCACCATATAACTGTTACAGGTGACGCTGGTTGGTTAGTTATTTTTTTATAGTTTCAGGGCACCCGCCATTTATTACCTAGTCTCACTAGTGTACCCCTAAATTTAGGGGTGTCTACTTTCCAAAATGGGGTCATTTGGGGGGGGTTTGTGCCATCTTGGCATTTTATGGCCTTCAAAACTGTAACGCCCTTAGAAAGCCTGAAGGCGGTGCTTGGTTTTCGGGGCCCCGTACGCGGCTAGGCTCCCAAAAAGTCCCACATATGTGGTATCCCCGTACTCAGGAGAAGCAGCAGAATTTATTTTGGGGTGTCATTTCACATATGCCCATGGCATGCGTGAGCAATATATCATTTAGTGACAACTTTGTGAAAAAAAAAAAAAAAAAAAAAAGTTTGTAATTTTCCCGCAACTTGTGGCAAAATATAAAATATTCCATGGACTCAACATGCCTCTCAGCAAATAGCTTGGGGTGTCTACTTTCTAAAATGGGGTCATTTGTGGGGGTTTTGTGCCATCTTGGCATTTTATGGCCTTCAAAACTGTAATAGGTAGTGAGAAGTGAACTCAAAAATTTACGCCCTTAGAAAGCCTGAAGGCGGTGCTTGGTTTTCGGGGCCCCGTACGTGGCTAGGCTCCCAAAAAGTCCCACATATGTGGTATCCCCGTACTCAGGAGAAGCAGCAGAATTTATTTTGGGGTGTCATTTCACATATGCCCATGGCATGTGTGAGCAATATATCATTTAGTGACAACTTTGTGTAAAAAAAAAAAAAAAATTTTTTTTTTGTCATTATTCAATCGCTTGAGGCAAAAAAATAAAATATTCAATGGGCTCAACATGCCTCTTATCAATTTCCTTAGGGGGTCTACTTTCCAAAATGGGGTCATTTGGGGGGGTTTTGTACTGCCCTGCCATTTTAGCACCTCAAGAAATGAGATAGGCAGTCGTAAACTAAAAGCTGCGTAAATTCCAGAAAACGTACCTTGGTTTGTAGATGTGACAACTTTTGCGCAAACCAATAAATATACAATTATTGACTTTTTTTTTACCAAAGACATGTGGCTGAATACATTTTGGCCTAAATGTATGACTAAAATTGAGTTTATTGGATTTTTCTAATAACAAAAAGTAGAAAATATCATTTTTTTTCAAAATTTGCGGTCTTTTTACGTTTATATCGCAAAAAATAAAAATCGCAGAGGCAATCAAATACCATCAAAAGAAAGCTCTATTTGTGGGAAGAAAAGGACGCAAATTTTGTTTGGGTACAACATTGCATGACCGCGCAATTACCAGTTAAAGCAGCGCAGTGCCAAAGTGTAAAAAGACCTCTGGTCATTTACCAGCAAAATGGTCCGGTCTGAAAGTGGTTAAATAAAATTATTTAGTCAAGTATTTTTTACATATATAGTGTCCTTGTAGTCTTTGGCACCGTGATAATCCCTTTCCCCATCCTTTTTTTTTTCCCCTATACATAAATAAAAAACAACGTAAACGGGGGTTACAAAACACTGTACTGGGCACCAATGCAGGGGAAGTGAGTGTTTAAGAAATATGCATGCATCACCAATGCATGGGGGTGGGGGTTGTGAGGGTGTTAAAAAACACTGCCACTAATCACCAATGCAGGGAGATGTGTTTAACACTGACACTGAGCACCAGTGCATTGAGGGCGTGAAAAAAAAAAACTGCCACTGACCAATAAAGGGAATTAAATAGTGCTACTCCTGACCTACAGTGCTGGGGGGGGGGGGGGGTTACAGCACTATCAATGACCACCAACGTTGGGGGGGGGGGGGGGAGATTATTAGTATTGCCACTGAGGAGTTTTATTGCAGCCACTGGCACCATTGATTACTCCAGCTTCCTCTTCAATGTGAAATGCGGTATATTGAACTATACTCCTCTGCCAATCCCTCCATTGGCTGCCACTCAACCAATAAATTAACCACTTCAATACCAAGCCTATTCTGGCACTTCTCTCCTACATGTAAAAATCATAAATTTGTTGCTAGAAAATTACACAGAACCCCAAAACATTAAATATTTTTTTTTAGCAGGCATGATAGGGAATAAAATGGTGGTCATTGCAAATTTTTATCTTGCACGATATTTGCTCAATAATTTTTCAAACATCTTTTTTGGGAGAAAAAAAAATGGTTTCATGAATTAAAAATAGACAAAACAAAACAAAATAGTAAAGTTAGCCCATTTTTTTGTATAATGAGAAAGATGATATTACGCAGAGTAAATAGATACCCAACATTCCACGCTTTAAAATTGCGCACATTCATGGTATGGCGCCAAATTTCGGTACTTAAAAATCTCCATAGGCGACGCTCTGAAATTTTTTACAGGATTCCAGTTTAGAGCTACAGAGGAGGTCTAGTGCTAGAATTGTTGCAATACCTCACATGTGTGGTTTGAATGGTGTTTACATATGTGGGTGGGACTTACGTGTGTGTTTGCTTCTGAACGCGAGCTACCGGGGACAGAGGTGTTTTAATTTTTTTACTTAATTTTTTTTTATTTTTACACTTTTATTTACAATTTTTTTGATCCCTTTAATTTTTATTACAAGAAATGTAAACATCACGTGCAATAGGAATCTATTAAGACAGATCCTCTATATGGAGAGATACGGGGTCAGTAAGACCCCATATCTCTCCTCCAGGCTGGAAAGCATGAGCTTGAGTAAAAAAATTCCCCAATCTCATGTTGACAGCCACGATTGCGGCTTTGTTTACCTCCGGGATCCCGGGCATAACGTCTTGCCCGGGCCTCTGACAGTCATAGAGATGACTGGTGACCATCTGGTCACCAGAAATCTCTATCGTTGTCATCCGGCGCCGGCTGATTCTTTCTCTGGACCCCCAATGGCACGGGAGAGTCGGAGAAGCACCAGATGGTGGCGGGAGGGGGGGGGGGGCGTATAAGAATGATCAAGCAGTGGAACTGCCACTATGATCATTCTTATCGTGCACGGAATCGCTGGCTGGAAAGAATGATATCTGAATGATGCCTGTATCTGCCGGCATCATTCAGATATCCCCACACATAGTCAAGGACGTCATATGATGCCCTAAGGTATTGAAGTGGTTAACGTCAAGATACTAACAATAACTTACAAAGACATCCACAACCTGGCCCCCAGTTACATCACAAGACTAGTGTTAAAAGACCAATCTAATCGTTCTCTTCACTCCTCCCATGACCTCCTGATCTCTAATTCCTTTTCACCGCATACCATGCTCGCCTTCAGGACTTCTCCAGAGCCTCTCCCATCCTCTGGAATGCTCTACCCCAATCTGTCCGACTATCTCCGTCCGCTTTCTGACGAACCCTGAAAACTCATCTCTTCAGAGAAGCCTATCTGGCCCCCACCTAACAACTGTACATTTATTTTCTCCATCAGCAAATTCCCCACAGTTATTACCTCTTGTATCTCTTGACCTTCCCTCTTAGATTGTAAGCTCTAAGGAGCAGGACCCTCTGATTCCTACTGCATTAAAGTGTATTGTATTTGTACTATCTACCCTCAAGTTGTAAAGCACTGCATAAACTGTTAGTGCAATATAAATCCTGTATAATAATAATAATAATATAAAAATACTTTTTCACCTTGAAAGAGATGTAAAAATATGTAAATCAAACAGGAAAAAATGTGCTTCCTAGCTCAAAACAATTCCATGGTCTCCTGTCAAAGCAATTACTAATAACAGATGCAAAAATAACCTCCAAGCTCTAGCAAGAACTATCCCCTATATATGGTTGCTGGAAGAACTTTGTAATACCAGTCAAACTTGTCACAGGGGACTTCTAAATTCACTTACCATTTATAATGGTTTCAAATGCTTGCAGACTATACAAAAACCTACTAAAGGACAAAAAGTGAGAAAAAAGACTAAGAATTCCCAATATCTAGTCTAATATCCCATCTAATGTTCAAAGCCCATACCAATGGCTCTGAACACAACCAAATGCAACTGCAATAGAGTGTATTCATTTATATTTCCCAGGACTAGAGTCAGGAAATATACAGTTTATCTCATCTGCACCTGAATACAAATCAATGTGTTGCCACCAAACTGTTTTTCACAAGCAATGTGGTATATTTAAGTTCAGGCTTTAGTCCTCAAACAAATGTAATCAAATGTAAAATAGACTGGAACATTTCCCTAGCTATGCTTCCCCGATCCCTGAAGTGCATTTTATGAAGATTGAAATACTTTTCTTCTATGTAGACGAATGAGCATCAATACTGCTATTTTAAACTGGACAATTCTAATCTAATGTCAACAATATTGTCTTCAAACAATTTATTTGTATAGCTCTAATAAGCCAATGCTTACTCCTAAGCACAGGTCAATCAATGGCGATGCTGGGGTAGGCAGAGCGGGATTTATTTACTAAAACTTGAGAGTGCAAAGTCTGGTGCATCTCTACATAAAAACCAATCAACTTTTTTGCCAAAACTTAACTGAACAAAATAAAGTTAGAAGCTGATTGGCTACCATGCACAGCTGCACCAGATTTTGCACTCTCCAGTTGTAGTAAATCAACCCCCATGTGTCATTTTCATTTATTGCAGGCTTAACGTGATACTAAACACACCCTGTTTAATTTGCATTGTCCCTTTTATTTCTCTATGGGGATAATGGCCCTGTAATAATAAAAAATCTAAGTACTTTTTTGCTAGTCGATATACATGACCCAGCCTGTCAGCAGGGAGACATAAGCAAGAGTTTCTAGTCCTCTGCTGCTGGTCACATGTTCAAATTAAAAAGAATCAGCCTCTGGAAAACAGAGTAAAAATAAATATTGTAATTATGAAATCAAATCTTTATTATTTATTGGCAATATCATGGTGTAGGCCAGTCACAGGCTGTGTCACACCCCTCCAGCCTATGTTTTAGAATAAGAGGGAGGTGAAGCCTCCATTATTCTACATGCAATATCCCACCCCATTGTGTTTAGCTGGTTAGTGGGCATGGAGGAGAAGGGGGGGGGGGGGCTACAGAGGTTGGCCAGGTCTTGTTTTAGAGTTTATTTACTGCTTGTTACAAATATGCAAATAAGAGAATGTACTCAATATGGCCACATTTCTACTTTAAAGCTCACCTCCAGTGTATTAGCAAACCTCTACTACCCCTCCTCCCCATCCCTCTTTATACCGCTGGTATGGAAAAAAAAAACATCTAAATGACCATTTTACTTAACTGAAGCCACGGTCACATGATGACTCTTCTCTTGTCTTCTGTTTACTTCCTAGGGTCATTCTTTGGGTGTCCATATCAGAACCTACTTCATGTGTACGCCTGTTGTTGGTGGAAACAACACTTCCATTGGCTCATAGGCTCCAAAGGCAGGAGAACTCACGGGCTGGTGAGGTGATCATTGCCCATAAAAATAACCTGGGAAAAATGTCTGTCCCTGGGCAGCATATTATCTTTGTTCATAGAGGAAACTTTGACTTTGATCCATTAAACTGAAGAATGGCTTAGCAAGAGGTGTGTGAAATCAGGTAAGCTTTTATTTTTTCCCAGAATTGGGTTTTAATTAGGAAACATAATTACAGGTACATTCATTTTTCACAGTTCTTAGGCCAGACATAAACGGAGTGAATTTCTTCAAATTCACTTGATTCCCCATCAACACACACAGTGCCGACAAGGGGAATCCCTCCCGTCGAGCCATTGTGCTCCCCCAACTGGGGAAGCCTTCCCTGCCAGAAGAAGTGATTATTGCTAGCAGCTATATTACATACAATTACACAATACATAATTGTATGTAAAATTTGTCAGGCTGGTTGCACCCAAGTTTATTGATCTATTAACTTGGGTACATTCAGCCTGCCCATACATGGTTTTAATCTTGAATCTCCTGAATTGATTCGACAGGCTATGGCCAACTTTATACTAAATATTCCCAAGGTCTACCATCATTGTGCACAGCGTAATCTGCAGGACAAGAAGTCTTTGAAGTGGAGTTGCACCAACAGCGAAGTTAATGAATAATCTTTACACACTTTACCCCACCTCCTTCACAAAACCAGAATTATTAGAGCTGCCATTTAATACCAAGGTTCTTAAGACTTTAAAAACAACGTATAACATTCACATAACAACTTGGGTGTAGTTATTCCCTGAATAAATGTCTATAATATACATTGTGGGTAGAAATTTAGTTTGTAATTTCCTGCCAGGCACATAAACAGACTATAATCTTTTTTTTTTTTTTTTTTTCCCCCATATACATTTCATTCCATATTTAATTTTCATTTTAGAACAAAGTGTGTACAGCAATTGCCTCTTCTCAAAGTGCCCAATGTTAAGTCCCACCATCTGAACTTCCACTGCTCAGGGCAAAGGAGAAGGGCAGAGGGTATCACCTCCTAGTAGATGTCAGTGTCCTATAATTTAGGGATCTGAAAAAGATACCAGCAATTTATCAAATTGTGCCATATGTCATATTAGTGAAGAAAACACCAACAGCAAACAGAACTCTAACCAAGCCACAGCTGAGCAATGAGACAGCTTTTCGATTACAACAAATGAATGGTCACGAGACCTATCTAAAGATTCTCAAATCTCCTAATTTGCTGAGTATATTTTCTATTAAAGGGCATATCACCCCCTTTTTTTTTTGTACGGAGTAAATGCTATTTTCCATCAATGTATTCATTGAATTTATTGATTTATATTAAGAGCAACCAGATAAAATTTGACATCTAGAGTTGATCATCTTAAAAATATTTTAGCAGCATGGTGCTGCTCTCCTATTTGGATGCCTGAAGCAAATAATCCCTGAGATGTAGTCAGCCGTGTTGCCCTCTATGAGAAGACTCACAAAGAATAGGTTAATAAGCCAAGCCTGCATGTCCTTTCATTCTGCCAGTTAATAATGCTAAAAAACTAACATGCTCAGCCATGCTTTTGGATTCATGAAGGTCAAGAGGCTGAAAAGGGCTTCTATTATTCCAGTCAAGGCCAGATTAATATCCCATGGAACACCTGGCTCTTTAGTAGACAGCTATAAATATATCATTTGCTGAATGGACATATCTATTAAAAACTACATAAAAAGGATGCCCCTTCTCTTACATGACTCAAGAACGCAAGAGGAAATTAAACCCTTATAGTACTGTATATTCATACACCTCTCATTTTCATATCAAGCTCCTTAGTGTTTGAAATATTTCTTTGTTGGCTGTAACACAGAATGTGTTTAGTGAAAAATGTAATAGATATATAATGGGGCATGTAATCACAATAGCCATTTATAATTCATATACTCAGGCTTCTCATACTTTTGTAAGAGTATTTCCATATGGATACAACATACAATAGATAAGGGCTAAGCTATAACCATAGTAGCCCATTCAAATGCTGTGGGGCCCACCAGTGCAGGGGTTCCAGCACTTTCTGGCTACACAGTTATACTACAGATAGTAGTGACATTTGGCAAACATTTTTGGTGTACTGTATATGTAGTTTAGGAATCTTTATATGATTGCTATGTTTCATAGTTTCATAGTTAGTAAGGTTGAATAAAGACACCAGTCCATCCAGTTCAACCTGAGTGAGTGTCTACAATTGTCCATGTACATTGCACACTCACATCGGTCCCTACCCTCAAGGAGCCCACAATCCAAGGTCCCCATTCATATACTAAGGACAATTTTGGACAGATGTAATGGGATTGCCTTTGAGATAGAGATTACAGAGTAAGAGGGGCCCTTCAATAGATCTGCAAAGGGGCCCTATTACACATACTGTAGTTACACCTCTGAAAAAAAAAAAAAAACTGAGTTTTACTTAGCATAAAACCTTACCAGTCACTGTTAAACCTTAGACCTGGGCAGTGGCAGCCACTCCATCAGGGGCACAGGGGCACCACACCCCTAATCCATGTGCTCGGCCCCTAATCTACATGCAGGGCACTGGACACATGGATTCCAATAATGTTTTTTTTGAAGCACGTGATTAGAGCCAGAGGCTCCAATTTGGTTTAAAAAAAGGGTAGGGTCGGGGTGTAGAGCACTGCAACCTGAGCCCACCCAGTTTTGTGACAATAGTGAATTCCTGCTTCTCCTCCTGGTCAATCAAGAAGCAGGTCCTGAGAGACCTGATTGATGAAGCAACCACTGGGACTCGAGAAGAGACGCAGGCCTGGATAGGGTAAGTGTGGGGCTGGCAGAGGGCCTGATAGGTGAGTGGATCAGCGATCGATCGATCGAGAGACAGGGAACAGCCGGCGATTGAGAAGGGGGGTGGTGGTGGTTGGCTGGGAGAAGGGTGGTGGGGTGGTTGGTTGGAAGAAAGGGGTGGGGGGTGTTTGGCTGGGGGAAGGGGGGGTGGCTGGCTGGGTGGGTACTGCAAGCCTGCCCCCCCCAATAAAATTATGCACCAGCCGCACCTGGACTTGAGCAACTTTAACTTTAAGGGCCCATTAACACCTCACGGCAATGCATCATAATCATATACACATTTCAGTGCCATTCATGTTCCATAGCTCCCTGCACTAAACCACATTGCATAGTAATACATTACCATGAGTTTGCATTGCATTAAAAAAAAATGCGTTTGTCTGTGTAGCAATGAGTTTATGGAGAAGGTAAAAGCTCTGTTTTTTTTTTTTTTTGGTAGAGGTAGGGCAGGCTTCCCTGAATAGATGAGTTTTCAGGGATCACTTAAAGGTGGAGAAATTAGGTTCGCTACACTTTCCACCAATGCCTAAGCGTATCTTTACTTTAGTTAGTCTCATATGATAATATACTGACCTAGTTTTCACTATTGACCTGGGATAATTAACTCAAGTTTTCCTTTTAAATTTAGTATGTATCTACCACAGGGTGGTCCTGGGGATACATTGCATAAAACACATGCCACGTTCCGATATTTAGATTTACTAGAAAATACAACAAATGTTGAAAATTTATGGATTTTTTAGGCATAAATATAAATATATATATATATATATAGATATCTATATATCTATATATATATATGCCTATATTTATGTCTAAAAAGTCCATCAATTTTCAACATTTGTTGTATTTTCTAGTAACTCAGTTGTCCTGTTTGCGTATGGCCCCGGATATTTCTGCATTTTATTTCATGATCCAGCCGCTACCTAGCTCAATGGTACAAATAATGCCTATTCAGGTATCCTCTTGGCTGGGGTTTCTGGTTTATTTCTGGCCTTATAATCATGTTATGTTATTACTGAGATGGGGAACAGCTGGGGAATGGGGATATAGGGGAGGTGACTAGGGGATTTTTCAGTTTTTACTCTCATTTTTTGTCTTTTGATATTTTTGTGTATCTTGAATTTTTGTGATGCACTTTTATGGGCACTATTGTATTCTGTTTTGAGGCCCTGCGTCGTTTTACATCTCTATATTTGCACTTTTTGGCACCTTATTGGTGCAAGGTTTTGTATTTTATTATAAAAATGTCATTAAAAAAGATTTTAAAAAAAACAACAAGTGGACAAAGTAGAAGAAAGCCAAAGATATTGGCGTAGGAAGCTCTAGAGGAGGAAGCATGGGAGGAGGTAACGAGGAAGCTAGAGAGCAGGAGATCCTGGGAGGAGCAAAAGGAACATAGAACAGTTCTGGGTGTATTAGCAGTCCATTTATATAAATGGGTGTCTTTAATTCAACATGCCTTAATGCACTTCATCAGACCACCTAGGTGTGAACTAGGCCCTCACTCCCATCAACCCAAATCCCATATGGATCCGTCTAATCAAATCCATTTAAAAATGCCACCTCTAAAACACTCAGTTTGGGTGACATTTTATTAGCAGTCCATTTATATAAATAGGTGTCTTTAATTCAACATGCCTTAATGCACTTCATCAGACCACCTAGGTGTGAACCGGCCCTCACTCCCATCAACCCAAATCCCATATGGATCTGTCTAGCCAAAGCCATTTAAAAATGCCACCTCTAAAACACTCATCAGTTCTCTAATTATATCCATTCAGGAGTTATAATTTTTTTTTAAGACAAATGGGCCAGTCTCAAGCAAAAGTCTTCTGTTGTTGATCATGTTATTAGTAGGAAGTGTCTTTAATAGTGCATTTATTCCTTAATGTGCGCAAACACAAGAGGACCGTAGAGCCAGATAGAGGACCGTAGAGCCAGCAGTCAAAAATAAAGTATGTCTTAGCTCTTCAAAAATAAAGCTAATGGAATAGGACTTAATATGCCGCCCATTTTTAGAATGCATACAAATAATCTTACTTGGAAAAAATGACACTGCCATCACAAAGACATTTGGTACTCTTTATGATGAAGGACTTTGGGGTAGAAAGTGGCTATTCCGACTCGTCCTACAGGGTTTATAAGTGATGTCTCAGTAAACATCCCTTGTGAGTTGCTGTCATTACACGCTGATATCATATTCTCATCTGTTCACAGAAGGCCTGTTATTTTATCTCCATCCGAGCTGAAAGCTAGCGGAATGAAAAGCTCCATTTGACCATAGATTCCTCCTCTCCCCCCCCCCCCCCCCCCATTGTTTAGAGACATTCTTTTTTTTTTTTTTTTACAATTTGTTTTGTTTTACGTGGAGTTCCTTATTATTCCACCGATATAAAGCCTATTTGCTCCTGGTTTTACAGGTGGTAATGTAACAGAGGGCCTCATTAAAGGCATCTGCTTCCTAAGTTCATTTTTTATTCTGCTTTTAAGAGCATTTCATCTTGAGGGATTAGGTCAAGAAAGAAAATACCATCAATTTTCTTTTATTGCCTTTTTTTCTAGGTTTTTACTCCGAACTAAGCATTAACTGTGGCCTGGATATTCCCTGAGATTTCATCAAACTCTACATTTACAAACAAAACAAGCGTAACAACGCGCAGTGTTGTCTGAAACCAGCCCCTACTTTTAATAAGGCCAGAATGAGTTCTTAGCAATATTTATGTTGTGTAACCGGATCTACTCTGTAATGGTTTCATACTTGAGCGGATTGTGTGGGTTTTCTTTTTTTTTTGCTTGTTGTTCATTGCCATTTGCTCCAGTGGGCATGGAGTGCGCCTAAGCACTCAGCCCGCTGAAATGTGATAAATTCTGTCTCCAGCAGAGTGATTTCAGGCTTATGAATCCGTCATTGTGGAGTTTTTGAACACGACTTTGCATATTTCACTTGAGGTATTGATAACCTTATGCTCTTGCAAGGGTAATAGTTTCTTGTTCATACAAAATCACTTGTGTTTGTTAACCGTTAAACTGAAAAATAGTTTTGGGATATTCTTATACCTCCCAGTATATCAATAGTACGTACAATGCCAGACGTCACCAATTTCCTGAACCAACTACAAGTGAAATGCAGGAGGACAAACTGCATACATGAAGTAAAGTCTTTGCCCACGTACACACGGTCAGAGATTTTGCCAACCAAATCCGTCGGATTTTGCCCGTCGGATTTAGTCAGACGGATTGTGTCCGAAACTGTTGCATACACACGGTCGGGCCAAGTTGGCGAAAAATCCAATCTTTCAGAACATGATGATGTAATTTTGTTACGATGGGACTACATTCAGGCTAGTAGCCAATAGCTTTGATGTAGGAATTTGATCTGAGCATGCGTGGCACTTGGTCCGATCAAAATGCTCTACACATGATCGGATGAGGTCCGTCCGGCCCAGTTGGTCGGGAAATCTTTCCAACATGTTGGAAATTTGGATCGGACGGAGATTTGGACGGAATCAGTCCAATGCATACCACACACAGTCGGATTATCTGACGACGAGGTCCGATAAGACTCATTCCGACAGATTCTCAGACCGTGTGTACAAGGGCTTTGACTGGTGGGACTGGTAAGATCTGCACTCCAATACACAGAGATTACTCTCTACAGTTATGTCACCAGTAAGATCTGGATTCCAGTGCAAACAACGTGCTCCCCAGTATCCAAATAAACACTGAGATCTACACTCCAGCACAAACACCTTACTCTCCAGCATACACAACACCACTGGCAACAACACTCAGGTACTCATTGCACACTTATTGGTATCCATACCACCAGTGAGATCTGCAATCCAGCATACAACCCTCACCCTCCACATCACCAGTAGAATGTGTACTGCAATATGCATCTCTCACTCCCCGCTATCCACACCACCAGTGAGAATTGGTCTACAACATACACAACTCATGGCCCACTATCTACACCACGAGAGAGATCTGCAGTCCAGCACACAGCCCTCACTCCCTGTTACCACAGTACCAGTAAGATCTGCACTGCAACGCACACCTCTCACTCCCCACTATTCACAACATCAGTGAGAACTGGCCCACAGCATACACACCTCATGCCCTACTATCTACACCAGTGTTTCTCAACTCCAGTCATCAAGGCGCACCAACATGTCATGTTTTGAGGCTTTCCATTATTTTGCACAGGTGAATGGATCTGTTTCACTGCCTTAGTAATTACCATAGCCATTTCATCTGAGGGAAATCCTAAAAACATGACCCGTTGGGGCGCCTTGGTGACTGATGAGTTGAGAAACACTGATCTACACCACCAGTGAGATCTGCACTCCAAAACACACTCCTCACAGTCTACAACACCTGTATGATTTGTACTGCAACACACATCTCTCACTCCCCACTATGCACAGCATCAGTGAGAGCTGCCCTACAATATACATACTTCACTCCAATCTATACTACCAGTGAGGTCTGCATTCCAGCTCACAACCATCACTTCCTACTATTCACAGCACCAGTGAGATCTGTACTGCAACACACACCCTTCACTTCCCACTATCCACACCACCAGTGAGAGCTGCACTACAACATGCACACCTCACTCCCAGGGCTGGAATGGGACAAAAATTTGGCCCTGGACTTCATCCAGACTGGCCCATTTTGACAGGTCTCTCCCATGCCGGCCAGACAACTCCCCCCCCCCCCACCCCCACTAGCCGTTCTACATTATTTCTCTTATAGGCAGTATCAGTGGGGAAGCTAGACATTATTTCACCCGGGGCAAAGAATCAGTTTGGCTCCTCCCATCCCAATGGGACAAAATTAGGCAGGAAAGTCAGAAACTCCCAGGCCGTAGCTGTTAAATAAGCTGTCTGTCCCCTCCCACATGTTCCTTTTGGTCCCCCCATGCTCCCCTGCCCCCCCCCATGCTGCTCTGGTCCCCCATGTGCTCTGTTGGTCCCCTACATGCTCCTCTGGTCCCCTGTGTGCTCCTCTATTCCCCCATGCTGCTTTGGTCCCCATGTGCTCTGCATGCTCCTCTGGTCCCCCATGCTCCTTTGATCCCCCATGCTCCCCTGGTCCCCCATGTGCTCCTCTGGTTCCCCATATGCTCCTCTATTCCCCCCATGCTGCTCTGGTCCCCATGTGCTCTGCTGATCCCCCCATGCTGCTCTGGTCCCACCCATGTGTTCTGCTGGCCCCCGCATGCTCCTCCGCCCCCACTTGCTGATCTGGTCCCCCATATGCTCCTATCTTTCCTACCCCCCCTCATGCTGCTCTAGTCCCCCATATGCTCATCACCCCCATGCTGCTCTGCTCTCCTCTGCTCCTCTGCCCCCCCCCCAAACGAGCGTTGCCCACCTCCTCTCCCTCGCTAGTTATACAGCGTGCCTGAACACAGATATGATGCTCAGGAGTCGGCACTGAGAAGCTCATCATACGACCCAAAAGGAGGGCGGCCACACACAACTGTAACATAACCTTCCTCGTCACTCGTTCTCCTGCTCTTTCCTTCCCCCACTTTCCATCTAGATTCACCACGGCAGCAGACGGGATGGAGAGCGGGGGAAGGAAAGAGCAGGAGAACGAGTGCCGAGGAAGTTTATATTACAGCTGTGTGTGGCCGTCCTCCTTACTCCTGAGCATCATGTCTGTATTCAGGCGCACCGCATAACTAGCCAGGGAGAGGAGGTGAGCACCGCGGGGGGACAGAGGGAGGCGACGGTCTGCTGTCAATGACCCACCGGGAAACTCCCGATAGTCCCAATGGCCAGTACATGCCTGCTCACTCCTTACTATCGACACCACCAATGAAATATGCACACCATCACACATCCCTCATTCCACACTATCAACACCACCAGTAACAGGTTTACTTCATCACACACCCCTATCTCCCCACTATCCACGCTACCAGTGAGAGCTGCATTATAACATACACCATTCACTTTCTACTCCTCCAATAAAATATGCACTACATCATACACCCCTCTCTCCTCAATATCCACACTACCAGGGAAATTTTCACCCCTAGGAAACACCCCTACTTCAGACATGACAGCAGTAAGATTACTCATGCTTCCTATGATATGTAGTTCTTTAATCTTCATTATTACACACAGTGTTTCATACCTCTCTATTGACTGCAGTGTCTCATACTCCTCTGTTACACACAGTATTTAAATGTCCTGTGCCCTAGCCTCAGTAGACAGAATTACTTACCAGTTATATATTGATACATGCGTGTTGTATGCATGTATATATGTCTATTGACACATTCAACTTACACTGGTCACACAGATTAGAATCTGATTTTGAATAAACAAATACGCAAACAGGTACAGGAGAAAAATTTCTCAAGCAAAGTTCTTCAATAACAGCCTTAAGTATTGCTGGAGGTAAAGGGAAAAGCCAGCCAGTCTGAGACTCTGTAAAAGCAGTTGCAGTCCTTGTAGCAGGCTCTGATGTCTAACCCTCAAAGCAAAGATATACCTGAAGCTCTAGGCAAAGGTCTACACACAATTTCCAGATACAGATCTCTAACCAGCTTCCCTGCGACACGCTGCAGTGAAAGAGGGTCCTTCTCCATCTCCATAAGGTAGTGTCCTCCAGGCCCTCAGCTAAGCATATCCCAAGGCCTAAAAGCAACAGTTCTTCAGAAGCACAGGCTACCTCCCAGGGGCAGAGGGCCCAGGAGTTGAGAGTGCTAAACAAGTCTTCCCGAACATTTACCTTCTCTACAGTCACCTTCTGGGTATCCCCTCCCAGGAATTAGCTGAGGTCAGATAAACATTCATAGCCCAAAGATTGATCCTCCAACTTGATCCTCCAACTTCTTCCAGAGCCCGATAACTCCCTGTTTTAGGGATAGACCTGACTAGACCTGAAACAGCAGAGGAAAAAACTAAATCTATCCAGCCAAGGGCAGGTGATACATCGAGGTGAAACAATACCAAAATGTTTATCTTATAAATAATATGTATATGAAAAGTGCGTGAAAGAAGAGATTGTTGCATTCCTCTGGATTTAACTATAACTGTTGAGCTTATGCCTTGAAAATCCAAATGTAAATCGAATTCTAAATAAAATTACAGCATATGTAAACTCTAACAATACATTTATCTTATTTTCTCCTTTTTCTGGTAAATATACAATGGAAAATGTATTATACATGTTCAACAAGTGCAAAAAAAGATGTTCATTTACTGAGAAATCTTGTGAGCTGATAACTTCCTGTGTTCTCTGCCTCTGGACTGTTATAAGTTAGCATTATTGGACTACAAAACACATTCTCTGATATAGAGAAGAAAGGGAGATGTTTTATAGCCCTCACACACTCCCTGCCTTAGGGTGACAACACTTCTCAGTACAGTTGTCACCTTAGAAAGGAAGAATGGCAAGATTACTAGGCTAAAATAAAGAAAAATAAAGTGTAAAAAAGGAAAACTAATATAGCAAACATATTTAAAAGAGAAGTATGGGTTTTTTGGGGGGACTCATACTTACCTAGGTGGATGCAGCATTGGTCCAATGTTGCATCTGTCCCCCACCAGCTCTAACACTGAGAACCAAACAATCAAACACCACCAACCCCTCGGTTCTCAGAGCTTCCTGAGCAGACAGCTGGTGACTGTCAGTCACCACTCTCTGCTGGGCCCCCTCCTTGCTCGCGGGAGCACCGGGCTATGCAGGGGGGCAGTAGTGACTGGCTCAGGCTCTCAGTGGCTCACTGACAGGCTGAGTCGGGTGCTGGTCCTGGCATGTGGGCGGATCCTGACCATACGGTCGCAATCTTTCCCGAGCCTGGGCTGGCTCTGTGACGTCAGCAGACAGTGGGCTTCAGCCCGCTGTCTGCTGAAAACAGGTCAGGGGAGTGCAGAACAAACTGCACTCCTGTGATCCACAGGAGAAGTACAGCCAAACGAGCTTTAGCCATACTTCTTGTTCATGTAGTGGTAAGATGTAATACTAGGTTTTTGTTCTTGGGTTTAGATTCATATTCACCACCATTACGGATTACCTCTTCTAAAGAGCAGGCACCCATACTGTAGCTAGTGGACAACATTTTAAAAAATACACATTATTCCCATCTCCAATCCAGTGAAACTGTTCCATTTTGTTTTTGTATTTTGAAAGACGTGTCTACTATTGATAAGTCCTACAAATGCCAGATACCTAAGGGCTCAGGCACGCTGCAGCTCAAAATAAAAAGCTGCTTTTCACAGGCATTTGAGCCTTTATTTCAGCTTGAAGACGTTTGTGCTTTGTTGTGGTCTTGTGCACGTTTTTATTAAGCTTCTTCCAGCTCTTGAGCTTCTTTGAGCTTTTTTGAGCAAAAGCGTTTTTTGTTTTTTTCACAAACCCTCCTTTCTTAACCAATGTATAAACAAAAAGGCTGTAACAAATGTTTTTGTGCATTTTTGAGCTTCTTTGGGCTCTTTTGAACTCTTTGGGATGCAAGCTTGGTGGGTTTTTTTTTTCTGCCTGTAGGAACATATGCCTAAAAAAGCCATAGTGTGCATGGACACATTGGTTAACATTGAGGGGAGTTTCCAGGTAGAAAACAATAAGCCCTTGTACACACGGTCGGACATTCCGACAACCAAATCCGTCTGATTTTGTCCGAAACTGTTGCATACACACGGTCGGACAAAGTTGTCGGAAACAGAACGTGATGACGTTATTTCGTTACGACGGGACTACGTTCACGCTAGTAGCCAATAGCTTTGGTGTAGGAATTTGATCTGAGCATGCGTGGCACTTTGTCCGATCGGAATTCTCTACACATGATCAGAGTATGTCCGATCGGAGCATTTTGACGGAAAATTTTACCAACAAGTTGGAAAACTTGGTCCGTCGGATACTCCGACGGAAACAGTCCGATGGAGACCACACACAGTCGGAATATCTGACAAAACGGTCCGATCGGAAACATTCCGACGGAATCTCCAACCGTGTGTACAAAGGCTAAGAGCTCAAAAGCCTGTAGGAGCCACTTCTTTGAGCACCTTTGTGCTGCAGTGTGCATGATCCCTAAAAATTGAAGAATTAAAATAAAGTTCATGCTGAAAACATGTAACACCGAAAAAAAAAGAGCAACTTTTTGTTTTTTTGATTTTTTAATGTTCAGATTTACTGCCTACTACCTGACATAATAAATAGCTCTGTTATTGTTACCAAAGAGCCTCCTCCTTTACATCAAGCACCATATCATTTGAAATACTGTCACACAAACATTGGCGTCTGGTGTCTTTAGTACTTTGCTATAATTCTCTTAGACAAAGTATGATACAGGAGTGAAAGACAAAGTGACTGGCCAACCTAAGATTTACACATCTCCATAAAAACCATTGAAGAGTTTCAAACATTCTAAACACAAAATGCAATAAAACAGGAATGATCACCAAGAGGCCCTCATTCTTTACAGAGGCCACACTGGAGGTAATCACGGTCGTTGGTGGCAATTTTTATTAATAAAAATATATTAGAAAAAAGATCTAGGAAAAAAAAAAATTTGAAAAAAAATATATGATCGCGTATATATGTGCTTCTTTATTTTGCATATTTGGGGCGACATCAGGTAATGATCACGAATGCATATATTTTTACAGATAAATTACTTTTTTAGTAATTCCACTAAGAAGAAAAATGCAGGTAGTTTCTTGCACTCCATAAGACTAGATTCACACTAGTGCAGCTGCAATTTGATAATTGTCAGTGCGATTATGTAGTGTGACTTGGTTGCAGTTTGATGTGTTTTTGGTGTTTTTTTTATATTACTGTGTTTTTTGTTAGCGGAAGGAGACTGGATGCTGCTTGTAAAGGAGTTGGCACCCATCCTAACAACCAATGACTCATTCCTGCTGTCAGCTATGACTGTCAGCCTTGCTGGTCATTAAGAATGCACAGGTGGTAGGATAGGATGGGCAAACTTGGCACCGTGAGGAGGCTTTGCCTGTCAAAATCTGCCTGAGGTTTGGCTGTAACAGGAAGGTTTGGAAGACTCTTGCAGGTATCTTTAGGCACCTATACAGTATATACAGTATCTCACAAAAGTGAGTACACCCATCACATTTTTGTAAATATTACTGTTATTATTATACAGGATTTATATAGCGCCAACAGATTACGCAGCACTTTACATTTTATTATATCTTTTCAAGTGACCACACTGAAGAAATTACACTTAAAGCAGTGAGTGTACAGCTTGTATAACAGTGTAAATTTGTTGTCCCCTCAAAATAACTCAACACACAGCCATTAATGTCTAAACCGCTGGCAACAAAAGTGAGTACACTCCTAAGTGAAAATGTCATTATTTTGTGTGGCCACCATTATTTTCCAGCACTGCCTTAACCCTCTTGGGCATGGAGTTCGCCAGAGCTTCTCAGGTTGCCACTGAAGTCCTCATCCACTCCTCCATGATGACATCATGGAGCTGGTGGATGTTAGAGACATTGTGCTCCTCCACTTCTGTTGAGGATGCCCCACAGATGCTCAATAGGGTTTAGGTCTGGAGACAAGCTTGGCCAATCCATCTCCTTTACCCTCAGCTTCTTTAGCAAGGCAGTGGTCATCTTGGAGGTGTGTTTGGGGTCGTTATTATGTTGGAATACTGCCCTGCGGCCCAGTCTCCAAAGGGAGGGGATCATGCTCTGCTTCAATGAACTGTAGCTCCCCAGTGCCGACAACATTCATGCAGCCCCAGACCATGACACTCCCACCACCATGCTTGACTGTAGGCAAGACACACTTCTCTTTGTACTCCTCACCTGGTTGCCGCCACACACGCTTGACACCATCTGAACCACATATGTTTATCTTGGTCTCATCAGACCACAGGACATGGTTCGAGTAATCCATGTCCTTAGTCTGCTTGTTTTCAGTAAAATGTTTACGGCTTTCTTGTGCATCATCTTTAGAAGAGGCTTCCTTCTGGGATGACAGCAATGCAGACCAATTTGATACAGTGTGTGGTGAATGGTCTGAGCACTGACAGGCTCACCCCCTCATCCCTTCAACCTCTGCAGCAATGCTGGCAGCACTCATACATCTATTTTCCAAAGACAACCTTTGGATATGACGCTGAGCACATGCACTCAACTTTTTTGGTCGAACATAGCGAAGCCTGTTCCGAGTGGAACCTGTCCTGTTAAACTGTATGGTCTTGGCCACTGTGCTGCAGCTCAGTTTCAGGGTCTTGGTGATCTTCTTATAGCCTAGGTCACCTTTATGTAGAGCAACAATTCTTTTTTCAGATCCTCAGAGAGTTCTTTGCCATGAGGCACCATAAGGCATAATTCCTACTACTGACACAAAAAACAGGGTACTATTCCGCCCCCCTAGTATTAAAGTTGGGGCACTGTTTACTTGCACTGCCAGGACAATTTATAGTCTCACTGGTCACAGTTTCCAAACCCACGCCCCCCCAAAGTCTGAAGGACAGTTGCCTGGCCCTTTGTTTAGAAAGTTTGGAGACCCCTGTTCTAGACCAATAGTCTCCAAATGTGGCCCTTTCTTGCCTTTATCTGTCCCTTAAAGGCATTATTCCTGCCACTGATACCTACAATAGGGCACTATTTCTCCCACTGACACCAACAATGGGATATAACGCCTTACACGGACACCAACGATCGGCACTATTCCACACACTGACACTAATAATGGGGCACTATTCCTCCCACTGACACCAACAATGGGACAGAATTCCTTCCACTGTCATCAACAATCGGGTACTATTCCCCCCACTTACACCATGATGGGGTGCTAATCCTCCCACTGACACCAACGACGGGGCACTATGCCTCCAACTGACACCAATGATGAGACACCATTCCTCCCACTGACACCAATGATGAGGCACTATTCCTCCTCCTAACACCATTGATGGAGCACTATTCCTCCCCCAATACCAAAGATGGGACATTGTTTACTCCCAATGGGCACAGTCCGGCCCCCCTAAAGGCTCCATGACAGTAAACTGGCCCTTTACCTAAAAGGTTTGGAGAACCCTGTTCTAGACTATGGGACATGCTAAACATTCTTTTGTAGAAACTGAACTGTAACATACTGTAGATTTGCTTGGCTTTTATTGACTAAATTAATGCAAGCCAAATGTAGACTTCCAGATTATAATGGAAAAACCAAGCCAAATGGAAAAGTTAAACAATCGGGTACTATTATTCCCACTTACACCAATGATGGGGTACTATTCCTCCCACTGATACCAATAATAGGGCACTATTCCTCCCACTGACACCAATGATGAGGCACTATTCCTCCCCCAATACCAAAGATGTGACATTGTTTACTCCCACTTCGCACTCCCCTAAAGTCTTCACAACGGTTAAACTGACCCTTTGTTTAAAATGTTTGGATACCCCTGTCCTTGACTATGGGACATGCTAAACATTCTTTCATATAAAGTGAACTGTAACATAGATTTGCTTGGTTTTTATTGACTAAATCAATGCAAGCCAAATGTAGACCTCCACGTTATAATGGAAAAACCAAGAAAAATGGAAGAGTTAAACTTCCCTGTCAATGGATATTTCCTGTAGAAAGCCCAGTTTTATAATAAAAGAGAACCTTTGAAATTTAAGCTGCAAAAAGGAGAAATGTGCCAAGAAAATGAAGACAAACTGTGACATAAATGGGACATCTTGTAGTTCAAAGATGACAGAGCGTGTTTCATATATGTGTATATTTTGTCAGCACATTTCCAGAATGTCCTGTTTGTAAAACCCGTAGTATTGGCTTTCTTGTGTAAATGGAGAGACGGGAACTCAAAAGAAGGCGATTAGTGCTCTCTGCACCTAGAATCGGCCTCTGTGGACTTTTTGGTTTTCAATCCAAAAAAAGACAGAAGGAAGCTCTTTGCTTTTTGTTCAAACGCTCTGCACAGAGATATCGTGACTTGTAGCAAAAAAGACGACACTGCTGCCCGTACATGACTTTCATGTGTTTCAGCTCAGCAGGAGGGAGAGGGATGGTACAGGCGATTCAGATGAGATGCTGCATATTGCTTCTATCTGTCTAAACCAGCATCCCAGAGAGGCGGAAGGGATTAGCCCATTCCGAAAAGAACACAGAAGCTTGATGTCATCAAATACATTTTAAATCAGAAAGGTGCAATTTATCAAGGAGGAGAAGGTATATGTTGACAAACACCCCCTACCCTGCTTCTTGCTTAGTTGTCAGTCAAGGTTCTTGCATTTGTCTTTTGCTGAGCCGTGCATAAGAATATGAAGAATTAAAAGAGAAAAGCTATCAAAAAACACATTTCTCTGTTTTTAGTTGAAGGGTTCTGCTCCTTTACTAGATGTTCAAGGCTTACTGTGTAGGAAGTCCCTGCCACCCCTTCCTCCACAACACCCCAACCTTCCCTGGCAGAACCAAAACAGGCAGCACTACGGCATATATTCCTACAGAGAATTTATTTTATGGTATAATAACAAGGTTAGGTTAAAAATATGATCTTCTGATCCTCAGAAAAGCTTGCTTATCTAGAGAAGAATAAAATAAAACCCACATAAGTCAGTCTAACATTATGAATGTAAACTAATGTTTTTAATTATTTGATGCTTTTATGGGTGGAGGAGAGATCTGGGGTCTTATAGACCCCAGATGTCTCCATAAAGAGGATCTGTCATCCCTTATTTTTATCAAAAAAGATGTTAACATAGGAACAAAAGTGATCAAAAAAAAAAAATGAAAGGGACAGTGTAAAAAATAAAAAAAAATGTAAGCGCCCCCATCCCTCCGTTCTCACGCGCAGAAGCGAGTGCATACGTAGGGCGCACGCGCATATGTATACAGTTGTACGCACCACACATGTGAAGTATCACTTGGAACATTATAGCGTGAGTAATAATTGTAGCACTAGCCCTTCTCTGTAATTCTAAACTGGTAACCTGTAAAAAAAAAGTGTCACCTATGGAGATTTTTAAGTGTCAAAGTTTTTTTTTGCCATTCCACGAGCAGGCACAATTTTAAAGAGTGACATGTTAGGTATCTATTTACTCAGTGTACCATCAACTTTATATTTTACAAAAAATTAGTTATATATTGTGTGTTTTGGCATTAAAATTTATTAAAGTGTATTTTGTTTCAAAAATATTGTGTCTGAAAACCTGCTGCGCAAATACCATGTGATATAAAAAATTGCCATTTTATAATCTATGGTTTCTGCTAAAAAAAATAAATAAAAAAAATGTATGTTTGCAGGTTCTAAGTAATTTTCGAGCAAAAAATAAAGATTTTAACTTGTACACAAAAAGTCTCAGAAGAAGTCTGGTCTTAAAGTGGTTGTAAACCCTTACAACCAACTTTGACCTACAGGTAAGCCTAGATTAAGGCTTACCTGTAGGTCCAAGAAATATCTCCTAAACCTACACGGTTTAGGAGATATTTGCTGAAAGACAGGCACTGCTGTCTACGACGCATGCGCCGTAGACAGCGGCGCGCAGGCGCACTGAGCGCGCCATGGTCAATGGCGATATGCTACAGGGTTGCGGCTCCCGTACGCACGCACGGGAGTGATGTCATCGCGGCTTCGCCAAATGACAGTGGCGGAGCGGCGAGACCCACCAAGAAGATGGATGCGCCGGTCTACAGGGGACAGCGGTGACTTCGCTGGCTCCTGTGTCAGGTAAGTGACACATAATGGACTACTATGCAATGCATAGTAGTCCATTATGCTTTGCCTTTGCAGGGAATGAAAGAGGAAGTAAACCCATCAGGGTTTACTTCCTCTTTAATGTGGTTAAATGGAACTAGTGCTAAGACAATTACAAAGTTTGTGATTTCTGGTCTTCTAATTTCTTACTGGAAACATATACAGAACTCACATTTGTAGCAACAGTAGCTCAGCTGAAAAGTCAAGCTTAGCCTCTCGAAGCCACATGTCAGTGATGAACTGAAATCTTTGGTCCTACATACTAGTCTAATGAAGAACACTATAGTGACCCAAAGAGGGCACATAACACAGTCACGATTATTTTAGGACAATGTTAAAGTGTATGTAAATCATAATCATTAGCATATTTTTATGTTCTGATTTATCTGTTCAATATGTACAAAACAATTCAATTGATTTGGTCAGAAATTCAGATTTGTCCTATGCGTGTTTCCTGTGCTACAGTGCCTTGAAAAAGTATTCACACCCCTTGAAATTTTCCACATTTTGTCATGTTACAACCAAAAACGTAAATGGATTTTATTAGGATTTTATGTGATAGACCAACACAAATTGGCACATATTTGTGAAGTGGAAGGCAAATGACGAGTCCGTCGGACAATTCGATCGTGTGTGGGCTCCATCGGACCTTTGCTTACCAAAAATCCAGCAGATGTTTTAAATTTTCCCCCCGGAACTCCGCCGGACCGAGAAATACGTTCGTGTGTATGCTAGTCTGACGGACAAAAACCAACGCTAGGGTAGCTATTGGCTACTGGCCATGAACTTCCTTATTCTAGTCTGGTCGTACGTCATCACGTTCTAATCCGTCGGACTTTGGTGTGACTGTGTGTGTCCAAGTCCGTTCATTCAGAAAGTCCACCGGAACTCCGCCAAAAGTCTGTCGGGAAGACTGACGGACCTAGTCCGTCGAAAAGTCCGGTCGTGTGTATGCGGCATTAGTATTTGTTTTTATTCTGTATGTATGGACCCTGCACAGTACCTCTTCTCTTGTCCTGTATGCTGGGTGTGGTTCTCAGTATCTGTTATTATGTCTGCACAGATACTCCACAATATCTTCTCTTCCATCCTCAGTCATTTTTGGTATCGGTTCTTAAAGGAGTTGTAAACCCTCACAGTTTTTCACCTCAATGCATTCTATACATTAAAATGAAAAAACTTTTTTGGGTTCAGCAGCCCCCCTTTTTCTTACCTGAACCCGATCGATCCAGCGATGGGGACGAGCACAGCAGCTCCTGCCACTGTCTCAGGTCTTCATTGGATAGATTGGTAGCAGCAGGAGCCATTGGCTGCTGTCAATCAAATCCAGTGACATGGGAGCTAGGGCCGAGTCCTGCTGTCTGTGTCAATGCACGGGTGCCCCCATTGAATGTGGCTCTCTGCGGGGGCACTCAGAAAAGGATGATCGGGGCCACTCTGTGCAAAACCATTGCACAGGGCAGGAAAGTATAACATGTTAATTTTTTTTTTTTTAAAAACCCCCAAAAAGCTTTACAATCACTTTAATCACCAACATTTTTTTCACCGTATAAGCAATAAACTGTGCCTGTGGGTAGGGCTTACATGGGGGTATGGTACAGTTGGATCAAGTTTTCCTTAAATTTTTATTTTTCTGTGCTAAGTAATGCGCAGTGGAAAATGATTTAAAATTCTTCCAAAATCAGCGTTAGCCACTTGATACCTATCCTCATGAAACACGAGGCAGTTCAATTGTGCAGTAGGTATACAGTGCTTACCATGAGTTGGTTGCTGGAGGCTTGCTTCCTAATGTACTTCCTAATGCAGATTTTGCTTGTACCCGATCACTGGGACCTGCTGAGAAAAATGCCCCACCATTGTGCAGGCTCATGCCAGACCGGTATGCTGATTAAATGCAGAGAAGTTCCTTCTTCCCATCACCAGGTGCAAATAAGAGGTGCCCAAGATGTCCCTAGACTGTCCCTTCTCCACAGGAACCTGCCCCAGGCTCAGCCTATTTCTCCCAAGTGGATCTCTGTCCTTACCTAATTTCCCCACAGTACAGAGGTCATCAAAATGACAAAGCTAAGCCTAGATATCTCCTCTGATGGCTGCCCAAATCTGAAGAGAACTCTGATCCAATCAGACACAGGCTATCCCAAGATGGCACCTGCTATCCATGGCAGAGGACACTGGTGCCATGTCTAAATTCCGATGACGATTCCAATTAAAGTAGAATTAAACTCTCCCAATCAGCATTAAAGCGGTAGTAAACCCGCAATTTATTTTTTTATTTTTTTAAACCTGCAAAGCAAAAGGCATAATGAGTTAGTATGCACCGCATACTAGCTCATTATGAAATACTTACCTTAGAACGAGGCCCCGACATCTCGCCCGATCCACCCCGAGGGAGCCGACATGCTCCCTCGGCGTCTCTTCCGGGTATCGCGGCTCCGGCGCTGTGAGTGGCCGGAGCCGCGATATCGTCACTCCCGCGCATGCGCGCGGGAGATTTCAATCCGGCCGGGCGAGCGCTGCCGGATTTTCACGGAGAGAACCCCCTTGTGCGCATGCGCCGCTGCAGTCAGCGGCGCATACCGAGGGGAATATCTCCTAAACCGTACAGGTTTAGGAGATATTTTTTTTACCTACAGGTAAGCCTTATTATAGGCTTTCCTGTAGGTAAAAGTTAAAAAAGTGGGTATACAACCACTTTAACGTGATTTTAAAGGATTCTTTTTTTTGTTGTTGAAAAAACAAACATGTCATATTTAGCTCTGTGTAATGGTTTTGTACAAAGCAGCCCCGATCCTTGTTAATATATTGTCTTTTGTAGAAACTACCCATTTTGCATTAACCACCTGGAGAAGACAACAAAAGTTGAAACGCATCAGGGTGCACTTCCACGCTTATGATTCCAGTTTGATCATGCAGTTTTGTGCTATGTATACACTTTATTACCAAAACTATTGGGACACCTGCCTTTACACACGCATGAAGTTTAATGGCATCCCAGTCTTTGCCCTGTAGGGTTCAATATTGAGTTGGCCCACCCTTTGCAGCTATAACAGCTTCAACTCTTCTGGGAAGGATGTCCTCAAGGTTTAGGAGTGTGTCTATGGGAATTGTTCAATAATTAAGTTACGCTACACCCCTGAATCATTAATAAATGTAGTAAAAAATTGAAAAATGTATATCACAAATAAAGTTCATCAAATAAAGGTGAAACATTGATGTGAAGCTGACAAACAATGCACCCAAAGACTGTGATAGGAGAGAGATGACTTCCACCACTACACACACTGCCGCTTACCGACTTTCAGTGATCTTCTATTAAAGGAGATCACAAATGCTTTTGGCTTAGTACTCAGCCCGAGCCTTTGGTAAACTCTGCAATGATCTCAGCGTCTTCCTGTGGCAATATGTGCACTCAACGGTACATATTGCCACACGATCCCCATAAATAAAGGCTTCCATATTGTAAGATCTTTGTGGTAATTTAATAAGTAAAAAGTATTGCCCTTACAGTTAGGTAGAATGTATAATACATAGAAAACAACCCGGCTGGCTCTCCAGTGTAGCCACTCCGGGACCTGCATGAACATGGTGACATCAGCACGTCACTCCTCCCTAAGTGTTTTGTCAGAACTGACATCGTCCAGGGGCCCGATAGAATAGGATGAATTAGAGAGAAAACTGCAATCCAGGCCTTCTCGTCTACATAAATGTCTGATCTCACAAATGCACTTCTGTAAGAATGGTGAAACATTTCCATAGACACACTCCTAAACCTTGTGGCCAGCCTTCCCGGAAGAGTTGAAGCTGATATAGCTGAAAAGGGTGGGCCAACTCAATATTGAACTCTACGGACTAAGACTGGGATGCTATTAAAGTTGTTGAAAAGGCAGAAGTTTTTTTTTTTTTTTAATCTTAATCCATTCTATGCATTAAGATAAAAAGCTGTCTGTGTGCAGAGGCCCCCCTAATACTTACCTGAGGTCCCATCTAGACCCAGCGATGTAGCATGAGTGTCTCAACTGCCCAGTACTCCCCTTCTCATTGGCTGAGACAGTAGCGCAGCACTACTGGCTCCCGCTGCTGTCAAAGTCAGTCAGCCAATGAGGAGAGAAAGGGGGCCGGCCAGGTCATGGCTTTGTGTCTGAATGGACACAGGGAGCTCAGCTTGGGTGCCCCCCATAGCAAGTTGCGTGCTGTGGGGGCACCCAAGAGGAGGAAGGTCCATAAGCACCGAAGAGGGACACAAAAAGAGGAGGATATGGGGTGCTCTGTGCAGAACCAATACACAAAGGAGGTAAGTATAACAGGTTTGTTATTTTTTTTTTTTTTTTTTAAGGAAGAGACTTTACAATCACTTTAAAATTCATGTGCGTGTAAAGGCAGGTGTCCCAATACTTTTGGTAATGTAGGGTATATTCATTTATGTGATCAATTTGTACAGGGGACTTATATGTTTTTAATCTTTGTACCTGTTTTTCATATGATGTATATTAAGCTTTTTGCATTTTTATGGTTGTTAAATCTTTTTGGTGCCAATAAAATCCCACCCATTATATTTTGTACTAGGTGGAGACATCTAATGGTAAAACATGAAAACGACATCAGGAATTTCACTAGAGGGAAACAATGTGAGACTAACGCCCTGTTACATGTCCATTAACCACACCCATTTTTCACCATTGCATTTGCCACAACCTGTAACTGGTAAGTACATGCTGCTTATGATTCTGTTAGTTAGCATAGTAATGATGCACAGGTTCACTTTAAGTTGTGACTTTATTGATTGTTACCTACAAATCTTGCAGAGCATCCAATGGCATATTCAATTTGTTTGTTCCTTTCCAGCTGCTTTATAGCACATTTGCTGCTTGGAACACACACACAGAATATCTCTACATGAATATCAGAATATGTTCATTAGCATGCTGATCCTGTCCCCAACAGCAAAGGGGTTGCCACTGCAAAGGGCAGAGGAGCAAAAGACTTGAAAGTGGTTAGCAAGGTGTAGTAATGAAGAAGCGAGCTAGAAAGTCTTTATCAGATGAGTGGGGATTTGTCAGAGATTAATAGTATTCCATTGTGATTTCCATATCTCACAAAAGGCACATACCCTGACAGGGTCCAATTACTTTCAACAAGCAGGGCTTGCTACATGGAGCCTCTGAACCGGAATGGCCCCTGCGATGTGTTAGGCTTTCGTAGAGCCAGATAACAGCTCGGTGGTTCCCTCTGATCACTGCCTACCTTAAATGAGTTAATCTCGTTTTACAGATGAATTGTTATTTTGTCTCCCGCAGGCTGTGATTACCAGATAAAAGTACAGTGTTAACAGGAGGTCTGGGTCTTTTCAACAACGGATTCTACATTCAGCTGGCAAGTTCCACATTCCCATTTTTTTTTTCTTACATTTAATGAACTCTACCTCCAACGGCACGGGGGGAGAAACGACAAAATAACAGGACGAGATAAAGTTTTTACAAGAGGTTCGTGGCTAGCGGAGGGAGCTGGCTGGATCTAGATTTCATTAGTACGGGCTTTCGTGAACGCACGCGGGTTCCTCGGCTTTAAAAAGAGGCTTTGTGCGGTTTTAAACCTTTTGATATGAAATAACTAGAGTGCATCGAGATGATTCCACCTCTACTCATTAGGAAATAATTGGGGGAGAGACAGATTTGTGGGCCCCTGCCTTGATTTCGTGGAATGCAGGAGTTTACTTTGGCCGATTGCTGGGCAGATTGTGGGACTCGGCGCGGCCAGATGAAAGGTCAGGCCTTGTAGTATAGGAATGCCGGGGATGTTTGTGCAGTTTGTGTGTGTGCAGATGCCATTACTGTGTGTCTTAAATAAGAAATAAGAGATGGTTGTCATTATCATAGCTAAAAACCACCGGAAAATATATAATACATTCTTTAGCCCAATTAAAGGGTTAGTTCACTTTTCCTTAAAAAAAAAAAAAAATCCCTGTGCAGGTAGGGGGCACCTGTAGATGAACACTAACTGTACAGCTTTGATTAAAATTGAATAATGCCTTTGCTGTTGGTGAATGCCATTTATGTATCGGAATCCTGGGCGAGAGATGGTATTCCCCACCTATCCTGCCATGTTGCTAGGACGTTACTGAGATGATCCCTGCCATTACTGCCCGCCTTCATTTTTACAGAAGCATTCGCAGATTCAAATCCCTACACATGTGCCATTTGCTGCCTCCTCCATTGCAGCTACTGCAATAGGGAAGGGGGCGCGTGAATGCACAGGGATTTGAATCAGTAAACACTCCGTCCTGTGATGGTAGGGACGAGCAGTAACAGCAGGGATCATCTTACACTTTTTTGGCAAAGGTGAATTAACCCTTCAGAGCAGTGGTCTCCAAACTGTGGCCCTTTGCTTGCCTCTATCCAGCCCTTGGGGAACTACTCTATCCATAACTGATACCAATGATGAGGCACCATTCCTCACACTGACACCAATGATAGGGTGCTATTCCTCCCACTGATATTAACAATGAAACACTATTATTCTCACTGATACCAACAATGGGACACTATTACTCCCACTAAAACCAATGATGGGCATTTTCTAGTCCCACCGGTCACAGTCTAGCCCCCTTAAACTGTGAAGGATAATAAACTGGCCCTTTGTTTAAAAAGTTCAGATACCCCTACTTTAGAGTATATCTAAAGCCAAAACATTTTCTTTCATTCTAGATAGAGTAGGTAGAGTATATATCTTAAACAGTGTCAAAGGAACAAGTATCCCCATTGGAAGATTAGATTTCCTTTCTATTCCTGATCTGGGGAGCTAAAGTAATATAATTTTCCTCAGTTAAGTTATACTTTGAGTATTTCTTCTAACGCAACACAATTATTAGTGATGTCAGCAATTCCATTTTGCTGATGACCCAGCAGAGCAGCAACTGCCATTTGCATCACTGGACATATATTTGCAATCCCCCTAGTGTTTAGTGAACAAGCAAAGGGGTCCAACACCAACCCTTACTAGAGACATAATGCAGGCCACCATCACTTCGGACCTTAGGCTATTGTGTGCAAGAAGCTTTGGGGATCCCACATTACTTAACAGCATAGGGGACAAAAGGGAATATAGGTTGGGATTTCCTACCCCTCTCACATTATAGTGCTACTAGCAAAGTATTATCCTACCCCAATAAGAAAGTATACACAGCACAGTACTGCCTTATTGAGGCAACGGTGTCATAAAGAACATGGAGGTCCAACACATAATCCCCCCTGATTTTAAACATACAAGAGGAATGGGCTTCCTTAATAAAATATCCACCAATCAACTTGTCCCTCATCCCTAGAAATAACCTCGTAAATTTAGCTAAATCCCTAAAGCAACCTTTATAATAAAAAGAAAGGTAAAAGTAGACCTACAGTTGGACTGTCTGTCAGCTCTTCCACCTAGGTGAATGTAACATCATTCCGATGCTGCATCTGTCCCCTGTCAGCTCTAAGGCTGAGAACTGAGTGATCAAACACCGCGGATTGCTCAGTTCTCAGAACTGCCTGAGCAGAGAGCTGGTGACTGTCAGATACCGTTGTCTGCTCTCAGTGAGCGCTGGAGGGGGTAGGAGCAGCTGGCTTAGGCTCTGAGCTGCTCACTGAAAGGCTGAGCCGGGGGTGCCGGTCTAGACATGTGGGTGGACCCTGACATATGATCACAATATTTTCCCAGGCCTGGACCAGCTTTATGATATCAGCTGACAGCGAGCTTCTAAAAATGGGTCACAGGAGTGCAGAACGAGCTTTGGCTGTAATTCCCTAATCCTTACCTATCCTTACCTAATCCTAAAATGGATTACGAGCTTTAACATGTTAATATAATTCCAAAATCTTTTTTAAAGTGGTTGTAAACCTTTGCATATACCCAGTGAAGTGGCCTCAGGTGATACACACAGATATGTATAAAATACTACAGTATATGACACAAAGAGATGAAGAAAATCCTCCTACATAAATTGTACCTATTTATCTGCAGTCTTCTCCTCTCTACGGATGTTCAAAGTCCTGAGCTTTCAGAAAACGGGATGGAGAGCTGAAGTTACACATTGCAGAGTTCAGTGAGCAGAGCCCTGAGAGCTGATTGGAGGGAAGGGTCACACACCCCTTCACACAGCACACAGGAACAGAGCTGAGGCTGTCAATCTGCTAGAGGTCCCTCCCCTGACACCATTTTTCTCTTGGTGTCAGGAAAACGTGATTCATGAAGATAGCAGAAGAACGAAGCAGCAGACAGAAATGACACTTAGTGCTCCTAATTGAGATAAGTACATACTATAGTGTAACCTTTCTCAACCTTTTCAATTCATTTTACGGTCTCAGGGAACACCTTCTAAAAATTACTATATCTACAACTCATGGTACATTAGCGTGATGGTCAGTGGGAAGAATGCTCCTTACACTTGTAATTATTGGAAAGAATTACCCTCTTAAAAATATCAATGGTGTCAGTGGAACTTATCTGAAAGGCAGAACTTGCTCATTGTTCAAGGAACCCCTAGAAACCCCTGGAGGAACTCTGCTATAGAAGGATATGCTTTATTCATATTTCAGATCTGAGGTTCACAACCACTTTAAGTATGTTTTCTAAAAATTCAAAGAGCAGGCAGGAGGTGGAGTAGTGGCACAAAGTATTGAGAAATGATATTACCTATAGCACAGCAGTGATTATAAAAGTATGTGCATTCATTTATGAACCTTTAAGTATCTACAGTATGAGATTTATCAGTAAACTAAGCATTCAGCTGGAGTAGACCTTCCATTAGAATTTCAGTTTCTAATTAATTACTGCAAATTATAGCACTCCAAAGAAATATTATCACAGGGTGTCTAATCATTTAAAGGCCATAATTATACTAATTGCAGAAGTAATAGCATATTTCACAATATGTATGAAGGTACCAAAAACAAGAAGTATTTTATTGCAACAACAACCTACATCCTTCCTATACTTTCTTTTATTCTGAGAAAGTGAAAGGGATCATCTGGTCATTGTTACTGCCAAAACAAAAATTGTCCTTGTTAATGTCAGTCCTGAAAGACATGAGTGTTATATGGGTAGGCCCCCTATTTATTACAATGAGCACCAGACCCCCGGGATTTCAGGGAAGTGGCCTAATATGACCACATTTTTCCCACTGCCCATTGTTGTAATTGGTACAATGGGACCCTTCCTTTCAGACTCTACTTAGAGACATCATAGGTGTGCACACAGGGTGTGCCAAGTGTGACCCTAATCACCCTGTGTGGTGCAGGTTCCCCATTTAGACTCCTGATATTTCACCAAAGCCCCCTAATGGGGCTCCTAAAAAATTGTAAAAAGATATCGGTATAGATATTAGGGCAGCACAGTGGTGTAGTGGTTAGCACTTTCACCTAGCAGCAATAGGGTTGCTGGTTCAAATCCCGACCACGACACTATCTGCCTGGAGTTTGCATGTTCTCCCTGTGCCTGCATGGGTTTCCTCTGGGTACTCCAGTTTCCTCCCACACTCCAAAGACATGCTGGTAGGTTAATTAGACCCTGTCCAAAAGAATTGGCCATAATATGTGTATGTGTATGTCAATGTTGTAAGTGTGTCGGGACTCTACAGGTTAAAGGACCGCATAAATAGCTGCAGATGGACACCAGTGGCAAGAAAAGCGCCCTGAGGCGATTCAGTTCGTATAGGTAGCGCTATATAAGTCATTCATTCATTCATATATAAGAATAAAATAGTAAAAAATTATTTAAAAATTAAATAGTAATAAAAACTGCTGACACCATCCCTACTGACACTGTCAGTATACATTCACATGTGCCAATACACGCATATGTGTTTGAGTTTTGGGGTGCACACCCTAATGCAATAGGCTGTGCTCACCTATGAGTGACATAGACAGTGCTGGACAGGAAGGGTCATGCTGCTCTGATTATGTCAACTGACAGTAGGACTTAGAAGGACTATACAAGGCAGTTGAGAGGTCAGGTAAAAGACCTGCAACTGGATAAATGCCCCAGTTGTTCACAAATTTGGCCATATGATGTATTTCAGCTCAGTCATTCTATTAGCAGATATAATTGCCTTTAATTGTAGGGTGACACCTATATAGTGTATCTAATATGCTGACTGCCCTGCCTATCTTACAATGTAGACAAGAGGCACTCAGGTCTTTAGACTCGCCTCCCATAGTATTTAAAGCTTTAGTCCACCCAGAAGTAATATTTTTGTCATAGGTAAAGCGTTGAACTGTGTCATCACCTGTCATCCTAAAGCAATTGGGTCTTTTGATTCAACAAAAAGTGCCTTCGAAAATCTTTGGTAAATCTGTTTTTGGGCCAGGCTGGGGGTGCGTGTTTTTTGCCAGGGTCAGCTATGTCAGTGCACTGCGTTCTCCAAAGAAAATTAGTATATCCTGAAGACAGGAAGATGGATTGGTGTGTCGGTGTCACAGCTGGGTGTTTTAGGGAAACTGACTTTTCAGGGTTGATGAGTGGTCACCTACATTTCTATTGTATTTTGATGGAATGTATCTGGTTGGCGAATGATATGGAGTTTGGTGGGATGAGGGCTCTTTCAGACTTAGACTGCCCGCCCTGCAGTACCCTTCTGAAGCCAGCATGGCTTTTCAGAGGGCATTTATTTATTTTATTTTATTATTATTTATTTATTTCAGGTACTTATATAGTGCTGTCAATTTACGCAGTGCTCTATATATATATATTGTACATTCACATCTGTCCCTACCCTCAATGAGCTTACAACCTAAGGTCCCTAACACACATTCATACATATACTAGGGCCAATTTAGACAGGATCCGATTAACCTACCAGCATGTATTTTAGAGTGTGTGAGGAAACCAGAGGAAACCCCTACAGGGAGAACATGCAAACTCCAGGCAGATGGTGTTGTGGTCGGGATTCAAACCAGTGACCCTTATTGCTGCTAGGTGAAAGTGCTAACCCCTACACCATTTGACAGGCAGTGGGAAGGCATTATGTTTAGGAGCTGGTGTATATATTTGCCAGCACACCATGGATCTACAATGACCGTCCAAAGGTTTTTATTCCAGAGAGAATAAGTGCAACGTTTCAGAGTCGCGCAGAACCTCTTTGTCAGGCATCACATGCCTGACGAAGGGGTCCTGTGCGAAACTAAAACGTTGCACTTGTCTTTATGATGTGATCTCTTTGCAATAAAAAACCTTTGGATGGTGATTGTAGATCCATGGTGTGCTGGCAAATATATTCACTGACTTGATGTTTCCAGGATCCAGCTAGTAATTGCTACAGCACCTACCTTTGATGAGCTTTGTTTTCCAGGTTTGTGTGTGATAGGAATATAGACAAGAATGATTAGGAGCTGGTGCTGTGGGTTCCCAATCATGAGTGCAGTCTCTGTGCTGGGAGCGTGCACGTTCTAGGCACATAAAACTGTCACCCACAGACACGTGTGGTGCGTAGGCATTAAAGCCCATCCTGTTTGCCACCATGCAAACACATTGTATGGAAAGCAAAAGGTTAAATATGAATATGCATTAAAAATTTTTTTTTATTTTTTTATGTTCTGCAGATAATAATTAAGACCTACATATATATATATATACAGTATGCTAGTCAAAGAAATCTGGCATTTTTTTTTTTGTGTGAATTATTAACCAGAATCCATATATTGTGTCACTCTGCCCATATCAGTCAACTCCACCACATGTTCACATTCTGTTACATCCAAAATGTGTGATTTGCAGAAAAAACAAAACAAAACACAAGATTCATTGAATTTTTTGTTTTGTCCATTAATTCATTCATCTCAAATCGAAGAAATACAATGAACTAGTTCAAAACATGGTAGGCTGAAACGGAGACAAAAGGTGGTCTACCTACTACAAACTGCACATATTACTGGATTGAACAACGTGCTTGCTTGGCTCTGAGCAGATGACCTCTTGTCTTTCATACAGAACATCTCTATGACAGGTGCTTAATAAAAGTACCTGTGAAAATAGGAACCTCCGTCTGCCAAAATCTGCATAGAGGAATGTGGAATGTTCTGTAAATGAGTTTTGAGAGACAGAACACAATAGAAGTGAGAAGAAAAAAAAACACAGAGGTCAGAAAGAGCAGCAGGTACGCTATATGATCAGAGGACATGGTGATAGACTGATGGAAATTTCCCTGAAAAGGGCTGTCTGGACGACACATGCCCAGCTTTAGGGAATGTTAAAAACAAACAGAGAGGATAGCTTTTACTGGAACTATCAACGTTTATGGGCTCAGTCATCCAAAAAAAAATGACTAATACTGTCATGCATTGGACACGGCTCATGCCAAATGACTGAGAGGTGCCAGGCATGTGTATAGAAACTGTGAGACGCAATCTATCGAAAAGAGTTTCTGGCTAATTCATTACATGTAGAGTGCAGTAACCCACAACATCCAAACAGATTTATTTATTCATTTATGACATGTACTAATATAGCGTTGTCAATTTACACAGCACTTTACATTTATATTGTACATTCCCTGCCAGGACCATCTTTAATATTGATTGGACCCTGGGCAAAAAAAAAAATTCTTGGCCCCCCTCCATGCAGTTTCGCTCTCCACCTGCTCCGAGACCTACAATAAATAGCAGCTAGATTCAAAATCCGTTTAATGAATCAGATCAGGCAGCAATTGCGATTGGCTGCCAGAGATTACAGTGTATCATTACTGCTCACTGACCGGTTGCTAGAGGCTACAGCACACATAACAGTTTACCGATTCGTTTCTAGAGGTTACAGCACATGATTTCTGCTTGATGATTGGTTGTTATACTGCACATCAATACTGCTCACTGATTGGTTGCAAGAGATTACTGCACATCATTATTGCTTACTGATTGGTTGCTAGAGGTTACAGCACATCATCTCCTCACTGCCTGCACATCATGGACCAGGGAGGTGAGGGGACCCATCAATAGACAGAAAACTCCTAGGTAAACTAGGACTCCTGGGATCAGTGGCAGTGCTGGGGGGGGGGGGGGTGATCAATGGTGAACCAGATTTTTTTTTACTACCAATATAAAGAGGAGTTTCAACATTGGCCACCAATTTAATAGGGGTTTCCACTGACCACTAATGTAATAGGGGTTTACATCGACCACTAATGTAATAGAAGCATTCACAGTAACCACCAATGTAAGGAGGGATTTACACTAACCACCAATGTATAATGGGAATTCACACTGGCCACTAGTGTGAATGAAAGGATTCTACAACAAGCACCTATGTAAAGAAGATTTATACTGACCACCAATGTAACTGAGACATTTAGCCTGCGTTCACATTTGTGTGTGTTGGGAAGGCATGCAAAAACGCTTCCCTGACACCACAGAAACATGCTGCCCTTTAGCAGATGCACAGCAGTGCCATTAAATGTTAAGGACACCCTCACGCATCTGCTGACATGTGCCTTGGCATCATGTGATTTTGAAAAAGGGTTTTGGACTTTCTTCTGCATTTGTAGCGCATAGAGCAGCCCATTAAAATGAATGGGGTGCTCTACACGTGGACCTACATCTTTATCCACCCTGTCAGTACACCTTTGCATCCTAAAACCCATGCTAACCTCTGCACCCCAAAACTCCCCCATCCTCTCCACTCTAATCCTGTCCCCTTTAACTTTACCTGCCTCCTCTGCTCATCTTTGCAACCACCTTCCTTACCTCCATACATCCTCTCCTTGCTCACCTGTGCACCCCAAACTGTAATTCCTTCTCTTCTTTTTTTTTTTTACACAAGAAAAAGTCCTTCTCTCCTTACCTCTGCACACCCCACACTATCCTTCCCCCCACTTATTTGCTTACCTTTACAGAACAGGCTGATGGTAGGATTAATGACCACAGTTGTAGGCAAGACTTTCAAGCATGCTCCTTTAGATCCCCAGTGGGCAGCATTCAGTATAGGTGATGGTGTATATGACCTCAGGGTGGCATGATATACATATGAATAACACCTCTATTTATATATGAATGCTACCGGTATGCTGCTATTTACATATGAATGCCGCTGTTACTTACATATCAATGCCGGTATTTATATGTAAACACAGGGTCTGCAGGTGAGTCATTTGCACACACCAATAGGGAAGAGCTGGGCAGCATTAGTACCAGAACTTCACACTGAGATATCAGGATACAGAACGGGACTAAAACCTCAAGGGACGAGGGAATTTAACCACTTCAATAACAGCATTTTCATCCCCTTCCTGCCCAGACCAATTTTTAGCTTTCAGCTCTGTAAAATTTTGAATGACAATTGCTCGGTCATGCAACACTGTATCCAAATTAAACTTTTATAATTTTTTTCCCAACACATAGAGCTTTCTTTTAGTGTTATTTGATCACCTTTGCATTTTTTATCTTTTGCTCTATAAACAAAAAAAGAGTGCCAATTTTGAAAAAAATGTATTTTTTTTACTTTTTGCTATAATTAATAAATATCCCAATTAAAAAATAAAAATAAAAAAATTCCTCAGTTTAGGCCGATATGTATTCTTCTACATATTTTTGGTTAAAAAAAATCACAATAAGCGTATATTGATTGGTTTGTACAAAAGTTATAGTGCCTACAAAATAGGCCATTGATTTATGGCATTTTTATTATTATTTTTATTTTTTCACTAGTAATGGCGATCTGCGTTTTTTATTGTGACTGTGACATTGCAGCGGACAGATCGAACACTTTTGACACTATTTTTGGACCCGTGACATTTATACAGCGATCAGTGCTCCAAAAATGCACTGATTACTGTATAAAGGTCACGGACAGGGAAGGAGTTAACACTAGGGGGCGATCAAGGGGTTAAATGTGTTACCTAGGGAGTGATTCTAACTGTGGGGGGCTGGGACTGACTAGGGGAGGAGACCGAACAGTGTTCCTATAGACTAGAAACATATGATCCGTCTCCTCTCCTCTCACAGGACGTGGATCTGTGTGTTTACACATACAGATCCATGTTCCTGCTCTGTCACGAGTGCGTGCCCCTATAGCGCCCGGAAGCGAGGACGTCATATGGTGCTTGCCCAGGATGGGAGATCCTATCTGCAGACATCATATGACTATAGCCAGGTAGTGAAATGGTTAAACTGGGATAGTTTGCAAGTATGAGGCAGCTGCTATGGGCCCCGCAACAATGACAGGGTCCAGGGCAGCTTCCCCTTTTGTCCTGGCTCTCAAGAAACTTACAATCTAAAGTCCCTAACTCACATACACATACTAGGGCAGATTTAGGCAGGAATCAATTAACCCAGCACCATGTCTTTGTGTGGGAGTGTGGAAGAAAACCGGAATACCTGGTGGAAACCCATGTGGGCACAGGGGGAACATGTAAACTCTGTGCAGGTAGTGTCGTGGTTGGGATTCAAACTGATGACCCTAGTGCGGCTAAGCAGAAATGCTAACTACTTTGCCACTGTGTTATTTAATTAAAGTTTTATTAGAGCTAGTCATACACCAGCAGATTTTCAAACAAATGTTGATACAAAAATTCCTATGAAAATTCTCAGTACATTTGATAGCTTCACGAACATCATTGTAAAGTACTTCAAACTTTTGCTTGCTTATAAAAAAGAATTCCAGGTGTGGTATATTTTTACATAGTTACATTGGTCCAAGCTGGACCAATGTAACTATGTACAGTATATATGCCACACATGGGCGATGTCCCCGGAAGCTGGAAATCACTGAAGTAGATAACCCTACTCTTCAGTGATCCCCACTTGCTTCTGGGTCCCATCCAGAGCGGCCTGCCTGATGCAGTGTGAACACAGAAGGCCAGCTGCTCAGCATGGGTGCAATTCAGAGAATGCTTTGCATTTTCCAAATGAATGCAAGTCATTCTCTGATTGGACGAGGTGGAGAAGCAATGCAGTGACGTGAAATCAATCTACAGTGATTTCCAGCTTCTGGGACATTAGCCAGGTATGGTATATATTGTAGATATGGGTCACTTCACTGTGCAGATTATCCTTAATATTTCTAAGGTCTTCTAATGGGTAACCCAGCAGAGGTGTAATGCCGCATACACACGATCTGAAATTCAGCCAACAAAAGACCCATGAGAGCTTGTCATTGGAAAATGCGACCGTGTGTAGGCACCATCGGACTTTTGCTGGCAGAATTTCGGCTAGCAAAAGATTGAGAGCATGTTCTCAATTTTTCAGACAGAAAAAGTTTTGATGGGAAATTCTGAACGTCTGTAGCAATTTCCACACGCAAAATTCCTATGCATGCTCGGAAAAAATTTGACGCATGCTCGGAAGCATTGAACTTAATTTTCTTGGCTTGTTGTAGTGTTATATGTCACGCGCTCTCGACGGTCGGAATTTGGTGTGACCGTGTGTAGGCAACATAAGCTTTAGCGGAATTCCGTCTGAAAAACTGTCAGAGTTTATTCCGCTGGAAAGAACGGTCATGTGTACGCGGCATAAGTTTAAACAGCTGGAACTCATAGCAAAATGAGTACTATGGTGTTCCATGCTTTATATGAAGGGGACATTTCAAACTAGATAGATGACAATGCTGACTTTTTTGAAGGTGTGTCCTCCTTTGCTTTCATATGTATCCTTGTTTCGCTATTTGCTAGCCTATTGAGCTGGAGCATGCTTGTGCAAATCAAGTGGTGGGACACAGAATAGAAAGTTGTGGCTCCTTTATCAAACAAGAAATGACCCATGGAGAGCTGCAAAGAGCAAGACCAGATTTTACACACTGGAGTATGGCATAAGTAATGTTTTTTATACATTTCACTTACTTTGCAAAGCTTACTGAACAAATGAGATTATACAGTAACCGAAATGCATCATGGGTACATACCAGGGACCAAAAACATAAATAAATAAAAAGGGTTGCTATGGGAATGACACTGCAGCTGAACGCAACTGCACAGAAACGCACGTAAACGCAGGTAATCGCACTGTACAAACGCAGCTGATCGCTGTGCCTGGAGTCTTGAATTTCGCAGAAAAAAATTGGAAAGGGCCCTTAGAGTGCTAGTTAAAGTATAATGTATCCATGTAAGGTAGTCAATATGCTGGTTTGTAGATGCCTTGTGTCTTTCACCTGCAGGTAATGCTGCATGTTATTTAATTGAAGCTGCAGCAGAGGTTAAAGATCAGATTCAACTAGATTTCTAGCCATTAGTTGGAAGTACATTAGGTGATTCTTCTAACAGCTTCACTTGACTCTGATACCTTATAGCAGGATCTCCTTCCAACCTGATTCTGGGCCCTGCACCCTTTCCCAGCAATGGGAGGACATATGTTACTCTGAAAGCGCCAATTGCCAATGGCTGTAACATCTTCTGGGTCATCGATCTGGAACAAGCATGCAAATAAGTTCTGACTTCACTTGGGTTTTATTTGTTAAATGCTTGTTCTGGGTAGATAACACAAAAACGAAAGAAGCCAGAGACAGCCAGCAACTATCATTTCCAGAAGTTATCAATGGGAGTCTACACATTCCAGCCCCAGAAAGGTAAAAGAGGATTAATTAACCTATTTAAAAATGTAAATATTAGATTTGTCAAGGTGAAGAGCACTATGGAACAATATTTGCCAAGTCACAAGTGGAACACTGGTGGATTTTTATGAAAAACTTTGTAAAAAATTCTGCCTCAGACAGGTCGAAAAATCTGCCAAAACTGTAGGTGCATTAGGTAGTAATTGTAAGTCTGTGGACACTTCAGTGGCTTGCTCAGTCTTAGTAAGATCTGTTTTACAGCTTAGTACATGCTAAAGCTTATATGTCACACAATTACCCTTTGAAAAATGACCTAGTCAAAGCTAATTAATAAAGATCATTGCTCCATTTGGTTTAACAAAATGTTGTCATGTGCACAAACATGGGCTTGTGTGCTTTATGCCGAAGCTGATATCCATACCCAGTTCGACACTGAATAAGTCTGTTTATTATAAACTAGTTTTGTCTCTTTTGATCTTTTCTACAGAGAGAATAATATTCAGTGTGTATGCCAAGGAATGCATGACTGATTCTTACCACTTGTATACATTACACATAGACTGAGCAATATAGGAGGAGGATCTGCATTGATCACACTCTTATCTGACAATACCAGAAATGTAACTGAACAATGCAAAGTCAAATAATTCAAAAGGCAAAGGTCTAACCCACATCATTTATTTTCTGGAAATTATAATAACATTATCAGTAGGAGATGACATTTTTTGCATTACAGCCAACCTCCTCCCCCCTTAATTGACCAACAAAATATAAAGTATTATGGTTGGGGACTGACCAAGAAATAAAAAAAAAATAACGTTCCTTAAAGGATATTACCATAGAAAATACGTGAAATGGTTGGGGCTCTGTCATTTAGTAACACAGAGGAGTCCCCATCTCAAAATGTCCTGTTCCTTCCAAAATCATCCCATGGTAAAGCGTTTTCTTCTGCTTCTGCTCTTGTTGTTGTCTTTTTAACTTTTAATATATGTTGTATCAGAAAACCCCTCTGTGGCCTGCACGTTACATTTCAACAGCTATAAGCCTGTCTCACTTTGTTTGGCTGGTGCACTCCACTGCCAAGGTTGGTTAAACATAGCCATCTAGACTCAGAAGCAGACATTTAGACATTAATATCTTTAGATTTAGACATTGATGTCCTTTAGACACTCCCATTGTTCATGGGTGTTTTCACAGACCTTCTAACCCTACTCAGACACTACCCTGGTTTGAAACTGTCCACCAAATTGTAATACTTAGATACAAAACTACCTCAATCGGTACCAAGTATACTCAAGAGCAAAGCTGTTTTGGTGCAAATATGGCATTAGTTATTGAAATAATAATAATATAATAATATATAATATAATAATAATATATGTCTAGTAATAGCTCACTGCTTGGGGTCAGGACAAAATCATCTGAACTACACACCTCCAAGTATCTGTATTACCAAATAAATCCTAAATCATTTTGTAGGATTATGAGTCAGAGGACGGGCACATCATCCACCATAGAAGGCCAAATACCACAAGCTTCTTTTGTTCAGATAACTCAAAACAGAGTTTTTCTTTCTGCAAACACACAGTAGAGATCAGCTAGTGGATTGTATGGTCCAAACTAACACTTTAACCTTTCACTTGGGGGAGCGTCTTAGTAGACAAGCAACCACCTTCAAGGGTTTTGGTTTCAAGACCCATGCTCTGTATGCATATAAAGGCGATTATATCAAGTTGATCTGCATGCCACACCAATGTGGGCTCTACTGTATACCTGCAAGTGAGATAACAATCCTATAGTTATTGTTTATAGCACAGTCCTGGGTGGTCTACCACTTTTCTACTCCCGTCTATCTCCCAAAGAGCATGGCATTCCAACTCACCCTGTAGATGGTGAGGCCAGAGGGTTGCTCCACATCTTCTTGCACCAACAGCTTATCTCCAAAGAACTTCCAGGCTTGATTTCCAGAGTGGTGTCCTAGCAGTACTTAACTTATGTACTATTTTTTTGTTCCTGGAAGTCTTATCTCTTGATCACTCTCTGTATGTCCTTTCAGTAACAGACATATTTTACCAAAGAAAGCCCTTGCATAAAGCTCAAGATGAAGGTCGCAGCGGTACACAAATCTCCCTACCACAAAAAAGAGATACTTAAATGTCTGTAGATATAAATGTTACAATAATAAAACAGGTCTACATCTAGTAGCGCTTTTATAACATAACTGTGTTTTGACACAGTTGTTCATATTTCATTTGAAATTTATGATACCTTTGTGCCAGTAATCCCATGAGTGGCTACACAGTAAATGAAAGTAGCAGCCAGTCTAGATTAATAATACTTTTTTTCAGAATGGAAGAGCATTATAAAAGGGATGACAAAAAAAATGTCGTCTCTATCTTCTTTCTTTCCTTCTGTCCTTCGAAGGGAGGAGATGAAGCCTTCTAAAAGCCCTTAGCTGATGATCACATGTGAATTATTAATTTATAGAAGTTTGTGGTAACATTGCAATGTATAAAAATGTACAGATTAGAAGTATGACATACAGGGAAATCAACCAGGGAATAATTGGCAAGTGAGCAAATGTCCACTGGGAAAACTAAGGGGGTATTTATTAAGTGTTGGATAGATACAGTAGCTATTTTCACCACATTTTAGTGTACTTTTGTTTGTCTTTTTGTCCTTTTTATAAAATAAATTTTTACGTGGATTCATACATTTGTTCTGCATAAGAAAATGCATAAGAAAATGCTTTTTAATTCTTCACTTTTCAAGTTTGCCATCTTTATAAAGCTGCTAAAAGCAATTTGAGGGGGAAAAAAATAAAAAATTTCCACTCTAAAATATTGGTCAGAACAATAGAATTAATAATACAGGACTCTCCTGCTTCCAAAGTATTTTTGTAACTTTTGTTTCAGTTTATTTTCAAAAACTTACCAACTTTGTTCATGACCATCAAAGGCCAATATGATGGTCTATGTTTTATAAATATGAACTCCTTAGCTTTAGCTATCAAGACAACTGGATATGCATGTAGCCTTTTTTATTTCATCTATCATCCAACTCACCATCTGTGAATATATTTTGAGTAATGAATATCCCAACTTGTCAGATTTGGCTTATCACCATATGAAGATAAGTAAGCCAAAAATAGGTCCAGTGGTCAAATTTTCATTTGTTTGTGCACCTTGATGATACAAAGAGATTGCAGTCTAAAAATTCAACATCTCTTTGATAAAAGGTCACCCCGCCTGTCATTTTTGGGGTTAAATGTGCCCAGCTATGAACAAACCAAGGCAATTAAGGGTCTGTCCAGCCAAAGGTGATTGTCTAACAATAAGAGCAGCCAATTCAGGGTGGACCAATTCAGCCCCTGGACGCTCACATTTTCTGGATACTCCAATGAAATGTCCATGCTATTTTTTCCTAACTTTGCTCCAGTTCACCTAGGAATTTATTACATTCTTCAAAAAAAATTAAAATAAAAATAAAAAAAGTCAACAGGCAGAGTGGGAACCCCTCATAAATGCCACTGCATGTATGAAGACCCATGAACAGAAATTACAATTTTGTATCATTACATTTCCATGGAAAATAGGACTGTGATGATTGCCTTAATGGCAAGAGTCCATATCAGCGGGCAGTGATGTGGATACTGAATAAGTAACTCTTCAACTCTTCAATAAAGAAGCAAGAAGAGCCACGTGGCTGCAAATTTATGTAAGTTTTAAGGGTATTTAGCTTCCTTTTTTTTTTTTGTGCCAAGATTTTCTAGAAAGTGGTGGGGGGATTGTGTGAGTGCGTGTGTGTTCGGGGTTGCATCCCTTGCTGGACTGGAGCTTAGGTCTCCATCTTCAACAAAAAAATTAAAGGCAGTTTTGGTAGACTAAATCTTTAACCGAAAATTCCACAAAACATGCAAATTTACACTGACTCCAACAAGACAGCTCAGAAGTCCTGTATGAATCCTGTATTGGTAACTGTAAAATCTCTTGTATGGAAATCATCAAGCTCAGGCTGCCACCAGCAGACAGAAGCCAGACAATGATGTGTTTTATTACCCTCTCGCTCTTTATTCTAATAAATAAAACTAGATCATTTCAGATCTCCGAAGGGGGAAGGGCGGGCTTATTTACACCTTTGTGTATTGGTGAACAGATATTAAATGTCAGCGTTGGGCTATTAACCCCTTCCAAACTAAAGAAAGATTAAAATGTTCATCTGTAGGGATTGAGGTATTATTACATCTCTGAGGCGACATATATACATAGCGGCAATAACCAGTCTACAGCTGGGTGGGAGGGTAAAAGAGCAGCCAGATGCCTCAGTCACAGAGGGGTGCCAGATGCCTTCTCTGCAGCTGGGGACATCATGAGGTCACACAAAGGTTACTATAACAGTATACTGGAATCTTTTTGATAATGCATTGTTTTGGAATGCTTATAGACAAATTAGCCTTCAACGTGAGGTTTTACTCCTTGCTATATGCATGCATATTAATCTATTAAATATGTCTGTTCTATGTATGTTTTGTAATTATCTATGTGCACGGGGGCAGACCTTTTATTATGTTGTCTCGATGGTAATTACAAACAATATTCCCTCTACAGTAATGACTGGTAGTCAGAGACTATGTGACCTAGGTTACTATGACTATGTGACCTAGGTTACCTAGACGGGGACCTGGGGGAATCACCATTTTTTTTTTACTCATGGGAAGATGAAGGTACCTCTAAAATTTATAAATATGATTTCATATTGTGAACTATAGATCCAACATTCTGAAACATTGACTTTTATGATATGTCTACCTTTACTTCATAACAAATTCCCATAAACATTTAAAAGTGCGGGCAAAGCATTTACACAGATAATGAATCATTTTTGTATTAGGGCTCATGCACACTTATGCTTGGCAGTGATGTGCAAAATGTGTATTTTACAGTACGTTACAGCAGCACCTGCACCGCTGTGTTATTCATTTTGAAAGCCATCGCACTAATACAACACACTGCAATGCACCGCAATAGCTGGTAACGCATTTATTATACGTTCTGTTAATCTATGTCAGAATAAAACTTGTGCATGTCTGATTTTAGCTGTGTTGTGGTTTCCATTCCCATGCACCAGCTGTGTAATGTAGAAGAAGGGGGGATAAAATGCTCCCTATACTTGTGCTAGGTATTCCTCTTTTGCTCCTAGCAGTGAAATATAGGAGCAGGAGAGTAAACCAAAGGTAAGTATGTGTTTCTGGGGAGGACGGCAATTAATCCTCTGCCCCATGGCGGTCTACTGAATCGTAATTTAAATACAAATTCAATCTCTTTCTCTCTATATATATATATATATATATATATATATATATATACACATACATACACATATATATATATATATATATACATACCTACTATATTACCAAAAGTATTTACACGCACATGAACTTTAATGTCATCCCAGTCTTAGTCCGTAAGGTTCAATATTGAGTTGGCCCACCTTTTGCAGCTATAACAGCTTCAACTTATCTGGGAAGGCTGCCCACAAGGTTAAGGAGTGTGTCTATGGGAAACTTTGACCATTCTTCCAGAAGTGCGTTTGTGAGGTCAGGCATTGATGTGGACAAGAAGGCCTGGCTTGCAGTCTCTGATTTATTTCCTTCCAAAGGTGTTCTATCGGGTTGAAATGCATGCCAGTCAAGTTCCTCCACCCCAAACTCGCTCATCCACGTCTTTATGGATGTTGCTTTGTGCACTGGTGAAAATCATTTGGTGGAAGGGGGATTATGGTGTGGGGTTGTTTTTCAGGGGTTGGGCTTGGACCCTTAGTTCCAATGAAGGAAACTCAAGGTGTCAGGATACAAGGACATTTTGGACAATTTCATGCTCCCAACTTTGTGGGAACAGTTTGAGGATGTACCCTTCCTGTTCCAACATGACTGCACACCAGTGCACAAAGCAAGGTTCCTAAAGATGGGAGCATGAAATTGTTCAAAATGTCTTGGTATACTGACGCCTTAAGAGTTCCCTTCACTGGAACTAAGGTGCTCAGCCCAACCCATGAAAAACAACCCCACACACCATAATCCCCCCTCCACCAAATAATTTGGACTAGTGGACAAAGCAAGGTCCATAAAGACATGGATGAGCGAGTTCGGGGTGGAGGAACTCGACTGGCCTTCACAGAGTCCTTACCTTAACTCGACAGAACACCTTTGGGATGAATTAGAGTGGATAATGCGAGACAGGCCTTTTCTCCATCGTCAGTGCCTGATCTCACAAATGCACTTCTGGAAGAATGGTCAAACATTCCCATACACACACTCCTAAACCTTGTGGACAGCCTTCCCAGAAGAGTTGAAGCTGTTATAGCTTTTAACTAAAATTTTAGGATTAAAAAACAAATTAGGGCGAATACAAATTATGTTCTACGTTCTATGTTCAAAAGCACTAAAATAATTTTTACTAAGACTTTTTTTTTTTTTTATTTCACACTTCAATTGCAAAAGAAATCAAATTTAAAAGGTTCACATACAAACAATTAAAAAAATGAATTAATACATTAAAAATGTTCTTCTTTTTAGGCTACATTCACAATGGCGATTGGGTTAGTTTGCTTAACACGCTGCCATTGGATGCAGCAACATTGTGCTATGGCCATATACAAACTGGCAGATTAGCTGTGGCCAGTTTGTTTGTGGCCAAAACTGCAGAAATGTTGAACCTGGACTCACACTGTCTGTGTGCGGGTCAGTCAGAGGATCTAATCACATGTAACCTCTCAGTTGAGTGGTCGCATGCGAACAGCAGTGGTGCCTTCCATTGATTTGTACAGCATACAAATCTGACAGCTGCATAGTGCGGGCAGGCAGTATTTTCAACTGCTATCAAGAACCTACTCCTATTCAGCCACTGGAATGTAGCCTCGGTGATCTATGATGCATTCAAATCTGTAAAAAAATGCAAACTGGTTGCTATGAGCAAGAGATATGTAATTGGGATTGTTAATTGGTGAATCTGCTTTAGTTTATTGGTATATCTGAATGTGCACATTACAAGCCTCTGATGAGTGTGCCTGCAAAGTCCAATTTTAATACCTTTTAGAGTTTACCGTAATATTATTTACTTTTCTATACAGAATATAAGCCCCGATGAAGAGTTTTATTCTGGACTCATGAAATGCGTTCCATGCACCTACATAGCTTGCTAAAATAACTTTAATGGTATAAAGCTATTTTAACCACTTAGCGTGGAGCTCCTGTTTTATTGTTTTCACTCTGATTCTACCCTGAAGTGGTTTTCAAAGCCTTTCTGCACATGAGAGCTGCCTGCCCAAAATTAAGGCCCCGTTAAAAGAGCGATTTTTTTGCTTGAAGCTTGTAGCTCTAAAACACTTAACAAGCCAAATCCCATTCATTTCAATGGCTCCTGTTCACATCTAAGCACTCCGTTCCCTGATGCAAAACGCCTGTTGCTCAAAAAAGTACTTCTTTTTGGCATATTCGATTTTTGGCCTTAAAGACTTCAATAGACTGACCCGACTTGAGCATTTTACAAGCGTTTTCTGCTCGAATAGCAGCTCTCCACCCATAATGTCCTCGCCCTCTCCTCCCCCTAGTGCTTTCTATTGGCTAAACAAACATTTTAAACTTAATACACTTCTAAAAATGCTTGTAAAAAGCTCCAAAAATGCTTTAAAATGGCAGAAAAACACCAGTAAATCGCTACGCTCAGGTGTGAATGGAGCTTAAAGAGCTACCATCACCTGTGCGCTATCCTGGGATCTCAGCGTCATCTGTCCGTGATTCCTGCCTTTGATGCTGGAACACCTTCTCCACTGCCTCTTACATTTACAAGCCTGATATAAAAAAAGTGTCACCACTAATATTCTTCTTACTGCAGCTAATAAAATTACTTCACCTCGAAATGTAACCCCTTCCTGTCTGCCCTGGCATCCCTTTATAAAGTTCTAAACTCCCGGGGTGCAGGAAGGATTGGCGGTCTCATGACCAATGTTATTGGCTCGGACATGTTACGCCCCACCCACAGGGCTTAGTCATACACCTCTACAATTAAGCCCTGTGGGTGGGGTGAAACACATCATAGGGGCATGGACTGGGAGGAGACAGTCTGAAGCTGATTTACATTTACTCTTAGATTCAGCTGGTTTGGTGTGGGCGGTGACTGACCATTTAGCCACTCGGGCACTGCCCGAAGGCCCCATCAGGGTTGCCAGGCTAAGTAAAACCAGGGACAGTATGTAAAAATCTGTGTTTTTTTTTTTTATGTGCCTCTGAAATGTCCCTTACTGACATCCTTTTGAGATTATAGCTGCCCCACCTCTCCAGTACCTTCTCAGCCAATAGGAACATATCTGTGTATACATGTATGTGTAACCTGTGTGATTGTATACTGTGTGTGTGTGTGTTTGTGTATACTGTGTGGCCCCATAATCTCTGATTGCCCGGGGGCCCCATGAGTTATCAGTCCACCCCTGGCGGTGTCTTATCCCTTATCGTTACATTTCTTTGAGAGCACTAAGACAAGCTTTCTAGACTGTGAGTCACGGGATGGGATTGGTGCTTGGAGTGGCAGTTCAAGAAGTTTAGTAAGGGTCACAATATGATTGGTTGTCACAATATTCTGGAGCCAATCCCGCTGGCTACCAATCGTTAGTTGGTACAGAAATCAGTCTTTGACAGCTCAGTTTCTGTTCTGGGAGCATACGGTGAGCTTGCTTTCAGCACAGAAACATTAACTGCCCAGTGTTGCATATGTGCAACACGTGGGCGTTAAAGCCCTCCCTTTTCCTTCCAATGTTCTACGCGGGCAGCAACAGATTAAACATGTGATCCCCGGTGTTGCGTTGAGTGCTGCTCAGGCTCGCCGACATGGGGAATATACGTCGACTCCCCCGCCTCCGCTGCAGGGACTCCTGGCAAGGGACAGAGCACATCCTGGCTCTTAGATATAGCTCAAGGGAGAAGAAAGGGTGATCCCTAATGCCGCACATCCATGCAGCCCTACAATGGTGATGAGAGTGAGTGACAACCTCAGCCTGGACTCCAACCAGACCAAGCCTCCCAACGTGTTTCCCTCCAGCCCCCTGGAGCCAAATCATGGGGATCCATCGGGGTTCAAGCTGAGGTTGTCACTCTCGTCATCACCACTGTAGGACTGCATAGATGTGCTGCAGTAGGGATCACCTCTTTTTTCTCCCTTGATCATATTAAACATTACTGGTCAAGCATGAAGCAGACAAAAGAGAGTGTTATGCAGCATAGGCTTCAGAAAGTAAACTCCTACTGCCTGTGTAAGATGGTCTGTTTGTGCTGTAGATGCAAAAGATTACAGGGAACTTAGATATAAAATAAATGAATGAAGATTTTAGCACAGCAGCAATGTGCTGGAATGCATTAGCAACTTTAACTTGCTGTCTGGAAAGGCAATCAATATCCTCCAAACACAAGTGATGACATCACGATCTACCAAATACAAGCTTATTGTATATTTTAAAGGATAGCTTACATACACTTAGGCCACTTTTGTATTATATAGATACTGACACGCATACACAGGCATTTTTGAAACCCCTATCAAGGTAAATTTCATCAGTATTCAAGGAATGATTAAAGCACTTCAACAATTTATTTCAATAAAAGAAGACTTAGCTGAAAGGAGTATAAATGATGAAAACTTGCTTTAAACTGATTTATTTCCCGCAGCAATAAAAGGAATGTTTCTTCACTCAGCTGTTTAATATGCAAATATGCAGAGCATCCACCGTCTGACAGCACATCATTAATAAAAGCTCGCACTAAGCGCGGCTCCCGATATTTCATCCTGATGGAAATACATGATGATGATTTTGGACTGTATAATTTCCGAGTTGGAACAATGTGTTTTGCGATGATGAAATTCTACAATCCGTACTTCTGGCGGCAGCTTTCTAACAAGTTAACCTATTGCTCTGGAGACAAGAAAGGTGTTTATTTGCTGTTATTTCGAGAAATGCAGCTTGCGTACAGGTGACTGAGGAGCAGCTAGGACGGCCTTGTTCATGTCTAGGGAACCTGTGGCAGTGGGCAGCAGCTTGATGATGTTTCCAAAACATATGGAGTTCTGCAAACTGCCCACGTTTGGCCGGCAGTCCACACGAATAGTCATTTTTGTAACAAATGAAAATGTGTGGAAATGCAAAAACATTTTTTTTTCCAGTTCTGGGTAGAGTGGGAAAGGGTTTTGCTGTCTGTGTCTCCGTAGGTTCTTTTTGCACTAATGATCATTGTTACTAAAACAGAAAATGATGGAAAATCCTAAACTTTAGGGTTTCCCCCAGTACAATCCCACTTGGGACACCTGTTCCAGGGAATCCTGTGTAAGGAGGTGCAGGGGCAGTAAACATTCAGAGTGTAGTAACTAGTTACAGGAACATAATTTGTATTAAAGTTCAGTAACTCACAACACACCCAGCGGGAAGGCACCTGACCAGTAATACTCACATAATGCACAGCGATGTGTAGCAGAGCAAGTCTTGGAAGTGCTGACAGTGTCTGTCCTGAGGGGTGGAATGCAGGCCTGGCTGGTCTGTGCCCCAAATGGGAGATCTCCATGAAGGATGGTGTGTCCCTATACATTCTCTTCTTGTTTTCACGGTATCTTTACATTATACCTGCGTTTATGCATTGTTGATTTGTGTAGCATAGCATATGCACTTAGCCACTTTGGAGCTATTTTTATATACTTTATAATACATCATGCACTGGATCACTTTTAGCTATATTTATGCACGTTTTGCACTTTTAAATATTGTATAAATAATAATCTTTTTCTTCGCATTTATATCTGCACCGTATGAAGCGTTTGTCTATTTAGAAGGTTTAGTTTATTCATTCACTATTGTTTTATATGTATGGTTGGAAATTAGCGCATCACACCTTTAGATAATTTTTTTAATATACATTCTCTACCCTCCTGCCACTCCCTGCCACTAATCACTATCCCTGTCAGTTGGGTGAAGAGTCTCTACATTACCTACACGCGAAATGCACACCAAACCTGAGAGTCAGGGCCTTAAATAGGCTCTGCCTTACCCAAGATGGCTGCCAGAGTCACACAGGGCAGCAGCATTCAATTACGTAGCTTCCACAGTGACCCAGGAAACTATAGAGAAACCATGTTCCTCTTGACTTCCCCTTCAACTGCAATGCAGCTGCAGTTGAGCTCCACTTACAGTAGAGAAATTAGACTACACCTGCCTACAACTGTCTAATGCCGGCCATACACGGTTCGAATTTCGAAAGAATTTTCTTTCGAAAATCGTATCTAAGAATTTTCGTATGAATTTCGCACCATTAGCCAACAGCTAATTTTCGTGTGAAAATCTATTTCATGTTGGAAATTTTTTGAAAAACAAACGATTTTCTAATCAATGATGGGAGAACTGTGCGAGAAATATAATAAGAAAAGAAAATTTACGGAGAGAAAAAAGATTCCCGGCCACGAAAATTCTTTTCTGTAGCAACATGAGGTGAAATTGAAGGCTTGGTAGGCTGAATTTCGAAAATCAATGGTGGCATCATCGGATCACAAAAAAAACGAATTTTCTGATTTTGAAAAGAAAATTTGTTTGAAATTCGACCTTGTATGGCCTGCATAAGAGGGGAATTCACTTCACTTGTTAGAATTTGTCAACTCCATCTCTGTGATGAGTTGTAAGGCAAATGTCCCCAACAATTCCCAAAAAATAAAGAAACAGGGCTCCTACCCCTTCCTTATTCTATGGAAAAATCTGAAAATTAAAAGTTAGGCTATAAGTACACATTAAGGAATTGTCTATGTGCTGGTAAACACAGGCTGAAGTTAGCTCCTTTGTACTTAAAATTTTTGGGTGCCACTTTGGTGCTCATTATTCCTCTCCACACCTTAACATATTCAATAACATCTATGAATTGTTTTGCTATTTTTACATTTTACATGAACTCCCTAGATATGTGTCCCTGTGGGGTAGTTTCTGAAACCACTGCAACACCCTACAGAAAGGAGCAAAGAGGCTTTGGAAAGAAGCATTCTTTGGTTTGTAGCTCCATTACTGCAGCCCAGGGATGCCATAAATGAGTAGAGAAACTGGCATTATACGATACTATATAACAATACATGCAGTAGAGTAGGTTTATTTTTCCAATGTTTCCAAGGTGCAGGTTGGGGAATCGGGCACTTTCCTACATGAGGGCAATAATATCAGAGTGTTATCATGACCATGTGTCTTTCTACATGGGAACTTGCTAAAAAAGCATCCTCCCCTGAGTGTTAGCTTCTAATTTTGCTATTTACTACACCATACTGTCTCAGTAACTTATTTGTCTCTGTAATCACCACTGGAACTCCAGAAAGGATCTAGATTAGGATCTTGTCCATCTAGCCAAAATACAATCTGAAACCCTTTAGCGCACCCTTCCCAGCTCTGTACCCCAATCTAACCGAGAATCCCCTACCCAGATTCCTACTTACCTCTCCATGACAGCAGCAGCTCATTCTGGTCTGCACACTATGAGGCCTGAAATGTTCTTTGAATCCAGCCACGTTTGCACAGTACCTCCACATAGGTTTGAATCAGGCCATGCCCCAACAGTAGAGATGAGAGATTTGAAACCTGTTGGAATTGCTGCACAGGCACAGCCAGCATCAGAGATTTTTGGCCTGAGAATGTTTAGATAAGAGAGGGCTACCAGGTAAGTAAACACCTGTGTGGGGGTTCTAGAATAGGGGGCTGTGATAGATGGGCTAATGGTTTTAAAACAAGAGTGAACTTGTCCTTTAAGGAAAAATAAACAGGGAGAGTGAAGTGCCGACGCGAGTGTAGTATTGAAATGACAACTTTAATAGAATAAGATTAAAAACACTTAGCCCTTGTACACACGGTTGGACATTCCGACGTAAAATGTCCGATCGGACCGTGTTGTCGGATAATCCGACCGCGTGTGGGCTCCATCGGACTGTTTCCGTCGGAATATCCGACCGACAAAGTTTTAGAGCTGGGCTATAAAATTTTCCGACAACATGGTCCGATCGGACTTTAAACTATCGTTTGTAGAGAATTCTGATCGGACAAAGTGCCACGCATACTCAGATCAAATTCCTAGACCAAAGCTATTGGCTACTAGCCTGAACGTAGTCCCGTTGTAACTAAACGTCATCACATTACGAACGATCAGATTTTCCAACAACTTTGTCCAACCGTGTGTATGCAACACAAGTTTCGGACAAAATCTGTCGGATAAAATCCGAAGGATTTTGTTGTTGGAATGTCCGACCGTGTGTACAAGGGTTTACAAGATGATAGAAGATGCATGCTCGTCAAAGTAAAGTGCAGACCTGGCATTCCACAAAAAAAGCTCCATGGAATCTTGCAGCCTGGAATCTTATCAATCAGGGCTGCAGCAGAGAAGGGTCAGAGGCTTCACCTCTGCAGCCCCGATTGACAAAATTCCAGCCCTGCCTTGGTCCAATCAAACACCGCTGACGTCACTTCAGGTGAGCGTGGAGCTTCCTGGTGAAACACTATGATCCATTCCAGCTAGCTGCCCAATCTTTTCTAGCTATCTGGAACAGTGGTGGGACCCATGTGGAATGCCAGGTCTGCACTTACTTTGACGAGCATGCATCTTCTATCATATTGTAAGTGTTTTTAATCTTATCCTATTAAAGTCATCATTTTAATACTACACCTTCCCCTCCCTGTTTTTTTTTTTTCTTTCCTTACATGTCTTGCAGAGTTCTGGACACACTCTGAAAGATGGCTGCCTTCCTTTTTAAACCTTAATTCCCACATTCTTTTCCAACCACCCAACTTATAGATACATCACCATCCAGGTATTACAGCCACAGGCTATACCCATAAGTATCACTCCATTGGGAGAACCAGATAACACTGACTATACTGTTAAACTGTCCTTTAAGGGTCCAGGTGACCAGTTGTAGAGGGGAACTGGATCTTAGCTCACCATTGAACACCTTGATCCACAATGGTTCTACACGTAAAGGTAAAACAAAAAGGCCTCCATGTTCCTTAAGGTCCCTGGTCAGTAGCATGGTTTGCACATGCCATGTTTACACTCATGATCTAAAATGGATATTTCTGTTAGGCAAGGATGCCAATAGGCTAAATCACCCACTCAATTCCTATACATGTGGGAAACTCCAGTTCAGTTTTCGGTGGAATTTGGTGGGTTAAATAAAACCCCACTTACAGAGCTGTTTCAAACAGATAGTGACTGCTGCAAGTTCTGAACTCGCCATGTAGACCATGAGATTGGTTATATTGTGGATGACATGACACATTCAGCATATCATGACACAAATTTGATTTAAAAAAAAAACCACAGAGGTGTTAATTGATGCATTAGGTTACAACAAATAATGAATTTTCTCGGTTGGATAGAATTATCCTTTAAAAAATTATCTAGTGACCCCTTATAAATTAAACAGGTGGCATAACGATGAAAAAAAAAACTGGAGGCATAATATGGTAAAAGAACTGAACACTTAAATTAAAAAATTATAATACTCAAACATTAAAAATTCCTTTCATCTTCGAAGGTCACAGAAAATAAAAGAAACATCATCTTTGTTTCCTATATTCTTCCTTTTCACTGTCTCATATATTATTTAGGCAACACTGATTATCTGCCTTTAACCATTCTACACATCACTGTCATTATGCTTTGTTATTGTTCTTTTACGTCTGTGCGTGTATAGGTATTGATCTGTTCAGAATACATTCACCTACAGTAGGATGTTGGTTGTTTTGTTGTCATTTGTCAGAATGCCTAATGCAGCTGTCATTTCAATATTGAATACAAAGCAGTCAAAGGCAGACACTGGGACAGGAATCCCTAAAAAGGTCTTACCATCTATTATGCCCAGACTAAGGATCGGTCCCTTTCAGCTGGGAGGCAACACCGGCATTATGTACATTCTTAGATGGTTTCTGATTGAGATGACAGGTCCATTTTAAACATTTTTCATAAGTGGACTTGTCAATAAGCTATAACTAGTCATACAATGTTTTACTAAACGACATTATTAAAAAAGGACTTACAATCACATATTTCAATGACAAACGTGCCAGGTGACTCTACTCTTGCCCTGCTTTGACAAGAGTTAGCGTAATCCCGCATACACACGATCGGACTTTCCAATGGGAAATGTTGGATCTGAGCTTGTTGGCGGAAAATCCGACCGTGTGTATGCTCCCTTGGACATTTGTTTTCGGACTTTCTGCCAACAAATGTTGGCTAGCATGCTCTCAAATTTTCCACCAACAAATGCGTGTTGTCGGATTTTCCGATCGTGTGTATACAAGTCAGTCGGACAAAAGTCCAAAGTTCAAACACGCATGCTCGGAATCAAGGAGGAGCCGGAAGTACTCGGTCTTGTAAAACTAGCGTTCATAATGGAGATATCACATTGGCTCGCCATACGTATTTTATTTCACTATGTTCGTAATTGTTGGCCATCATTTTTTTGACCGTGTGTATGCAAGACAAGTTGGAGCCAACACCCTTCAAACAAAAATCCACGGTTTTGTTGTCGGAAAGTCCGATCGTGTGTACGAGGCATAATTTTTGCTGTGTCTCCGTTACAGTATTTTTAAATATGACTTCCAAATTTTTATGGGCTTACTTTTTTTATATTTTTATTATATTAAAGCAGAATTCTAATCAATAGCTAAAACAAATATTGGAAAAATAAAGAAAATAGCTTTTGCTGCAATACTCAACTCCAATCCAGAGCTGTAGCCCACAGTACTTCTTTTCTGTACCAAAATATCCTCCGTTTTCTAGGTTTAATGAGTCACATTCTCTAAACAAAGGACACCCCCCCCCCCCCCCGTCTGTGACTGAACAGTAAAAGGTGAAGCAGCACAGAGATTATCTCATCTCAGTTTCCTTATACTGCTTCTTCCTCTCTTGTTTTGAGCTCTGCTGTACACAGACTGCAGAAGGCTGATGCCAGGTCAAGTTCAGGAATATAATTTGCTTGCAATAAAAAATTACGTATACAAATGTATTAATAACAGAGCTGAAAATGCATCTTTTATATCACTTTAACTTTAAATACTTTTTTTTATTTTATATTTTTATTGGTTATGTATAAGTAACAAGAAAAACAAGGCTTTCTGCCACGCATGGCTCAATACAACACAAAAAAAAACAAAAAAAAACAAACGAAAAAAAAAACAGCACAATACAACAAAATGTGCGATCGGAGCTTGTTGTCGGAAATTGCGACCATGTGTGGGCTCCATCTGACTTTTTCCTTCGGAATTTCCGACACACAAAGTTTGAGAGCTGGATCTAAAATTTTCCAACAACAAAATCTGTTCGCATAAATTCTGATGGTGTGTAGACAATTCCGACGCACAAACTGCCACGAATGCTTAGAATCAAGCAGAAAAGCAGCACTGGCTATTGATCTTCATTTTTCTCCGCTCGTTGTACGTGTTGTACGTCACCGCGTTCTTGACGTTCGGAATTTCCGACCAACCTTGTGTGACCGTGCGTATGCAAGACAGGTTTGAGCCAACATCCGTCGGAAAAAATCTGATGAATTTTGTTGTCGGAATGTCCAATCATGTATACAGGGCATAAGCCTTACGGAAAATATTTCTGGCAAGTTGGAAAATTTGGTCCGACGGATATTCCGACAGAAATAGTCCGATGCATACCACACACAGTCGGAATATCCGACAAAACGCTCTGATCGGACACATTCCGACGGAATCTCCGACCGTGTGTACAGGGGCTAAGTCGGTTCTAATACGCAAATGCTTGTTCCAGGTTAGTGACTCACCAAGTAGTAAAGGAAGTCTAAGGATGACAGCTCTAGATCATGCACCTTAACATACAAGTATCAAGTGTTGCATTTATTGGTCAGTCATGATAAGTTCGTTTTTTAAAGTGCACCTGTCAAGAGACATTTTCAACTAATACGGGGTCTTTTTAGCTTACAATCTTGTTTAGGTAATTACTACCGTCCCACACATGCTCTAGCTTACCAAATGCGTCTGTGCTATCAGTCATAGTCTGTGTGATATCACTTGCCAATCATCTATTGAGTTCACAATTGGGCCCAAAGTCAGTTGGCGACCTATCCCAAATATATTGGCGCCCCAATTTGCGTTCTAACCTATAGTTTAAGAAATACCGCATTCCTGGATAAAGGTTATACTATTTGCCTGGCATGCTCCCTCTAATGGTTGTTTAGCAGAACATATACATGAAGAGTAAGGCCTAATGTACATGGGACGCTGAGGCAACCTCTTCTGAACGATTTTTTTGACAGCTTGAAACCGGTGTTTAAAAACGCTGTTTAGCCGCGGTTGCATGCAGCGTTTAGTCACGTTCGCGTCTAGGAGCATTTATTTAAGATAACATCATAAGACCTTCCCAAAGCACAACAAAACAGTATCATTTAACTATTTGAGCCATTCTGTGAGACCAGAGTGAGTAGCAGCAGTGTACTTGTACTTGTGTCTACCTCAATTTTTGGTGCTTTTACTATGAACCCCATAGTGAGGAAATTAAAAGAGCCCGCTATTAAATTTCATGCAACTATGTTTGATCAAGTCGGGGGGTCAAGCTCAATGGTGGGGTCATCTGATTCAAATCTAAAAACATATAGGTCAAATTGCAATTCTACTTTAGCTAACAGCAAAGCTAGTGGTGTATTGGATTGGATCGTGGGCTCATTAGGGGTATATAAATGCCAATTACAAGTTTTTAAAATATATTTTTTTGTGGTTTTTCAACATTTACTATAATTTTTAAGTTTTGTAATGTATAAAAAATAGGGCACCTTTAAAAATGCTTCTAAACAAAAACGCGGCTAAACGCCTGCACCTCGTGTAGCTACATCTGAATTCATTTTTTTTACTTCAAAGTAAAGCCTCTAAACGCAACTGCCTAAAAACAACATTAAACAAACTTGTGTACATGTACACATAAGATAACATTGGATGAGTTCAGGGGCAGCTGAAAAAAGCATCCAACTACCTCCGAACGTCTGTTTACCAGCAGCAGTGTGCATGGGATCTAATGTCTATTGGAGAAGGGGGTGGACTAAAGGCTGGGCAGGAAATTCATTAAATGACAAAACAATGAAATTAATAAAGAAATGAATTTTGAACATTTATTGTTTGATTTTATTATTATTTTCTACAGTACCAACAATCCATTTAGAAAAAAATTGTATACAAGATTTCCAGTGATTTCCAATTCCTATACAATTAGGTCAGTAAAATATAAGGGACATTTTACTAGAGAACCAGACAGACTGCAAAAGGGCGTTTAACCCAGAGGTCAAATATATGAGGTATTTCAGTCTAAAGGACTATTCATTGCAGCATGACTGCTATGATCAATTTGTAATCTCTTTTAAACTTAATTAGGAATTAATCATTGATAAGGGCTATTGTATTTTAAAGCATGGACCCTGGCACAGGCCCTGTTTTCCAAATAACCGTAAATTAACATAAAATAAATCCTTACCAAGAAATTCAGGGATTTATTATGTTTTATGTTTGAATGTTTTTAATTTCCCCAATATTCCACTGTTAATTTTACTTATAAAATGCTTGTGGTCCTGCAGCAATCTGGCTCCAGCAGAACCAAGGATATTTCCTAAACACTTTACTAAAGGCAACTAAACTGCTCACTTTGCAAAGTGCAGTTGTACTCGAAGTGCAATTACTATGGAGCTTACTATTTCCACCATTTGCTACTTGGGTGTCAGTATTAAGATACATGGGTAAGCGATAAGTATGTGGGTTAATATGACATATGTAATAAATGAAGATACATGCTTTTTGGAATGAATGTCAAATGTCTCTTTCTTGTAACTTCATATAGATGCTTAGGATATAGCCCTGAGGAAGCAGTGACTACAACTCTGAAACGTGTTGGCTGTATAATCAATTGTTCAATCAATTGTTCTGCTTTTATTAATTTGGGTCACTTGATGTACCATAAATGTTGTTTTTAATCTATGAAGTCTTTTTGTAATAAAATGAATGTCTTTCTAAACTATGTGTGTTGATATGCTTACCTCTTGACAGACTAACACATCTTGTAAAGTCCCTATTAGCCATTAGGGACAGGTCTTCGATCTGTCCTTTTTTTTGCTCTTTTTTCTTTATTATGGAGCTTAGTAAATGAGGTAAAGCTTCGCTTTGGAAAGAATACCCAATCACATGCAAGGAAATTTTAAAAAACAGCATTTTTGCTTGAACATGATTGAATGATGGAAGTCAGCAGAGCTTCTGCTCATTTACTAAAATCTGGAGCAACTGCACTTGCAAAGTGCACAGTCAATTTGTCTTTAGTAAATTAACCCCAGTGTCTTCTTCGTTAGCTACAAATCTTTGTGGTTCCTTCGCTTATAATAACTTATTTAAAATAAAAATATATATACTGCTAGATTGTAAGCTCTAATGAGCAGGGCCCTCTGATCCCACCTGTATTGATTTGTATTGTAAGTGTACTGTCTGCCCTCATATTGTAAAGCACTGCGCAAACTGTTGGCGCTATATAAATCCTGAATAATAATAATAATAATAATATACTGCATTTTCTTTTTATTAAATATAGTTTTGTATATTTGGATTTGCTTGCTTAGGAATAACATTTGTTTAGCTACTTCAATGAGAATAAGTCTCGAATATTGGCCAAAGTTGCTTTTCTTGATATACAAAAATAGGAGAAGTCGCCCTGAGACTTTAAATGAAGTGGTCACAGTTAGCCACTGAGTAACATGAGTAATAGTAGTATAAATGTTTATTAAAATAATTGTATATACATGGATAATATAACATACTGGCTCAGCCAATGGATTTGCACAAAGTAAAAAGAATAAATCAATTTGATACAAACATTATACAATGCAGTATATACCAATGCACACATCAGATAACCCGACGCGTGTTTCGCAAGATCATTGCTCGCTCATCAGGGGTGGATGCGGATCAAGTGTATCTAAATAGACAAAAAGATGTGTCACAGTGGTAAATGTAAGAACAATGGCAGAATGGGCCAGAGCAAAACGGCCCAATACTTACCAATGAACGAAACCAGGGATTCTGATACTAAATTTTCTTTTTATTAAATATAGTTTTGTATATTTGGATTTACTTGCTTAGGAATAACATTTGTTTAGCTACTTCAATGAGAATAAGTCTTGAATATTGGCCAAAGTTGCTTTTCTCTGAGTCGAAACCTGGATGGATTTGCATTTGGTAAAGCGCAAACCCCTCCTCAAATGTCCACGTGCTACGTGCTATTATTTTTTTTAAAAAGAGCTGGTTGCAAACAAAGCTGGATAACACAGCCTTGCTCAAAACGTTGCTTACATCCAAGGTTACAGAACGTTACCCTTATAAAAATCAGGGATTACAAGCGTCACAAACATACTACTGAGTTTTTCAGATTGCAATCCAGAATATTACATCAAATATTTCATCACTTTTGCAGATCTCATTAAACTTGGAGGGATTTCCTTTGAATTAAGCTCCAGTGGGAACTGCCAAGATACACAGAATTCTAGAGGGTTACATTATAAGGGAAGCCTCACAGGTTTAAGCAAACGTCTCCTGGCTGGTCTTCTGAATGCCTCTGATTTTTCTTTGCCGGGGTAAATACGTCCGCCTCACTCAGATGGGATTAACCAATTAAACATTTCCCAACAGTCTTTAAAATAGCTGCTCCTGGCAAGTTCCCCGTATGGAGCAATGCTCTATGGGAGGATCCGATAGGCATCGTGCGCTATTTAAAAACAGGATAGGGACATCAAAGACAGGCTTGGTGTTGAACTAACATGGATAATTAAGGAAGTGGAGACCGGTAACAGTGCATTTGCATAAAATGGTAATAAATCTCCTGCCGCGCTCGGTTATCTCTGCTTTAGGGAAAGCTATTGTAGGTTCAAGCTCCTGAATGGCTGCATGCTGAAGACGTAAAAGAAATAAATGTGATTTACAAATCAGTTAGGATAGCTTTATGTGGTGCAAAATAATTAAAGAACATGCAGGATGAAAAAAAAAATGGAAGGAGATAAGCAAACAAAGTCTCGGAAAGACAAGGATTTGATAGCTGAGGCTAATGTGATGCAAGTCCTACGCAATCGAGTGGTTTAAAGGGGAACTCCCTTTATGTGCTTGATCCTTAAATCTTTGAAAATGTTATATTAATACTATTAACTATGCTAATTACCATTAAAACAGTATTATGTTTTCATGATTTTAATTCTTTAGACGATTTGTTACCGGTTTTCTCTGAGTTTGGTGTTATACAGGTTGGTGAGCTTACACATGAAAACAATATATGTGAAAAGATCAAATTGTAGCTGAAGAAGACCCTATTGCATACTTTCTTAAAGAGGAACTAAAACGTCTTATCCTTTAGCCCTTGTACACACGGTCGGACATCCCGACAGAAAATGTCTGATCGGACCGTGTTGTTGGATAATCCGACTGTGTGTGGGCTTCATCTGACTTTTTTCTGTCGGAATGTCCGACCAACAAAGTTTGAGAGCTGGATATAAAAATTTTCAGACAACATGATTGTAGAGAATTCTGATCGGACAAAGTGCCACGCATGCTCAGACCAAATTCCTAGACCAAAGCTATTGGCTACTAGCCTGAATGTAATCCTGTTGTAACTAAATAACGTCATCACGTTACGAACAATCGGATTTTCCGACAACTCTATCCGACCGTGTGTATGCAACACCAGTTTCGGACAAAATCCGTCGGAAAAAATCAGACGGATTTTGTTGTCGGAATGTCCGACCGTGTGTACGGGGGCTTACAGCCAAGGAAGCTACCATCTTAGCCTCTGTTTAATCTGCCATTACTATGATGCTGTACATGTGATTTGTTATGACACCAGCCATTTGATGGCTTCACAGTTCAGTTAAAGGGTACCAGCAACTGTTACAGGTATCATTCACAGCATGCCTTGAATGTCACTGGGAAACAGGTATATTGATGAGTTAAGATCTAGCTTAACCACTTGACCTCTGGAAAAGTTACCCTCCCCCTTCATGACCAGGCCTTTTTGTTTTATGCAATACTGGGTTACATTAAAGTGTTACTAAACATCAATATAGTATGAACCCAGCCTTAAAGGGGTTGTAAAGTCAGAAGGTTTTTTATCCTAATGCGTTCTATGCATTAAGATAAAAAGCTTTCTGTGTGCAGCAGCCCCCTTAACGTTTATATGAGATCCCTCTCTGTCCAGCGATGTCCACAAATGTCTCAGCTGTCTGAGATTCTCCCTCCTGATTGGTTGAGACAAAACAGCGGCAGCCAATGGCAAACAATCAAAGTCACCTAGCCAATCATGAGAGAGAGGGGGTGGGGCCGGGTTGGGGCTCTGTGTCTGAATGGACACACAGAACTGTGACTCGGCTCGGGTGCCCCCATAGAAAAGGGACCGGAGAAGCGGAGGATCCAGGCTGCCCTGTGCAAATCCGCTGCAACAGAGCAGCTAAGTATGACATGCTTGTTATTGTTATAGGAAAGAAAAAGACTTTTCAATCACTTTAAAGTAGAGTTTCACCCTAAAACATTTTTTTACATTAAAAGACTCCTTTTAACCTATAAACAAACATTTGGAGGAATTTATTTATTTATTTTTTTATACTTACCAGAAACTGTTGTTATGAAGTCCTCGTAATCTGCCACTTCCTGGTCCGCAGTGCTTGCCATGACTTCCTCCCTCGCCTGTGCCCCCGGGAAATGATGTGCCATCATTTCCCAGGAGTACTGTGATGTTGCCATAACAACGGGGTGGGACTTTCCTCTGTCGCCGCTCATTGTTGTGACAACTTTAGAAACAATCGGCGCACCGACCGGTGAACCGCGCATTCGCAAGATCGAGAGGTGCATGCTGGTTACCCAGCATGCACCTCTCCAAAGCTAATCCAGGAAGCAATCTGGATTGGGCTTCACATGCCCACAATCATGATGGCAACAGCCACAAATGGAGGCAGAGAATAAGAAATGTATATTTTACCTAAATCGATCATGATCATTGTATACTCCTTTTTTTTATTCCATTAGTAATAATAATAGGATCAATATAACATATTTTTTTAAAGAAAATGTTTTTTCCGTAACTTCGCTTTAAGGTATTTTCCTCAATAAACTTTACTTTAGGATTCACCTTAATAAAACACAAGGCTGTGTATACTATTTAATGAGCACAGTGACTTACAACTTAAGGTGAGTAATCTTTTCAAAACAAAAATGCATTACCAAGATTGGTTGGGTTATAAGTTTTCTGATACAATTTTAATTCCTCAACCCTGATCACCACTACTAACCCCTCTCTCTTGTTAATGTGCACCCTCTTATGATCCCAAGGCCATCAGAGCATGAGATATGAATGTGTGTTTAGACTGATCTGCCTCCAACCTTCAGACTCGGCACTTCCCTTAAGCATGATCCATGACTTTCTGAGACCATTCTCCCCACCGCAGATGGGCCTCAACAGCTACTTCCATTTTTAAAGTTGTGACACGTTACCAGTTTCGTACCGAGCACTGCTTGGCTGACTTATAGATCGTACAAGGGCAGTGTGCGAGAAAGAGAGAGAGAAAGAACTGGGGAACGGGGAACATTTATCAGGATGTATTGCTCTACCTTTTCTATCCATCACCAAGGCAATGATTCTATTTTAGTGAAAATCCATTGAACGCAGATCAAGTCAGATGGCTGTTATCATTGTAGACTCAAAAGCTGTCATGTCATAATCGGGACAAATGACAAGCGTAGACACGCCGACTTTAAACCATGAAAACTCGGCAATGTTCCTCCAACTGCCCTATTTTTTCCTTCACAACTGAATACAATACGGCAGAAATAAAGGAAACACTCTCTGATATGTACGAACCTATTTTTCTTTCACTAAAAACATTTAAAAAAATGCCTTTCCTGATAATTCTGCAGGTTACAAAAGCCACTAAGTTTTTTTCCTAGACTAAGTAAGGTGCCAGTCTCAATGCATGAGAGGGCACAGCTAAAAGAGGACCTGTAAGAACACAAAGCAGTGTAGGTATTATAGAAAAATATAAACGTTGATTGTTATGCCCTGTACTCATGAGCAGAATTTCCGTCAGAAAAAGTCAGACGGAAGCTTTTCATCGTATAATATGATCGTATGTATGCCCCATCTGACTTTTTACGAGGAAAATTCTGACGGACATGCTCTAAATTTTCCCGATGGAACCAATTCCTATCTGGAAATCCACTCGTCTGTATGCTGTTCCGACGTACCAAAAATGACGCATGCTCTGAAGCAAGTACGAGACGGAAGCTATTGACTACTGGCTGTTGAACTTCCTTTTTCTAGTCCCGTCGTACGTGTTGTACATCACCGCGTTCTAGACGGTCGGACTTTGGTGTGACCGTGTGTAGGCAAGACCGCTTGAGTGGAATTCCATTGGAATTCCGGAGAAAACATCAGAGTTTATTCCGATGGCAAAACCGCTCATGTGTACGTGGCATAAGTATGCTTCAAGCCCAGCTCCACCTTTTGCATACTTCCTATCATTTGCCTCCCTCCCTGAAACTTCCCTGTGGCCTTTTTTGTATATATAAAAGTAACTTTATACATACACTATATTACCAAAAGTATTGTGACACCTGCCTTTACACGCACATGAACTTTAATAGCATCCCAGTCTTAGTCCGTAGGGTTCAATATTGAGTTGGCCTACCCTTTGCAGCTATAACAGCTTCAACTCTTCTGGGAAGGCTGTCCACAAGGTTTAGGAGTGTGTCTATGGAAATGTTTGACCATTCTTCCAGAAGCTCATTTGTGAGGTCAGGCACTGATGTTGAACGAGAAGGCCTGGTTAGCAATCTCCACTTTAATTTATCCCAAAGGTGTTTTATCAGGTTGAGTGCAGTCCAGTCAAGTTCCCGTCTTTATGGACCTTGCTTTGTTCACTGGTCCAAATCATTTGGTGGAGGGAGGATTATAGTGTGGGGTTGTTTTTCAGGGGTTGGGATTGGTCCTTTAGTTCCAGTGAAGGAAACTCTTAAGGCATCAGCATACCAAGGCATTTTGGACAATTTCATGCTCCCAACTTTGTGGGAACAGTTTGGGGGTGGCTCCTTCCTGCTCCAAAATGACTGCACACCAGTGCTTAAACAAGGTCCATAAGGCAGAGGGAGATCTTTCCCACACCGAGCAATAATACTAATTCGCATATCGCTCCCTAACTAACGCTTATGCAACTTCTGTTAACATAGGAATCTTTGGGGCTGATATCACACTGGAGTCGCACAAAAGTAGTGCAGGAACCTTTTCAAAAATTGCACTGTGCTGAGTCACATTGATTAGGACAGGCACCATTGAAAAGAGTTTGATTTCCCTTGTCATGCGATTCTGTGTGACTCAAATCACATTGCAATTCACACTAGTGTAAACCGAGCCTAACACCACAGCTACATAGTTCAAAAGCAGATTCATTTTATTTTACTTTGGTTTTTATCGAACCCAGTGTAGCTGAATTAAAAAAAAAACACTTGAGCTGTAGACTTTAAATTTTTTTTGCTGTGCAACCTCCTCATGGTGTTGATTGAAGGTAAGTTTATACACTTCTCTTTCACTGTGCTGGCAAGGAGATCAATGTGACGGGGTCATATATATGTAAACACACACGTGTGTTTGAGCTTTAGAGTGCACACCCTAATTCAATAAGCTGCACACATCTATGGGCAACCAGAATCCAGGGAGCACCTCACCACGTCACTGTGGCTGCTGAAGCCAGAGAAGTGCAACTTCCGCTCTCTCTGCTACCTTTATCACGATATTTACATATCAGGCTCTATCCATGATGTATGTCCTCTCTGCTAGGTCATACCTGTTTGCTTGGAATGGTTCTGTTGGAAGACCTAGTCTAAAATCAAGTGGCACTCACTGGCACTGCCAAATTATCCTATAAGCATTTACTGAAAATACGGAATTGAAAATGGATAAAGCAAAGATACAGTATATAACAAACAACTTGAAGTGATAGTAAAGTCACTACTGAGAAATCCTGCAATCCCCTCTTTGCAGGAAGATATAATGTGCAATATCTTTTTTTTTTATTATTCCGCAAAAGACCTTATTTTACAGCTGGGTGCTCACATGATCTACCAGCGCTCTCCTGCCCTGCTCCGGGCACTATGGCGGGAAGGACCGAGTTCTCCACTGACATCAGCCTGGAGGAGAGCGACAGGAGGTAATCTGAGCATCCACCGGGGCTGTAAAATAAGGTATTTTGCAGCATAATTAAAAAAAAAGAAATCACAAATACTGCACATTATATCTTCCTGTAAGAGAGGGGATAACAAGATTTCTCAGTAGTAATGTTACAGCTATCGTGGCAGGAGGGGTGGTCAGGAGGTGGATCGCACATAGACTCCAGAGCTGGCAGGCAGGGAGGGAGAGAAGAGTGCAACTGATGACAGAGGCACATAACCTGACCACAGTAATCATGGATCAGCAGCCATGATTACCGTGATCAGCACACTAAAGGGGACACACGAACAGGCAGGATCAATTAGGTTTTTTAGAACATAGAGAGGGGCAAAAAACACAGCACAAGCACTATGCTGTGTATCCTGCTTTAAAGAACAGGATTTATTTTTATTTTTAGGGTTACAACCACTTTAAAGTGGTTGTAAAGGAAGAAGGTTTTTTATCCTAATGCATTCTATGCATTAAGATAAACAGCCTTCTGTGTTTAGCAGCCCCTCAATGCTTACCTGAGCCCCATCTCGATCCAGTGACATTGCACGAGAGACTCAGCTTTCTGGGACTCTCCCTCCCTATTGGCTGAGACAGCAGCGAAGTGCCATTGGCTCCTGCTGCTATCAAAGTCAGTGAGCCAATGAGGAGAGAGAGAGGGGCCAGGCCATGGCGGTGTGTCTGAATGGACACATGGAGCTGCAGCTCAGCTCAGCTCAGCTGCCACCATGGCAAGCTGCTTTCTGTGGGGGCACTCAACAGAAGGAGCACAGAAGAGGGACCCAAGAAGAAGAGGATCTAAGCTGCTCTGTGCAAAACCAGAGCAGATAAGTATAACATGTTTGTCATTTTTATACAAAGAAAAATTAGACCTTAGTATCACTTTAAGCCCTGTACACACTATGAGAAAATTGGGTGAACGTCCAGCCGGTTTTCCTCGATGTATCACAACAAATCTGAATTGAGACTAGAAATAATGTACGAAAATTCTCATACAACAAAGGCTTTTTTATTTATTTATTTTTTTATTTCTGATCATGCGCAGTCTCTTGTATCTGATAATTCTTGTACGGAAATCTCCGAAAACGGTACACATTAAACGAAAATCGTTCATTCTGTTCCTGTACGGGAAAATTTTTGGAGTTTGTCCCTTCGAAAATTTTCATTCAGAAGGTCGGAATCGGCTATCATTGTGTATACACTATCAGAAAATTGTACAATCGTTCCTCGGACGTAAATGTTCACTCAATTTTGTTATAGTGTGTATGAGCCATTAGACTTCAAAACTCATTGTAAAAACGTCCACCACTATCTATGCCCTGGATCACCTTCCTACTAATTGTACATTGGAGGTGTGGAAGCTGATTTGGTGTCCAATAAACAATCTTGCGGAACAGAATGATTTAAGAAGCTAAATGAATAAAGGCAATTCAGTGTGCAATCATATGATTGACTGTACAGAATAAATTAAATAGTTTTAAAATACATGAAGGTTTATTAATAATTTGTTGAATTAAAACACATTGGCATATATTCTCAGACTGAACCCATAATAATGCTCAACATTATTTAGACCTGCCATCCAAGGCTTAACTCTCCCATCCACTACTGTGGCTACCTCACATTCCCATCAGTATTGGTTAATAAATTATTTTAACAACAGAAAGTGGCAGGTCTTTGTGGTTTAATGAACACTATGGAGCCTGATGAATGCAAGTGCCGTACAAAAAACGTCAGTCCTTTCATTAAGAAAACCTTTCCAACTTCATTATATTGAGCGGGTGTTGGAGCTATCACAGTGATACATGACACAGTCAATTCTTGTTACTCTTTGGATGACCATTCACGATAATAGAATAAACTTTCAAACTTTCAGGGAAAAAAGAAACATACTCAACTCAGAATATTTGAATGTAGATAAAACCTATTAAAACATACTCGGCAAAAGTTCCTTAATAACCTTCCTAAACAACCCGCTCAGGCTTGGTTCACACTTATGCTTCAATCCAGAGTGACCCGTAAATAGGCTCAGCTATAGAAAAAAGATGCTCTTGCTCTCTCCCAGGGGATTCTCGTTATAATGTCATACTAAGGGTCCTTTCACACGGGGCGGATCAGTTCTGATCCGCCCCGTGGATGTCCGTTTGCTCAGCGGGGATCACTCCGCCGATCCCCGCTGAGCAGGGAGATGACAGCTCCGTCTCTGCACACTGCGCAGGGACGGACCTGTCACAGCGCCGCTCTCCCCTATGGGAGATCGGATGACGACGGACCGCAGTGCCCGTCGTCATCCGATCCGATCCACAGACGGATGGAAAAATAGCTTTTTCCTCCGTCACACTTTTTCGGATCGGAGCGGGTCGGATGTCAGCGGACATGTCACCGCTGACATCCGACGCTCCATAGAGCTCTATGGAGCACCCGTTCAGGTCCGCCTGAAAAACTGACAGGCGGGCCTGAACGGATCGTCAGTGTGAAAGGGGCCTAACAACTCTTTTGGAGGACAACTGTTTGACTTGGATTGTTTTGGATTACTTTATTCGGGTGTAGCTGAGCCTATTTACGGGTCACTCTGGATTGAAGGATTTTTTTCCTTTCATTTCTATACCACCACTATATGTCCTTCATTTAATATTTTATCCCCTGTCTGAGGTTAACACACACTAGGATATTTGTTGTTACGAGCCGACAGTTAGCCCTCATAAATCCTCGTCCTGTGATTTGCTCTTGTTGTGAGCCACCCCACCTTTTCTTTCAATCAATGAATCATGAATGTGTCCTGAAGAAGCTTAACAGTGAAATGCGTTGACGCACTAGGGCTCACATGATATATTATGTATTTTTATGTACTGTATTTATCGGCATATAACACACACTTTTACCCCTTTAAAATCGGGGTAAAGTCGTGGGTGCATGTTATATGCCGATCCCCACTGTCTGTGAGGCTAAAATACTGAGCGCCGCCGAAAAAGACCGAGCATACTGGGCGGGACTGCGAGCCAAGCCAAGCCGAATACACAGTAGAGTCGGCTCGGTCTTTTTCGGCAGCGCTCGCTCCAGAAACAGCAGGGAGGCGGGACTACGAGCGGAGCCGAGCAGACGGCTCGGTCTTTTTTGGCGCCGCTCGGCCTTTTTCGGCGGCGCTCGCTCGGTCTGTCTCGGCGCCAGGATATTTAAACATGGGTAAGGCTGCAAACGGCGCTGGGGAGCTGGAAATGACACTGGCAAGCTGCAAATGACACTCTGCAAGGCTACAAACAGCGGTGGGCAAGCTGCAAATGACACTGATCATTCTGCAATTATGGACAAGGCTGCAGATGCACACTCATAAGGCTGCATTGACGGGCATTTAAATGTGAGTTTTTTTTCCCTTAAACTTCCCTCCTAAAACTTTTTTCCTTAAAATGCCCTCCTAAACTTGGGGTGAGTGTTATACGCCGGTGCGTGTTATACCCCGATAAATACGGTATATGATTTTTAACTCTTTTTTTCTATGTCCCTTTTACTTCATATGTATATTTACATGTATGTTTCAAATAAATAATATGTTTTCGTATCCCTATTGTTTACTGTGCCTTTAAAGTCCGACCTTTGGGTTACCTTTTAGAACCCCTATTTTTTGCTTTTAATACACGATATCCATCTAAGTGCATAAAAATAAGTCAAAGAAACATGGGTGTTGATTTACTAAAACTGTAGAGTGCAAAATCTGGTGCAGCTACAGTATCTCAAAAAAGTGAGTACACCCCTCCCATTTTTGTAACTATTTTATTATATGTTTTCATGTGACAACACTGAAGACATGATACTTTGCTACAATATAAAGTAGTGAGTGTACAGCTTGTAAAAAAGTGCTTCTGTAATCACCATTTCAGATGTTACAAGTCGGAATAGTTAGGACAAGGACCCCGACTTCAATGATATTGAATGGGCTGAAAACAGACCACAGTCTGACCAAAGTAGTGCAGGAACCTTTTTCATAGTTGGACCGACTTGTGTCGGACCAGTTAAGACAGCTCTCATAGGGAACCATTGATTTGTACATGTCATGCGGCACGTGCTCCCAAAGTCAGAGCGAATGTCGCACCGGTTAGAACTGGGCTTTAGGGAACAGATAAGTAGTTTCGCATTGCTCAAAGAATATATGTGGACTCTCATGACAGTTGCCCTCATGCCCTACATGACAGTTTTTGGATTTGGCGATTGGCGTCTGAGCCTTAAAGTGATACTAAAGACACACGGTTTAATTTATATTCACCCTTCTTCAGTATGTGGATGATGGCACTGTAATTATTTTGATTTAAAAAAAAAAATATCTCAGTACCATTTTCCTAAAATATATACAGCTGTCACATGACCCAGCTCTTTCCCAGCCTGTCTGCAGGGAAACATAAGCAGGGAGAACTTCTAGCCCTCTGCTGCTCGTCACATGTTCAAAATAAAAAAGCAGCCTTTAGGATACAGAGCAAAAATAAATAAATAAATAACATCAATAAACTGTTTTAAATTGTCATACAAAAATATATTTTAAATCAAATCTTTATTATTTGGTGGAAATAACACGGAGTGGGTGAATTTCTGCCAGGCACAGGCTGTGCCACACCCTTCCAGCCTGTGTCTTAGAATAAGAGGGAGGTGAAGCCTCCATTAATCTACATCTAATACTCCACCCCCATTGTATTTAGCTGGTTAATGGGCATGGAGGAGGAGGGGAGGGAGGGAGTGGGCTGTCATTTACCACTGTGTATACACCCACATGTGTGTCTCTATGGCCACATGGACTGCTCAAATGTGATAGGGAAGAAATGCTCTGCATATAAACTCACTGAAAACTTAGCACATGCAGAGTTGCCATCACAGCTGCAAAATCCTAGCTGAATTGGGGACACAAACAGAAGGTGGAGACAGAGAGCAGCAGGATCAACCAGGTTTTTTGCAGAATACACCTGGAAGCACCATGGTTCCCACAGGGACACCAATGGAACAAAGGAGCAGCAGGGAAGCATGGCGAAAGTAAGTATAATGCCGCATACACACGACCGGACTTTTCGAGGGACTAGGTCCGACGGTCTTTCCGACGGACTTTCGGCAGAGTTCCGACGGACTTTCCGAATGAACGGACTTGGCCACACACAATCACACCAAAGTCCGACGGATTTGAACGTGATGACAGCCGACTGAACTAGAATAAGGAAGTTCATAGCCAGTAGCCAATAGCTGCCCTAGCGTTGTTTTTTGTCCGTCAAGTGGTGGGCTAGCAAGAACCTTTGTCATTTTACTCTGAAGAAGGAAACTTGGCAGAGAGGTATAGATTATCTACAATGCCCATCACAATGGCTGGGCAAACTAGCCCATCACAATGGCTGGTTTGCCCAGCCATTGTGATGGGCAAAACTAACTTTTTTCAGAGATTTACAGGTACATAAAGTATCATCTATCCTCAACCTCCAAGAAGATACCATGAATGTGGGAACAAGCCCATACAAAGAAAGATTCATAGAGGAGACCTGATATAGCCATACTTGGATGATAGTTGGTACCTGTACACTAGCTGCGATACTCAGTAATGAAGAAAGAACAAAAATTGCACACAGACGCCCACAACAGGCATTCAAAAATAAGCTTTCATTGGTCAGCCCCCTCTAAGCTGCTACAAGCTGATTTGTGATTGGTTATTGTACACTACTGTAACACATTTGGTAAGCCCAGTGGTTGCCTTTTGATGGCTTTTCAGTTATATTGCTGTGCACCGCATGTTTTTTTTTTTTTTTTTATAAACCTTTGTGCAAGAAACAGCTCATAAATTTGATTCCATGGCCCTTCCATTCCTTCCATCAACTCACACACTGTTGCTTTCTGGATGGTGATGGATTTTTCCAGACGTAGATTTATTACAGTCGGTGTCACAATGATCGCACGGCTACTGCAGAGATAAATATGAAAGAGACCTTTCATGAAGGCGCTGCAGCAATCACTAAATCATAAATGTTTGATAAGGAATGGCGAAAAACCAGACAAATAAGTGTTCAATCCTCCTCTGTATTAGGTAGATAAAGTCATACAGGAAATCAATGTGATGTATTGATAGAAAAAAAAATGGGCCAAGCTTAGGGAGCGGGATATGAGCCATTATGTATAGGCCACTTTGTAACTGTCATTTAATTAGATGTTGTAGATTTTTTTTCTTTATTTTTGAACCTTGGGTGTGCTAAAATGTTTAAAAATCACCATTTTACTTTTTGGTTATTTAAAGGGTAAATTCATCTGAAATTGAGCCTTTACTTGTAGGTGGATGCTAAATAAATGAGATAGCGAGCAGTACTTACTCTGAACTTAGAGCCCAAGGTTCACCAAGTCTTAGCCCTTGTACAGACAGTCGGACATTCCGATGGACAATGTCCGATAGGACCGCGTTGTCGGATAATCCGACTGTGTGAGGGCTCCATCGGACTGTTTCCGTCGGAGTATCCGACGGACCAAGTTTTCCAGCTGGGCTATAAAATTTAACGACAACATGATCCGATCAGACTTTGTCCGATCATGTGTAGAGAATTCCGATCGGACAAAGTGCCACGCATGCTCAGATCAAATTCCTAGACCAAAGCTATTGGCTACTAGCCTGAACGTAGCCCCGTCCTAACGAAATAACATCATCACCTTAAGTACGATCGTATTTTCTGACAACTTTGTCCGACTGTGTGTATGCAACAGTTTCGGACAAAATCCGTCTGACAAAATCCAACGGATTTGGTTGCCAGAATGTCTGACCGTGTGTACAAGGGCTTATGGAGATCACCTTCACTTTTGGCCATCTATTGTTTACATTCAGCACAGCCACAAGAAAGGTGGTGATACTAACCTAAGATCCAGGCATAGAGTGTATGATGATAACCCAGAGATCTTTGTCCTGTAAGTCAATGGTCATCAACCCTGTCCTCAGGGCCCACTAACAGGCCAGGTTTTATGTATTACCTTGGGGAGATGCTGACTAGCATACTGCAATCACTGAGCAGCAAATGATATCACCTGTGATGTATTTCAGTTATCTTGCAAACCTGGCCTGTTAGTGGGCCCGGAAGACAGGATTGATGACCACTGCTGTAAGTGGCTGACCCGATGCCCTCCACTCCCTGTGTGCTACTTTGCAATCGCCTAGAATAAGTTGTTGACTTATATATGTTGTGGGATTGAGGTGATTAAACTCAAGTGATAGGTGCGTTTACAATGAGTTGCGCCAATCCAATACTGTATTTTAGGGCATGGCAGCCCACTTTTATTCAATAAACGGAAAAGTTCATATGTACATAAGTTGCCCACGCAGAGGTTTCTTCCACCTAACATGCATAAACTAAAAAAAAACAAGCCACCTGACTCACTTGTTGGCAGCACTGCTGCTCCTCTTACCAGTCCCTTAGACTGTGTTGTCCAGCTCTCCTGGAACACTTGGCTCCCTAGCCTTTAGTCACAGTGCCCCGCTGCATGGCCCACCTCTGGCTTAAGGATTGGGGTTCTCCTGACACCCATGATAGGAGCCGACCTGACTCCTGGAACCGAAATCTGCTGTCTCCTGGCTGGGTCTTCAAACCCCTTGATGAGACCTCTGTCTATAGCCTTCTGGCTGGGGCCACCTGACCCCAGGTGAGACCTTCTGTCTCCCACGCTGGGAGCGGTCTCCAAACTGGAAGATGTCTCCAAACTAGAAGCTGGGGGATATCCTTAGCCCTGAGTATATAATAACCCTGCACACCTGTGTAGTCGGCCAGGTTGCAGATGTTTAGTATAACCCGGCCACAGGATTGAAAGTTCAGATCCAGAACTACAGAATCTGAAGAAAGCCAATAATCCAGCTTTCTCCACTCAGAAATGATAGTTCTGAACGTTGGAATAAATCTTAAATGCAAATCCTGCGTCACGTGTTCCTATATTCTTACAGTGACAGAGCCTCCCTCTGTCACAATGTCTATTTGGATTTTTGCAAACTACCTGTGTTCTGAGATAAATGCACTCCTGGACTTGTGCAGTAATGACATCATCCTGTGCCGGCCAATCAATACAGCCTAAAACAGGCACCTGGAAGAGTTGGAGAGAAGACCACAGCACCAGAAAGAGATTGTGGGTGTCGGACCATTGGAACAAAGGTAATTATTTTTGCCCTTAGTCCTCCTTTAAAGCGGAGTTCCACCTCCAAATAAAAAAAAAAATATTCTAAATTCCTAAGTTACTATAATCTGTATATACCACTCAGTTGTTTTTTGCAAATGACCCCCCCGATTTCTGGTTTCATTTAAAAAAGGAACTTATAAAATTTGTTTGTGGTGGTTGTCATCTTGCCTGTGAGCGTGTGAAGCCCACAAGCAGACACTTCCTGGATGCGGTGATGCTGAGCTACCAGCATGCACTGCCCGTTCCCACGCTTGCACATTATTTATAAGCCGCAGCGCCGTAAGCTTCTGACGTTGCCATCACAACGGGCGGCATCGTCGGAAGTGCTCGCCCGTTGTGATGGCAACGAAGATAAACACACGCACGTCATCGCATCACTTCTGGTTTCGGGATCTCGCGATGATAAGCGCCTGCTAACCACACTGACTCCTGATTCAGAGCTCCCAGGAGTCAGAGCGCCGCTCTAGCAGACATTGCACCGCCGGATCTGACGGCAATACCCGCGGGTGGCTAGGACCAGAAAACGCCACATCAACAATCAATAACAAGGTAACCCTTTGGAAAAAAAAAAAAAATATTTCCATTTGTCACTGTATTTTATGCCTGCTTGTGAATCAGCTTGATTTTTGAAAGAGTGTGGAACTCCGTTTTAACTTACAGTATCTTTTCTTTTGGACTGAGTGATGTTGCATATCATTCAATTCAGACTGAAGACATATTGGGGTTGATTTACTAAAACTGAAGAGTGCAAAATCTGGTGTCAAAGCTTAATTGAACAAGCCAAAGTTAGAAGCTGATTGGCTACCATGCACAGCTGCACCAGATTTTGCATTTTCCAGTTTTAGTAAATCAACCCCCTTGTGGCAAAAATAAGTACTGCAGAGGGCAGCTCCAGAATGAGGTGAGTATTGCAGGTTTACATGTTCTGGGGGTCTATTTTAATTTTAAAATTGTTGTGTTTTAAGACCCAGAATGAAAGCCCCTGTATATTTGTCATGACAGCCTTAGAGCCGGTTCACACTGCGGGCGATGCGAGGCGACACGACTCGCCTCGCCGCGCTCTGGCAAGTCGCCCCCGTTCTGTACAATGGAACCGTTCTGAGAGGAGCACTCGAGTCGCTCCGACTCAGAAAAAAGGTTCCTGTACTACTTCTGGGCGACCTCGGGGTGACTTGCATTGACTGCTATACAGAAGTCATCTGCAAGTTGCCGCTGAGGTCGCGGCAGGTCGCGGCGAGGCAAGTCGGTGTCGCCTCGCATCGCCTGCAGTGTGAACCGGCCCTAACTTTACATTCAGAAAAAATTGAGATGCTATACCATTTGTATGTGCCAATAACATTTGAATGTAATTTTAGTATTCCTGAAGATTTGGAGGAATATCTTGAATATCTTGGGGTGTACAATGATAGGGATACTACCTTTGGTTCCTACAGGTTCTCTGCTGTCGGAAAGTACATCTTTTTTGGATTTCTAAGTTTTCAAGTCTATAATATGTGAGAGACAGCCCATAGTCAGAAAATGGTTAAACCTTACAGATTGCATTCTAACTTTAATAAGTATCTTAAATCTCAATATAAACGGTATTCTCTGTTTTATAGGTACAACTTCCATGCACTTTTACAGCAAATGTGTCAGTGCACACATTTACATTAATGTATTTTTTTCCTCTTATGAGGTTTACATCCGGGAAAATTCTCCGGTATGGCAAAACAGGCAGAAAAAGTGTAAATAATTTATCACTTTGCAAGCCGCTCAAATTTCTGTTGATATAGAGGGTTGTATAATTCTAAACCAATTATTAGTATTTAGCTGCGCCGTTATGTAGTTAAAATCCCACAACATTAATCCCATCAATTGTTAATGGTAACAAAACGGAAAAAGAATTAGAGATTGTTTGAATATTTATTCAGCGAGATGAGCATTTGCTGTCTTAGAGAAGCAGCGTTAAGGGGGAAAAAGTGTAAACAGGATTTAGAAAGCCTTGATATATTTGCATACAGTATCTGTAATTACGTATGTATTATAGATGGGGCAATTTGTTTCACTAGTTTAAACAGGACACTTAAAAACCACTCTCAGAAAACAGGAAGATATCATGAAAAAAGAAGAAGATATCATGGAACCGGACTCCTCACACTTTTATGAGGCGTCCATGTTACCTAGAGGTCCGATCCACACAAAATGAATATTTAAACCATGTATAGATACTGTTGGGGTAAATCACCAACCTGCCTTTTATGCATGCCGAGAGTTCCAAGACTCAAAGTGGCTGTAAAGCCCTACGTGCCACAAATAGGAAAGACTAATATACACTATATTGCCAAAAGTATTGGAACACCTGACTTTACATTAACTTTAATGACACCCCAGTGTTATGCCCTGTACACAGGGTCGGACTTTGTTGGAAAATGTGCGATTGGATCATGTTGTCAAAAAATCAGATCGTGTGTGGGCTCCATTGGACTTTTTACGTCGGAATTTCCGACACACACATTTTGAGAGCTGGATCTAAAATTTTCCGACAACAAGATCCGATCGTTTGAATTCCGATCGTGTGTAGACAATTCCGACGGACAAAGTGGCACACATGTTCAGAATAAATTTCGAGATGAAAGCTATTGGCTACTGGCCTCTTGATAGTCCCGACATACGTGTTTTACGTCACCTCGTTCTGAACGATCAGATTTTCCGACAACTTTGTGCGGCCGTGTGTATGCAAGACAAGTTTGGGCCAAAATCCGTCTGAAAAAATCAGACGGATTTTGTCGTCTGAATGTCCGACCGTGTGTACGGGACATTAGTCTGCAGGGTTCAATATTGAGTTGGCCCACCCTTTGCAGCTATGACAGTTTCAACTCTTCTGGGAAGGCTGTCTCAAAAGGTTTAGGAGTGTGTCTATGGGAATGTCTGATCATTCTTCCAGAAGTGCATTTGTGAGGTCAGGCACTGATGTTGGACAAGAAGGCCTGCGTCACTGTCTCTACTCTAATTCATCCCAAAGGTGATCTATCACATTGAGGTCAGGAGGTGCCGGCCAATCAAGTTCCTCCACCCCAAACTTGCTTATCCATGTCTATATGGACATTGCTTTGTGCATTGGTCCAAATCATTTGGTGAATGTTGGGGATTATGGTGTGGGGTTGTCTTTATTGTGATTTGTTTTACAGTGACAATATATCTTATCTTATGGTGCGGGGTTGTCTTTAAGGGGTTGGGCTTGGCCCCTTAGTTCCAGTGAAGAGAACTCTTAGCCCTTGTACACACGGTCGGAGATTCCAACGGAATGTGTCCTATCGGACCGCTTTGTCGGATATTCCGACTGTTTGTGGTCTCCATCGGACTGTTTCCGTCGGAATATCCGATGGACCAACTTTTCCAACTTACCGGTAAAATTTTCCGACAAAATGCTCCGATTGGACATACTCCGATCATGTGTAGCCTTCTCCGACGGACAAAGTGCCACGCATGCTCAGATCAAATTCCTAGACCAAAGCTATTGGCTACTAGCATGAACGTAGTCCCGTCATAACTAAATAACGTCATCACATTATGTACAATCGGATTTTCCGACAACTTTGTCCGACCGTGTGTATGCAATGGTTTTGGACAAAATCCGTCGGACAAAATCCAACGGATTTGGTTGTCAGAATGTCCGACCGTGTGTACAAGGGCTAAAGGCGTCAGCATAGCAAGACATTTTGGACAATTTCATGCTCTTAACTTTGTGGGAACAGTTTGGGGATGGCCCCTTCCTGTTCCAACATGACTGCGCACCAGTGCACAAAGCAAGGAAAAGGTGGGGATCACTGAATACATAGTTATATTGGTCCAAGCTAGACCAATGTATCAATGTATAAAATACGAGCAAGAAGGCTGCATAATCACTGCTGGAAGGGGGAGCAGGATGAGCAGAGTTGCTGATAAAAAAAAAGACTTGGATAACTTAAATACTTCTGCAGTGAAATTTGAGGATACATTCCACCATAGTTCCTCCAACTAAGAAGCTCAAGGAGGATTTGCTTTGAATCTCATTTACCACTTAAGAGTATGCAAATACTCCAATGTTCAATGTATAAATAAATACAGAGCTGTATTCATTTGTGTCTTTCAGATCTGCCTGGAGTTCAGCTTTAAGAGACAATCTCGTCATTTGAGATACATTGAATACTGGCGTTCTGCGATTAGCCATTAGTGTATACAATTAGATGTGTACCTTTATTTATCTTCTCTTTCCCTTAATTACTACTGACAGCCCAGGCTTTCTTTAAGACAGTCCTCCATGTATTGCACTGAATATAAATTACAATCGTTCTATTCTATTGAGCATTTTATTGTGTTTCTGCACAATTACATTTTTAAGTAGAGAGAGTGAACCAAAGTTTGGATTAATCAAAAACAGGCAAGTGGCAGATCCAGGAAATAAGCAGTTATGGAAGGTGCTAGGGCAGGATTACATCTATTTATTTAACACCTTAGCAATGCTAAAGTGAAATTTTAGAAGGGGGAAAAAAATTTACGAGCCCCCCCCCCAATTACTATTCCTAGTAAAACTGCAAAATATCATAACCCCTGTGTGATTTCAAATACATTGTAAAACCTAACCTGGAAAAAATAATATACCCTCTACATGCCAAAAGACATATAAAAGTCGCCTCCCATGATGCAATGTGAGATTTCCCTGTGTGATTCCTGTATGAGCCAAACTGTCAGTACTATGTATTAGGTATCCTTGGATATTCTTGGTATCACTGACCCACAAAATGTGGACTGGGTCTGTATTTGTCTACTCTCCATTGCAAGGTAAATAGTAAATAAATTTGGTACATTTGGGAAATGCCCTGCAAATAGAACTCCAGCCAAAAAATAAAAACAATCAAATTTGAATAGCTCATTAAAAATATAAAATAAAAACAATCTTTTGCTGCAATACTTATCTTTAATTCATAACTGTCCCCAACAGGATTTCTTCTCCGCTACGAGATGTCCTTCCAAATGAATGATGGCCAGCATCATTCAACTCCACTAAAGCCTCGTACACATGATCGGATTTTCCGACAGGAAATGTGTGATGACAGGCCGCTGGCGGAAAATACGTCTGTACGCTCCATCGAACAATTGTCGGATTTTCTGCCAACAAATGTTGGATGGCAGGCTTTAAAATTTTCCACGGACAAATGTCTGTTGACGGATTTTCCGAGCGTGTGCACACAAGTCCGTCGGACAAAAGTCCTAAGTACAAACACGCATGCTCGGAAGCAAGGACGAGCCAGAAGTGGTCGGTCATGTAAACTAGCGTTCCCAATGGAGAATTAACATTTGTGACGTGGCAAATTATGGAATCTCAAAATGCAGTGCACATTTCTCTTCTTCTTTAATGGGATAATAATGAAGCTGCTTTGCTGGTGATACTGATGGAGTTATTGCAAACACATTTTCAAAGGCTTTTTTTTCTAGTGATATCAAGATTATTATTATTGTGCTTGTTTTTTTTTTTTGTTTTGTTTTTTGGTGCAAGTTACCACAACACCATTATCCTGTAGTTTTTAAGATCAAAGATACAACTATGTTGGTTTCCCTTGTTAATTTTACATTGTATTTTTTAAATGTAACTGCCTACTCCCAAACTGTCATTTGAAGTAAAACACACAGCCAAGTATTATTCTCCACAATTATTTTATTGTGCATTAAAAAAAGAAAACAAATACATTTAGATATGCTATCTGCCAATAGAACTTAACCAAAAAGTGCATTCTTTGCATCCAAAAATATAGAAAATATACCAAATTAAATTATTATTCAATCAAAAAATAAAATAAAAGCCCCATGCATGTGTTCTGCTTCTTAATATAGGGGGGTCAACAATGCCAAGAGTTGGTGAAAGCAGGGTTCTGTCATCTGGAGATAATTATGAAAATCATCTGGATTATTCTCCTGGAGCTCCTGCAGTAAAGGCATATGACATAATTGGTCATGATTAATAAAGTAACCAATTTTTGGTTCAAGAAATCCTCCTCCACCTGTTCCTGGACTGGAACTCCAAGGCCAGTAATAAATAACACGTTATCTCCTCCGATTCTGCAACATGTCTGGTTGACGAACGGCCATTCAGAAACTACCTGAAAAGCGCGAAATGAAAAGCACAAATCAACACTCACCAAACTTCTACTAACACGAAATTAGCAGAAGGAGCCCAAAGGGTGGTGCTAAAGAGCTGGAAAACCACATAGTACGTCACTACGTTCGTGTTTGTTAGCCGACAATTGTGTGCCATTTGTATGCAAGACAAGTTTGGGGTCAACGCCCTTCGGACAAAAGTCAAAGGTATTCCCTGCGGAAAATCCGATCGTGTGTACAAGGCTTTACTCTGGGCCAAAGCCATCATGGGCCCACCATAAGCTTATGCCCGGACAGTGAAGCATAAGCAGCTTAGTCATGAGCTTATCTCTCATTGAACCCTGGTTCACGTTGCAGGGATTTGGCATACGATTTGACATGTCAAATCGCAGGCCAAATCAGTGGCTATTGCCGGCAATTGCACCGTCGGGCGCCGCACTGATTTCCCAAAAGTAGTTTCTACGGGTGCAATTTCAATAGACATCTGAGCAGAAACCCGCACAGATGTCTCTGAAATCGCTCCTGAAGTCATGGACTGACATGCGGGAATGAAATCGATTTAATTTCTGCTGTCAGTGTGTACCTAGGCTTACTCTGCTTTCTCCCACTATCAGTGTGCTCCTTGTCAGCATAAGAACTGATCCTTTCTCTCCTCTCCTAGCCATCTCAGGCTGATACAAGGTCACATTTTGCTAATTAAAGAGGAACTTCACTGAAAGTTCCACATATCCTCCTCCTTCCTCCTCCCACCTTTAGTGGTATCTTTTTTTTGTTTTACTGGAAGCAGGTACTTTTTTCTGACAGGTAGCAGACTTTTCTGACAGGTATCAGACCACTCCCATTTCCCTAATTCTCGCCTAGGCCCCATCCCCACCTTTCTGGGTCACATCACATGTCCTGGGATGCTGTGGAACCAGTATGAAAGTGTACCATGATCTTGCACGTGCATAGTCGGGAGCAGGCCGTGAAACAGCAGGAAGTCACAGCTGGCTTCCACAGTCAACATGTCGTCCCTGAGTGCCTGAAGATTGGTGAAAGAAGAACTGTCTTGGGCGAAGCCAGCACTGGTAGGTACCTCTTTATTAAAAGTCTGCAGCTACATCATTTGTAGCTGCTGCCTTTTAATTTCAACTTTCAAGCATTGCTCTGGAAGAATGTACCTGTAGATCCTCCCAGTTTGGGTGTTCATGAGCAGCCTACACTGCTCTGGTACATAATAGAGGAAGCAATGCTCCAGTTCAGAGATAAAACTCTTGTGTGCTTTAATAAATGTAAAAAAAAAAGACACAGTACACAGTTCCATCAGGGAAACAGTTGATGCGTTTAACACTCTTAGCACTTAGTCATATGTTATGACTAAGCGCTAAGAGCGTAAAACGCGTCAACTGATACCTCAATGTAGCTGTGTACAGTGTTTTTTGTTACTACATTTAATAAAGCATACACAATTTTTATTTCTGAGCTGGAGTGCTGCTTGCTCTCTTCTATTCCTGTGATTTTTGTGGCTGCAGACCGAGCTGGCACCGGGGAGTTTATCGGTATGGTATCGTGGTGATTGAAGTCCACCTGGAGCAGTGTGCAATCACTGCTGTACCAGTCAGTGTCCCTACGCACCGCCACAACAGTGAATGTCCCTAATCACTGCCACCCACCTCACAGTGTCCCTGACCACCGCCACACCACTCCCAGTGTCCCTGACCACCATTAATCAGTTCAAGTGTCCCTGATCATCTCCACCCCAGCTGTGTGTGTCCAGAAAAATAAGGCTTCAGGCTTATTCAGTAAAGCAAAGAGCAGTAACCAATCAAAATTCAGTATTCTGCGAGCTAGCTTCAATAAAGATAAATGTGATTGGCTTTCATAGGCATGAGACTTTACACTAAAAGAAAAACAGCATTGAATGCAATTTATCAGTTCCTCATGAAGTTCTGCAGATTTTGAGTTTTCTCCACTCTTAATAAAACACAAGTGCCCTCTCGGCGCTCCTAAAGTTCTGAGTAGTTCCATTATGTCCACCTTACTTTTGAACAAGTTCCACTCACTTTTGAGTAATCTCAGATTGGGACAGAAGTAGATATAAACAAAGAATATTTTATACAGTACAAAGGGAATGTGCCCATGAAAAGGTTCATATTGTATTTTCCGCGCACCTTTTTCCAAGAGACGGGGAAATTACTTTCCTCTACATTATACACTTTGTGTATGTTTAATATCCTGACCATGCTCTGGGGCTTTTATTTTGGCTGCGATCTGCACATCATCTACTTTTAAATTAACAGAAGATGTTTTCCTTTCTTCTGTACTGTTCTAGTTTGTGAAGAATGAACCCAGAGCCAAAAATAAGGGCAACGCCAATAGATTCAGTGCATTTTTATTTGGATGAAATAATATTCAGAGCTGCACACCTTGATTACATTATTTTATCAATTGATTAATTATTTGGGTTAGTTTGTTAGAATTAGTAATTTAAAAACAGCATGCAATGCCTTATAAACCATTACAATCTTACATATATGTAGCACCCTCTGCTAGAGGTTAGGATTTTTGTAACGTGCAGGTAAATTTAGGCAGGCCTAGTTGGAAGCTAGAGTAGCAGCTGTGACTCACAGACAGCAATACTCCACTGTCACTTCCCTCTTTCTTCTAGAGGATTCTAGAAGAAGAAGAGGGAAAGAGAGGCAGAGCTGTCTGAGGTGTCTCATGGAGCCCTGACCAATCCCAACTAGGATTGGCAGGGGGCAAGCCTCCTTGAAATACCTGGAGTCAGCCCAGCTAGGGAGAAGTTGTCGGGTGAAAGAACTGAAGATGGAGCACTAGATTGTCGGGGGCCTTGGATGGAGCTTCCCAGTCTGAGGGGGTGACCTTGGGCCTGGGGTTCAGGTGCAGGATGGAGCCCCTCTGGAAAGCAAGGAGGATCTGGTCAGGAGGCACAGAGAGGAACTAAAGAGGACAACAGGAGCTAGTGTTGCCGGGCAAGTCTCCACAGGGAACCACCGGTCACAGCCAGGGGGATGTCCAGTGACTAGCACAGTCGGGAGGACTGGGGAGGATCGCCTGAAAGGACTGGGAGTGTGCAGTCTGGGATGGGTGCAGAGCCAGCAGTAAGGACTGTGATGTCACAGTCAGTGGAGTCGGGCTGCTGCAGCCAGGAGGGCTGGCAGGGCCTGAAGAGGACTTACTGGGAGCAGTAGTCCACCATAGGACAGCTAGCACTAAAGACTTCCTATTCTATTTTTGCTACACTAAAAAGGGGCCCATGGTCCCTGCCTGCAAGAGGGGGTTGCTGAGGCCTGACTGAGTCAGCGTTGGGCCTAACCAAGTACTAGCTGTGAGTGGAGTTAAGTGTTGTGCAGGAGAGTTAGAAAGAGTAACAGTCTGCAAGCAAGAGATATGCTGGAGGAGACTGGAGTAGCCAAGTGTATATAGTTATATCAACTGATTTATATACAATAAACCAATTGCTTGTTCTACTGGGCATCCCATACATTCCTATCTCTATCCAAGTTCAAATACCTAAAAAAATACAAAATCCAGCACATCGACTATGGTGATTGGAAATTGGATGCCGGGCTGGGCAGGGTGACAGGTGGACCACAACTTTCAGCAGCGCCTACGGGGGTACCACTATATATATACATACAGTAAATTACCCGTTGAAAGTCTGCAACATAAGCTTTTTCAGGATAATCACTTTTATATTTAAGGTTCTTAACATTACCTTTTTCCCTATTCAAACTTTCCATATGGAGCTCTTCTGCTCAACAAAGAATTTGGGGGCTTCACAAATAGACTGGATATGTCAAAAAGTTCATATTTAGGTCCTCCAGGGGAAACACAGTTTAATCTGCACTTAATCATTTGTACACACATGTGTTTTAGCACCTTACTATGTATCAATCACATTTAGCTAAGCTTGTTCCATAATTTTGAGGAGGTTTCATAGGCAGTTGTTTTTTGTTCAAGAATAGAAATTGGAGGTGTAAAAATTGTGGAGCCACATTGTTCTAGTTGTATGATCTCATCCTTGGAGTCAGAAAGGGTTTATGGTGTTAAAAGTAGAAGTTCACCCTAAAACTAAAATCTGTAAATCTACTTGCATCCACAATCTAGGCCCTTGTACACACGGTCGGAGATTCCGAGGGAATGTGTCCTATTGGACCGTTTTGACGGATATTCCGACTGTGTGTGGTCTCCATCAGACTGTTTCCGTCTGAATATCCGACGGACCAACTTTTCCAACTTGCTGGTAAAATTTTCCGACAAAATGCTCCGATCATGCGTAGCCTACTCCGACGGACAAAGTGCCACGCATGCTCAGATCAAATTCCTAGACCAAAGCTTTTGGCTACTAGCCTGAACGTAGTCCCATCGTAACGAAATAACGTCATCACGTTATGTACAATCGGATTTTCCAACAACTTAGTCCGACTGTGTGTATGCAACATCACTTCTGGACCTCTTCCAGAATTAATCCATCGGAATTGCTCCGACGGATTTGGTTGTCGGAATCTCCGACCGTGTGTACAAGGGCTCAGACTATCTAAGACTAACCTATCTAGATCTGTAAAAAAGGAATTGCTATACATACCTTTTCTGAAGCCGTTCTGGTCTGGTCTCCAGTGGCGGAAGCTATGTGCATGAGACATCCGACAATGGTTGTGAAATGCCTGGGTAATGACATCATCCATACACTTACTATGGAGCTTCTGTTGTCGGCTGCCTCCTCTGTAGCTGCCTCCACAGAAAAGCCACCGCTGATAGCTCGGCATGGGACCAGACTGGAGTGGCTCCAGAAAAGGTATGTATAACAATTTCTTCTTTACAGGGCTAGATAGGTTAGTCTTATCCCACGTACACACGGTCGGAGATTTTGGCAACCAAATCCATCGGATTTTGCCCGTCGGATTTAGTCCGACGGATTGTGTCCGAAACTGTTGCATACACACGGTCGGGCCAAGTTGGCGAAAAATCCGATCTTTCAGAACGTGATGACGTAATTTCGTTACGATGGGACTACATTCAGGCTAGTAGCCAATAGCTTTGATGTAGGAATTTGATCTGAGCATGCGTGGCACTTGGTCCGATCAAAATGCTCTACACATGATCGGATTAGGTCCGTCCGGCCCAGTTGGTCGGGAAATATTTCCAACATGTTGGAAAATTGGGTCAGACGGAGATTCGGACGGAATCAGTCTGATGCATACCACACACAGTCGGATTATCTGACGACACGGTCCGATAAGACTCATTCCGACAGATTCTCCGACCATGTGTACAAGGGCTTAGATTGTGGATGCAAGTAGATTTACAGATTTTAGTTTTAGAATGAACTTCTACTTTAATCCTTCGATTTACTTGGCTAAAGGTATGAATTTTTAAAACAGAGGATAGAGATGTTAAAATGGCATTATATGTGGAAGACAGTTGGGTGTAGATGGCCTTTTTCACGCCACTTTCAAAAGAGATGTCCTCTCTGTTTAGCATGTGCACCTTACTATCATCAAAAGAATGTCCATTTTCCTCAAGGTGTAGGCTGATGGCTTAACCTGTAGAATGTGGCCCCCTTTGTTGGGCCATTCATTTCATGAGAGGTTCCTTCCCCTCCCCTCCAATGTCAAAGTCTTTGCATTCCTCAATACACTGCTCTACATAGACCAAATTGTTCAACAGTGGGCAAGGCCTTCAGCACCATGTTTATTCCACATATGACATTTTAGTTCCACTTAAAGTCATATTTCCTTCAAATACATTAAGATAAAGTACAAAGATGTATCTGTCCCACTGAAAAAACCTAGGGCCATTTGCATTGGACTCAGCACGCATAAGCTAGATGCAATTGAGCTGACATGCTTTGGCTTTTTTTTATGCAGTAGGAGCCAAAATACTTAATTGTTTCCTAAATGTGGCTTGCATTGTGTTGCTACATGTTGTAATAGGTTGCACTGTGTATATATGCAACATGTTAAAATTTTGACCAGCACACTGGTACGAAAAAAGTCAAGGCAACTAGGCTTGTCCTTGCATTGAGGTTTCATTGAGAGACACAGGCCATCCCAACCGAACTGACTCTGTGCTTTCTGTGCAGTGTTTCGAAGAGCAAAGCATACAAGTGTAGATGAATTAAAGCACAACCACACAACCAAAATTAAAAGCACAATGGGTGAAAATAATCAAAAGTGTAAACAATCCATGAGTGCCTAACAATGAGCAAATAAATAGTCTATGAAAACTAAAATCTGATGCTAGTAGGTTTAGAAGATAAATGATCATAAAATACGAAGTGAATCAGACTTCTTAGTGCACGTGTCCAAGTCTTCATGAGTGACAATCCAAACTTGAGTGATCAAGCACACCACCATATCCTCCAGGGGTCTCTATATGTGCACACCTTACATGGAGACCATAGGGTCTAATGGCACCTTCCCCTCAGGGCTAACAATCCAGCAGTCTGTAGTTCCTCTGTCCTAAAGGGACTCCCAATCTCTCATGTGTAGTTCCTCATGGTAGCGTGTCATAAGGGTAGGAAAGAACTAAACATAGTGTTTTACTGTTTAAAAAACTTTTATTAAAACCACAGTAGAATAATCACATTTGTGGATGCACTATCATGCAGGTGAAGTGCTTGTATGACAAAGACGGATAATCACTGGATCACTGAAACACCCACAACTCCTCAGCCCTGTGTCCGCCAGCGGCTTGTGGACTACTTCCTGGATGTGTGCACGATGATGTTACAGACTTTGGTGAAATATCAGGGGATTAAACGGGGGGGGGGGGGGGTATTTTGTGCCACACAGGGTGATTAGGGTGTGTACGCCTATGGACATAATTGTCCTGCATTTAAAGGGTAAGTTCACCTTTACAGAAAAATCTGTAAGATGAACTTACACAGGACCCCCTCCTCACCCCACCCCCCCCCCCCCCCCCACCACGGTGCCGCTGACCTGGACCACGGCAATCTCCTGTTCTGAGCCCCGGAATATCTGCGCCAGGAGTTCGGGGCTTAGAAATCCCCTCAGCTGAATGTCCAAAATGTTCCCCATCAGGAAGGATGTTTCGGAGCATTCTAATTGGCCAGCGCCGTCACATGTGATGGCGCTGACCAATCAGAAGCCGCATAACACATCCTGTCAGTTGGGAAGAAGTCATGCGGATGCCGAGGTGTTTTCTAAGCTACGGATATACTGGGGCTCAGAACGGGAGGTTGCCACGTTCCAGGTTAGCAGGACGGGGGGGGGGGGGGGGTGCAGGGTCCTGTCTAAATTCACCTTACAGATTTTTCTGTAAAGATGAACTTACCCTTTAAGATGCCTCAAGCCTTGTACACACGGTCGGAGAATCCGTCGGAATGCGTCTTATCGGACCGTGTCATCGGATAATCCGACTGTGTGTGGTATGCATCGGACTGATTCCGTCCGAATCTCCGTCAGACCCAATTTTCCAACATGTTGAAAATATTTTCCGACCAACTGGTTTGATCGGACATACTCCGATCATGTGTAGAGAATTTTGATCGGACCAAGTGCCACGCATGCTCAGATCAAATTCCTACATCAAAGCTATTGGCTACTAGTCCCATCGTAACGAAATTACGTCATCACGTTCTGAATGATCGGATTTTTCGACAACTTAGTCCGACCGTGTGTATGCAACAGTTTCGGACAAGATCCGACGGGCAAAATCCGACGGACAAAATCCAACGGATTTGGTTGGCAGAATGTCCGACCGTGTGTACAGGGGCTCAGACTTCCTCCGGAATCGATTTATGATACTTTTGCATCCATATGGACTTCTATGGGAACTAAAAGCAAATTCTTGCCTGTACACATAAGCCTGAAACTGATTGGCTGGTTGCGTGCTGTGAGTTCCCACTGTCTGCGGCTGAACCATTTGTATTTGAAAGTGAGTTCATGGTGAGTCACAGAGAGTGTGTCTCAATAAAAACCTGCTGTCAATAAAAGTTCCAGAAAAGAAGGGGTGTTTACTGGCATGAGTGAAAAACTATGTACCGGAAGGCTGCTATTTAATTATTTAATTATCTCCCTATTATTCCGCTGGTACGAAAAAAAATGAAAAAAACAAAATAAATAATGGTACTAGTGGTATCATAAATAATGCTGACTTTTAAATCCTCATTTGCTGCTTCTGTCAGAGCCTTTTCACACAGATGTTTTTGATTTGTCATAAGTCTTTTTAAAAACCTAGCTTCTTTTCTACTCATTCCATCTGCGTTTTTGCCCTCGCAGTCAGGTGCTAACGGTGTTTGTCAATACACGTCAAGAGCGTCCTTTTCGGAGATTTTTACAAAACCTCTTGAAATGTGTCTTTTTGCAATCCTAATATTATTATAGTATATACGGGATTTATATAGCACCAACAGTTTGCGCAGCACTTTACAATATAAAAGGAAACAATACAGTAACAATGCAATTCAATACAAGAGGGTTAGGAGGGCCCTGCTCCTGTGAGCTTACAATCTAAGCCCTTGTACACACAGTCGGAGATTCCGACAACCAAATCCACCGGACAAAGTTGTCGGAAAATCCGACGTGATGACGTTATTTCGTTACGACGGGACTATGTTCACGCTAGTAGCCAATAGCTTTGGTGTAGGAATTTGATCTGAGCATGCGTGCCACTTTGTCCGATCGGAATTCTCTACACATGATCGGAGTATGTCCGATCGGAGCATTTTGTCAGAAAATATTTCCGGCAAGTTGGAAAAGTTGGTCCGACGGATATTCCGACGGAAACAGTCCAATGCAGACCACACACAGTTGGAATATCCGACAAAACGCTCCGATCGGACACATTAGGACAGAATCTCCGACCGCGTGTACAAGGGCTAATAGGGAGGGGCTGGTGAAACACAAAGTAGTAACTGTGATGGATGAACTGATGAGGGAAGTAGAAGATGTAGGTTATTAGCCAAAGGCAGGATAGTCCTCCCTGGAGAGATTTGTTTTCAGGGGTTGCCTAAAAATGGATAGAGCAGGAGATAACCAGACAGATTGGGGTATGGAGTTCCAGAGGTTGGGAGAAACTCTGGAGAAGTCCTGCAGTGGGGCATGGGAAGAGGAAACAAGGGAGCTAGAGAGCAGGAGGTCATGGGAGCTGTAGAGAGGATGGTTTAAGTGATATTTTGAGATAAGATTGGTGAATTAGCTCAGGGCATTGTATGCTGTTTTTAATGTTTTGAATTTTATTCGTTGGGCAATGGGAAGCCAGTGGAGAGATTGGCAGACAATGAACATTTGGTAAAGTGGATGAGTCTGGCAGCAGCATTCATGATAGACTGAAGAGGGGGAGCCTGCACAGAGGTAGGCCAATGAGGAGGGAGTTACAATAGTCAAGGCGAGAGATAACAAGGGAGTGAATAAGTTGCTTAGTGGTTGCAACAGTTAGAAAGGGGCATATTTTGGATATGTTTCAGAGGTGAAGACTGCAAGATTTGGACATCGATTGGTTTTGGAGCTTCTCTAAACATCTCTCTTTCCTGATGGTTTTACCAATATTTACTTGATAAGTCTCTTTTCATTTCTACCACCTGTCCATAGTACATACGAGACCTTTCAGTTTGTATTATAATCATGATAAAATGATTATAATTTACAATAATTATCTTGTATCAGAGTGATTAGTGTGGCAAAGTTCACTAGTTTACCAGAAAATAGGTAGGCGGGGCAGTGACACTAAAGGCGTTTTCACACTGATGTGCTTTTGTGCAGTTTAACCACTTAAGGATTGGAAGGATTTTCCCCCTTAATGCAGACCATTTTTTGTTATACGGCTCTTTCCCGCTTTTTTTTTTTATTGTGTTTTTTATTGAATATAAAACACGATAAGTACAAAAATTGGGAAATGCAGAGAAAAAATCTTCAAGTACAATGATATTCAAAAAAATACATTTTACATCTAAATACAAATAGATCTAGTACAAGATATGCAACTCTATCAAAGGGAATACAAAAGAGCGAGATTAGAGGGATATAACATAGGAGAAGTTGAGGACTAAAGATGAGGGACTGAGATGTTGGATGGGTATGTGTATATCAGGTTGGGTTTAGGGGTGTGATGCCGAACTCAGATTTTTCCCACAGATCCCAAACGTTATCAAATCTGTCCATTGCATCATCTACCTGGGCTGTCATGTATTCCATTCTGCGTATTTCGGTGATGACCTGTATAAACTTGGCCTGAGATGGGGGGGGGGGGCAACTAACAGATTGGGATAACTTGCTTGGCGGCCAGCAAAATATAGTAGGCTAATTTGTTGAAAGCTTTCCCTAGTTCAGAGAAGGGGAGACTTAGAAAGAGGTGTACCGGATCCAGCGGAAGGGAGTGTTCAAAAATATGCTGAAGCAGGGACATCCCCATGGATCAGAGGGTCACAATCAATTCACATTTCCAGAAGATGTGGTAGTGGGTGCCTCTGGATTTACCACACCTCCAACAAAGAGGAGAGAGGGAAGGATCGAAATGATGCAGTAATTTTGGGGTCCTGTACCAGAACAGTAGTATTTTAAGTCCTGTCTCTCTCTGCGTCATCCACCTGGATCCTTTGGATGTATGAGTCCGGATCTTAGACCATTGAGAAAGGGAGATTGGAGTTTGAGTGATATGTGCCCATTTTCGCATGTAAGTAAGTTCTCAGAGAGTTAAGAGGACTCCTGCAGTAATTGGTATATGGTAGATACTAGCCACCTTGTATGGGGGCCTTGGGAACAAAGGAGCTCAAAGGCAGTTGGTTTAGGTAGAGTATGGGTCAAAGAGATAGGGGATAGGTAATGTCTCACTTGACGCTATGAGTAGAACAGATAGTTAGGTATCTGGTGCTTAGACTGGAGGTTTGCAAAGGTCCAGAGCTTACGGGTAATTGGATGGGTGAACTGGCTGAGCTGGAAGAGACCTGCTTGAGCCCAGGGATGCATTCGGGTGTGGGACAAACTGTTTGGGATTAATGGGTTATAGAGCATGTTGGAGAGGGGGGTGGGGTATGATGAAGAGAGAGAGAGAACCTTGTAGCACAGATACACCATATATTTAATGAGAACAACATAGGGCCTAGGCATAGACTTTGAAGCTTGATATCTTGGTGAAGTGAAGGGGACCAGATTAGGGAGCAGGAATGGATGGGAAACAGAGCCCATCTCAATCTCCAACCACTTATTTAGTGATGAAAGGCAAGACCAGGATATCACTGCACAAAGATGTAAGGCTAGGTAGTATTTGTGAACATCAGGGGCCCCCAGACCCCTGTGGTTTCTGGGAGAGAAGATCACTGAGCTCACTATTCTGTGTGCCTTATTCCCCCAAATGAATCTTAGGAACCATTTTTTGATCAGTTTCAATTGAGACATGGATATGGGAACTGACAGGATCTCAAAAAAGTATAGTAGTTTAGACCGACATTTTCAAAACATTGATTCTGCCTAACCACGAGATTGGAAGTAGATGCCAGTGATTTAACATGGCATTGATGTCCTTAAACAGGGTGGGTAGTTGTTTGAGTATAGGGAGGAATCGGTAGGGGGAATTTGCAGGAATTACCGAGAAGTAGGAATGAAGTGAGGGTTGATGAGTTGTCTTGCCTTGTAGAAGGGAATTGTATAAAGATAATAGGTGAGGTGACAAAATTGGTAGGAAAGTCCTGTAGTAGGAGTAGGAAGGCCATCTGAGCCAGGGGATTTGTGCAGGGGTAGGTATTTAATTGTATTAGCTAATTCTTCTCCTGTAATGGAGGCCTTTAGGACGAGTAGGTCCAGTTTGGTCAGTTTTGGTAGTTTAATGTCTGATAAAAAAGTCTCGAACAACTCCATCAAATGGGGGGGGGGGGGGTGGAGTTCTGGGGTTAGACAGTTGTAGAGATTAGCATAAAACTCACCAAAGACCCGAGTCATGGTTTGGCAGTAAGTAGGGGTCCCATCAGGTTGTTTAAGGTGGTCCGAAAAAGAGTGGAAGGGCCTAGGGTTGAGTCTGGAGACTAACATTCTGTGTGGTTTGTTGAAGACCTTGTAGAATTTTTTCTTAGCCAATAGGAGGGATTTGTCTATAGCTGACTTCTCTAGGGACTTTAGCCTGTTTTGTAGCAAAGTCACCGTCTGAAGTCGGGCCACTGTGGGAGAATGTACTAGAAAGCACTTAGTTGTTTGCAGTTCGGCCAGTAAGGACGATTTCAGGAGGGTGGCATCTTTCTTTCTACGAGAGCTTACTGAGATACAGTGTTCCCTGAAATATGCCTGGGCTTCCCATAGAGTGGATGGACTGGGGACAGTACCTACATTGAGAAAGTATTCTGTCAGTGAGAGGGAGAGTGCAACTTTAGTTTTGGGGTCATTTACCAATGATTAGTCTCCAGTGGCATTTCTTAGGATAAGCGGTGGCGAGGGAGAGGTCTAGGGTCAGGGGGGCATGTTCTGTCCAGGTGATGAGGCCTAATACAGCTGACACTATGTTGGGTAGGAGGGGGGATGTCACAAAAAAGTGGTCCAGTCTAGAGAACATTTTGTGAGGGGGAGAATAGAATGAAAACTGTTTGCTTGTAGGGTGTTTGATCCTCCAAGTGTCAAACAGGTGGTGGGCACGTATCAGTTTGCGAAAGGATGTGGGTAAGGATTGCGCTGGGAGATGTAGTTTGGTGTGGAATAGGGATCTTCTGTCTTGAGTAGGGGAGAGTATGACATTAAAGTCTCCATCTATCACCGTGAAGGACTTTGAGAAGCGTTGGAGCTGTTTGAATGCTTTAGTTAAGAATTTGATCTGACCCGAGTTAGACACATATACATTCATAATTGTAATGGGATGAGACATATAAACACATTGTATTATTATGTAGCAACCGTGTGGGTCTAAGTGCGTGGACGGAATCTGGAGAGGTTAGGAGCGTCTAATCAGTATTGCAATGCAGCCTTACCAGATGAGTCAGACGCTGTATGAGAAGTTGGAAAATATTTGGATGCAAATTTAAAGGAACCTCCAGCGCGGAAGTGAGTTCCCTGAATCAGGATCACATCCACACCGGAGGCCCTGAACCCCTTTAAGGTCAGCCATCAGTTTTTAATGGAGTTCAGGCCCTTTACATTGTATGACAACAACTTCAGAGCCATACCAAGGTAGTTAAAGTTAACCAGTGTAGATGTAGTGGAACAGGTAACTTCCCAATTGCGGAATTACAGGTTAACAGCCTTGTGTTAATCAACATATCATATTGTACTGTGGAGGACATTAGACAAATGACATATGAAAGAGAAAGAAATAAAAAAAAAGAGAGCATAAGAACAAGGAAAAATTCCCCCAAAAAATCCAGAAAAAAATTCTGAGGGCGAGTAGCTGCTATATAAAAAAAATGGCCAGGTTGGCCTTGAAAAAAAATCCTAACAACATGTGTAGGCCCAAGTGGCATCTGCAACTCGGGAGTCCTCGGCCGCAGCTGGGGGACAAGTAGGGGAGCAGGGCAGCCTCCAACATTCAAGTTTTTTCCGATGGAAAATCTGCTTGTGTGTACGGGGCATTAAAATGTGGCTGCCAGTAGATTTAGAGTTAGTTGTAGGCTGAACTTCTACTTCAAAGCCCAACAAAAAATGATCCCTTGTATATATATATATATATATATATATATATATATATATATATATGTGATCCTGCACTTCTGGGTATCGGGTGCAAGTGTGCGCCACTGGCGGCTCGTGCCCACTGTGATTTTATACAGCGGGAGCTGATCAGCATGTCCTGAGGACTCGATGTCCACCAGCATTTGCTGATCATTCGGTACAGTGACAGAATGGCAGTCTGCCTATGTAAACAAGGCAGATTGCCATTCTGTCAGTACAGAAGACATGGGTCCTGTAAAGCAGAAACACAGATCCATGCCTTCCACTAATAAAATCATCTCCTCCACTGCACTGAAACATTAGCTAGGCCCACACTTAACCCTTTGATCACCCCTGATGTTAACCCGTTCCCTGCCAGTGTCATTAGTACAGTGACAGTGCATTTTTTTAGCTCTGATCACTGTATTAGTGTCACTGGTCCCCCAAAAAAGTGTCAAAAGTGTCAGTTAGATATCTAAATTGTCCGCCGCAATATCGCAGCCCCGCAATAAATCGCTGATCACCCCCATTACTAGTATAAAATGAAAATATCCCTATATACCTTTTGCGCAAACCAACCAATATACGCTTATTGGGATTTTTTTTACCACAAATAAGTAGCAGAATACACATTGGCCTTAATTGATTAATACATTTTTTTTATTGGATGCGTTTTAGAGCAGAAAGTAAACAACATTGTTTTGTTTTGGTTTTTTTCAAAATTGTTGGTTGTTCTTTGTTTATAGCGTAAAAAATAAGAAACACAAAGGTAATCAAATACCCCCAAAAGAAAGCTCTATTTGTGGGGGGGGGGGGGGGAGGAGAACATTTTATTTGCTGTGCAATTGTCAGTTAAAGTAATGCAGTGCTTAATTGGAAAAAATAGCCTGGTCAGGAAGGGGTAAATCCTCCAGAGGTTAAGTGGTTAACCTTGCTTTTAAAAAGTTGAAATTAAATAAAAGTAACATATATTGGTAGTTGTGCCATCAGATTGCTTATAGTATAGTGTCTTCTTTTTCTTTTTTTTTTGTTTGCTTATATTACTTTGTTCTTGAAAAATAATAAAAATTACATAAAAAAAGAAAAAAAAATGTAATTCTTCTTTACTCACCCTAATTTACATTATAACCAATTTTATAAAAAGCCTTTCAGACACTAGACTAGTCACAATTAAACAGCCAGCCGTCCCCACACATGGATAGGTTGAATAATTGTTAAAGTGTTCTTGTAGCCTTTTTTTTTTATTTGCAAAATGTTTCTGTGCTTATCATTTTTTTATTTTATTTTTTATTTTATTTTTATTTTTTATATATACACCTAATCCTCCTTCACTCTCAGAAATGAATCTACAATTCAGATGACTTTTGCAACATATCCAAAAATCCACTTTGTCCCTTCTAATGAAAGTAATAACTTGGACTCCTAGTTCATTTAAGTATTGAGCTGAAATCCTGCATCTGTTCTCTGCTTGTCTTGAAAACAGAAAATTAATTTCGATGACCAAGCCGAACACTGCATAGCTCTGTCAGGTAATTAGTCACTGTCGCTGGCTACTCAGGGTCTATCACAGTGCTAATCCATACACAAACCTCTACCATCCCCTAGTCACTCACAATTTAAAAGGCACTTTAACTACCAATTCCCTCCGTTCAATCCAAAGCAGCCTTTGTGAAATGAGAATTTTTTTTTTCCTTTCCCTCTCATGTTTTCTTCTCCCTATTTATTGCCAGCAGAATTAATGCAGCTGATTTACATTTTTTTTTTCTTTTTTTTTTCTGTTTGATGAAGTCTACTGTTGATTAAGTAGAGCTTCGGGGGAAAAAATTATACTTCTGCAGTTTTCCTACTTGACTTGCCAGTTTATTAATGAAAGAAGCAAAGATATTGATGACCTACAAATTACAACCATAGCAATTAAAGGGTATATCTTTCCAAGCCTCTAATTAAAAAAGATTTCTTTTATATTGAAATACACTTTCACTGTATTATTTTCCTCTGATTTTTCTTTTTTTTTTTATATCAATCTGAGACAAAAAAAAAAACAAAAAAAAACAAGCAAGTTACAAAAAAACACAATAGTCAGATTAAAATATAAAAATTGTCCTATAATATATTAGTTGTTTTTTTAGCTTAAATAAAGATGAAATATATAGGTTAAAAAATAATGTAAAAAATATTTTTGAAAATGCGATAAATACTTTTTGATGTATTGTATTTTTGATAACTACATCTTTGATGTTTGAATTAAATTTATAATTTACCTTTGTCTATAATTCATATTGAGTTTCCCTCAATGTGTGTCATTGTAAATGCACCTGATACTTGTGTAGCAAGTGTTGTAAATCATATTGAAACACGCTAGAAATTGTTCATTTTTTTTTTTTTTTTCGGGCTGTCAGTGCTGGGTAATCTGCAATGTTAATAACTGGTTCAGTGTCCTGTATTTAAATTTCTTGGCAAAAATAGTCAGGGAAAGCTGCGGGTCCAATCTCAAATAATGTATCTGTCCTAAATTCAATGGATGCAATTGTCCTAAAGCAAAACTCTAGACAATAATCATAAAACCAAGATTTGAGTTTTATTAACCACATATACACTATATTAGAAAAAGTATTGAGATGTCTGCCTTTACAAACATGAACGTTAATGGCATTCCAGTCTTAGTCTGTAGGGATCAATATTGAGTTTGCAGCTATAACAGCTTTAACTCTTCTGGGAAGGCTGTCCGCAATGTTTGGAAGTGTGTCTATGGGAATGTTTGACCATTCTTCCAAAGGCACATTTGTGAGGCCAGACACTGATGTGGACATGAAGCCTGGCTCGCAGTCTCTGCTCAAATCATCCCAAAGGTGTTCTATCGGGTTGGGTTCAGAACTCTGTGCAGATGAGTCAAGTTCATGCACCCCAAATTCGCTCGTCCAGGTCTATGGATCTTGCTTTGTGCACTGGTCAAAATCCATTTGGTGGAAGGGGGATTATGGTAGGGTTTTTTTTTTTTCAGGGGACGGGCTTGGCCCCTTAGTTCCAGTGAAGGGAACTCTTAAGGCATCAGCATACCAAGACATTTTGGACAATTTCATGCTCCTAACTTTGTGGGAACAGTTTGGGGGTGGCCTCGTCGTGTTCCAACATGACGGAGCACCAGTGCACGAAGCAAGCTTCATAAAGACATGGATGAGCGAGTTTGGGGTGGAGGAACTTGACTGGACTGTACAGAATCCTGATCTCAACCCGATAGAACACCTTTGGGATGAAGTAGAGCGGAGACTGCGGGCATTTTTAGTAGTTGGATAATAACAATCTCTGAACTTTTCGCAGTACCTGTGTCATTTAATTGGAATAAAAAGATTCCTTTTTTTCTAATTTTATATTTGGTACAAGAATCTAGTCAACAATGAAGGTGGCCGCAACATTTTGCCAATATAAAAAAATACAGTGATACCACAGTTCAGGAATGCTTCTAACCAAAACTGAGCCTGCGGCTAAGAGACAAAGAAGAGAGGAAAACCCTGAAGGAGATTTCCCCAATGTGCTTATGGAGGGGGACTCTCCCTCCAAACCGCCTCTCACCCGCCTATCTCCACACCAGAAGTAATCTCAAGTAAGGTTAGTATTCTCACTCTTCATACTGTACTGTACTTTGTTTCATATTTTTGTGGTTAAAAACAAACAAAAAAAATGTTCAGAATGGATTACCTGATTTACATTGAACCCTATGGGAAAATTTGCCTTGGTTCGCGACCAATTCAGTTTGCAACCAGAGTCGTGGAACAAATTAAGTTTGTGAACCGAGGTATTGCTGTAAAGCTAACAGTTTACTTTTATAATAGTGAAATTTAATTATCCCTTGCAGTGGGGCTGTGCCAGCACTGCAAGGGTTAATTGCACATTTTGGTCTTGGGGAACAATTAAAGGAAATCTACTTACCAGATCCTCTGCCCCTCCCTACAGCTAGACTGGTCCCCGCTGACAGTCAACCTCCGGCTCGTGGAGGAGTGCCACCTGCTGGGGGAGCAGAGGTTCAGGTAGGTAAAACTCTGACTGCAAAGGGTTCATTTTTATTCGCTCAGAGTTGAGCTTTAAGAGTGAACTGGTAGTACTGGGTCTAGTGGTAAGCACTAACCAATGCTTGAAGGTGCCTTTTTTATAATTATCTGGAACTGAGCTGTAAGGCTGTGTTCACACTGCCGCGACTTGGGACCCGACTTGTGAGAGCCCAAGTTGCGTGACATGTGAAATCCCATTTTAGTCAATGAGAGATGTCTTAATTAGCACTACTGAAGTCACTCCAACTTTAAAAAAGATTCCTGTACTACTTTAATAGACTTTAATGGAAGTTAGCTCCAAGTCGGATCCTCATCTTAATATATGTAATTTAGATCCGACATTACAAGAAGATTACACAGGCATTACCTGAAGTTGCTTCAAAGTCGTGCCAAGTTGTGCCGAAGTCGCCAGGAAAAGTTGCATTGTAAGTTGCACGATTTTCAGGTCACGGCAGACACTCCTGCCTCATCACCCAGAATGCATGAGCTGTATTGGATGAAGCTCCTGCATTCTATATGATCATGTCGGGGAGAGGTGCGGTAACAAGACTGGTCAGAGACTGGAGGAAGAGTGGCTTTTGGGGGACCGGCCATCACAACTGGAACCAGTGGAGAGGAAGCCTAAAGGGCCATGGATTAAGGTAAGTATGTATCTTTGTTATATCATGATTTATAACATGTGCTTAATAATCTTCATTTGCTGTGGAAGAAGAGCAAATTCATTATTTTTTAGCACTGCCCAGAGTTGGGCTTTTAAGTTATTTTTTATTTTTTCCCTCTTTGTTTTACCGGCATGCTTCTTCCGCTCTAATTATATAAAAAAAAAAACACATAAAATCGACGTTATGTACATTATTTTCGGTACAAGGTTCTTAATAGACACATTATCAGAAGGTTTACAGGAGGGTAGTGCTTCCAGTAACCCAAAATGGTACTCTGTCCTGAGCAATTAGCCTAAATTAAGACAGTACGTGAAAATGTCACTCATTGAACAGTATATTAATGTCCATTCATAAGTCAGCAGTACATTCCACGAGCAGCATATCTAAAATCAAGAAGCTTTAATGTTTTACGATGGAATCAGAAAAGCTTTTATCTCTCCTTTGACCCTGCATCCCTTCAAGCCTCCTACTCGGTGTAACAGGGAAAAGTCAGAACCATTACACTGGTGTCAAATATCTTTGGTATTCATATTCTATTATAGTCAGTAACAATTAACATTGGCATTCTGAAAAAGTCAGGTGCTATTATGCACAGGAGGAGAGCTGAAAGAAATAACAGCTTAATGATATCTGCCGACTACCAGTGTTATGAATTATGAAAATGGAGACGTTTTAACACGACAAAATTCTGATACATCGAATTAACCCTTAAGTCATGATTGGTATTTTTTCTATATCTCTGTTCAAGGACAAACTGGATAAATTAATGAATGTCATATGTCACTGATGAGTAAAAAATAGATAACAAGCCTAAAACATACACATTTAACCTTGATGTGGGAACAATAGTCCCAGATGTATAGCCCTGACTGTTTGGCATTTCTGGATCTGTGTCCTACTGACAATACTATTTATGCTAAAAACTACATAAAACCCACAGCAGGAAATTCATATTTACACGATCAAAGCTGCCACCACCCTCTAGATGGAAATCCAACATCCCAAAAAGCCAGTTCAACCATTTGAAACAAAATTGTACTCACAACTCAGACTACATTACACAAGAAAACCTTCTCAAAACCAAATATGAAGACAAAGGGTACCCCTTAGCCTTGCCAACTTTTTAGATGGTGAAACCTCCACCATTCATTCCAAATCTCCCTCACATTCTGAACAAACACATTTCCTCTCAACCTCACACCACCAGGTTCATAACTCAATTCCATTCCCAGCACAAAAAGATGGAAGGAATCTTTCGAAAACACTGGGGAATACTGTTATACCCCGCATACACAAGCGGATTTTCCGTTGGAAAAAACTTGGGATGGTCTTTCTGACGGAATTCCGCTCAAGCTTGGCTTGCATACACACAGTCACACAAAAGTTCTCTGAATTTTCTACCGTCAAAAACACGGTGACGTACAACACTACGACGAGCCGAGAAAATTAAGTTCAATGCTTCCAAGTATGCGTCAAATTGTTTCCGAGCATGCATAGGAATTTTGCACGTCGGAATTTGTACAGATGATTGGAATTTCCGATAGGAACTTTTTCCGACCGAAAAATAGAGAACGTGCTCTCAATCTTTTGCTGGCTGGAATTCTGCCAGCAAAAGTCAGATGCAGTATACACATGGTCGGAATTTCTGACCAAAAGCTCACATCCGACTTTTGCTGGCAGAATTTCTGATCATGTGTATGGGGCTTCAGAGGATCCCTCGCTAATGACATGTCTCCCGAGTGCATCCAGGATCACATATGAGAGGGCCAGAAACATAAAAAGCCGCAATGCACCAAGCAAACTAAAATCCACACATAAAAAACCCACCCTGTCCCTGACCTTCCAAACAAAGGCATGTATCAATTCAAAAAATTACAATGCCTGACTTGCAAATTTGTTATCCCCCGTCAGAAATCATTCACTACCAAAAGGAAAACATACCTCCTAAACAAATTTAATAATTGTTCTTCCGATTTTGTAATATATTGTGTCTCCTGTCCCTGTGGTCTGCTCTACATTGGTCGTACTATCAGGACATTATGAAAAAGGTTCGGTGAACACCGTAGGTCAGCTGAAGAAGACTATAACCTAAGTATCCATGGCATAGGCATTTCAAAGAATTCCATCAGGGCTCTACTGACGGACATCGGGCCTGGGTAATAGAACCGATACCCAGGACTCTCCCTCTTGCAGAGTGTTTTAAGTGTCTCTGCAAGAGGGAAACTTTCTGGATTTATACCTTGGATGCCCTAGCGCCTGGAGGCCTAAGCGAAGCCATAGAGATCAATTCTATCATATAAATTATGTTAACCAATCTCTCCGTTATTGTGCTGATATTCCTTTCCTTTTCCTTGCTCCCCCCCCCCCCCCACCTCTATTAAGGTCATCCCCAATTTTTCTTATTTTACATTTTCATTTAATTACAAGCATAAATATTGCTGAATAATCAATTCCATCATATTGTCTCACAGGATCCTTATAGTCTTATACTATATAGTATAGTTTATATAGTTTACCTTTTATGACATTGTATGTTCATATACGAATGTGTGTGTGTGTGTGTATATATATATATATATATATATATATATATATATACAGTACAGACCAAAAGTTTGGACACACCTTCTCATTCAAAGAGTTTTCTTTATTTTCATGACTATGAAAATTGTAGATTTACACTGAAGGCATCAAAACTATGAATTAACACATGTCCAATTATATACTGAACAAAAAAGTGTGAAACAACTGAAAATATGTCTTATATTCTAAGTTCTTCAAAGTAGCCACCCTTTGCTTTGATTACTGCTCCGCACACTCTTGGCATTCTGTTGATGAGCTTCAAGAGGTAGTCATCCGAAATGGTTTTCACTTCACAGGTATGCCCTGTCAGGTTTAATAAGTGGGATTTCAAGCCTTATAAATGGGGTTGGGACCATCAGTTGTGTTGTGCAGAAGGTGGATACAGTACACAGCTGATAGTCCTACTGAATAGACTGTTAGACTTTGTATTATGGCAAGAAAAAAGCAGCTAAGTAAAGAAAAATGAGTGGCCATCATTACTTTAAGAAAGGTCAGTCAGTCTGAACAATTGGGAAAACTTTGAAAGTGTCCCCAAGTGCAGTGGCAAAAACCATCAAGCACTACAAAGAAACTGGCTCACATGACGACCGCCCCAGGAAAGGAAGACCAAGAGTCACCTCTGTTGCGGACGATAAGTTCATCCGAGTCACCAGCCTCAGAAATCGCAGGTTAACAGCAGCTCAGATTAGAGAACAGGTCAATGCCACACAGAGTTCTAGCAGCAGACACATCTCTAGAACAACTGTTAAGAGGAGACTGTGTGAATCAGGCCTTCATGGTAAAATAGCTTCTAGGAAACCACTGCTGAGGACAGGCAACAAGCAGAAGAGACTTGTTTGGGCTAAAGAACACAAGGAATGGACATTAGACCAGTGGAAATCTGTGCTTTGGTCTGATGAGTACAAGTTTGAGATCTTTGGTTCCAACCACCGTGTCTTTGTGCGACGCAGAAGAGGTGAACGGATGGACTCAACATGCCCGGTTCCCACCGTAAAGCATGGAGGAGGTGTGATGGTGTTAGGGTGCTTTGCTGGTGACACTGTTGGGGATTTATTCAAAATTGAAGGCATACTGAACCAGCATGGCTACCACAGCATCTTGCAGCGGCATGCTATTCCATCCGGTTTGCGTTTAGTTGGACCATCATTTCTTTTTCAACAGGACAATGAGCCCAAACACACCTCCAGGCTGTGTAAGGGCTATTTGACCAAGAAGGAGAGTGATGGGGTGCTGCGCCAGAGGACCTGGCCTCCACAGTCACCGGACCTGAACCCAATTGAGATGGTTTGGGGTGTGCTGGACAGCAGAGTGAAGGCAAAAGGGCCAACAAGTGCTAAGCATCTCTGGGAACTCCTTCAAGACTGTTGGAAAGCCATTTCAGGTGACTACCTCTTGAAGCTCATCAACAGAATGCCAAGAGTGTGCAGAGCAGTAATCAAAGCAAAAGGTGACTACTTTGAAGAACTTAGAATATAAGACATATTTTCAGTTGTTTCACACTTTTTTGTTCAGTATATAATTGGACATGTGTTAATTCCTAGTTTTGATGCCTTCAGTGTGAATCTACAATTTTCATAGTCATGAAAATAAAGAAAACTCTTTGAATGAGAAGGTGTGTCCAAACTTTTGGTCTGTACTGTATATATATGCATGCATGTGTTTATATGCATGCGCACATATATATGTTTTTTTCTACATTTTTCTTAACTTTTTAACCATTCCCACCCCCTTTTTCTTCTTCTTCTTAATTATATAGATAGATAGATAGATAGATAGATAGATAGATAGATAGATAGATAGATAGATTATTTTTTTTGTTTTATATTGTTTTTATTTTTATTTCTATTTATCTCTATTAGTATTTCTATTTGTTTTTCTATCATTATTTTTAATCTAATTCATCCTCCAATCAGATCATCCATCCAATCTTGATACATGTTTGTGATTTTTGGTGTCTTTTATTCATTTTATTACTTTTTGTGTGCCCTGTCTTCTTTACACTGTGTGTATATGTGTTCTCCCTTCCTATATATAAAGTTCCAAATGTTCTGCACTATTTACGCTGAATCCCCGCCCCATAGCTTCCCTGGTGTGTGTGATTACTGAAAGGGGGACAGCCCTGTGATCTGATTGGCTCGCCCGCCCTGCCAGCTCTATATACCACACCTAAGATGGCCGAAGACTATGCCTGATGAAGGAGCACACATGCTCTGAACGCATGCATGTCATAGCTTCCCCCCACTGAGACCAGGGACTTCCTGAGACACCAGAAACCACAGCGCATGGACTTTCCTTAAAAACCCTGCACCTCTATCAGGAGTCATGCCTAACATAATTTTTATTTATTGACTCTCTGCTGCTCATTTGTCAGAACTTTGGACTATATGATCAGGATCCTGACTTTTTAACCATTCCCCCACTACCCCAGACAACACAGCTTTGCCTGCTGGAAATACGCACAACAATCATTGTGTGTTTTCCATTCAGCAGCATAAAAAGGCATATTTAGAGGGCCAGTTCACTTGTATTTTAATTATGACTGGACTGTCATGGGTCGAGTTGCTTCATCGTCTTCTTAAATCTTGCTATGGTTCACCAGTAAGAACACACAATGGGGTTCTTGGCTCAGATGCCTTTCCTTACCAACATTCTCAAACTCTACACAGACTAGGACATTTTGTGGCAGTTGTAAAAAAAAAAAGAAAAGAAAACATATAATCAGCTTTTAATGGAAATAATATTATCAGGAGACTGCCATTCTCAAAGCAATTTGCCACCAAAGGTTTCAAATGATTCCTATTTTTGAAAGACTAAACAATCAAAGCTAAAGTGGTAATTATTCAAAGCCAGTCGAAAGGAGTTTTTCATTGATTTCCCAGTTTGAAACATGTGGATGTCCGAAACCAGATAATAATCAAATCACTGGGTGTGGAATTGCCAAGGACCCCTCATTGTCATGCAGTTGTGTTTTCATACAAGAGCTGATTACAGTTTTCAAAAATTCCCACAAAATGAGCAGCTTTATTCCACCTTCGGAAAGGATAGTCTTACTCATTTTGTCAGATTCTTCTCAGAATTTAAGATATGGAAATTCAGCAGGGGGAATGAAAGATTTTGGTAAAAGCCATGGCGTGTAGGTAGTATCAGCAACTCAGCCTAAAAGATTTCACCAGTGACCTCCCAAAATGGTATTAAGAAACTGATGCGTGATTTGAACATATCAATACAGTAGCTATCCAAAACCGATACATCTATGGGAACTGTGAAGCAATATGCAGAGTGTACTAACCCCCAGCAACAACAATGTCCATTAGGTTTTGCTCCTCCAGTGCTCCTTCAAGCCCTTCCTAAGTGGCTATACAAACACAGACTTTCTGAAAGCATGGGAAATTGGCTGTACCTAATCTAGACTATAAGGAGTCAAAGACACTTTAGGAGAGCCCCAGGCAGGGTTGAGGGGACTAAAACCTGTAGCAAAAGCTGTGTGCATATACTGTCTGCTCCCTCCTATAGCTGCTTAGACATTTTTGGGTGCCTCAGGTTTGCGTTAAGGTATGCCTCTGTACAATGATGATTCTCGTTGATCAGGATAGCTCAGCCCTACTGGTAAATTGAGATGATAGAGATAATTAAGCATGTCCATGTGACTGAGTATCTTCTACGGACATTGTAGGCTGGAACCATAAAACATCTGCTTCTATTCAGCTCTGTAACAATTACACTTAAAACATACAACACCTTAACATCTGTGTAAAAAATATTACAAGCCATTGTATCAGAATCAATTTGGCCTTCAGTGCCCTTTAAGAGATAATCATGTTTAGGTCACTGTTATGTCACATACGGCTAATCTCAACCATCTCATACAACAACTTTGTAGTTGAGCCAAGGAAGCCAGTTCAGGTCAAATATTATGTTTTGTTAAGACGGAAAGCTTTTAACATTTTATTATTGAAACCATGTGTCTGATATGCGGCGTTGCTACATTTCCCTTTTCCAAAAATTAGGAGCTTCGTCTTGTAGCATATGCATTATATCTCTTTATCATGGTTCAAATATTTAAGAGAAAACTGTTTAAAATAAAAAGTTATAACACAAATTGATCTTTTAAGTACTTATATATACAGTATGTGAAGGCCTTGTTCACATCGAACGCATTGGCATACGTTTTCTGAAAAATTACAATATATATACATGAGAAAATATGTGGCTTTCTACCATTTCTACCAATGCACTTAACTGCAGTGCACTGGCGGAAGAGTCCTGCAAGCTGGGCCTGTTCACACCAGCCCATATTATTCTCTGCATTATGCATGCACGCTGTGTATTGTGTAGGGGCAGAGTGATGCACTGTTACAATACATCACACTGGACACTTCTTTCCTTATTTTATGAAAATTTCACAAAAAGACACTTTATTCAACTCCATACACAACAGCCCATTGCAATGTGCTGCAGTGTGTTTAAACATGCAGGGTATTATGCTGTGCAAAAATTGACATGCTGCATGTTCATCCAGTGCACATCAACGCACCTATATGGTGTCAACAAGCACGTAGAAAATAATTGTGTCCTTGTCTTTGCTGATCAATGATAATCTATGCAAACCAATGCACTTGGTGTGAACAAGACCCGCACTTCCTATGAATGAGACTTTAGTACGCTAACCTATGCTTTAGGGAAGTTCCTATGGAGTCTTTCAAAAGCAAAATGCAACACATAAGTTCTGGCATAAAGGAGCCATAAGCTCACAGTTAGTTAGCTTATGACTCCTTTACACCAGAACGCAAGTATTTCATGTTGCTTTTGAAAGACTCCATAGGAACTTACCTTAAAACATAGGTTAATACACTGAGGTTTCGTTCACACCAGGTGCTGGTCCTTGTTTCCTAGATTTTTCCCTGATATTCACATGTCAACATCAACTTTAAATGAGTTGGTATTTGCATAGTTCTAGATATGCCCTTTGTGTGATACTGCATGAGCTAAAGATAGGTGGCTCAGACACCAAGCAAGGCCTTGGTGAGAGAGAAATTGGTGTGGTTAATCTCAATATAACACAGGCATGCTGTGGTGTTCTATGGTGCTAACTAATTGTATTATTTTATCTATTTTGTAGGTGCTCACTAAAAGTTTGGTTTCAGTCACCCCCTTCCCACCAAATATGGTCACATATTAAACTCTGTTGTAATACACAGTGCAAAGAAGTACCAAAAACATTTGGCCAGAATACATAATTATATATCTTCATGCTGGAGTACAAACAACAGTTGTAGAACAACTCCACAAGGTGGAAAACATCATAATCGCAAAGTGTTTTGTGAAAGAGGTTCACTTCATCAGGAGTTTGATGCTGCCGGTAGGGTGCCAACACTCAGAAAATCTGTAAATCCAAAACTTAACCAAAACCCACACATGAGGAGTCTATCCCGGGGACTGTGGAAACCAAGGGGCTGATGGGAAGTAGACCTTAAACCCAAATCTGAGCTAAGTCCTGCTTTCCCTTCGTTTTGGACATTCCCTGGTAGTATCTAATGATTATTATATATTGTATGGAGTTTCTTTTTCTTGATGCCCTGAAGCTGGTCACACGATATTGTGGGTCCTCTTCTTCTTTGGTCTTCACCCAGCATTGGGGAGTCCTCAAGAATGAAAAGTGTGGCGCAGACTGATAACATCAGTGATGCACTCTGCATAATTACACTTTGTGTGCAGGGAGCCATGTTGATACCCCCTCAGGGGGTAGGCCTATGACACCCTGCACTTACAGGATGCCTGGGCATGACAAGTAGATGAGCAGGAGAAACCAGTGGGAGCTGTGGGGACGCCTGAGATTGACACTCCCAAAATAGTCAGCTTCTCTGCAGAATTCAGCAGATGTTTTTTTCCAGATTGGAGCAATGTTTAACCGAGCAGGCATCAGCACGGGTACAATTTTACAAGTATGCTTTGACTTTGTAACTTTTTTTATAGTAATAGTCCAATAATGTTCTGATTGACACAGATAAATTAAAGTATTACTAAACCCACAACAGTAAAATCAGTTTGTATATGTAGTGAAGCATGCTTGTTATACTCACTGTAGAACAAGAAGGGGTTAATCCTCTGCATTGTGTAAAAAGGCTGTTTGATCCTGTCTTCTCTAATCCTTACCTCCTTTCACTGTCCCCTAATAATTTTCTAATAACAGTGAGTCTATGTAGTCAGGCTGCACATGCTCAGTTGTGTGTGTATCGCTAGAGAGGTTTTTTTTTTCTTCTTGGGAGGATGCATGTAATCAGCACTGTCCAGACAGAGGGTCGGGGGTCTTGCAGTCTCATAGGACAGTCAGAAAACCCCTCCTACAAGCTTTAACCAGTGATTGGCCGGGCACTGATAGAAGTCACAAGACTGCTGATGAGAAAAGGTATTTAGCAGTTTATATTTACTAAAATAATTGCATTTCATGTGCTGTGTACTGTGGGAGACCAGATATAGTGAATACAGGGTACTCGGTATGGTAACACTTTAATTTGTGTTTTTGTTTCTTTTTCTATCTATCTGTTCAGGTTTAATGGAAACCCAAGTAAAATAAAAAATATATTTTTAAAAATCTTATTTAGTCCTGAACAAAATAAATAAAAAATAAAAATAAAAAAACACTATACATCTTCCTAAACTGTGTAAATAATTTTGCTGAATGCCAAGCAATGGACGATACACATTTGTTTTATAGTGACAGCTATCTCTCTCCATCAAAGTGCTATATCAAATATTTGATATGCTGGAATAAAAAATATCTCCTATACATTACATACAGAATATTGCACTTCCTCTCTGTTTTGAGCCTTCGCCCAATAAATTATTTTGTGTCAACCAACACCAGTATTCCAAATGATAGCTATATAACATTTATGAAAGATAACTTTAAGAAAGATCTTTCTGCAATATAACTTACGTTTTTTTTCTTCGCTTCTTGGCATGAAATTCAGTCATAGAAATGAGTGATTTTCTGAAATTCTGCCAATGTGAGATGGTTGAGCAAGCCATTAGATTAGTCTGTTTATACAGAGCGGGCTAAACTAGGAAACACGCAGACACTAGCAGTGATGCGGACCTGGGGGGGGGAAAGCAGCGGTGTGACGCTCACTGGGAAATATTGTTGCCATTAATGCAGTTAAGCAGTTGTACAAAAATAAAAGACACATTTTCCTTGTATAAGACAATAAAAATAAGATTACTGATGAGAGATGTGTGAATGAAAAATGGATTACAAAAGGATTTTATTTTTTTCTTTGTCACAGAGGTGTTTAGTAAATTTAAAACAAACTTTTTTTTTACCCATGAACCTAAAGTTTTTGTAAGGACATTTTTTTTTAAGTTTTAGCTAGAGAGGAAGGGTTAGACCTGCCAGTTTTTTTTTTTTTTTTTTGCATGTAGAAATCTTCCAAGGAGGACCAATATTCTGATAGCAACTGTCTATGAAGGGAATCCCCACTATTTTTTTTTTTTATTTAATTACCCTTCACTTCCTAAATGTTAAATCTCAATTCACACATATGTAACAAAGCAGTGATTAAAAAAAATTAAAAATATGTTAAAATCAAAAATTTCGAAATATGTAAAATATGAGCTGCACGTCTTCAATGTGAAAAAAGCTTGAAATTCTAAAAAAATAACCACGCTCACCAAGCAAGAAAACAACAGTGCTAATAAACTAAAGTGCCAATACTAAAACAATTATATAAACCTCATAAATGTGTCTTTGTAAACACAAATATTAAAACAAGTCCATAAATTATGTGCTCTGTCTTTAAATCCATCCATAATGTGAAGGAAAAAGTGCCACCAAACCAAAGAAATTGTAGCCTCTTCCCCACCTCACACCACACTCACTAGAGGAATTTGACCCACTTTTTTCAAAGTAAAGGTAAACAATTGCTTGATTATAGACCTCCGTATATATCAGTCGTAATCTCTTCTTCCCCACTGGTATCCCACTCTGTGTGGATGTCATACGACTCCTGATGACATCAGACATATACTGACAAAACGCATTGGGAAGAGCGTCCGTTGACACGTCATTTCGAACATCTAGAGCACAGATCAGAGATTTTAGTACACTGAGAGATGATGGCTTTTTCCTACTTGAATGTAAGTGCAAAAAGTTTTATATAAACATCTTTTATGACTTAAAACATAATGAGCGATTCATTTATCCTTATCCCTGGCAAGATAGTTTTAAAGCAGCAGAAGCACAGACATCCACACAGAGGCCAAACCATCTAGGACACCAGTGGGGAGGGAGAGATCACAAATGATACTGTATATACGGAGATCTATAATCAAGCGACTTTTGACCTTTACTCAAAAAAAGTGGGTCAAATCCCTCTGGTGAGTGCGGTGTGAACCGGTGGGGAAGAGGCAACACTTTCCTTTATTTGGTGGCACTTTTTCCTTAACTTCATGGATGGATTTAAAGACACAGTGCACATCATTTATGAACTTTAATTTCATTGTTTTAATATTTGTGTTTACAAAGACACATTTATGAGGTTTATATAATTTTATTAGTATTAGCACTATCCTTTTTTGGCATTATTGTTTTCTTGCTTATTGAGTGTGGTCCTTTTTTAGAACCTTTCACTTCCTCTTTCGTCTCTAACATGGGAAGCGAAGGGAAATTTTCCCAGCAGGTCCCAAATTGCAAACAATAACAAAACAAGTGTTGTCAATACAAATTCTCGAATTGTTCGCCCGCCCGCTGTTTATACGAAATCTCTCTTCGCTCCCACTCTCTTCTCCCCTTCCCCCACAATGTAGGACTTGGAGTCTGAATGAGGGATGAGGGAGTTCTTAGCTTTGTGTAAGTTCTGACTAGAGCACCTTGGAATTCACAGAGGGATTTTTCCTGTTGATCTGGCTGAGTGAAAGCGAGTATAAACTGGGATGGGTTTGAATTAAATAATTAACTATGTTACCTTTTTCTTTCATAAGCAAGAAGCAGGTTTACCTTAAAATTCATATTCACACATATATACCCTCAAAATTTACTTTATTAGGTATAAATTATTTTTATCTAGATATACAGTATATTTTTACGTGCAATTTTGCCTTTAATATAATGAAGTTACATAAAAATAAAATCTGTAACTACAGTTTACTCTCGTGTTATGTGGTTAGTAGTAAAAGAAGAAGTAAACAAATAAAAATAAAAATAATAATTCTTGGTACGGTCAATTTAGTCCTTTTAGCCATTTATATTCCTTCTACATCTACAGGTATTCAGGGGTTGCTAAATTTCATGTTTTTCCTCATCACTTCCTGTCTCAGAGACACAGCAGGAAAAAAGAGAAAATCTCCCAATGTGGGTGGAATTACCCTCTGAGCCTTTGTACACACGGTCGGACATTCTGACAACCAAATCCGTTGGATTTTGTCCGAAACTGTTGCATACACACGGTCGGACAAAATTGTCGGAAAATCGGATTGTACATAACGTGATGACGTTATTTCGTTACGATGGGACTACGTTCAGGCTAGCAGCCAATAGCTTTGGTCTAGGAATTTGATCTGAGCATGCGTGGCACTTTGTCCGTCGGAGTAGGCCACACATGATCGGAGTATGTCCGATCGGAGCATTTTGTCTGAAAATATTACCAGCAAGTTGGAAAAGTTGGTCCGTCCGATATTCCAATGGAAACAGTCTGATGGAGACCACACACAGTCGGAATATCTAACAAAACGGTCCGATAGGACACATTCCGGCGGAATCTCTGACCGTGTGTACAAGGGCTTAAACAATTGTCCCTGGGACAGGTGTCCCCATTGGATGATTTATTCTTTACTTCTTGCTCTGGGGACAACTCTGGATTTTCCCTCATTTTCTTTCCTGATGACAATGGTCACCAGTACAAATAGAGAGGCCATTTTCCCCAGTGGGGACACAGACAGAATTAAAAACTTGACAGGGGCGTCTTAAGCAGACCATAAATTATGCGCCATGGGTTACAGGAAAGAAAATGATTGATTGATTCCCCCATCCACACAGTCAGTGTTGTTGGGGGAATCCTTCCGGCAGATGGTATTGTGTTCTCCCAGAAGAGGGGCGCGGGGAGAGGTCCCTGGTGGGAAAGCACAATGATTACTCCCGCAGACAATAATTGCATGTTAAAATCTGAAATGTAGGCTGTACCCAAGTCGATCAATGGATTAACTTGGGTACAATCTTTCTGCCCAATGGTGAATCAAATCTTGGCTGGCCCCTGCTAAATAGGCCAAGATTTGATCCATTTATTGCAGTCTTAACCCTTCTCTCTTCTATCCAAAGCTAACAAAAAAGAAAAAGATTTGCCTAGAGAATCACTTTAAATGTGGCCTTAGCTTCAGTTCTGCAAACCAGACTACAAACATGAGATTTGTACAGTGATACCTTTACTAAAGCCCCAACAGCTAGTAAAGTTTGAGGGCTCCTCTCAATCTTATGAATCACTTTCATATACCAACCGAGAAGATTTCCTAAAAATGACACCAATGCACAACAATAACCACCACACTCCTCCTCGTCAGGTCGTCTTTCTCAAAATCTCAACGTTTTCTTGTAAGCCTGGTCACATTCAGGTATGACAGAGCTTGAGAACATAACACTGAACTAACATTCACAGGTTACTCAGTCATTCCAAATCCGGGGGAACTTATTGTGCTCCGGCCTACACATCCTTTCAGCTTCCGTTTCCAAAACATGATTAGTCAGAAGCTGCTGCTCTCGAAATAGAACTAAGAAACCTCAGAGGAACACAGGAGGGGAAGGGGACTTCAATTTCCTCACTCGACTCACTTGTGGTTAGACATTTGTGTTTTTATTTTAGTCACTTTCAATTGAATGCTGTAATTCTAAGACCACCGTAAGATCAAACCACAGAGGTAGTGCAGCTTCTGTCACCACATAGCATTTCAATCTCTTTTTTAAGAAGAATTCTGCTAAAGACCATGCGCATTTACAGTGCTGGACCCAAGAACTGGTCCTTTTGGTATTAGGTTTTCAGTCCTACTTTTTTTATTGCCTTTTTTATTTTTATAGCACAATGTTGTGAACTGAACTTATACAACTCAAGGCAAATGCACTTCTCTGCGCATTGGGCAAGGCTGCCCACTGCAGCCCAATGCCCGCAGGCTCTTATTTTTTTATAAGGACTTATTTTAAAAGAATGGGCATTACATTTGAAAAATCAAAAAAACACATACACAGCATAAAATACACTAATGCTGCGTACACACGATCGGAATTCTGCCCAGAAAAAGAACGATGAGAGCTTTTCATCGGAAAATGCAACCGTGTGTATGCTCCATCGCAATTTAGCTGTCAGAATTTCCGCCAGCCAAAAATTGATAGCATGTTCTCAATTTTCCAGATGGAAAAACTTTCTATCGGTAATTCCGATCGTTTGTATGCAATTCCGACATGCCAAAAATCACGCATGCTCAAATTCAACTACAAGACAGAAGCTATTGGCTACTGGCTATTTAACTTCCTTTTTCTAGTCACGTCGTACTTGTTGTACGTCACCGCATTATAAATGATCGGAACTTGATGTGACCGTGTGTAGGCAAGACAGCTTGAGCCGAATTCTGCCGGAATTCCGTTGGGACAACCATCAGAGCTTTTTCAGACGAGAATTCCAATCGTGTGTACGTGGCATAAGACATTACCTAACTGAGCTAAAAGGTGTAAATATAATAAGCGTACGTGGACCCATAAGACACAAAATAGATGGTCGTACAGTACAACTCGCCTAAACACCAGGTCATACAGATCCTCCTCTTTTTTTTATTTTTTTTATTACCGTTATAGAAAGTATAAGGGGGAAATTATCAAACCCCAAATCTAGGAAGGAGAAAAAAAGAAACGGAGGGGAGAAAAAAAGGGGGGGTGGAAAATGGGGAAGGGAGATTAAAGGATCGCTCACCCCCAGACCATGGTATCTGATAAGATCAGGAGGTCCTACCTCATTGCTGCTGAGAGGCAAGGGCGTTTGATCTTTATAGAAAATGTTGGTGGCCAGATTTTCCAATATTTATCTTCTTTTTTTTTAGTATCATAGTTTAGGATCATTTGGTGGATCTCTGAAATTTGGGTGAGCCGCTGCACCTTGTCCAGTGGGTTAGGATTTTTCCACAGTGCAGCATAGGCCCTTATTCTCACCTTTAGTAGCTGCACACAATGTTGTGAACTGCTGCTTCTCTTATCTCAGTGCTAGTGTCTCAGGCAGGAAACTATTCTCTTGAACGTCTAGGCATCTTTTATATTTCTGTATCTATTGCAAAAAATAGATGCTAACAAAATGTGATTTTGTAAAGTTTACATATTTTTTGAAAATCATGCATATGTTTGAAATACAGTTGGGGAAATAATTATTTGATCCCCTGCAAATTTTGTAAGTTTGCCCTCTTAAAAGGAAATTAAAGGTCTATAGTTTATATCATGCATTTTAAATGACAGAAACAGAATATCAACCAAAAATCCAGAAAAAAACAAATGTTATAAATTGAGTTGCAGTTCATTGAGTACAATAAGTATTTGATCCCCAAACAAAACATGAACTTAGTACTTGGTGGAGAAACCCTTGTTGGCAATCACAGTGGTAAGACATTTCTTGTAGTTGGTTACCAGGTTTGCACACATCAAAGGAGGGATTTTGGTTCACTCTTCTTTACAGATCTCTAAATCCTTAAGGTTTCTTGGCTGTTACTTGGCAACTCAAAGTTTTAGCTCCCTCCATACATTTTCTATAGGATTAAGGTCTGGAGACTGGTTAGGCCACTCCATGACCTTAATGTGCTTCTTTTTGAGCCACTCCTTTGTTGCCTTGGAGGTATGCTTTTGGGTCATTGTCATGCTGGAAGACCCATCCATGATCCATCTTCAGTGTTCTGGCTGAGGGAAAAAGGTTCTCATCCAAGATTTTACAATAAATGGCCCTGTCTATTGGCCCCTCAATGCGACAAAGTCGGCCTGTACCTTAACCACTTAAGCCCTGGATCAATATGCAGCCAAAGGACCAAGCCTCTTTTTGCGATTCGGCACTGCGTCATTTTAACGGACAATTGCGTGGTCGTGCGATGTGGCTCCCAAACAAAATTGGTGTCTTTTTTTCCCACAAATAGAGCTTTCTTTTGGTGGTATTTGATCACCTCTGCGGTTTTTATTTTTTGTGCCTTTAAACAAAAATAGAGCGACAATTTTGAAAAAAATGCAATATTTTTAACTTTTTGCTATAATAAATATCCCCAAAAAATATATACAAAAACTTTTTTTCCTCAGTTTAGGCCAATACATATTCTTCTACATATTTTTGGTAAAAAAAAAAAATCGCAATTAGCGATTATTGATTGGTTTGCGCAAGCGTTTACAAAATAGGGGATAGTTTTATAGCAGTTTTATTAATATTTTTTTTACATCAATTTTTATAGTGACTGTGGCATTATGGCAGACACATCGGACATTTTTGACACATTTTTGGGGCCATTGTCATTTATACAGCAACCAGTGCTATTTAAATGCGCTGATTCCTGTGTAAAAAACACTGGCAGTGAAGGAGTTAACCACTAGGGGGCAGTGTAGGGGTTATGTATGACGTTAGGTGTTTTTTTTTATTGTAGGGGGGCGTGGCCTGGCATATGATGTCACTGATCGTCTTTCCCTATATCAGGGAACAGACGATCGGTGACAGCCACAGTAGGAAGCACATGGAGAGGTTTGTTTACACAGACCTCTCCTCGTTCTTCAGCTCTGTTACCCGATCACGGGACACCAGCGGCGATCAGGTCCGCTGGTCCCGCGTCCACGGTCATGGAGCTCAGGACCGGGTTGGGAGCCCGCCGCCGCCGGCTCGCTCCCGACCCACGGCTGGGCACTTAAAGAGCAACGTACAGGTATGTGCTTGTGCCCAGCCGTGCCATTCTGCTGACGTACATCGGCGCGAGGCGGTCCTTAAGTGGTTAAGCAGAGAAACAGCCACAAAGAAATTATTGCTGGTTGGTAGGGGGTCAAATACTTATTTTACTCACTGAACTGCAACTCAATTTATAACATTTGTATCATGTGTTTTTCTGGATTTTTGGTTGATATTCTGTCTCTATCATTTAAAATACACCTATGATAAAAAAATGTTGACCCTTAATTTCTTTGGCAGTGGGCAAACTTCCAAAATCTTCAGGGGATCAAATAATTATTTTTATCACTGTACGTCTGCTTTAAATGAATTATATTTATTGAGTTCAGCAGCATCTCAATAACAAAAAAAAAAAAAAAGCTTTTTTTATTCAATGAGAGAAATACTTTAACAGACACTCCGCACATCTTCAGAAGAGCCTGTCACCATGGACAATTCTATGCCCTGCAGGGCCTTCTGGGATTGGAGAGGTTAAGCGCGCTGCTACGAGAACCGCGTGTCTTTGTAGTAATAGGTGCAGCCGATGACCTTTTATCTTTTAAATAAGAATCAAGCTCCTTGTTCCAAGATAGATTTGCTCTTGCAGTGATAGAAGAAGAAATAGTTATCTCTTTAGTATACTACCTTCAATATTCTTACACATGAATAGTAATGAAATTGAATTTTTTTTTTTCTGCTTTCCCTTGTATGGATAGGTTTTGTGGGGGAAAAAAAATTAAATGCCACGTCTAACCTTCTAGTGTACTTCATATCTGTAGAAAGAATTATGAAAAGAAGGGTAAAAGGGATCTTTATCACAAACTGAATTAACGCACAAAGTACTCCATTTGGATGGTATATCAAGCGAATCCATTAAAAAAAAAAAAAAAAAAAAAAAAAGAAGAGAGAGAGAAACCTTCACAAGCACCTAGTGAGGACACCTTGAAATTGAAGCAGGACCTTGCCAGAGACCAGAAATGGAACCTTGCTGAAGCAGCAATCTGTGCGAGATCACAATCGGACATCCCTCCAGTCACAGGAGCTACCTCCCGCTATAGAAAGGTCGTCGCCGTCATGGATACTTAAGGAAGAACCAAAATAAAATGCATTCTGATGATGAAGTGGGTGGGGGTAATTGTTGCAGCGTTTATTCTCCCAGCTCGCAATGACAGAGAAAGGATTAATAGGTCTGATCTAGAGCAAAGGGCCAGAAGTGTAGCTATGCTGACTACAAGGATATCACAGACTGACAGCAATTAAAGTAGATGTTGCCCCTAACGGAATGATCATTTTGTTTGCTAAAGCTCTGTCTATCGTAGACAGTTGGCATTTTTTAAATACTTGTTTTTACCTTTTTTATGTTTCCCTGCATCACTGTGCTACTGATCTCTTGCCACCTCTTTGCAGCCACTTTCTGTCAGCGATGACAGCATGGCATTTCTTAGTATGGGGCTCTTGATGGATAAGGCATGCGTGTGTCAACACTGCCGTAGTGCCCCTTTAGAATTCCATGTGACAGGATGGCAATGCATACCTACCAACATTTCGCCCCGGTCCCAGGGACACCATCACTACACTCACTCCTCCCCTGTATGTATGGAGGGAGACATGGTTGACACCCAAGCTGGACTTTAAACATGTCTGGCTCTGTTTACCTTCATTTCATGGAGAATGACGATATTAACCTCTTGGCACCAAGCGCATGCAAATATGCGGCCTCTCGGCGGGCGGGCCATGGTAGTGCCAATAGTGCAAATAAATCTGTGCCGAGAGCGCACGCCCTGCGCGCTCCCGGCACAATTTCTGGCGGCTAACAAAAAGCTCCTGCTAGCTGCTTGCGATCTGGATCTTTCCAATCATGTGACCACAATGACAGCCTATCACGACGGTCACATGAGCAAAAGCCCCACTCCACCTACTGGTATTGTAAACACCTTGAAGGGCTGGCAGGCACTGACTCCAAGGGTTTAATGGTTTTTGCTAGAAAAATAACACACAGTCCCAAAGATGCTGCATTTCTGTCAAGATCGACACGTATTTTCTGTACTTGCTAAAAATGTTCTTGGCCTGATAATGTAAAACGAATATAGCAACCAATCCCAACCTAATGCTACTTAAACACTGAGGCGCTTTACAGGTGCTATAGCACTAAAAACAGTGCCTGTAAAGCGCCTCTCTTCTCACTCCAGTGTGAAAGGTCTTTCACACTGGATCGCAAGACGCTAAAAAAAGCTGAAGTACCACCAAAGCGCTGCTGCAGCGGCACTTTTAACCCTTTTTTCGAACGTCAGCGGGGGTTAAAAGCACCCGCTAGCATCCGAAAAGCACTGTAAAAACTATGGTATTTTACCGCCGACGCCTCCCCGCCCCAGTGTGAAAGTGCTCTAAGGACTGATAAGCTGCTTTTAATTAAATTTTTGTTCTTGGGTTTAGTTATACTAAGGCCGCAGTTTTAATTCTGGGTCACAGTAATGCACCTGCTGTGTATTACTGCATTGTGTTGCCATTCCCTGTGACTGGCACCCCAATGAACACTCCTGCGATGTAGTGAGCCACAATGCATGATCATGTGTGATTTTATATAAGTTAGGGTACATGTTAGCAGACCATAGGAGCAATGACAGCAAACAATAGACATGTGCATTTGTTATCATCCAAATGCATTTTCGTCCAAATTTCTGGGATTATCATGTTGGTTTTAACAAAACGATATTGAACGTGCAAAATCCAAAGTCCAAAGGATCCGACATAAAAAATGCTTTATTTTGGTATCCATTATATTTTAGCATTGTGGCGACAACAATTCGATATAGATAGACTGAAGATTAAACACGACAATGATAATAGCGATCTGCGTCTATCAAACCTGCGATTGAATGTGCCTAACCTAACTCCATTAGTCCAACATTATTCGACATAGAGAAAAAATATTTGACATTATAGAAACAATAGTAAAAGAGCTGTTAGTGGTCGCCGCTTGAATATATGATCAAAAATATGTATATAATATCATTCGTCAGGAAGATTCGATGAAGCAGCTAAAAACAAAAGATCGCCACGAGCGGACATTTACGGTCAAATGCTCCGCCCACAGACTATAGAAGAATTCTAATGTTCTTTGACTAGTAATAATAATTAACAATTATAATTATTATTAGTCAAACAACATTGAACAGAATTCTACTATAGCTTCTACTATAGAATTCTACTATAGCTTGTGGGCACAGCATTCAACCGGAAATGTACGATTGCGGCGTCATACAGTTTAGCTGCTTCATCGAATATTCTTAGAACATCCATCAGACACCATAAGCCTTTAATTGACAGATTCAACCTTAATTCATTTGTATTTCCGTACAAATGCATTTTTTTACGAAACAAAATAAATAAATAAAAATTTCGGGAGTAACTAAATCAATTTATTTCAGTGTGCACGCCTAGCAAACAATAGAGACATGCATTCAGTTTAAGTTTGATAGTCAAACTTTTTGGCCATGGTGTTTATTTAAGGGGTAAACCCAATTTATCAACAGAAAACAACCAGTTTAATCCTAATGCTGCGTACACATGACCGGACTTCCCGGCAGACTAGGTCTGAACGGTTTTCCCGATAGGAATTGAGTCCGTCGGACAGATTTGAAACATGTTCTATTTCTAGGTCCGTCTGATTTTTTTTTACTGAAAAACGATCGTATTAGCCCACACACGTTTGGAATGTCCGACAGACTGATTCCATCAGACCTAGTCTGCCGGAAAGTCCGGTCGTGTAATCAATTCCAGAAAATACAGTCACATTGTCTATCTAGACTAGGTTGGATAACTAACCGCTACCAAGTGGAACATGGTGACATAACACTTAATAAAGAACATGGGTGGAAGGGTGAGAGCAGTGGTGTCTGCTCTTCTTCAGCAGGTTTGTAGGCAGGTGCCATGTATTTTCTCCACTGCAGATGGCGCTCATCTGCAGCGGGAATGCAGGTGGAGGAGTAGGTTGAGAGGAACCTAGTTCCTCTATGGTTTCCTTGGTCGCAGTGAGGCAGCATCCAATTGGATACTGGCACCCCATGTGACATTGGCATCCATCTTGGGTCAGGCATATTAAAGGCTCTGGCTCCTGGGTTAAGCACATATTTTGCATGTGGCTACAGTAGGACAGGTCATTCATCTGTCAGGGACAGGGCTTAGCATCAGGGAGAGGTTCAAGATGAGTAGGGAAAGTGCAAGGACAGGCTATCAAATCAGGCCACAGTTTGCCCCTCGAGACAGATGCTGTCGGCACACTTGAGACTACAAAAGGCACCAACAGTACACTGTAGCCAGGAGCAGATTTTTTGTGTAGCAACCAATGGCAACCTGAAACAAGAGGAGAAGGAGAGGAGAACTAGCAACCTTTTGTCAGAAACCATGAAATCAGACAAATCACACTTGTTTAATAATAAAAGTAAAAAGAAGAAACATAGTCAATACATAGCCAGAGTTCAGTAACCGTAATGGATAGCCAGCCAAGCCAGAGTTCAGGGATCAAAGTAGTGGAACAGCTAGCAGGATCTGGAGCCAGAAGGGATGTCAGCAAGGCCAGCCTTTAACCAGGAATGCAGGAGATGTTTCGTGTGATGTTGACCAAGGTGAAGGCAGAGACCCTCTGGACTGGACGGCTTAAGTAGGCAGGACTGACGAGCAGGATATGAACAACAGCTGAGTAACTGTGGAGAGAGGTGGGAGCTGGCAATTAGCAGCCAGCTCACAGAAGGAAGGGCTAAGACCAGCCCTGACATCTTTGCGCTATACTATGAGGTCCTCACTAAGTGCTATGGACCCAATCATTAATTTTAAAAGCGCTGCCTCATTGCATTATTGTGTTAACGCACTGCAAAGATGTAAATGGGCCCTAAATGCTTTTAGATACTAAACCATACACATATTTAGGCATTGAGGCCTGTGAGTACGAAGCCTTAGAGACTGCTGAGAACCACACTTGCGAAACCGTGACCTAGCAGGACTACATTGCCACAGCCTAAGGCATTTAAACATTAATGGAATAGGATGATAGATGTCACAGGAACCCTATGTGTAGTACCTCCATTTCACCGATCCGCCGACATTAAATCAGTTTGCATATATATGGTTTTCACAACTGCATTCCCTTTGATATGATGTTTAACATGCACTGTAAAAAAAAACAGTCCAATCTGTCCTCAAAGGAGAACTTTCCCTTCTTCACTAAATCTTTCTTTTCACCGAGCGGCTTCTCACTTAAAAAAATAAACTCAAAGTATCTGCTCCCAGCTGCTAATCCCTGAAGGGTAAGTCTTGAAAACTCCACTTATTTTAGTTTTACTGAATACACACAGCTTTAAAAGAGCCGGCGAGAAGACAGAGAGCGTCCTACGGTGTCATATTTAACAGTTCCCTTTGAAATTCTTGGTGAAAAGAAGCTGGCGAGAGAAGATGCAGGGAGGGCAAGCCCCATACTTGACCTCTGCTCAGTCAGAGGTCGGGATAGGCCCGATTTATCTTGTTTAATGCAGAGGAACATGTTTAATGGAAGCTGCATGAAATTTTTATCCACTCAAATAAGGCATGCAAAAGGCTTCCCGGGATGGAGTGGTTAAAGCTCACCTCCAGGCAAACAGCTACAGTGAATACAGAATTGAAAGACACATACTGTATGGGAGCTGTTTTACTTTTCAAAGGTAAGACATTACTATCCATCCAGCCCCGTGGTGGTCTGACGTTTCTCTGCTGCAGGTAGGCAATGGAGCTAGGTCACCTCTCTACCCCCAGCCTGTGACTGGAAAGTGAGGGGGTGTGTATCCTATGCCTACATACTTTTGCTAATAGGTGTCCCTCATTCCCATCTCAGAAAGTTGGGAGGTATGGGATACCTGATTGGCCCCAAGTACTGCCCCACCCTATCCTGGATTGGCCCCACATACTGCCCCTTCTTCTCCCAGTCGAGTGTTGCTGTAAAGGGGATTACAAGGGGGTAAAATCAATTCAAGTAAATTTCCAAGATTTATGCTAGTTTCTGTTAAAGTACATTTAAGGGTTGTGTTTAGTAACACAAAAATACATTGGTGATTGTTTCACCTGAAGTTCAGCTTACACTATATTGTCAAAAGTATTAGGAAGCCTGCCTTTACACGCACATGAACTTTAAGGGCACCCCAGTCTTAGTCCGTAGGGTTCAGTATTGAGTTGGTCCACCCTTTGCAGCTATAACAGCTTCAACTCTTCTGAGAAGTCTGTCCACAAGGTTTAGGAGTGTTTCTATAGGAATATTTGACCATTCTTCCAGAAGTGCATTTGTGAGGTCAAGCCCTGATGTTGGACAAGAAGACCTGGTTCATAGTCTCTGCTCTAATTCATCCCAAAGGTGTTCTATCGGGTTGAGGTCCGGACTCTGTGCAGGCCAGTCATGTTCCTCCACCCCAAACTCGCTCATCCATGTCTTTATGGACCTTGCTGTGTGCACTGGTCCAAATCATTTGGTGGAGGGGGAATTATGGTGTGGGTTTGTTTTCAGGGTTTGGGCATGGCCCCTTAGTTCCATGGAGGGACTTGGTTCCTCTACATGCTGCCCCACCATCCCTTCTATCCCCCTCCTGCTGTGCTCTCTCCTGGCCTCCCCTCATCCCCCACAGTGATGCCGGGTTCCACCCTTTGCTCTCCCACCGGCTGCTGCAGAGGATGCTTTCAGGGTGGAGAGCAGGAATGGGGACGGTAAATGTGTAATTTACAGGCCCCTTCCTTATCTTAATGAATAGAGTCAGTGATCCCTACCGATCATTGGCTCTGTTCATTCATTACCGAGGGATAGTAAACTGTGTTTACCATGTCTCAGTTTGTGAATGAATGGGAAGCTCATTTCTCTGTCTCAAAAGTGGAACATCAGAGGTCTGTTTGAACCCCTGATATTTCATCAAACGGGGCTCCTAAAAAAAATGTTTAAATATAAAGAAATTCAATTGTAAAATAAATAAATAAAAATGGTAAAAACCACCAGTGGTGGAACAACCAGGGTCGCAAAGGTTGTACTTACGACTAGGCCCTGGTGTTCCACCACCGTGGGGGGCACTTTATGGTTTGTTGCACCGGAGCCCTGAAGGTTCTTGTTACTCCTCTGGTTATGGCACAGTGATGATCAGGTAAAACTGGTTAGTGCAAGTTAGCATTTTGGTTCATTTTGGGTGTTATTTCACACCAGAAAGATTGTATTATTATCTAGTGCATTAGAACACGATGACATATTTTTGGAAGCTTCTGAAGACAGATCTTGTTTCCATTTACCTATGGGAAAACATAGGTCAACACAAAAAAAGGCAGCAGTAATGCAACAGGTTGAGGACAAACAAATTACAAAAAAATACAGTAAAATACACAAGACCATAAGCAATCCCTAAGTGGGAATAGTGGCAAGCAGAAGTTATCATTTTCATTTTTAATTCTTTATTTTCAAAATTTACAATGAACATGTAGAAAATAATATACATACTTGCTGCACATATCTGCAACCCTGGCATGTTAAATAATAAAATGATGGTAAATTGAGCACACAAATTGTAGCATGCAATTTTATAAAAAAAAAAAAATGCCGCCATAATACCACGTTTGCTGGCTTCTTAACACAAGAATTATATTGCATTTTGCAATGTGTTCACATGAGATCAAAACAAGAATAAACAGGCAGTATGTATGACTCCAGAGTAGTGTACTTTAATTTTCATATGACCAACCATTAAGGCCAGTACACATGATGAGACAATCGTATGAAAAAAAAATGCATTCGGAGCAATCATCCAATAATCTATTCGTTAGTACACAAGTTTTAAGAGCCAATCACGACAGTTCACGCGAAAATATCCAAAGGGACAAGCACGAAAAATGTTCTTGTATGATACCAGAACAAATGATTTTTATGTAATTGGTACAGTATTTGTAAGAAAAAAATCGTGTGACCAAGGCCTAAAGCATGGTCAGAAATAAAAGAATACATTACAATACATTACATCACTTCCGAAGTTGTATTCTGTTTTATGAGAATTTTCATAACTTTAGTAATGTCTTCGTTATTGATATGAGACTAGCATTAAAAAAAAAAAAAGGATGATCATTCGTCTGATAATCTCATTGTGTTTAGGAGGCTTTACAAGCCCTGCAATATAATTCTTTTTACATTTCCTCTATTATATCCAAGCTGGCAGAAATGCCAGGAAAATATGAGTCAAGTGATTGACAGGTGAGAAGAGCTATGCAAGCCACCCCCACGGGCCACAAGTAAGGGCTTCAGACTTATTGAATCTCATACTTTATAAACTGTATATTTAGGAATTTTTCTATAACCATTGCAAGAAATGCATAGAGACTTGTAGGAAGGCCCTGCTGAGTCAGCTGCAACTTAGCACAAAAAATAAAAGAACATTTTCTCATTTATTTATTTTTTATGTATCAAATTCTTATTGAAATGTATGTCTTGTACATGTAGTCCTCAGAAATAAAATTAATGGTAACTAAGAATGTAAAGGCACTTCTAGGGGTCCACTTGAGTTCCTCCACTCCGGACTCATCAAACCCTGTCCTTATGGACCTACTGTAGTGAGTAAGGGAGGGGTAAAACCCTGGTTCGTTTTTTGCCATCTTTGTTTAATTGGGGACATTTCCCATCACCTCCTGAGCCATAACCAAAGAGAAGGCGTCCCTCCAAAGTAAGTGAGTCTCTGGTTGTTACCAGAACAGGTGTCACCATTGAAAAATGTGTTCTGGTGACAACTCAAATTCGAGATTCTCTCTAACTTTTGGTGATATAGGTAAACAGTACAAATAGATTGGGTGAATCTCTATCTATAATCTCTATAACAAGGACACAGACAGCAATATAAACCTGACAAGTGTTCTAATTTATCTCCACTCTAAACAAATAATAAATACATTTGGTCTTGGCTAGACTTTCAGTGCCCTTCAATGAAAAAGCCTGAACCCAATATTTTGGAGGGGCTTTCACATACAGTTGGCCACCATACAGGCCTGTGTGATGTTCAGATGTCAACAAACCTTTGGCCTTACACAGATGCCAACTTTAAAGTGGTTCTAAAGCCTTAAAGTGGTTGTAAAGGCAGAAGTTTTTTTTTCTTTATCTTCATGCATTTTATGCATTCAAATAAAAAGCCTTCTGTGTATCTTGATCCAGCGATGTTGCACTAGAGCAGTGATGGCGAACCTTGGCACCCCAGATGCTTTGGAACGACAGTTCCCATGATACTCAACAACAATGCAGTGTGCTTGAGAATCATGGGAAATGTTCCAAAACATCTGGGATGCCATCACTGCACTAGAGACCCAGCTGTCAGGGACTCTCCCTCCTCATTGGCTGAGACAGCAGCAAAGTGTCATTGGTTCCCCCTGTTGTCAAAGTCAGTGAGCCAATGAGGAGAGAAAGGGGGCAGGCTGGGCCATGGCTCCATGTCTGAATGGACACACAGAGCTGCAGCTCAGCTCGGGTGCCCCATAGCAATTTGTTTGCTGTGGATGCACTCGGCAGGAGGGAGGGGCCAGGAGCACCAAAGAGGAGGATCTGGGCTGCTCTGTGCAAAACAACTGCACAGAGCAAGTAAGTATGACATGTTTGTTATATTTAACAAAAAAAAAAAGAGACTTTAGTATCACTAAGGTTTTTCATCTTAATGTATTCTATGCATTAAGGTGAAAAACCTTCTGTGCTGCCCCAAGACCCCCCCCCCCCCCTTCATTACCCGAATCCGATCTGATTCAGCTGTCTCACTTCTCATTGGGCAGACTGATAGCAGCGGGAGCAATTGCTCCCGCTCCTATCAATCAAAAGCTGTGGAGTTGGGAGTGGGGGGCAGGGCCGTTTGCTACTGTCTGTGTCAATGGACAGAGCAGCAGGGCTTGGTAGTGAGCAATCGGCTTTCCGTGGGGGGCACCTGCCAAACAGGAGCACCGGCAGAGGACCCCAAAAGAAGAGGATCTGGGATGCTCTGTGCAAAAGCTTTGCACAAAGGTGGTAAGTATGACATGTTTGTTATTTTGAGAAAAAAAAAATCGAAGTTTTAATACCACTCTAAAATAAACAGATGTCATGCTACTATCCAAATGGTTGATACACATTGCTGGATATAATAAAAAACATGTGCCTGGAACGCCGTTGCACACACTGTCCAACAATGTAGAAAATAGATAACGGTCTGGCAAAAAGTATATCAATGCTTAAAAATGAATATAATCTTTATTGCAAATCTTTCAAGACATAAAGAGGGAATTCAATACACAACAGAAGTTTATGTGTTTCAGCTCCTTCCTGGGCCTTGGCTACAACTAAGGCCCAGGAAAGAGCTGAAACTCGTCAACCTCTACTGTGTGTTGGACTCCCCTTTTATGTCTTGAAGGATTTGCAATAAAGATTAAATGGGTTTTTTAAGCACTGACATACTGTGTTGCTGGACGTTTATATATTTTCTACATTCTTGGACAGTGTGTGCAGCGGCGGTCCAGGCACAGACTTTTTTTACTTTATCCAGCAATGTGTATCAACAATTTGGATAGTGGTATTAAACCTTTAATTTTTTTTTTTTTTTTTTTTCAAACATTTTATTAAGAAATAATAAGCAGAAACAAAACCAACTTGTGGTAGAGCATATGTATGCATACAGAACAAGAATATCATATTGCATAGTAAGCATCATGTACAATCCGTGGCGAAAAGACAAGTCAATGAATGTGAATCATACATGTACAGTAAAAACCTTTAATTATTGTTTTCTTAAAATAACAAACATGTCATACTTACCTGCTCTGTGCAATTGACATACCGGGTTGCTGGACCTTTATCTATTTTCTACGTAGGTATCAACTGTCCCGGATTTGCAGGGACAGTCCAATGCCTAGGTGCTCTTTCCTGATGATGCTGTGTCCTGAATTCACATTCATTATTTGAGTTACTAAACATGTGCAGTAAGTCATGGCCACAAGCTGGCGGTCCCAGCATAATTGGCCTTGGGACCTCCCAGAAAATGGCCGTGATTTGAGTAAGGCCTCCAAGAAAGTGATCAAGATTTTGGCAAGAGCACGCAGATTGAGGGCGTGATATGTGTAGACCATAGGCATGAGTGACAGTGCCCCAGAAACTGGGACGGAGATATTGTCAATCATAACGATATAGTGTGTCTTCAAATTGAATATTGCCTTTTCTTACCGCTTAACTGCTGAGGCAACACAATCGCTATAGCTTTACAGATCACTAATAAACATAAAGTTATATAAACCTGTATAAAATTAGCTATGTTCCCAAAAACAAAAAAAGTTCAATATACCCTACTTAAAAATAGGCTATGATTCTAGTCTTATGTTGTTCAAACAGCTATTTGATGCCTATGCAGGGAGTTTTTCAGTGCAATCCAGTCGGTGTTTGAAGCCGTTTCATGCCAATTAAAATCATTTAAAAAGATGCAGGTATTGTGCAATTAAACACCCATTTATAAAGGCAAAGACAACCAGGCCTTCCAACTAACTGCAGTTCTTTGAAAAAGTCCAAATAGAGAGGGTTGTGTAAGGAATAATGCCTCTTTAAAGCACTTGTATCACACTGCAGAAGAGCAATAGAACTCCTATAATCCTTTCTACTTGCTTCTGCCCACCCTGCCGCAACAGCACCTTTGAAAAATTATTCTTCAAATGAACTAAAGAGGGAGGACACAAAAAGATTTACCGAACACAAAGGCAGTTCAAAGAACGCTACATACATGTGTACAGAGGACCAACTGGATAATAAAAGTCCTTGCATATGCTGCAGGTAGAGAAAGGTGTGCGATACCTCGGGTTTAGCAGATGTACTCTGCCATATGTTTCTGTCTAGCTAATTCTTTCATTGAATACAGCGGCTATAGATGTATGAATGCAAAGCAGCAGAAAATGCTGATGTGGAAGTACGTCTAATTAGAGAAGCATCTTTTCTCCCAATTTTCTCCAATTTCAGGATATTTTTATAATTAGGTTGCTAGTTCTGCTTTTAACAACCTAAGATACAATGTGGAAATATTAAGAGCAGAAACTGGATCATTTTGCAACACGATTAAAGTGGTTGTAAACCCACTTAAAAAAACAAACAAAAAAAAAACCGAACACCCGCAAAACAAAGGAATAACGAGCTAGTATGCATAGCATAGCATACTAGCTCATTATGTAATACTCACCAGAGATCAAAGCCCTCGCTGCAATACCCACAGACTGATCTGTAGGCCGACATCCCTCCAGGGGGTTACTTTGGGGGATCGCGGCTCCGGCTAATCACATTGCCGGACGTCACTCCTGCATGCGCGCGTGTGGTAACGCCACACTCACTGAAGCAAGGGCTGTCAGTGCGCATGTGCCAATGACGTCGGTAAATAGAAATACAAGGGATATCTCCTAAACCTTGCAGTAATTTGGTAGAGCACTATTTGACATATAGGGAGTGCCACTCGCCCCTTCACATCTTATTTCCTTCTATATCCTAGAGCCCTCTTACTGTTTTTTTTTTGGGGGAGGCTGCAACCTCCACACACATCCTAAGCGCAGACCGTCCTAATTAATATGTTTACTTATCAATGTTTTTATAATTATGTGCTACTCTTTACGATATTACTCTTTTGATCAATAAAACTTTTTATAAACATACATTGTTTCACAATCTGTGCCTAGAAAGTCCCACTTTCCAAGGGGAAATTTGTATACCACTCAAATTAGGGGTGTTGGCCTTTACATAGCAAATAACAATCCTCCAAAATTCTTTGATATCTAATGCCGGCCATACACGGTTCGAATTTCGAAAGAATTTTCTTTCGAAAATCGTATCTAAGAATTTTCGTATGAATTTCGCACCATTAGTGGGCTGTAGCAACAGACGATTTTCGTGCGGAAATAAAATTTGAGGAATCGGACATGTTGGACATTTTTAGAAAAACTAACGATTTTCTAATCAATGATGGGAGAATCGTGCGAGAAACATAATAAGAAAAGAAAATGTACGGAGATAAAAGAAAATTTACGGAGAGAAAAGAAGATTCCCAGCCAAGAAAATTATTTTCTGTAGCAACATGAGGTGAAATTGAAGGCTTGGTTGGCCGAATTTCGAAAATCAATGGTGGCATCATCGGATCACAAAAAAACGAATTTTCTGATTTTGAAAAGAAAATTTGTTCGAAATTCGACCGTGTATGGCCTGCATTACTCTTAGCTGGTAACCTGCACAAAATTTTAAAGAGTAGTCTATGGAGATTTTTAAGTATAGAAGTTTGGCGCCATTCCACGAGTGTGCACAATTTTAAAGTGTGGCATGTTAGGTATGTATTTACATGTTTTGTTTTAATTTGTGAAAGTGTTTTTTTTTTTCCAAATACCAAGTGAAATAAAAAATTGCAACAACTGCCATTTTATTCCCTAGGGTCTCTGCTAAAAAAAACTATTTACATAATGTTTGGGGGTTCTGATTATTTTCTAGAAAAAAAAAATTATAAGTAGGAGAAGAATTCCAGAATTGTCCTTGTATGGAAGTGGTTAAAGCAGAGTTCCACCCGTATAAAAATCAGCAGCTACAAAAAGTGTAACTGCTGACTTTTAATAATGGGACACTCACCTGTCCCATGGTCCAGCGATGCGGGCAAAGGAAACCCCGTTCCTCTTTCCCTCCTCTCCCCCGGCTACGGCATTCTGACTGTGGGTGTCCTCGTACTGCACGAGCCGCACTGCTCGCTGTGATTGGCAGGACAATCATCTGGGACCTGTGACGTGTCCCAGAAGATTGTACGAAGTTAGGGGGGGAAATTATCTTTCTTTTGGTGCCGCAGTGCCCCTGGAGGAAGTGGGGGCTGGATGCCTCTAAAAAGAGGGTATCCGCTCCCCCCCCCCCCCGAAAAAAATGTGGCAAGTCAGGGGGTGACCTTCACTTAAAGCGCAGGTCCATTTTTGTTTGTAACTCTGCTTTAATGTGAAATTCCTGACAATTTAAAAAAAAGATTTGTATACTAACCTTTTTTTCAGCTCAGTCCAGTCCGGTCACATTATCACGCAACCCTAGCTGCCCTGTGTCGATGGGCAGCTGGCTGCAGGGAAGAGGAGGGATCACCGACAATGATTGGGCTATGGGAGACTATGAATGATGTCACCGACACTGGACTTCCCAGCTGTTGTTGAGAGCTCTCTGGCAGCTTTAAATTCTGCTGACACCACACCTAGGGTCCCATAGCCCAGCCGTTGTTAGCACTTCCCCTTGCAGCCAGCCACTCACTGACACAGGGGAGCCAGAGCTAAAGGGATCATATGACCAAATTGGAGCAGGCTGAAAAAACCATAAGGGATAAAAGGCAAGGATACACCAGGTAGCAAAAGGGGGAAGGAACATTTTTAAGAATAGTTATAGTTAGGCAGGAATTTGACTTACTTAAAATCAACCCCAATGTCTTTATTTGAGTCAGATGGCTATGGGTTACCATGGCTCTCTGTGCTGCCTTATTGAGTAAACCTGTATAAATAATACGTTATATAGCCATGTCCATTTTTCAGCCCCACATCTCAATAGAGTTTCAGTACGATACACTACGAGTCAATTCTTCTTCTCTCTCCAGCCTGTCTTAACTGCTGTCAAATCCTATGCTTCAATGTTTAAGTCATTTAATTTGCTTCACGCACAGATGGGGACCATGCAGCGATCTGCACAGTGCACAGACACAAGGAAGGAGGAGAAAAAAAAAAAAAACACAGTTTGTTACAAAATGTAACTTCTAACGTGTTAGCACTTGAAATAAACGACTCAGTCCATCTTGAGCGGCATAGTTAATCTGTGGCCTGCATCGTTACCGCCATTCCAAGACAATCTGTACAATTTTCCAAACACAAAGCCTGCTCACTCAAGTGTTCAGGTACTCGGTTACATTCAACACAAGGCTAATTCACTTATCCTCAACAAGTGGACTATTGATTTCTCTGCCTATTTTCTTAACAGCCCGAGGCTTTCTGAACTGCACTGATAGTAATGCTCTGCTTGAGAGGCAAAGCGGGGAGGAAAACATCTCATCAGGAATTAGCTGGAGCAACAGGACAAGTTTTATTTTAAAATACGTTAAGCACTCACCATAAACAGAGCAGCTATTACATTATATATTGGTAACCATTTTATTTTTGTTAAGATTATTTTTTTTTCTCTTTAGCTATAAAGATAATTTGGGCACCCTGGGCATATAGCCCCTGTCCATGGGGCCCTGGTGTTCTAGGCATTCAACAGTGGGTGAATAACGGAAGTTCCACTAGGTGTACCACTGTGCTGCATTTGATATAACTATATATATATATATATATATATATATATATATATATATATATATATATATATATATATATATATATATATATATATTATATATTATATATATATATATATATATATATACATATATATATATATATATATATATATATATATATATATATGTGTGTGTCTGTGTTATTTTTATTCAGACTTTACTGTACATGGAAGAATCTGTAGTAGTTTGTCTTGGAGACAGATATCATTTTTTTTCTTGGAGTGTTTTAGCAGATACTTCTCAAAAAAAGCCACTGGATACAATGGTAACATAATTACCATTTATTGTATTTTATTTGACAGTTGTTCTGTAACCGTGGTCAAACAATAGCTTGGCCTTCCGATGACCTATGGTATGTATAATACCACTGTGCCATCTAAAGGGCGAAATGGAGAATGTTTCACCCATTGAAACTCAGTATTGCATAGGGGGCCACACCCATGTGGGGCTGCTATAATGATAATAATGACTTAACACCAAGGAAGGTCTGTACCAGCCAGAAGAAGCTATACCTAAAGATGCTTTTGCCTGATCTCCAGCAACTGCTTAGATTAAGCCTGGGATCCTCGTTGCCTACGAAGATGTTGAACCCACTGTAACCTGAGTTAAGTAACGTTTAAACATATTTCTACTGTATACAGACCATAATTTCTGCATATTTGCTAGGAAGTGTATAGCATTTTGCTTGTTATAGGTATCGGTTAGTCTTGTATTGTAGTGCTAGAAAAAATATAGTTTTGTATGTACAGCATTTTTATTTTAGTAAAATCACATTAATACACTACAGAGGCCTGAGCTTCCTTGCTTATAACACACAGTAACCTTGCTAGACACCAAAGCAAAACAACCATAAAACCCCATCCTGCTCCAGCAGTTGACAGCCTCTCAGAGTATGACAGACTGTGGGCATCAGAGCGGGATGGGGCATCTATACGCAGGGCTAGAGCCTCATGGCCAGGGGCTAAATTCCCAGTGTGCATGGTACTTAAACACACCTCCCTGCCCCCAGCTTGTGAGTGGATAGTGAAGAATCAGCAGCAGACTAATTAATTCATTGTATCTCTCTTCTTCTATTGATAGAAGTGCATGCCGTACACCTAATTAGTTCCTGCTGCACCCCCACTTTATCCTAGTCTGCTATACAGGGAATACAAGAGGCTATTTTTTTTTTTTTTATTAAATACATAACTATATTAACCTGGTGTTATATGATAAATCTGTCTGGAGTAACTCATATTTATTTTATGATATATATCATTTTTTCCATACATACTCAATACTTATATTACTATTTGAAGGCTTTGATACAAATTGCACCTTGAGAAGCTTATGCCGGTCTCCCCAGGTCCTGACAATCAAGATCTCCATTAATTTGGGTAGATATTTGAACTTTAAAATTTTGTAACCATTCAAATTTTACTTTGGGCAAATCTGGACATTTGGCATCTGCATTCCTTTCTCATATGTAGATCCCGTTGTGGGTGGCTGCGTACATGGACCTTTCACGATTAGTCACAGAGGCCCCTTTGGCGTGGAGGCAGTTATGGCTTGGCTAGTGCCCATGGTGCTGAAACAAACAGTGTCTTTCTAAAAATGTGGGTGATTTTGTAAGTTATAAATACATTCTTTGCATAAGCAAAGCTTTTTCTGTGATTCACAGATTCTGTAATGGCTGTTATTATTTATGTTTGTTTCATCTCTTGTAGAGGTACCCCTATTACCCCCTGAGGAAGATTGTGGAAGTCAATTGAAACTTGTTGGGGATTCTTTGGTAGAATGAGACTCTGTTTATCATACTGCATACCAACTTTCTGCCCAAGTTTTCAGGGGAGTATTGTCATGTTTTTAAATAATATACCAGTGTATTGATGTACACACAACTTTTTAAGTGAGACTTGTATAATAAACTATAATTGTCTTTTATATTACATGGTTTGTGTTGCTGCATTAAAATCCCATGGGAGAATTTCTTGCTCTTTTGTCAACTGGGGATGTAGAGCAGCTATTTCTCTCAATGGAGGCTCACTCTCCTTATGTATAATCTGTCTGGAGTACAACTTTAAATTAAAATAATTTAAGTATTATTTTTTTATTTAAAACTAAATCATTTATATTAAGTATGTGCAATAAATAGCTCACAATGTACTAACACACAAGTGCCAAAGACAGGGTCAACATCAAACAAAACCTTGACTGCACAGCACTTTATAAGATGTTGGCAGCACTGTTTCAGAACATCTTCTAATGAAGTTCCCCACCTTGTCTCATATTCGTAGAAACGTTGTTCGACCTATATGTTCACTTCTATCCAGCTTTAAAGTTGTAATGTTAACTGAACCATAGGGTTTCACATTGTATGTGACCTGACCTGACCTGTAGCAAGCTACTAAGCTGACAACTGCATGATTAATGGGTAGTGAGAAGAAGACTCCACCTCAAAGAAATCCACACATAAAAAAAAAAAAAAAAGAAAAGATAGAAGAAGAAAGCGGGTCGGCAATGGAACAGTTAGGTCACCACAGAGGTTTATTGGAAAAAAAAAAAAATCCTGTTAGATAACAGTATGGATAATGTCCAATTAAGGTCTCATTGTTGTCTGTAAAGATCAATGCAAAAAATAATTGTAACATATCATTTCTATTAGCAGAGATGAAAATATGATTAGGAAGGACTTGCATTGTGGCACTTGCAGCTAGATAGGTAATGAAATTCCTGTCTGAATTCAACTGACTCCCAGGCAAACATACTAAATTATACAAAGGTATTCAAAAAATTTAGAACTGTGATAATCCACCATAAATTATTTCATATTATGGCCCAACATATACTCAAATACACCCAGTGCCACCATGAGTGAACTAATTCAGAATAAGAAAAGTTCAATGTCATAGGCTTTTCATGTACAGAGACATGAAACCAAGCAGATCTTCAAACATACACCATTACGTCAATGCTCCACTTCTCCCAACGGGCAGAAGCCCACCAAAAGGTTACGGCTCCCCTGTGACAGATCGGCACATTGCGCTCAATGTAATGATGTCGCAAGAAGCTCAATACATCTCAGTCACCATACTCCAGATTTCCTCCATACAAATTACATTAATCAAAGCTGGAAGACCACTAAGGAGATACCACCCTGCTTGGAGATAGAATTTCTTTCCACCTTGTTCATAGTAATTATAGATGCAAGCAGCCACTGGGGGCTTTAGTAAAACTAACATTCCACCCCATCCCACCTCTATCCACAAGAGCATCCAAGACGATCTGTATGAGTCTTCATTGGGCTAGATTATAGCAGGCACAAATGTCAGAATTTAGGAGAAGAGATATACTGGGGGTCAACATGTCTACATAGGTAACTGAATGATGTGTATCGCATTGCAGAATGAAAGGAAAGGCAAGAATGAGGAAGAATGAGGGACCAAGATGATTTTTGAAATCGCATAGGTCTATTTTTGGAAGCCACTTGGAAAAAAAACAAATAACATGAAATATATTTTATAGAAGAATAACGGATACAAACACTAACATTTTAAAGACTCACACCACTTTTTTGTTAACATAGTATGCTTAGATTGGAACAAAGGAACCCTGAGGGGGAAAGTGGGGGGGGGGGGGAAAGTGGGGGGGCGGTGGACTATCTCAGGGCCAGCTTGGACAGAATACACAAAGTTTAAAAAAAATATATATAATGTTTTATTTATACAAAGATTCAAACATAAAATGGGTATCCAAAAATATTATGAAGAATTATACAGATGCATACCATAATATTATCTGTAAATATATTCCAACAATACATGTGTAACGTTGGGATATATTACTTAATGTGCTCCATAGAGGATAACAAAGGTATAGTGGATCCTCACAAATCATGCATTCCTCAACATGTTTCTCAGAGCTTTATCACTTCATCAGGAAAGTATTATCAATGTATCTACATCAAAACACCACTGAGAATGTCCCTATGGCGGATGTGGGGGACACATTATGAATGGACGGAGAGTAAAGCTAGAATAGCCAATAATACTCTTATGAGTCCAGGGGGAATGGAACAGGTGCAATGAGCAAAGTTTGAGATATGCATATAAGCTCCTGTAATGTACACAGACAGACAGTATAGCTGTGGACTTCAGATAGAGCCAGAGAAGAGCGTACAGCCTGACTGTTCCCTGGATAGGGTGTGTTCCCTCCTGGAGGTGGCATCCATTGCCTGTGTCATTCCCAATGGACGCATAAGAGTATTATTGGCTATTCCAGCTTTACTCTCCATCCATTCCTAACGTGTCCCCCACATCCGCCGTAGGGGAATTTTTGGTGGTATTTTGATGTGGATCCATTGATAATACTCTCCTGATGAAGCAGTAAAGCTCAGTGAAACATGTTGAGGAATGCATGATTTGTGAGTATCCACTATACCTCTGTTCTCCTCTGTGAAGCACATTAAGTAATAGTGGCACACATGTATTGTTGGGATATATTTATAGATAGTATTATGGCATTTTTTTTTATAATTCTTTGTGATATTTTGTGATACCCATTTTATATTTTAATCTTTGCATAAATAAAAATGTTGTGTATTCTGTCCAAGCTGGTACCAGGAGGATCTTGAAGCGCAGGTTTTTGCCTTAATGCATAGGATGCATTAACGTAAAAAAAAAAAAAAAACTCAAAGTGGTTGTAAACCCCATTCGTGAAATGTGACCTAAGTATATATATCTGTAGTGTTTACTCATCTCTCTCCAAAGCTCTAAGTGCCATTTCTCTCTTGTGCTCCATTCCTCTGTTTTCAGAAGAGTCACTTCTGACAAGCTCTCCAACACATGAAATCATAGCAGCTGAAAATTTGCATGTTCTTTCATTCCTCTGTCTATGTGGAGGGGGGTGTGTGTCCCTTTCCTCCAATCAGCTGTCATACAGTGTAAGTGCAGACTCCCCACCCACTGCTGAAAGAGGAAGAACGATTTCTAACAGGATCTGCACACTTCAAAGAGTGTAGAAAGAGGAAGACAGCAGATATACATATAAAACATATGTAGGATGATTTGTTTCATCTCTGTGTATCATCTGAGGTTATTCACTTCACTGGGTATATGTGAGGGTTTACAACCACTTTAAGGCTTTAGAACCACTTTAAGTCTGTGTATGTGCCTGTGTATGTTCAGTTCCTGGGACAGTATCATTAGTCGTTAAGTTGAAGATGACCCAGCTTTCTGCGTCCTAGCACCTGAAGCACCTGTATGGCCTCGTCCACCAGTATCTTAGCAATCAAGGATGTTGCATGGCTCATGCCACCAGCATCCAGCGACCAAATATGTAGTTCAGCCTGGGCCCTCAGCATCTAAATGACCAAATACGCTGTGCAGCTTGGGCCTCCAGTGCCCTAGCAACCAACAAAGGGAAGGGCATCAAAAAATGCCACTTCAGGTGGTATCCTCCTCCCCTAGCACAAAGATGGTTATTGCCTTCCCACAAAGGATTCAGAAAACAAGTGCAGACCTTAAATGTTTGAATCTGTGTAGCAATACATGAAGATAGGAAGTTACCAAGCGCAACTTCAGAAAGATGTCTATATATTGGGTGATAGGGATGACAATTCAGGGCAAAGTGACAGGTTCTCTTAACAACACAACCCCCTGCCACTGATGCTCATCTTTGCGGCACTTCCCCGCTGCACCATTTGTCGGGGCTCATGAAAATACCTTGTACGCTGTTTTCTTAGCAGCGATTGGTTTTCACTTGCTGCCTGGATTTTTGCTCTTTAAATCCACAATTTTCATGCTTCACTTGATTGTACCCTTAAAAGTGCAGTTCATAGTGAAATTGCAGCCACAAAGTAAGTGATAATTTTATACTTGTACTGTCTATCATAAACATGGTAAAATAAAATGAAGCCGGTATCCACACAGCTCCTTGTGATACCATTCTATAATACAGCCATTGCAGACAGGCCACCTCGTTCACAGTAAACCGCAGTCTGCAGCATAGCGATAGTTTGTCAAGCATGTAATCCTCCACCAAGTAGTAGCAAATTGCTTGATTCTACCCCAAACCCTTTGCCTCTGCATTACATTATTTCATTGGTCTCAGCCAATTAAACTGACTTCAGTAACTGCTGAAACAGATCATTGGAAACTAAAGGGATGCGTTCAAAAAACAGTAATTGATATTCCTGAAGAGATCTTTATTAATTGGGTGTGTAGCTCTCCATTATTTCCTGTTTATGAGACGATCCAGATTGAAATATACAGTGCCTGGCTTCCAGGACAGGCCAGGGAAGGTTCTGTTCACTGGGAGGATCACAGTTTTTTTTTTTTTTTTTTTTTTTTTTTTTTTTTTTTAACGAAATCCCATTCCCAAATGGCAAGGATCTGTTCAAAGGCCTGTCTTATGTGTTCTGTAACTGAGAACTCTGTTTTCCCTAGGCTGAAAGTTTATCCAGAGGATTCCATTCAAACCGCAGAAGCTAGACTTTGAAAACTGTATATTATTCAGAAAAAAATAAACCAAACCCCCTAATGGAATTCTTACTACACCCACTGTTCTGGAAGAACAAGGCGGCCTTTGCATAAGGATGCTGCAGCCTTGTTCCAAAACATTGCTGAAAAGGTATTATCAACATTCCTTTTTTTTATTGGATTTGGATTCCCATTTGAAGAACAGGAAGATATTGATGCACATTTAAAACTCCCTGTCACTTTGTTATTTTCCCTAAAGCAGGGGTCTCAAACTGGCAGCCCTCCAGCTGTTGTAAAACTACAAGTCCCATCATGCCTCTGCCTGTGAAAGTCATGTTCGTAACTGTGAGCCTTGCAATGCCTCATGGGATTTGTAGTTTTGCTACAGCTGGAGGTGCTACCAGTTTGAGACACCTGCTCTAAAGCCTAAACTTAGTTAACCGCTTCCTGACCGCCTCACGCCCATATACGCTGGCAGAAGGGCACGCACAGGCACAATGGCATACCTGTATGTTGTCCTTTAAGAGGTGGCAGGGGCGCCGCCAGCAGCACGCTCGCACGCCCGCCGGAAGCTCAGTGAGCCCGGTCGCAGGTCCCGCGGACTCGATCGCCGCAGGGATACCCACGATCGCCTCACGGAGCGGAAAAACGGGGAGATGCTAAAGTAAACAAGCATCTCCCTGTTCTGCCTAGCAACAGTGACACTGATCTCTGCTCCCTGTGTTTGGAGCAGAGATCAGTGATCTGTGAAAAACAGCCACACCCCCCCCCACAGTTAGCAACACGCCCCTAGGACACACTTAAACCCTACACTGCCACCTAGTGGTTAACCCCTTCACTGCCAGTGTCATTTACACAGGAATCACTGCATTTGTATAGCACTGATTGCTGTATAAATGACAATGGTCCAAAAAATGTCTCAAAAATGTCCGATGTGCCCGCCATAATGACGCAGTCACGATAAAAATTGCTGATCACCGCCATTTAAAAATATATATATATATATTAATAAAAATGCCATAAAACTATCCTCTATTTTGTAAACGATATAGCTTTTGCGCAAACCAATCAATAATCGTTATTGCGATTTTTTTTTACCAAAAATATGTAGAAGAATACGGAGGACATTTTTTATATATATATTTTTGGGGGATATTTATTATAGCAAAAAGTAAAAAATAATGCGTTTTTTTTTCTTCAAAATTGTCGCTCTTTTTTTGTTTATAGCGCAAAAAATAAAAACCGCAGGGGTGATCAAATACCACCAAAAGAAAGCTCTATTTGTGGGAAAAAAAGGACCTCAATTTTGTTTGGGAGCCACACCGCGCAATTGTCAGTTAAAGCGACGCAGTGCCGAATCGCAAAAAAGTGCTCTGGTCAGGAAGGGGGTAAATTATTCCGGGGCTGAAGTGGTTAAAGTGATACTAAAGCTTTGTTTAAAAAAAAAATAAAAATAAAAAACATATCATACTTACCTCCACCGTGCAGCTCGTTTTGCACATAGTGGCCCCGAACATCCTCTTTGGGGGCCCTCGGTGGCTCTCGCATCTCCTCCCCACATTAAATAACCCCCTAGGAGAAGCGGGGGGTTACCTTGTGGGCGCACTCCCGAGTCATACATTCCGCATCCATAGAAAGCCGACTGTATGACTCGGCCCCGGCCCCCATGTCCAGGTTATTGGAATGGATTTGATTGACAGCAGTGGGGGCCAATGGCTGCGCTGCTATCAATCTATCCAATCAAGGCCGGGACTCCATGGAGAGAAGGATGGCACTTCTCTGCCGAAGAAAATGAAGGGGCTCAGTTAAGTAAAGGGGGGGGGGGGGGGGGTCGATGGCTGCCAGGTGTTTTTTCACCTTAATGCATAGGATGTATTAAGGTGAAAAAACACGAGCCTGTACAACCCTTTAAGGTGTTACTAAACGCACAACAGTGAAATCAGTCTGTATATGCAGTAAAGCATGTTTGTTACACTCACTGTGGACCCTAAGGGGTTAATCTTCCGCATTGTGTAAAAAGGCTGTTTGATTGTGTCTTCTCTGATCAACCCCTTCTTTTACTGTTCCCAAACCATCTCCTTATAGAACAGAGCCTTGGGGACAATCTGCACATGTTCAGTTTGGTGTGTATTGCTAGAGAGTTTTTTCCTCTCTTGGGAGAGTGCATGTGATCAGCAGAGGGCAAATCAGCACTGTCCAGACAGAGGGTCAGGGGTCCTGCAGCCTCATAGGACAGTCAGAGTAGAATGAAAACTCCTACAAGCTTTAACCAGACACTGACAGATTTCACAAGACTGTTATATACTGTTTTTGAGGAAAGGTATTTAGCAGTTTATATTTACTAAAACTAATGCATTTTCATGTTCTGTGTACTGTGGGAGACAGATAGGTTACATTCAATGAGAACTGTCCCTTGTGCTGGTGACTGCTGTCTTAGGTGAACCCCCCCCCCCCCCCCCCGATATCCCCAGCAGCATTAATTTGATATTAAAGGCTTGTTTTAAAAAAAAAAATAAGAAACATATCGTACTGACCTGCCCTTGGTTTTGCACAGAGCAAAATCCCATGCACATAGCTGGATCACAATGGGGTTTAGTTGAGTATTAGGGGGGCTGGTGTGCACAGAAGGATTTTACCTTCATGCATAGCATGCATAAAGGTAAAAAAAAAAAAAAAACTTGAGCCTTTAGAACCACATTCATTTTCCAATGCTATGGGGAATACTCTGAACATGTCATAGGCACTCATCAAGAGTGCCGACTATGCGGCATTAGCTTTCATCAAACAAAAGTGTTCTATGAATGGAGGGGGAAGACCTTTCATTCATACGACCTTACTCCATTCATTGAATGTATTTAATTGCTGAAAGCTTTAGTAGAACTTCTATGATTGGCAGAGGATGGAGGAAAGGGCGGTAGTAGTCAGTAGTAAACCACAGCTCAACTGCCTATTTTTGCCATGCCCCCCAGACTGTCTGTGTGAACGAGCCCTTAGAGTGGTTTAATGGATGAGCAACAGGACTTTGGACAGCAGCATTGTTAACCTATGGAGAAGGGAGTCAGGGAGGCCCAGAGTCAAAAGGAAAAAGCATAGATGGAGGGCCAATATGACAGGGTTAGAAGGGGTTTGAGCATAGGAGGAGTTGTATTCACCAGATTGGTGGAAAGATGGGAGCAGGAGGTGGCTTCAGGAATTGGTACTTTGGAAGGGTTTGGGAGGAGTTTAGTCAGAAGAGAGCGTAGATGGGACAACTTCCCACCCTCCCTCCCTCCCTAATGTTTTTTGGGTTATTGTGGTTGTTTTGGTCTGTTCTGTTTTTCTTGCAGGTCACGGAGCTGGGGCATTTTCTCTCATAGCGGCTGGCGGCGCCACAAGGTCCTTGGATGTGTTATAATTGGGGGCAAAAATGTACATTTGTAGTGACCCATCTGAGGTACGGCTCCCATTATTATGGCTGGTGGTACCTGCGATGTTGGTTTGTCTCCGAGCCAGTGCTTTCTGGGGCTGGAGGCCTAAAAATGGTGGTTACGCAGGTACTTGGAGTGCATGCCCACAAGGAACTTGGGGCCCCTGGACTACTATCTAATGTTCATATGTTCTCCCAAGACCTCCTGCTCTCTAGCTCCCTCATCACCTCCTCCCATATCCGCCTCCAGGACTTCTCCCGAGCCTGGCCCATACTCCGGAATTCGCTACCCCAATTTGTCAGACTGTCTCCAAATTTATCCACTTTTAGGCGATCCCTGAAAACTTTCCTCTTCAGAGAAGCCTATCCTGCCTCCATCTACTGTAGCAACTGCACTATTTTCTCCATTAGCTCATCCTCCACAGCTATGACCGACCCTCCCTCCTAGATTGTAAGCTCCAACGAGAAGGGCTCTCTGATTCCCCCGCTGTGTAAACTGTCGGCGCTATATAAATCCTGTATAATAAAAATAATAATATATTTTTTATATATATTTGGTTAATAAAAGGCTGCTATGGCCATTAAACTGGAGTCTGGGTCATGTCTGCTCAATTTTATTATAAGTGGTCGGTGGAGTGGTGGTCAGGCACTTTGGGCCAAAGCCTCTTTGGTACCCTAGTCAAGATAAATAACTGCTTCCTAGTGAATTGGACTATATTCTGAGCCAGCTTACTGTTTTACCTCTGTAGAAATAAATGATACATTTTAATTGTGTCTTTTAGCTATATTTAATGTCAGGTATACTAGCAATCTCTTATCTGTGTCCCTGAAAAAAATAATCTTTTTGTTGGGAGAAATTCATCAACGTTAAAACAGGATGCAGGGAAGTCCTAAGGATGAAGTGTTACAATATGCATGTGGAATATTTCATTAGCCACTTTCTATTTAATGGCAATCACTTAATTATTAAACAAAAAGACATCCATCAGTAAGGATGAATTCATGAGAGAAGAGTGGAAGGATTAAACGGAAATATATATTATTTTATCCTCCTCTTGAGCATTTAGAGTATTTGTTCAATGTTAAAGAAAATGCTTCAATGCACAGAATGTGTAATAAATGTTGTCAGCCATTAGGTGGTGCTCTACCAGGATGCTAGCCCTGTAGTCCATTATAGAGGAAGTAAACCCTGATGAGTTTACTTCCTCTTTCATTCCCTGCAAAGGCAAAGCATAATGGATTACTATGCATTGCATAGTAGCCCATTATGTGTCACTTACCTGGCACAGGAGCCAGCGAAGTCACCGCTGTCCCCTGTAGTTCGGCGCATCCATCTTCTTGGTGGGGTCTTGCAGCTCCGCCGCTGTCATTCGGCGAAGCCACGATGACGTCACTCCCGCGCATGCGCACGGGAGCCGACACACTCGGCAGCTCTGTAGTTGAAAATGCCGCGCTCAGTGCGACTGCATGCGCCGTAGACAGCGGTGCCTGTCTTCGGGCACATATCTCCTAAACCGTATAGGTTTAGGAGATATTTCTTGGACCTACAGGTAAGCCTTAATCTAGGCTTACCTGTAGGTCAAAGTGTGTTGTAAGGGTTTACAACCACTTTAAAATATACACTATATCGTCAAAGGTATTGTGACGCCTGCCTTTACACACGCACAAACTTTAATGGCATCCCAGTTTTAAGCTGGCCATATATTATACAATTTTCTTCTACAGCTTTCCTTTAGAATTACCAACATCTTATAATATGAGGGCAAACCTAAACGCTTTCAATTTTGTATGCAGTCAGGCAGCCCCTTGTACTACATAGTTGAAGGTAAATCTAAAGAAAACAAGAAAATTGTATAATGTATGGACAGCTTTAGTCCGTAGGGTTCGATATTGAGTTGGCCCACCATTTGCAGCTATAACAGCTTCAACTCTTCTGGGAAGGCCGTCCACAAGGTTTAGGAGTGTGTCTATGGGAATGTTTGACCATTCTTCTAGAAGCGCCTTTGTGAGGTCAGGCATTGATGTCGGACAAGAAGGCCTGGCTCGCAGATTCCACTGTAATTGATTAGCAAAGGTGTTCTATCAGACTGTGCAGGCCAGTCAAGTTCCTCCACCCCATGTCTTTATGGATCTTGCTTTGTGCACTGGTGCGCAGTCATGTTGGAACAGGAATGGACCTTCCCCATGAAGAAGAGGATCTGGGCTGTTCTGTGCAAAAACCAGAGCAGGTAAGTATAACATGTTTGTTATTTTTAAACAAAAAAAAAAAAAAGACTAATCTTTAATATAATCACTTTAATGATTTTAGACTTTTTTTTTTGTAAATGTTTTCACATTTATATATTGATTTATTAATTAGTTGTGATGATTTTTTTTGTTTGTTTTATTTTTTAACATTTGTCACATTCTTATATCTAAAGATTGGCAGCGCATTTATTTTTTTATTTTTCAGATTTTTCTTGCAGTATTTAAAACAGATGATGATAAATACTGCCTTAATAAATACTTCATAATTGAGGTTACCATTCAGAGTATGGGGAACTTTTTAAGTAGTACAGCCCAGTAGCCCACAGACAGCCACAATACAAACCCAGAAAAAAAAATGAAGCTTTTCAAACAAGTTTCAGGTTTCAAATGTTCCAAGCAAACAAGCATTTTAAATCTTTTTAACAACCTAATAAATTTCCGACCTTTATGCTGCGATTCATTTCATGACAAAACAGACTCTGGTTCTGCTTAGACAGCTCATTGTAAAATTAGTGTGACACCTATAGCCGGGATTTTATACCACAGTAAACATTTGTACTGTATACTCTGATGCCAAATTATCTTTTTAAATGTTAGAATAATCTACCCTGTCTATTTTACAAGCTGCTGTTTTCTATAACTGCTCCCGCCAACATTGGACCGGATTATCGACAAATACATTTCTAAACAGACGTATACGTCACAGAGGCCAAATGGGTATCAATGCACAAAGTGTTTTATTATGATCCAGTCTTGACTCAGTGGACCAGAACCAAGTGTGTGGTCTGAATGAATGCATCAACATCAGGCAACAAATTAAAGCGGCGTTCCACCCACATTTTAAACTTTTTGCCTCTGCATTCATGACTACTGCACAATTATTGGGCACTTTTTTCAGCAATATATATACCTTATTTCGCCAGCCAATACTCCGCTTCAGCTGTTCCCTAACCACGGCAAAGTAAGTCATTTCCAGCCAGCGGCTGTGCATTGCCTCCTGGGATATGAGTTTCATCAATTCCAGGAGTCAATCACTGTGATATTCGTGCACTGCACTTTCTATGAAATGTGTATGCGCGAGCACCGTATTCCGGAAGAAGCAACGAGTGGGCTTCAGATGCCCACTTTTAATATGGGAGCAGGCTCACAGGGAAGAGCAATGTATGTTTTTCAACAACAAAAAGACTGCTAAAGCATACACGTATTACTCATACCGAAACATAAATGTGTAGGTGCGACCATCACATGGGTGTTTAAAAAAAACAAAACAGCTGGAACTCTGCTTTAAAGTGTTTGTTAATCTAAAATAGAAATAAATAACAGATCCGGTTCCCTTAAAGCATGTTATACAGCACAATGCTTGTGTTGTGTAAATTGGCCCTTTCCATCAGCTAAAAAAACTTGGCTGACCCTGCCTGGCTATACCCTCCCCCCTGTAAACTGACCACGGTTTATCATGGCTGCTGAGCCCTGACTCAGTGATCAGTTTATGTGCCTCCGTCATCCGTAGTTCTCCTTTCTGCTCTCCCCCTCCCCTCCCTGCCTGCCTGTCTACTCATGTCAGTGCCCACCCCCTCACCTCCTGCTGTTCTCATAACTACTATAACAACCTCCCATCCCCTTTGTAACATAACTATATGTGTCCCGGTGCCTGTGTTATATAAAAAATATTCTGCTCTGTACCTACAGTATATCAGAGTGGCACCCAGCCCTCTCATGACTCCTCGGCTCTCTCTCTCTCCTCTCTTTCCCTCCTATCTGGCTGATGTCATTGAGAGCACTCTGCCCCACCTGCTGGAGCTGTCAGCTGGAGCTGAGGAGTCACTTGAGCACCGGGAACTGCTCTGATATAGGTACAAATTGGCATTGTTTTATACAACACAGGCACAGGGACACATATTGCTATGTTACAGATGGGATTGGATGTTTGTATAGTAGTGGCTTAACAACCACTTTAAGTAGGTTTAGAGTGATATTAAAGCTTTAAAGTAGAACTATAGGCAAAACTTCATTTTGGATAGAGCAAGGTTATAACGTTATAACCCCTTTCCGTTTTTTTTTTTCACCATTTGCGTCCCATGGTGGAGAGCTCCCTTCAATTCCTGTCCCATAGCTAAACAGGAAGTGAGAGGAAATCTAAGAAAATTTTGCGGGGACCCAGATCACTAGAACTAGTGTCCCCGTTGGAAGATTTTCCCCTCTATCACTTTTCTGGGAACAAACCAACATTTTTAATTTCCTTTTCCTTTCATTTTCAATGACATTGGTAAACAGGACAAATAGAGTGTTAATCTCCCTAACAGGTGCACAGGCAGCAATAAAAACTGACACACATCCTAATCCCCCTCCCAATCCTAGTCCTTTTAAAGGTAAAGACTCTAACCACACCCCCTTTAAGCCATGGCCATTTTGTTGCATAATTTAAGCTACAGCCATCTTCGCTGCACCACATTCACCACAATTACTTTTAGATGCTGGTCACGCCCACAAAAAGTATGCCATGCCCCTAATTCACATAATGCTCAGCTTTCTGCAAAACTAGCTTTTTGCAAAAAAAGTGTCCCTAAATTTTTTGGGGGGAATGTTGGCATCTATGCATAAATATTCAAGGCATCCCCTCCTAACCTCAACCCACTAGTTCTAGAAGGTTCTCCAACCTTCCAGATACCAGGGGGAAGCACCAGAGAGCTGCCAGGATGAGTCATCCAGCCCTGGCCTCTAGTAACCCTGACCCAATCCAGTGACTGGTTTAACCTGGCCAGAAAAATGCTTTTACCTGCTCTCACTTCTAGTAGCACACACTAGAGGGTTCTACAGGGGGGGGAACAAAAACAGACTTTTAGGAGGTGACAGTGTTGTATGAAATGTTTTTTTAAACATAGACCTATTGGTGTCAAGCATCGAAGCGCATCTGGACTTCAAAATGCTCAGGTGTGAATGACAGCGTAATCTGTACAATAAATAATTCAAAAAATTATTAGTAGTATTAAAGTAGTAAATATTAACAACATTTTTTCACAACCCAATTTACTATAAGAATGTATCCTGCATAAGCTATTTTAATTTGAATTTTTCAAACAGCCATAATAAATCATTTTCTAATCAATCATCTATTCTAAACAAACAAGCCCTAGAATTACTGTAAGCTCGCAATGGCATATTTCTTTTCTCCTGACATGACTTTTGCACCTCCATATTTATTTAAATGTATTTATTCAAAAAGCACATATTTAATAATAGGCGCGACATGGCTCGAAAGCAGCTCTTTAAAAATGGATGAGTGCAATATAGAAATATTAGAAGGATAAAGCGGAGCGAGTGGGACAAAAACAAATAGTCAGGTTGCAGAGAAGTGTCTGTCTGGGTCTGCTGATTAAACGGCACAGAAGTTGAGACTGGATTCTGGAGAACAAAGGGGTGTCTCTGGAGTAAGGCAGCTTAATTACACAGGTTAAAGTATTAAGATTAATGTGATGGGCTGTGGCAAGTTACCTTTATTTTTAAGTGGAGTGCAGCTCATTGCTTCCCCGTTGCAAGACGTAGAGGCATTCACAAACATGATTACCTCATGAATCATACTGTGCCCTGCTCTTAATGAAGTCAGGAATACAATGCATCATTAACATACAAGGTTTTGCTGCTGTGGACCTTGCTGCTGGAAGGTTCTTTTTTTTAAATTTTACTCCAGACCATGAAAAAATATTTTAAAAACTGTCTTGAATTGTCTGCTTCAGTCTGTTTAGGTCTACTCTTCACCCATAAGTTATGATAGAAGCCATTGTTTGTAGCAAACCATAACATAGCCTATTGATTGAATGGGTTCCATCAACATGGCAGTGGCCTATTTGCATAGCAAAGGATAATACAACCCAACAATTTCATAGGTATTTGTGACATACAGAAGCTCTGGAATGGTGAGCACAGGCCTATGCTTTCCAATAGTCATGATAACAATTTTACAGTGATTAAAGATATAAAGAGTAAGCACAGCGAATGGCAAAAGAATGCTTTCAATATATTCAACACATATAGAAGCACATATAAGCACTATAATAAGTACAATAGATACAAATATTGTGGTATGTTGTATTACATCAACAAAATACGAAGCAGATATGTGCTGCATTGTTTCCACCTGTTTATAGTCGGAAGACTACATGTGTAGGAACCCTGCCATAAACATGAGTGTCTCTAGTCTAACTTTAGTGTTGCTGCTAGGTAGTAGTCAGCCTGAGCTTGAAAGTTCTGCTTTCATTGTTTTTTCTCCAAGCTCAGGGTGTTATACTGGTTGCAGGAGAGTATATATAGATAATACAACAATGCTAATACTAATACTCCTATTCCGATTCTGGCCACTAAGTTCAGGGACCTGGGCCTCATCTTTGACTCTAGGTTGAACCTGCACCCACAGTGTAGTAATATGACTGAACAAAAGTGACTCCATCTTTATATAAGTTCATGTAAGATTAACTTGGGTTAACCTGCTAGTTAGTTTAAAGTTCTGTATTCTCAGACTGTGACAGACTGGAACGGTTTCCATAAAGCACACATATAAGAAAATATAGCTTGCGGCAGCATCTTTGTCCTGTACCTTTCTATATAGTGTATGTGGTTGAAGAGCTGTCTGGAACATTTTCCCGTGTAAAGGGGAACACCAAAGGCATGCCTATGAGTCATGGAAGCAGATGGCATGGTTAGTATAGTTGCTATGTCAGCCATGTTTAAGGGGTTGGGCATTTGACTATTAATGATATGAAATGTACACCCCTGTATTAAATCACTCCCATGTCCCATGGAATGATTGGTTGATAATAACATATATAAGTTGTATACCCGCCCAGAATGAAATCAGATAGCTCTGAACATAGACTTTGACTCATCGCTTCTTGTGTTCACAAAGAAAATATCTCCTCGGTACTGAGAGGGTCTTGTGAGTGTGGTAATTGCTGTTATTATACCTAGCTGGTCTCATCAGGTATACAGAAATACCGCTTGATTCCACTTCACTCAGGTAAATAAGGTGGTGAGTGCATGCCACTTCTACCGGAGACTCCTGAGGTTGACTTTTCGCTATATCATAGACTCTGGCAAAATCGCCATGGTCAATGCCATTATCAGCAGTCGACTGGACTACTGTAATGCTCTGGATCTGTCTGCTTGTACAAACGACAAGCTCCAGTTGATTCAGAACGCCGCAGCAAGGTTACTGACAGGTGTTGGTCATCGTGACCACATCACTCCATCCCTTAGAGTCCTGCCATGCCTTGTCCATAAGGCATTGCATGGACGTGGCCCAGAGTATCTGAAGGAAAAATTTGTCAAGTATTCAAAATTTGATCAAGAATTCTCGATCCTTGAGATCGGCGAACTTGACCATACTGAAAATTACAAAATTTAAAAAGAAAACGTGTGGAGGGAGAACGAGTGAAGTACATGGAGCTGAATTTTGGAACTCCTTGCCTCTGAAACTGAGACTTGAGAATGACTTTTTGAAATTCCAAAAGAAATAGAAAATCGTACTTTTTGTACAAGTTTTGGAGTCACCTAATTTTAATTGGGGTGTGATGGACAGACTTCTTGGCTTTTATTTTGTATGTTGCCATGCTGGTATGTTGGTTCTCTTAAGGTCTTTTAATGTCAATGTCTTGTTTTGAGCTTTGAGGCCTTCAGTTGAGACTACGTAGGTTAAGCATTGTAATAAATTTTGCTGTTGGCAAACATCTGCCTGCCCAACCTACAGCCTTGGGAGGGTAAAGCCAATAGTGGGCCTGAGAGGCCTGCACTGCCTTTCTAGAGAGTGCAGCAAGAAGAAGTGAAGCAAGAGCCTTGTAGCAGCACAGGGGGAAGACACTTTGCTGCTGAAGAGTATCCTGAGAGGTGGGTGTAAGCTGCAGTCGGTGGACATTGCTGCAAGTAAGCAAAGTTCAAGTACAGTATAAAGCAGCTTATGTTGTAAACACAGATATGATATTAGAACCCAGACATAGAAATAGTTAAGATGGCAGAGTCAGACCCTTGGAAACGGAAATGGAAACCCAGCCTTCGCAGAGGGAGCAGAGGATGAAACATCTTTAGCCGTTCTTGCAGAAAGGTTTGTGCAATGCGTTTCCAGAGCCTGGGAGGTTACAATTTCCTGGTCCTCCTGGACAACATGTTGCTGAGTCTTCGGTCAGTCACAGAAGGAGCAGTGGAGAAGATGGCCATCTGACCGATGCATTCAGACAATTTTTTAGTCCACAGCCCCAAGGTCTGGTCAGTTCCAGCAACCATCGCCAGCGTCTGATTTACATGCTTCAGGAATACCTAGGGGCAAGATCAGACTTGGAGACCTTTCCAACCGAAAATCCACTGGGTTACCGAGTCTTGAGGATGGATCACTAGCCAGAGCTTGCACAGTATGCAATTGAGCAACTGACCTGTCCTGCATCCTGAACACACATTCAGTGCTGCTAGAGGCTTTGTAACCAAACACAAAGTGTGCCTATCCACAGGCTGTTGATTGGCTCACCTTTTTAAAAATTAATCAGTCAAGGCCCATTTTTCTGCCCCTATTTAAGGGGTTGCAGTGTTGTGGCACCAGCACCTAAAGCCCAATTTTTCTGCCCCCGTTTAACAGGGGTGTGTAATTACAATTTTTGATGTAATATTTCGAAGCAGGGCTGTTCCTGCACTCAACAAAACTACCTGTGAGGCTTTACAGTGTTGTTTCCCCACCACCACCACCGCCGCCTAAGGGGCAATTTTTCTGCCCCTGTTTAACAGGGGTGCGCAATTACAAATTTTGATCTATTATTTCACAGCAGGGCTCATTCCTGCGCTCAACAACAGAATCTGTGAGGGGTTACAATGTTGTAGCACCACTGCCTAAGACCCAATTTTTCTGACCCTGTTCAACATGTAGTTACAATGTTTGAGCTAATATTTCATAGCAGGGCCCGTTCCTGCGCCCATCAAAATTAACTGTGAGGGCTTACAGTGTTGTGGCAACACCACCACACCACACCCAAAGTCCCAATTTTTCTGACCCTGTTCAAGAGGGGCATGTAATTACAATTCTTGATATAATATTTCACAGCAGGGCCCATTCCAGCACCCACCAACAGTAACTGTAAGGGCTTACAGTGTTGTGGCATCAACACCGCTAAAGGCCCAATTTTTCTGCCCCTGTTCAACAGGGGCATGTAATGACAATTATTGATAACATATTTCATAGCAGGGCCCATTCCAGCACCCACCAAGAGTAACTGCGAGGGCTCACAGTGTTCTGGTACCACCAACACCTAAGGCCCAAATTTCTGCAGAGTGTATATAGGGCAGGCCGTATAGTATATACAGGCGGTCCCCTACTTTCAAACATCCGACTTACAAATGACTCCTACTTACAAACGGAGGGAGACAGCAGGAAGTGAGAGGAAATCTACACCTAGGAAGGGAAATTCTCTCCTGTAAGAGTTAATATGAGAAAAAGATGTCTCCACTGATGCTTTATCACCAATCCTTGTTTCTCTAAAAAACCCAAATTTTCAAAATACAATTGTCATTGGGACAGAAAGTGAGGTGAAATCTTCTGAACAGGGGTACAGACAGCAAAACAAATGTTACAAGGGTGATAACCCTTCCCTATGTTATCCAAAAAGCTTAAAAATAGATTTTTTGGCTGGAGCTACACTTAAAAAATGTACCTGTTTCAAATTACACACACAAAGTACAAACCTACAGTCCCTATCTTGTTTGTAACCCGGGGACCACCTGTATACTGCTGCTGTTCAGAGTATATAGGGCCTGGGGTCCTCACACCTTTTCTTTTTTTAATTTGGGTGCGGGGCCCCCCTTAATATCCATACAAGACCTGGTAATGGGCTGGGGGGTTTCCCATGCCATTTTTCTCAATAATTTCCATATATGTTGCTGGGTCCTAAGATTACAGCCACAAGCAGTTTTAAATTACTTTTTTCCTTTTAGAAATGTCATTTTGTGCAGGGACTGTTCTAAACACGGGAACCACGTACCACTTTACAGGCATACTATAGACATCCCCCAGGTACGATATTTAAAGGAATATTTCACTTTAAGCATCATTAAAATCACTGCTCCCGAAAAAACTGCCATTTTTAAAACTTTCTTTTGCATTGATACATGTGCCCTGGGGCAGGACCCATGTCCCCAAACCCTTTTTAGGACAATAACTTGCATATTAGCCTTTAAAATTTGCACTTTTGATTTCTCATGTTCGAGTCCCATAAACTTTAACGGTGTTTGAATGTTCACGCAAACTTTCGGTCCGTTTGCATGTTCTGGATGCGAACCGAAGCAGGGGGGGGTGTCTGCGGCTTATCCATATTGTTGATAGTCTGGGCACAGGTGCACTTCCCCTATCTGAGTTCCCAGCTACACCCACCCATCATTGCCGTTATATTTGTCTGTCTCTCCACTGCATACTCAGTTTAATTTACAGTGAAGGCAGCATTTAGACCAAGAAACTTCCAGCTAAAGCAGTTATACAGAATTTATAAAGCGCCAACAGCTTGTGCAGAGCTTTACAGCATAAAGGGAAAAAGTACAATTACAATACAATTCAAAACAAGTTAGACAGAATCTCTATGGCTGGGGGCAGAAGGGCATGAAAGTCTGGCAGGAAGACACTGACACTGAAGTCCATTGAAAAGGGAATAAGATAGCTCAGATCTTGCCAGCTTCCACCAATAGCTAATATACTAGTCTTGAATGGATGAAAGCTTTAAAAAATGTATTAACTTAAGATATAATTTTTATATATATATATATATATATATATATATATATATATATATATATATATATATACACATACACACAAATATATATATATATATATATATATATATATATATATGCACACACAACATACTGTATGTATATTTTAATCAAGTCGTACTACTAATAGAGGATTTTGACTTGAATCCTGAACCTATTGATACTGTGAGATCCTTTGTTCATGACTAGAAGGTAAATAGTGACTAGTACATAGGGACTACTGGGAGCAAAATCGGAGCATTTAAAATGAATAATGAGCTTACTCTGCAAATATATTTTTTTTCTCCCAATTTTTTACACAGTTTGATATCTATATTCACTTAAAATCACTATTCTTGGGGTTTAGGACTATATATCCTCCCCGCGGGGTGGACCAATATTCAAACCATCCAGGTTTAATCCAAACCTTCTCAGGGAAAATCCTCTGACAGCGCCACCAGTCACTCTTGCTGTTATATTACCACCTTTGCTTGAATATAATGCCACTCACCCCTCTTTTGGTAGGTTGTTTTTTTTATTTCCTTCATTCCTTTTTTCTCTTTTCATTTTCCTTCTCCCTATGGAATAATCCTCTTTGGTAAAATATTGGCACCATTTATCCTCTTTCTTTTGAACTGTAACAGCACAATGCTTACTATGCTTGTTAAAACTGTGGTCTTGCATTATAAACTATACTATATTTTTTTTCTGTTTATCAGAATACAAATCCTCCTATATAATTACCCCTGATGAAAAAAAATGTAAAACCTAAAACGAGTTGGGTACCGCTAGAACTTATCCCGGATGTCGGACACCGGAAAGTACTACCGGACAATGAAGTTATATTTACTCTATATATATGTATCATACAATTTATTGCAAGATAATATATCTTTGTGTTTTTTTTATTTTTATGGTAATCAAGTCTTTGTCAATGTCTGATTTCACAGTCATCATGTTTAGATTTTTTTTTTTATAGAATCTACATGTTATTTTTATATTAAATTCTGATCTTTAATGAATTTCCAGTGTCTTTGCCAATTTAAAGTCACAATTTATTGGGGGGGGGGGGGGGGGGGGCAAACTACCTTTATATATGTACAGCGATGTGGCAAACTCACTATACTATCTGACATGGTGAAAGCCTATATTCAACGTTTAAAAAAATTTATGAATTTTAAATATAATTTATATATATATATATATATATATATATATAGATATAGATATATATATATAGATATATATATACACACGCACAACATATTGTATGTATATTTGAATCAAGTCAAAGTTATAAATGTAAATATAAGCCTTTAATTCAAGGACCGCATTAGAATGTATGATACGTTGAAGGCAGAAGCACACGCTACAATTTCCGGGCACGATTTAAAAATAAAAAAAGTCATTTATTTTCAGCCGTCCTCTAATGACTCGGAGATATGATAAAGATGTTGTTATATTCTGTATGCCAGAAAAGGTAATTTCTTTCAGAGATGTTGGAAAATGAGCTCCACCCACTATAGATCTCTCGCTCAGCTCGTAGAAAAGCCATGACTCCCTAAACACTGCACTTTGAAAGCACATTGACTAAAGCCTTCATGCCTAATTCATGAAGTGTAGTCTAGAGATTAGTAGAGCTGGACATAGACCAGGCATACTTTATCATATTGTAATAAGCAGAGGCTGAAAATTGCATTTCTAAAGCTACAGTATTAACCACTTGCCGACCGCCTAACGCCGATGTACGTCGGCAGAATGGCACGGGCAGGCATAAGCACGTACATGTACGTGATTTGCCTCCCGCGGGTCGGGGGCCCGATCGGGCCCCCGCCCGGTGCCTGCGGCGGTCGGTTTTCGTTCGGGAGCGATCCCGGACGAGGGGACGGCCATTCATTCATGGCCACCCCCTCGCGATCGCTCCCGACGAATAGAAATCCCCGGTGACATCACTTCCTCTCCTGTAATGTAAACACAGGAGAGGAAGTGATGTATTCTCTCCTCCGTGTCGGTATTTTTCGTTCCGACACGGAGGAGAGCGGATCAGTGAGTTGCACCAACACATCCCACACACAGTAGAACATGCCAGGCACACTCACACCCCCCCTTTACCCCCCGATCACCCCCCCAATTACCCCTGCCCCCCAGTCACAGTGACACCAATGTCATTTTTTTTTTTTTTTTTTTTTTTTTTGCATTGGTGTCATTTGTGACTGTAATAACTGTTAGGGCAGTTAGAGTTAGCCCCCTTTAGTTCTAATGTACCCCCCTAACCCCCCCAATAAAGGTTTAACCCCGTGATCACCCCCCGTCGCCAGTGTCACTAAGGCTGGGTTCACATTGCAGCGGTTTATGAGAACGAATGTGATTCGCACCGCACTGCAGTGCAAATCACATCCGATCTCTGTGCGATTCGAGTTCAGCCATTCGCCGCACCCGCCGCACCCGCCACACCCGCCGCACCCGCCGCAAATTCGCACGGGACCCTTTTTTTGGCCCGCAGCAGAATCGGATCGCATGGGTGTTCACACCATGCGATCCGAGTTTGCAGATCGCACTGCGATATGCGAACTGATCTGGGGGTGTCAGTAACATTTCACTGACACTCCCAGCAGTTCGCATAGGGCAGTGTGAACTGCCGCCGGGAGGCATGCGATGCGGGAACCCGCCGCGGATTCGCGGCGTTTCCGCATCGCTCCAGTGTGAACCCAGCCTAATAAGCGATCATTTTTCTGATCGCCGTATTAGTGTCCCAGGTGACGCTAGTTAGGCAGGTAGGTATTTAGGTTCGCCGCAGCTTTTTATAGCGCCAGGGACCCCCATATACTACCGCATAAAGCCCCCTGATTGCCCCCTAGTTAACCCTTTCACCAGTGATCACCATATAACTGTTACAGGTGACGCTGGTTGGTTAGTTATTTTTTTATAGTTTCAGGGCACCCGCCATTTATTACCTAATAAAGGTTTAACCCCCTGATCACCCGGCGGGTGTCATTTGTGACTAATAACTGTTAGGGCAGTTAGGGTTAGCCCCCTTTAGTTCTAAGGTACCCCCCTAACCCCCCCAATAAAGGTTTAACCCCGTGATCACCCCCCGTCGCCAGTGTCACTAAGGCTGGGTTCAGATTGCAGCGGTTTGAGAACGGATGTGATTCGCACTGCAGTGCAAATCACATCCGATCTCTGTGCGATTCGAGTTCAGCCATTCGCCGCACCCGCCACACCCGCCGCACCCGCCGCAAATTCGCACGGGACCCTTTTTTTGGCCCGCAGCAGAATCGGATCGCATGGGTGTTCACACCATGCGATCCGAGTTTGCAGATCGCACTGCGATATGCGAACTGATCTGGGGGTGTCAGTAACATTTCACTGACACTCCCAGCAGTTCGCATAGGGCAGTGTGAACTGCCGCCGGGAGGCATGCGATGCGGGAACCCGCCGCGCATTCGTGGCGTTCCCGCATCGCTCCAGTGTGAACCCAGCCTAATAAGCGATCGTTTTTCTGATCGCTGTATTAGTGTCACAGGTGACGCTAGTTAGGCAAGTAGGTATTTAGGTTCGCCGCAGCTTTTTATAGCGCCAGGGACCCCCATATACTACCGCATAAAGCCCCCTGATTGCCCCCTAGTTAACCCTTTCACCAGTGATCACCATATAACTGTTACAGGTGACGCTGGTTGGTTAGTTATTTTTTTATAGTTTCAGGGCACCCGCCATTTATTACCTAGTCTCACTAGTGTACCCCTAAATTTAGGGGTGTCTACTTTCCAAAATGGGGTCATTTGGGGGGGGTTTGTGCCATCTTGGCATTTTATGGCCTTCAAAACTGTAACGCCCTTAGAAAGCCTGAAGGCGGTGCTTGGTTTTCGGGGCCCCGTACGCGGCTAGGCTCCCAAAAAGTCCCACATATGTGGTATCCCCGTACTCAGGAGAAGCAGCAGAATTTATTTTGGGGTGTCATTTCACATATGCCCATGGCATGCGTGAGCAATATATCATTTAGTGACAACTTTGTGAAAAAAAAAAAAAAAAAAAAAAAGTTTGTAATTTTCCCGCAACTTGTGGCAAAATATAAAATATTCCATGGACTCAACATGCCTCTCAGCAAATAGCTTGGGGTGTCTACTTTCTAAAATGGGGTCATTTGTGGGGGTTTTGTGCCATCTTGGCATTTTATGGCCTTCAAAACTGTAATAGGTAGTGAGGAGTGAAGTCAAATATTTACGCCCTTAGAAAGCCTGAAGGCGGTGCTTGGTTTTCGGGGCCCCGTACGCGGCTAGGCTCCCAAAAAGTCCCACATATGTGGTATCCCCGTACTCAGGAGAAGCAGCAGAATTTATTTTGGGGTGTCATTTCACATATGCCCATGGCATGTGTGAGCAATATATCATTTAGTGACAACTTTGTGAAAAAAAAAAAAAAAAAAAAAAGTTTGTAATTTTCCCGCAACTTGTGGCAAAATATAAAATATTCCATGAACTCAACATGCCTCTCAGCAAATAGCTTGGGGTGTCTACTTTCTAAAATGGGGTCATTTGTGGGGGTTTTGTGCCATCTTGGCATTTTATGGCCTTCAAAACTGTAATAGGTAGTGAGAAGTGAACTCAAAAATTTACGCCCTTAGAAAGCCTGAAGGCGGTGCTTGGTTTTCGGGGCCCCGTACGCGGCTAGGCTCCCAAAAAGTCCCACATATGTGGTATCCCCGTACTCAGGAGAAGCAGCAGAATTTATTTTGGGGTGTCATTTCACATACGCCCATAGCATGTGTGAGCAATATATCATTTAGTGACAACTTTGTGTAAAAAAAAAAAAAAAATTTTTTTTTTGTCATTATTCAATCGCTTGAGGCAAAAAAATAAAATATTCAATGGGCTCAACATGCCTCTTATCAATTTCCTTAGGGGGTCTACTTTCCAAAATGGGGTCATTTGGGGGGGTTTTGTACTGCCCTGCCATTTTAGCACCTCAAGAAATGAGATAGGCAGTCGTAAACTAAAAGCTGCGTAAATTCCAGAAAACGTACCTTAGTTTGTAGATGTGACAACTTTTGCGCAAACCAATAAATATACAATTATTGACTTTTTTTTTACCAAAGACATGTGGCTGAATACATTTTGGCCTAAATGTATGACTAAAATTGAGTTTATTGGATTTTTCTAATAACAAAAAGTAGAAAATATCATTTTTTTTCAAAATTTGCGGTCTTTTTACGTTTATATCGCAAAAAATAAAAATCGCAGAGGCAATCAAATACCATCAAAAGAAAGCTCTATTTGTGGGAAGAAAAGGACGCAAATTTTGTTTGGGTACAACATTGCATGACCGCGCAATTACCAGTTAAAGCAGCGCAGTGCCAAAGTGTAAAAAGACCTCTGGTCATTTACCAGCAAAATGGTCCGGTCTGAAAGTGGTTAAAGGGCACACCGCAAAACATGACCCAAACATAACTCAGTGGGACTACACTGTCTGCAAAGGCTTTGATATGATAAAGTATGCTGACGATGGGAATAAACACAGCTGAAAGTATCTGAATTTAAAAGGTGGGGTGGGGGTGGGTGGGGGTTCAGAGGAAAATATCTTGCAAGGTCTGCTCACAAAAGGACACATGCTTAAAATTTATAACATGTTAAACTGCAGTTGCTACAGAACAAACTGTTAATATGTATCACACAGAAGCAGAGCAGGCCTTGGATCAAAGACAAGTGATGGCAAAGGAGTACGTTGGGTGTAGGTTGGCCGGGACAGATGCTGGCTTTAGCAAAGGGAGGGAAGATGTGGCAAGCTATATATATTATGAAGGAAGTAAGTCTAAATATGCATGAAGGATGGGTATGGATTTCCATGGTTAACATATACTGGATGCTGCTGGTGGAAGAACTACATAGTCAAACGGGTGCATTTAAATCTGAGCCAAATATGTGTGGGGTCGGAGCTATAACTCTGGGTGTATGCAATGAAAGAGATTAAAAGGTTTGCATAGACGTGGATCACTGGAAGCCTGTCTAGGTCTGCCAACAATGTAACAATATAAGAAGATTCTGATGTGTAAGATTCATGTAGGCAGCAGGACCCAAAGCCAAAGGAACACTTGTGGTTGTTAGCTGTACTTAAGAGAGCTCCAGTGAAAACACAAATCGCCAGGTAATATAAAGTGAAATACTAGGTAACTAGTAAAATTAATTGATGGACTGCCACTGTGTTAAAATATATTTAAAGCCAAAACTTTTTTTTTCCTATCTTGAAAACAACAGGAGAAGGCTTAAACCAATGTTATATTTTTATTTATTTTTCTTTGGCAATCTGTCACATTGTAGAGATTTTTCTTTACTTTCTGTCTTGCAGACTTAACGGAAAGTGAGAGCATATCTTTCTAATGAGAGAGAAATCCCCTCTTAGCCCTTGTACACACGGTCGGACATTCCGACGAAAAATATCTGATTGGACCATGTTGTCGGATGATCCGACTGTGTGTGGGCTCCATCAGACTGTTTCCGTCTGAATATCCGACAGACAACGTTTTAGAGCTGGGCTATAAAACTTTCCGACAGCATGATCCGATCGGACTTTGTCCGATTGTGTGTAGAGAATTCCGATCGGACAAAGTGCCACGCATGCTCAGATCAAATTCCTAGACCAAAGCTATTGGCTACTAGCCTGAACGTAGTCCCGTCATAACGAAATAACGTCATCACGTTCCGTACGATCGGATTTTCCGACAACTTTGTCCGACCGTGTGTATGCAACACCAGTTTCGGACAAACTCCGACGGATTTTGTTGTCGGAATGTCCAACCATGTGTACAAGGGCTTAGACAGCTGTCCCATGAACATGTATCCCTATGGGAAGATGTCCCCTCTATTCCTGTTCTGGTGGCAACTCAAAATGTTAGATTTACCCTCACTTTCCTTCCTGGTTACACTGATGATTAGGACAACAGAGTGAACCTCTCGAATGTGGACACAACAATAATACTTGACAGTGGTCCAAATTTTTCACCACTCTAAATCTACAAAAACCTTTTTGCCTTTACATTATACCTTAAAGGTAAAAGATTCACTCAATATGTCTTAAAAAGATGCTATGGTGTGTTTTCAATAAGTACATATTTGAATTATTAAAGTTTACTAGTGAACTTAAACTTGGCCCAACAAACTTACTTGCTAGACCTCTGCAAGCCCCCAACACACAAACACAGTTAGGGTCCTTTCACACGGAGCGGATCAGTGCTGATCCGCCCCGTGGATATCCGCTTGCTCAGCGGGGATAGGCGGAGGGATCTACGCTGAGCAGGAAGATGAGAGGTCCGTCTCTGCACACTGTGCAGGGACAGACCTGTCACAGCGCTGCTCTCCTCTATGGGAGACACTGCGGTCCGTCGTCACCCGATCCGATGATGGATGGAAAGCTTTTTCCTCTGTCAAACTTTTTCTGATCGGAGCGGGTCAGATGTCAGCGGACTTGTCACCGCTGACATCTGACGCTCCATAGACCTCTATGGAGCATCCATTCAGGTCCACCTGAAAAACTGACAGGCGGATCTGAATGGATCGTCCGTGTGAAAGGGGCCTTAAGCTTAGCCGCAGTTCACTTCCCCACCACCACTGTTTTCCTGATAAAGCAAAGTAAGATACATTGTTGTGTATGCTCCAAGTTGGTCTGGTTGGAGATCGCACAGGGCTAAAGTCCATCCTGCCACTCCCACATGACGGTACTCGGACCTGGAGATTGGCTATTCAGGCACCCAGCCCCGCAACATGGAAGGAAAGGAGAAAGTCATAGTTTTTAGAGGTGCCAGGTATTTCACTTTGCTCCAGCAAAACAAATGGGTGCGGGGATAAACAGATATAACTATAAGTGGTGGTAGGCAGACTATACACTGAACCTGAATTAGAGACAAATTAAATGAGGGGATATTAGGTGGCAATATGGACATTTGTTAACCGTGATCAAACAACTGTGCCACGTCCCAAATTATTCTATCCATATAGCCAAATTATGATTCAACAGTAGTTCATGGACTTTATAAGCACAACCAGACAAAGTAAAATAAAATATATAAAATTTATATTTGTACAATAAGACCTTCAAACCATTCAAATTAAAAACATAGTAGCATTCTGCACCCTCAAACACGGAGGGCGATGATCCAATTCAAAACACAAACTGTTTAACTAAAAAATAAGAATCCAAATAGTAAAGGGTTCCACCACTACTTCACAAAAAGCTTGACATGTTTTGCGTATTCTGCTCCTTCGGGACCAGAAGGTGCTAGTCTAGAAATGCTACAAATAGCATTGTCTCCAGCCGATGCTATTTGTAGCATTTCTAGACTAGCACCAACCAAAAGCAAAAGGCCAGGGTCCATATAATGTCAAACATCAAATAGGTAATAGGTGTAATATAATCTATATGTAGGAATGGCCCACATGATTGATCCATTGATTTCAACATAACCAACAATATCACGTACATCACAGCCCATCTCTGCAAGTTGTGGGTACTTATCAAAAAGATAAGGGAAAAAGAAAAGAAGAGGGACTGAACCATTCCCAAAAGGTGTGTCAACACTAATGCCAATATAGGGGTCCACCAGAGCCATAGCTAAGTACAGGCCATGGATAGGGCTCAAATGTAGAAACCTTGATAGATCATCCTCCCTGACTACTTTGTATGCTTGTGCCCATAAAGCCCATGAACTGCAGGTCAATCATCATTTGGCTATATGCATAGTATACGGTAAATCTGTAACCTTTCCCTGAAATGACATGGGGATGGGTAGTCAATTTCACAACTAAATTACATTATTTTTAAGCATTTCCATTTCTATTAAATTTTTACTTACATAATTGTGAATTGTCAAATATATATACTGTATATACAGTATCTCACAAAAGTGAGTACACCCCTTACATTTTTGTATACATTTTATTATATCTTTTCATGTGACAACACTGAAGAAATTACACTTTGCTACAATGTAAAGTAGTAAGTGTACAGCTTGTATAACAGTGTCAATTTGCTGTCCTCTCCAAATAACTTAACAAACAGCCATTATTTTATAAACCACTGACAGCAAAAGTGAGTACACCCCTAAGTGAAAATGTCCAAATTGGGCCCAAAGTGACAATATTTTGTGTGGCCACCATTATTCATTATTTTCCAGCATTGTCTTAACCCTCTTGGGCATAGAGTTCGCCAGAACATCACAGGTTGCCACTGGAGTCCTCTCCCACTCCTCCATGATGACATCACGGAGCTGGTGGATGTTAGAGACCTTGTGCTCCTCCACCTTCCATTTGAGGATGCCCCACAGATGCTCAATAGGGTTTAGATCTGAAGACATGCTTGGCCAGTCCATCACCTTTACCCTCAGCTTCTTTAGCAAGGCAGTGGTCATCTTGGAGGTGTGTTTATTGTCACGTTGGAATACTGCCCTGCGGCCCAGTCTCCAAAAAGAGGGGATCATGCTCTGCTTCAGTATGTCACAGTACATGTTGGCATTCATGGTTCCCTCAATGAACTGTAGCTCCCCAGTGCCGGCAGTACTCATGCAGCCCCAGACCATGACACTCCCACTACCATGCTTGACTGTAGGAAAGACACACTTGTCTTTGTACTCTTCATCTGGTGGCCACCACACACGCTTGACACCATCTGAACCAAATAAGTTTATCTTGATCCCATCAGACCACAGGACATGGTTCCAGTAATCCATGTCCTTATGCCGCGTACACACGAGCGGATTTTATGGCGTACTTAGTCCGTCGAAACACATTTCAGTGGACAATCCGCGCGTGTGTGGGCTTCAGCTGACTTTTTCAGCGTGCAGTCCGGAGTACTAAGAATTTTGTTTTTTTCGAAATTCTGTCCGTCGTACTTTGGTTTAAGCGGACAATACGGTCGTCAGTATGCTAGTTCGACGGACTAAGAATGGCGCATGCCCAGAAAGGATTTACACGGCGGAAGGGTGCTTTGCTGTGTCTTGGACTTCCTATTTCTAGTCCCGTCGTACGTGCTGTACACGTCATCGCGCAAGCTTTCGACGGACTGTTTGTGTATCCGTGTGTGGTCAAGTTCGTTCAGTGGAAACGACGACGGATTGTCCGTCGGATTGTATGACGGACTAAGTACGCCATACAATCCGCTCGTGTGTACGCGGCATTAGTCTGCTTGTTTTCAGCAAACTGTTGCGGGCTTTCTTGTGCATCATCTCTAGAAGAGGCTTCCTTCTGGGATGACAGTCATGCAGACCAATTGGATGCAGGGTGCGGCGTATGGTCTGAGCACTGACAGGCTTTTGTTGCCAGTGGTTTAGACATTAATGGCTGTGTTGAGTTATTTTGAGGGGACAGCAAATTTACACTGTTATACAAGCTGTACAGTCACTACTTTACAGTGTAGCAAAGTGTAATTTCTCCAGTGTTGTCACATGAAAAGATATAATAAAATATTTACAAAAATGAGAGGGTGTAGACAGTTTTGTGAGATACTGTATATATATATATATATATACACACAGCATATATAAACTAATCCAATACAGTCAAATTACTAGAAGCTCACAGTGTCTTGAGTGGGTGGAGTCAGGAACACATTGACTGTACATTCACACGTTTCACCTTTAACAGCCATCCATGCACAACAAAATCTATTCTTCTGGTCAAATTTCCTTTCCTCGCTTCCCATTTTTTTATGAATTCTCAAAGTTAAAGGCAATGCTAATTTAACCAAGGATCCAAAACATCATTTATTGTGATCAGCACCACTCAATAATTCAGAATGTTTTTCCAGTGAAATAAAAAGATTTGCTGGAACACTGTGCAGGTACTTTATTATTAGACTTCATTTTACTTACTGATCATAAATCTCAGCCTCCCTCAGGTCCTTTCCCAGCCTCTGATGCTAAACAAAAGCACTTTAAACTGTACTTGAGAAGGATGAAGCACTAGAACATTGTGTAAAGTTAGGAGTGTACTGCATTTTCCACTTTTTATATAATACAGACTACAAGTTAATACAGCCAGCTAAGAACAGGAACACTAATGCTTAACATGATCAACTTATGCATTAGTAACATAATAGCAGCTCCACAACTAAAGGGTGGAGACATACCCAATTTTATAAAGTGTTTGAAGTAAGAATGATGTGTAATTCCCAGTAACCAGTCAAGTTTTACATTTTATTTGTTTAGAACCCCTGTACTGCTAAAAAAAAAAAAGTAGTAGCACACTCAACTACTTCCTCTCCCCAAATTAAAATGACTGTATATTTATTTATTACAGGTACTTGTATAGAACTGTCAATTTATGCCAGGGGTTGACAAATTTGCTTGGAATCTAGGAGCCAGCTTAAAAAGTTAGGAGCCAGGTCCGTGACGACGATCCGGACCTGTCCCTGGCCTGACATGGAGACGAGTGAGGGGAAGATAGCAGCGCCGTCGCCGCCCCCCCGTCTCCAAGTCATTGCCCATAGCTCTTAGAGGGACATTTTATTTTTTTCAAATTACAATTTTTTTTTCAATTGCATTTTAGTGTAAATATGAGATGTGAGGTCTCTCTGACCCCAGATCTCATATTTAAGAGGACCTGTCATGCTTTTTCTATTACAAGGGATTTTTACATTCCTTGTAATAAGAATAAAAGTGACACAACATTTTTTTTAAAAGAACAGTGGAAAAAAAAAAAAAGTTAAAATAAAGCAGAAAAAATAATAATTTTTAAACGCGCCCTGTCCTGCCCGCATATAAAAATCGGTGTTCGAACCACACATAGGAGGTAGCGCCGTGATCGGTAGAGCGAGAGCAATAATTCTACCCCAGACCTCCTCTGTAACTCAAAACGTGCAACCTGTAGAATTTTTTTAAACGTCGCCTATGGAGATTTTAAAGGGTAAAAGTTTGTCGCCATTCCATGAGCGGGTGCAATTTTGAAGCGTGACATGTTGGGTATCAATTTACTCGGCGTAACATTATCTTTCACAATATAAAAAATAATTGGGCTAACTTTACTGTTGTCTTATTTTTTTATTAACTAAATTATTTTTCCCAACAAAAGTGCGCTTGTAAGTCCGCTGCACAAATACGGTGTGACAGACAGTATTGCAACAACCACCATTTTATTCTCTAGGGTGTTAGAATAAAAAATATATATAATGTTTAGGGGGTTCTAAATAAAGGGAAGAAGAGGCAGGTAATATAATACAGGCAGAGGAATCTTCATTAACATTGCTGGTTTGTCATACCAACGGCGACCACAAGAGGGCGCCAGATTCCATAAGGAATCATAGGACCGCAGAAGGCCTCAAAGCCGCGGCCTAAATTTTCGGCCGCCGGCGGAACGGCCCGACGCGATCACGCTGGGGGGGTCCACAGACACAGGATACCCCCAGCTGTGCTGCCCCAGGCGCGAGGTCGCTATTTCTAGTCGCCAATGCGACCTGGCGACCGGGTTTTGTCGAGCCCTGATTTATGCTGTTATTATACTTACAGATCAATCCCTGTCCTCCAGGTGCTTACAATCTATGGCCCCTAACTCACATTCATATATACACATATAAAGGTCAATTGACACAGGAGCCATTTCACCTACCAGGAAGTCTTTGGAGTCTGGGAGAAAACCAGAGTACCCGGAGGAACCCAACGCAGGCACAGGGTGAACATGCAAACTTCATGCAGGTAGTGATAATGACGACCTTAATTCTGCTAGGTGAAAGTGCTAATCACTTTTTAACAGCACTCCCCAGGTAACCGATCTAGATTTTTTTTTTTTTTGGGGTAATTGTTTTAACGTTATTTATATAGCACAGCAAGTGATCAATATTGCAGACTATGTTACGAAATAAAGCGCAGCGCTCAAATATAAATCACATATGTATGAAATAGTGACAAAGTTACAAAAAACAGTGCTGGTAAATCAAATACCAGTGCTCATGTATACACAAAAAAATATAGTGACAATATGTTGTGTATAAATCAATCAGAAGGATTGTCCATAATCCTATAAATAAAGTCCAAACGGATCCAAAAGTAGATAATGTGATTCAAACAGTGAAGAAAACTATGCAGTCTGACAAGTGATATTCTTTGGGTGAAATAATAGAAGATCCGCCACCATAATTAATAGGAGGCTTACCGGAGCGATTGGACACAGACAAGTTTATACCCGCTGAGCCAATCAAACTGGAATAATAATGATACTATTTCCACGGCCACAGATTACCGGAAACCTTTGGATAACTTCCAATGATGTATTGCGGGTTATGATGCCTAAACAGATATTTACTGTCATTTGGAGTAGTAGCAGCCAGTTCCATTTGATGAATATAATTATAAACAACCTTTAGGTCCAAATATCTGTAATTGTTGACTGGTTATCTCTTGGGCTCGCTCAAATCCCTCGATCTCCTTGCCGATCCTTCTCCGTGAATTTCATAGATATGGTACCCTTAATCTGACCATGCATCTGTATAATCCGGGCTAACATTTTAACGTTAAAGTGTGTGTGTGTGTGTGTGTGTGTGTGTGTGTGTGTGTGTGTGTGTGTGTGTGTGTGTGTGTGTGTGTGTATTTTTTTTTATTTTTATTTTTTTAAAGGTGCTGGGGGTATTCCAAGGGGGATGGGGGTTTGGGGATCCAACTTCAAAGAAGGAGTATCACTACAACTTAAATCTTTGTTAAATTTATCAGGGGACCAAGTGCATGTAGCACTTGGTCCCATTCATATACTTACTGTGTTTGGGGGAAAAAAAAATCACAACTCTTTTCTGATACTATTGGCTATAGTTCCACCCCAGGCTGGAGCCCAATTTATGGATGTTCCAATAGAAGAGCCACAGTGCAGAACTGTAGTCAACACCTCCTTTCTCAGAATTATTATTATTAGAATTGTGGACAATGTTGCCGCTTGCCAAATCGCCTAAAAGATCTGGTTTAGCCTTATCTGTTGACCTTACACAGCACCGACTTTGGCAAAATAGATTGATATATTCCCTGAGCTGCACCCAGGCAACTCAAGGACACCAAGGACACTTGAATACTTATTAGCAGGTGGCTGATTAAGCTCATGCTGTTTTATAGAGAAGCTAAGATGTCTTTTAAGTAGAGATCAGATGAGTGATTTGTACAACTGTTATAGCTCTTGCCACTTGGACTTCAATAACACAGTGCAGGCCTCAATGGCTGCTGTTTTTTTTTTTTGGGGGGTGTGGCAAACAACCACCCCTGAGCGCCAGCCACCCCCCACTGTTTACTGGTCAGTCCGGCACTTACCCCATCTGCGGCGGCAGGTGGCAGGCAGTGTGGTGCAGTGGCTCCGTGTCCTCTCCTCTATGGCGGATTCCAGCTCCTCCTCTCCTCCTCCTCCTAGGTGTCCAATAGGATTGCCTGTCCTTTCAGCCAAACGCTTGACCGGTCTCAAAACTGGCTTCCTGATTGTAACACACCTGGGTAAGATTGGAGCACACTCTCTGCGACCCGAGCCAACACTATATTGAAGCCTTTTAGAGCCTCTGGCTCTAATTGGTGCTTAAAAAAACAAAACAGCCCCCCCACATTCAAATCCATGTGCCATTGTCCTGAAAGGGGCCGGACGCATGGAAGGGGGGCGACGATGGACAGGGGGGGGGGGCGCCCTTAATGGATGGGCTGCCCCTGGCAGGACTGTATGCATAACTTTGCCAAGGAGGGTATCCTCCAGTGCCTGGAGGTGACTTAGGGAAAATATAAAAACTATCATGACATAGACAGTGCAGAACAATTTTATTAGCTGTTGGCTGATCACAGAGCCCCGTCAACAGCAGTAAGTGTGACGATCTGAGCTGACCCCTCCCACTGCTGTGCTGAAAGATGGTGCTTGTCTCCAGCAAGCACCTGCTGCCAGAGACCAGTGCTGTCAATTGGATACGTCTCTTTGTGAACAGCATAGTCAGACAGTGGTGGGGGAGAGGTGCAGGATGTCAACTACCCTTGTTAAGCAACCATAGCATGGATCTAAACAGGATATACTACTACATGCACTTAGCCCCTTGGGGGATTAAACAAGAAATTTTAAAATGTGACGATAACTCTTCCTTAACATATAGCACAGAGACTAAGGCCGCGTACACACGGGCGGACTGTTCGCCCAACTTAGTTTGTCAAACAATCCGACAAACAGTCCGCTCAAAATTTGCATGAGCGGACTTGACCACACACGATGAACGAACAGTCCGCTGAAAGCGTGCGCGATGACGTGAACGGCACGTACGACGGGACTAGAAAAACAACGTCCTATACACTGCAATGCAACCTTCGGCGTGTAAATCCTTTCTGAGCATGCGCGGAACTTAGTTTGACGAACAAGCCTACACACGAGCGGACTGTCCGCTCAAACCAAGTTTCAGCGGACTGTCTTACGGGAATTCCGAAAAACGTTGTTCGTCAGACTGTCCGCTGAAACTGTCCGCTGAAGCCCACACACGAGCGAACTGTCCGCTGAAACACTGTTCAGCGGACAAAGTTGGGCGAACAGTCCGCCCGTGTGTACGCGGCCTTACTGTATATGTATTGCTTTAACTCCAGTGGTAAAAATGCTTGCTGAGGTTTATAGTTCCCCGACTACAACCCTAGAGAATGCCCATGATGCGTGTAGTTCAAATCTAAATTTCTAGATTTCTGAAAGTTGTAGTCTGGAAGAAAACTGCCTATACCTATTGCAATACCACCATACTAACTACAGCTTCTTTCTTAAAAGCCAGCAGAATAAATGAAAAAAAATCCTGAAGCTGCTGACAGAGGTGACTTTGATTTGGTTTTGCAGGAAAGCATGACCCACATTCCCAATAAAGGGAAGCCTTTGGATGCCCGAGGCAATGCTGAAGGCCTTTCTGTCCAGTTAGGCTCCAGCGCATCCTCTGCAGACAGGGATTCTGGACTGAACACACTAAAAGGATGGTACGGACAGAACTGCAAGACCCTGAGCAAGGCACGGGTGAAGGCCATCAGTCACGGTGAGCTACAGCCTCTGGCACTATAAACAAGGCTGAAATGATAGTCAATAAAATCACAATTAAGTGCACCACGTGTCAACAGTGCCCTGCCGCTCGCCATCAACAAAATCAATACCCAGCTGCTTGGAAATTCTTACACTTTTTGACTTTGTTGTATGCTTTCCTTCCTCGGCTGATTCCCTTATAATGTGTTTTTAAAGGAAGCCAGATAGTCTGCTGTAGAGGAAATCTCCTGCTTCTACCTTCTCGTGATTTATTGCGGCAGACAGTCTGTGAGGCTGTTACTGGTTGGAAGAGGAATCACATTCTATTTACATATCAGCTGGCATTTTAAAACCAAAATTAAATGCTGGAGAACCATGATCATGTTTCTTAAAACTGAAGTCCAGGAGAACATCTACATACATGGCTGAAATATAATCATATGGGAAATGCTGTACCTACAAAAGGATTTGGGTTTCTCTCCATCCAGTTCTTAAAGAGAAAGTAACCCTTGATGGGTTTTACTTGCTCTGTCGTTCCCTGCAAAGTAAAAGCATAATGGGCTAGTATGCATCGCATATTAGCCCATTATGTGGCACTTACCTGCAATCGAAGCCCGCGCTGTCCCCGTTGCTGGAAGCATCCATCTTCTGCCCTCTTCCTTCCGGGGCTGCGGACTCCGGCTCTGTGATTGGCCGGAGCCGCGTGACGTCACTCTTGCGCATGCGCATGGGAGCCATCAGTCATAGCACATACGAGTGAAGATATGGCACAGAGGTCTGTTTCTTCACAGCGCATGCGCCGATGACATCATCTGTACACTACAAGGTAAATATCTCCTAAACGGCGCATGTTTAGGAGATATTTCCACCACCTATAGGTAAGCCATATTCTAGGCTTACCTATAGGTACAGTAAAAGTGACGCGCAAGGGTTTACAACCACTATAAAGCAGAATTCAACCAAAAATGAAATATTTATTGAATTGCAGCTTACAAATTCTTAGATGTGATGGCTACATTTATTTCCTATTTTAGACTTTCTTTCTTCTATTTTTATCTGGTAATACAGTCAGCAAGTCTGTTATTTTTTCACAGCACAAACCTTCCAGCAGAATGTATCAGTTTACGTGGATGAGACAAAGCACTTAAAGCGGTGTTCCGCCCAAAAAAAAAAAAAATAATTAAAAGCCAGCAGCTACGCATCGCTGTAGCTGCTGACTTTTAATAATGGGGCACTTACCTGTCCTGAAGTCCAGCAATGTCGGCACCGCAGCTGATGTTTCCATCAGCTGTCGGGTGCTGCCGCCGCCATTGCGGTTAAGGGTACCCGGCAGTGTAACTTTTATGGCTTCACGCCGGGAACTCTACTGTGCATGTGCAAGGCCCTGCTCCGCTCTCCTATCGGCCCAGCGACAGGGAGAGGAGGAGGAAGCCCCGCAGTGATGTCACGGGCTGCGGCCCAGACTCTCGAAAGCGGGAACAGGTATCCTGTCCCCCCCCCGATAGGTGCCAATTGTGGGGGAGGGGGGGGGGGAAGAGGAGACAAATGAGGTGGAACTTCACTTTAACACTGGTAGGGGTGATTAAAATTATAAGATTTTATTAATTCATGCAAAAACCTTCATCACAAAAAGGGAACACAAACTGTTTGCTGTAACTGCTAATAAAGTGTGAGCAGTTTCATACTGCTAATACAGAAGAATACAATGGCTCCGCGGGAAGGATTCCCCCATCAACACAGCCAGTGCGATTTCCTTTCCTGCAACCACGGGTCACTATGGCGTCTTTATTTTAATGAATTCCGTGAAACTGTGATGATTTTAAAGTGGGAGTAAACTCCCATCTCTGACTTTTACCTACAGGTAAGCTTATAATAAAGGCTCACCTATAGGCACTGTAAATATCTCCTAAACGTGCACCACTTAGGAGATATTAACTGTACATGGTAACTACACCGGCGCATGCGCTCTGAAGGAACGGCCACCCGAGACGCTCCTTCCCAGTCTTGTGCCGTTAATGGCAGCTCCAACATGCGGGAGTGACGTCATTGTGGCTCTGACACAGCCGGAGTCCGTAGAAGTAAGACCGAGTGAAGATGGGAGCAGCTGCAGCTATGACAGCACAGTGCTGGAAGGCTTCGTTTTCAGGTAAGTTTAACATAATGTGCTAGTATGCGATGTATACTAGCACATTATAACATTTTCAGGTTGGGAAAAAAAAAACACCCAGCAGTTTAATACCGCTTTAATAACTCCCAGTCATACGCAAGCAAAATTCCTGCACACAATTGAGTATTTTTTGCACAGAGAACTTTCAACTCGATCGCTTAGATAAGTAACAATTTACTTTGCAAAGTGAACATGCTCTAGTAAATCAAATCTAGCATGTCACATGATTTTTTTTTAAATAAAAGCATAAGGTTCTCCTAATTATAAATCCGCACATTTACTCTCTGCACTTTGACTTGTATGCAAAAAAGAATGCCATATTCCTATAACTATGAAAAAAAAAAAAAACCTCCATTCTATGTCCCGACCTGCAAAATGTCTACAGAGGTCATGTTGCGAAAAATGACATCATCAAGGTAACAATTATTTGCCTATAACAAGTAAGTACCATAGCATGGATTTCATTAATTTTTACTACCTGTTAAATTTCAGGACTCCTCTACTTCATTAAGTGCAGCGGGCCTGGGAATAGAACATAGTCAAGATTGCTTCCACCAGTATTATATCATATACAGGGAAACCTGGGGAGCATTCATTTCTAAACATTTTTTAGTTCATGAAATCCAGGTTATACCAGATCCATAAAGACCACACAGTATGAAATTCAAGGCCAGCCTAAGTAACTGACACACAGCATTTTGGGTACTGACATATAACATTAAATAGCTCTGATCCTGCATTTAAAGGCTTGAATGAACATTCAAGATATTGTTCAAAAAAAAAAAAAAAGCCTCTTCTTACACAATAAATGAAACTAATATGAACAGGCTGGACTGAAAGTGGTGAACTGAATATTATGTTGTTTACTTTACTCTTTGTATTTGGACTATTGTGAGTGGAACCTTTTTGGCAAAGAATAAGTAGGTACTCACACCCACCTCAGAGGGCATCAAAATGGTGGATGTGGCCAAATTGCATTAACAACGAGAGGGTCATAAAGGGGCATGCTTACATAAAACCTGAGCCTGCCGCTATATATATTGCACACATATACCCAGTAGTGTATTTAGGTTTTGTGCTGCCCTAGGCCTGACTAAACTTGTGCACCCCCTAATTTAAATATGACCCACCCCTTCCTGTCAAGGCCGCACCCCTTGCTGTTTAAGACCCACCCTGACATTTTCAAGTGGGAACAATAGTTCTGAGGGGCCCGGGGGGATGGGGGGCAATGGATTCCCTTAATTTGCATAGATTTCCTCTCACTTCCTGTTTAGCTATGGGGCAGGAAGTGAAGGGAAATCTCTGCAGTGGGTCAGGGATGGTAAAAAAATAAACTGACAGGGGTTATAACCCTCCCTTATTCTGTCCAAAATGAAAAAAGAAAGTGTTGCCTATATTTATACTTTAAGCATAAATTTCTGATAATTTTATGGAGAGGACTAAGAAGATTTAACAATGACACTGGTGCAGCAGAAAACACATAGCAAAGTGAGGAAGGTTTGTGGTCCAGGATGAGAGGTCAGTCAAAATTAGAAGCAATGCCCCCAGCCCCCCCCCCCCCACACACACACACACACACGCACACAGTTGCGGAATGCCAGCCGCCCGCATACTGGAAGCAGTGCAGTCGCTTTATAGGGGCGCTAGACTAATTTGCATCTCAGCCCAGTCCACCCCATAAGACTGGCGCTACACTAATAGCGCAAGCCGGCGGGGACTCTTTCCATGCTGCCCCTCCTGCAAAGTGCTGCCCTAGGCCAGTTCTTGTACCTACACAATATGCTTCAAACACTGTGCCACAAGCCAGATTCTAAAAGACACATATACAACAGAGTAGCAAAGCTCAGGAGTGCATATTGCACAGGTTGCAGGACTCAGGAATGCATACTGTAAAGGCTGCAGGGCTCAGGAGTACATATATCACAAGAAGCAGGGCTAAGGACTGTGCAACGCACAGGGTGCAAGACTGCATGCATAACATACAGGGTGCAGGGTTCAGGAGTATGTGTGTATCACACAGAGTGCAGGGCTTATGAGTCCATATAGCAAAGGGCACAAGAGTAGTTAACACAAAAGCCAATGTACAGCCCCCCCCCCCCCCCAAAAAAAGCAGAAAAAAAAAAGAACTGTGATGAGGTGCCTAACATATCATGCCTCCATCCCCATATATAACATACATACAACCAATATTCAACCATGGGACTTTATATGAGGCATTAAACAAAAATCATAAAATATCAATTTATTGTGCAAGGATTTGACACATAAATGTATAAAGTAAACATAAAAAATGTTTGGCATATCAAACCAATGGGTTACAGGCAGGGCAGGACTTACCATTGGGCTTGACTGGGCTCAAGCCCATGGGCCCCGCCCAATAGGGGGCCCCGCCGAGATACATAGCCAAGTGTACTCGGCTCAGCTCTGCTCCACTCACAGTCACACCCAGTCTCGACCTATGATGGACATAACACAGGGACTGTGAGCTGAGCCGAGTACACTACTCTCGGCTCCTCTCGGGACTGCGAGAGGACCCGAGAGCCGACGAGATACACAGGACTCTGTATCTCGGCGGCGCCATTTTTAAACTTCAAGACTGCAATGACAAGGCTGCAAATGACACTGGGGCGAGGGTGTAAATGATAAGGCTACACTGACAAGGCTGCAAATGACACTGCCAGGCTGCATTGATGGGCATTTAAATGTAAGTTTTTTTCCTTAAAATTCCCTCCTAAACTTGGGGTGCGTGTTATACGCCGGCACGAGTTATACGCCGATAAATACGATAATGTATAGAAGGTAGGGCCCGAAAGTGACTCAAGCCCAGGGGCCCCCGCCACACTAAGTCCTGCCCTGGTTACAGGTAACAATATATAATGGACATCAAGCTGGTATATTTCCAAGTACATGCTTTACATAACCAAGATGATTGCGATGTGAGAGGGGAATGCATCTTGTAACTTTATGTATTTCGTGAATACTTTCACTTCTTCAGGAGTAGATGCCTCCAACAACAGAACCCTATAAAACCAGCTTGGGACTTGATAAAACATATCGTGTCTCCAAGTGGTGACCGCTCAGTGTCTGATACGGGAGTAGTGGAAGGGGACCAATAGATTGGGAAAACCAATGATGTGGCACAAGATAGATCACGGTTGTGGTAAAAAAATAAAAATTACCAAAAACCAACCTAGTGTTTGCAAAGGAGAGTGATTATGTTCCAATCAGATAACACCTTTGCAAACACTAGGTTAGTATTTTGATTTTTTTTTTTAACCACAGCCATGATCTCTCTTGTGCAACATCATTTGTTTTCCCACTAGGTGTCTTGGTCCGATTCCACTACTCACATGTCAAACACTGAGCAGTGGTCACCATTTGGAGACACTATGTTTTATCGAGTTCCAAGCTGATTTTATAGGGTTCTGTTGTTGGAGGCATCTACTCTTGAAGAAGTGAATGTATTCATGAAATGCATTGAGTACAAAATGCATTCCTCTTTCATATTGCAATCATCCTGGTTAAGTAAAGCATATACTCGATGTACTGTTACGTGTAACCCATTGGCTTAATATGCCAAACATTTTTTATGTGTACTTTATACATTTATGTTTCCAATCCTTGTACAATAAATGTATATTCTATGACTTTTGTATTATGCCTCATTTAAAGTACCATGGGTGAATATTGTATGTTCAACCAAAAATTTCCTCCCTCACCAAATCCTCAGTACAGAGTTTTCTCCCCAAATGCCTCCTCTGCAGCCCAGAACACTCTCCCACCACCCTTAAATTCCCCCAGTACAGAATGGCTGCTGTGGAAGGAGGTGCAGGTGCTCTTTAAGGTTGTGAGTATTACAGCAATGGAGGAAGAGAGAAGGGAGTGCACAATAACCCCCAGCTTTTTGTCCTGGATATGCTGCTGAGAGTGCCACAGTGTCAGGGCTGGGCTCAGCCCTTCCTTCTCTGAGCTGGCCGCTCAGCTGTCGGCTAATTGCCAGCTCCCATCTCTCTCCACAGTTACTCAGCTGTTGATGATCCTGCTTGTCAGATCCACCTACTTAAGCCGTTCAGTCCAGAGGAGCTCTGCCTTCGCCTTGGTCACATCACAAGAAACTTTCTCCTGCGTTCCTGTTTAAAGATTGGTTTTGCTGACATCCCTTCTGGCTCCAGATCCTGCTTGCTGTTCCACTACTTTGATCTCTGACTTCTGGCTTGGCTGACTATCCGTTCCGGTTACTAAACTCTGGCTATGCTTTGACCACGTTTGTTATTTTTACTTTTATTATTAAACAAGTGTGATTTAACTGTACTTCTGTCTCGGTCTGATTTCTTGGTTTCTGACACACAGGTGTGTCCTCAGCATCAGCTACCAGCTTGTGGGCAAGGTCTGCAAGAGAAGCCGCTGCCAGAAAACTTTTACGTATATGTAAATCTACTACCTCCTCCTCTGATGCCAGATGGTTTAAGAAGATTTTTGTGCCTGAGCTTCCCAGACAGGCCTGCTGCCACATGTAAACACAGTTGTCAGCAGAGGAAGTGAATAGTGGAGGACTTTTTTGCCAGTTTCTCTGTTTACAAGTGGCAGATGTTGGGAAGTAGCAGCACATTCCAGCACAAAAAGACCAATTTGTGAGAATGAAATATACTGTAGAAATGCAAAAAATATGGGAAGGACGTTTATCAAGGTCTGCAACAGAATTACCACTGGAGGTGGTACCACTTCACCCTAAAGGGGAAGTTCCGCTTTATGCCCTCCTCCCCCTCTTCTTCTGTTTTTGCCACTTTTTGGAGAGGGGGGAAGCGGGTACTTAGTTTTGAAAGGTACCCACTCCTCACTGGTGATCCACTGGAAGTTCTCCTCCCGTCAACCTTCTGGGACACAACAAAGGACCCAGAAAGTCTTGGGACCATTCACAAAGTGCTGCGTGGATCTTGCATGCATAATGGGGAGCCAGTTGTTAAGCCGCAAGGAATCACAGCCAGCTGCCCACAGTAAACATGCTGGTGCCAGGATCCAAAGACCGCAGAAGAAGCAGTTTTGGTGAGTATGGCGTAGGACCCCCTGGACAGGTGAGTGCCCTTTTATTAAAAGGTAGCAGCTACAGTATTCTTAGCTGCTGACTTTTATTTTATTTTTTAAAAAGGCTTTAAGAAGTGGTCATAAAAGTTTTATTCTACAATAATGCTACTTTAGAACAGCAGAAGAAGAAAATTGGGGGAAAATTACAAATGAAGATGCCTAATTAAAAAAAAAAAAAAGATATATTTATTGAGTTTTTTCACAATAATAGTACCTAACATAACAAAAGGAGAAAAAGGGTAACAAACCAACCACACAGGGTCTCATAGGTCTCATGAAAAGTACGAAATTGGTAAACACAAATCCAAAATAATGACTTCAGTTATAGGACAGTTTACCCTAGTACAAGAAAAAGGAAAAAGTATTTCGATTACACATACAGAATAAAAAAAATTAAAATCACCTTTTTTTTTTTAAATCAAGAAGAGGTTAAGGTGTGAGGACTATAGAATGTAGGACACTTTTCAGAAAAGATAAAAATGCTGCACACCCCGAATAAGTAATTGGGAAAAGGGAATTGTCCCCCAAAGTGGGGTTTTCTAGGCAGCAACAAATGAGAAAAAAAATTAACAGTGTTTAAAAATAAAAAGTCTTTATTAGGACACATAAGTATCGGAAGTGACAATAGCAATAAAATATGAGCTATGATCCAGGAGGTAACAGAAAAACAACATGTATAAACCCACAGTTTTAAAAGTATCAAAGCGCTATGGTGAAATGGTTTGAACGAATACTGACGCGTTTCGACCCCAACGGGTCATCTTCAGAAGATTAGGTGCTATAGAAAAATTTTCAATTATTAGAATATATCGTTATCATCACTTGAACAATAGTGGTACAGCATCTTACTATTTTACGTATAGTTAACAATCACATATGTTTAGCAGTATTCTCCTGAATTTAAAATCCTCTCAGATCTTTCACCACAGCGGCCCGGGCGTAAGTCCCCGGCCAGCCGGCGTGCCACAAATAAGGACAGAGGCGTCACTGCGAAACTTACGAGGAGTTACATGTATGGAAAGTGAGGACTAGAGATCCACCTACCTCACATATCTATCTCGTAATCAATATCAATGCTCCTGTTTTAGCATTGCCTAGCTATGCAACATAATTGATAAGTGCCCTCTAAGTCACTTTGTCCATTCAGGGCAAAGCTACAGTCTCTTGCCAGCCTCCCTCACATCTACTAATATTTACCTGTACAGCATTCCCCCATTACCTGAATGCTCTTTTGTAGCCCTGTCAAAATACAATTTTTTCTTGTTTTTGCATGAGGGAGAGAGTGACAACACCAACTCTGTGTAAGCACCAACACCATCCAACACAGCTTATAAAGGGTTTGACTCCTAGAAGATTCCTGGCAGGGGAAGGAGGTAAGCTGAGCTACTGAGAGAACAACTTCAATGCTTCTGCTGTGGAAATTTGAGGATGAACTGCTCCACAGTGCTTACAGCTACAGAGATCAGGACGGGAATGTTTTAAAGCACCAGTTAGAAAATGCAAATATTTAAATCTCCATAGCCTGGAAAAGGGTTCATTTTAAAGATAATTCATGGCTTGTTATGTTAAAGTATATTTTTTACATATCATTATTTAAACTGTGTAAGTATTAAAAAAATATATACATTTTTAGTCAATAATATTTAATATTCATTTCATGTGAGATTATCCCAATCCTCAAAATGAATGGCATTAACAAAGAAATGCATATATCTTATGCCACTGGGCATTTGACAGACACGGTTTGACCAGATATTGATCAAGTTGTGACCAGTATGGGGAAACTAAGTGGTCAATATCTCCATCTTGTCACCGAATGCTTGAATATGATGTGCAATATTATTATTTTTCTGAACCTGAAAACATCACTTTTTTTTTTTTTTTTACAGAGCCGCAGTGTCATCTTATCTCTCCTGCTTTGCCTATGAATAAATATTTTCAGGTGTTTGGGATGCTGAAAGTCACCGCTGACATTTTTGTCGATTTTCTTGCACTCTGGAGTGATTAGATTTGGGGGTCACTTACTGAGAGGTCACCTCTAGGACCACACATTTTAATTTCAAATGTAGTGCAAACCCAACTGATAACCTTAAAAAGTTTACCGCATCCAAGGATGAGAAATCAACTTAAGACACCTATATTTTTATGTGATTCTTCTGTCAGCTATGGGTAAGAAGACCCATTGTAACAATGTGTAATTCTGCTGACAGTTAACCTTGATGTAACAAGGGAAAGAAGTGCATAAGGGGGGGGGGGGGGGGGTAGGGGGGTTTAAAAAAAAAAAAAAACACTTGAACAATTTACTGATATAACAGCAATCTTCTTCAAACTGGATGGAGACACTCATAATTTCAATGCTGGAGGACGAAGGCAGGCAGATATTATGTCACATTACATTTACACATACAGAGCACTTTTTGCATCAGCTACCAGTAAATCTAAAAAAAAAATCAATACTATTAATTTGTGAGATGGAAGAAGAAAAAAAAAAAAAATAGAGGCTGCAAAATGCCAAGGGTTAAAAACAAACTCCTATTGTACTGAGGCTATAAGAAGATTCAAGGAAAGCACCAAAAAACAATTAAAGACAACAAAATTGTATATACTCTATGCCATTCATTAAATGTATATTACCGGTATCATAAAAAAGTGATTTTTTTTTTTTTTTTATATATTATTAAATATTTTTACATGTAATAAAAAGTAATAGGAGGCAGAAAAGTACATGAGAGATACTTTGATCTTCATTGCCAACATTTTCTTTTTTTTTTATATTTCAATTCTAAATGCTGGTAAAAGAGGAAGTATAAAAATATCTTTTTTTTTATTTTTTTATTTTTTTCCCTTCTATCAGCAGCTGAAGGAATCTCTGGCTGGGAGCCCGAGAAACACAATAGCCACATGTTCGTAGAAATTAATTATCTAATTAATTTGGTGTCTAGCAGCAATTAGTTCAAATGAACATATGTACGATCTGTTTTACAAATAGGTTTTCTGCTTACGAAGAACTGGGAAGCAAAACATTTCCCCGCTCTAAACAATGCTAGGATTTTCATTAGCTGTAAATAAACACTGAGATAAGCGGGGATATGACAGAGAAATGACTGGAGCAATATTGGCGAAGCACGCTTGGAAAAGAGTTTTCGAATCCGTTAAACTGCATGCTTGATACTTTTATGATAATGACTGGAGGCAATTTACTGACTGTGGTTAAAGTGGTGTTAAACCCAAAACCAAAAATGTAATATATTACAGCTTACCAATTATTACATGTGATGGCTGCATTCGTTTTCCTTCTTTTTTTTTTTAGGTTTTTTTTCCCTCTGTTTTCACCTGATGATTTTTCCATCAACACAACTCCTGTATTAAAATGCCTCCACGATGGATGAAGGAGCTCAGAGGGCACCGTTGGACAGCACTGTTTGCCACCAACCCGCCCCCCCCCCACAAAAAAATAAAAAAAATAAAAATATATATATATATATATACCACCAGCCGCCACTGCTCATAATCTTAATAAATTCTAATATGGCTCTTGGAGCTCTGGGCAGAATAAAGCCCCCATTCCTAGGTCCATATCTTACCTGGTAGCCAGACCACATTATTAATCTCAGGTATCCACAGACCTTTATATGTAAGATGATGGTGGTTTATGCCATAGACTCACTGCACAAAGCTTTTAATTATATATATATATATATATATATATATATATATATATATATATATATATACATATATATATACATATATATAATAAACACATTTTTTGTTTTAGGAAATAAAAAAAAAGATAAACCATGTCCAGAGCACTATGAGTTAGCTAAAGAGAAAATATCACTTATTATCATATTACAGGCACAGTGCCTCTTATTGAATCCTCAGATAGACTTCTCTGACTTGTTTACTTGTGTATGTTTATTTCAGATTGAGCTACTGAGGTCTATAAAAACAGGTTTTTATATAGGCGATTAAAGTGGTTGTAAAGGCTCAAGATTTTTTACCTTCATGCCTTCTCTGTGCAACAGTACTCCCAGACCCCCCCCCCCCCCATACCTATTTGAGCACCATCTTTATCCAGCAACGTACATGGGAGCCCCAGTTCTGTGGGGACTCTTCCTCCTCATTGGCTTCCGCTGCTGTCAATCACACCCAATGAACCAATGAGGAGAGGGAGGGGGCAGGTCTGAAATGCAGCTCTGTGTCTCATGCAAAGCTACAACTCTGGAACACGCCTGCCTGGAGGGAGGAGCCAAGAGTGTGGCGATGGACCCAAGAAGAGGAGGATCGGGGCTGCTCTGTGCAAAAACACTGCGCAGAGAAGGTGAGTAATACCGTGTACACACGGTCGGACTTTCCAGCAGAAAAAGTCAGACAAAATCTTTTCATTGAATATTCCGATCGGGTGTGGGCCTCATTGGACTTTTTTTTTTTTCGAAAATTCTGACGGACCAAGAAATAGAACATGTTTTAAATCTTTCCAACGGAATCAATTCCTGTCGCGAAAACCGTTCGTCTGTATGCTGTTCCGACGGACCAAAAACGACGCATGGGCAGCTATTGGCTACTGAACTCCTTTTTCTAGTCCCGTTGTATGTGTTGTACGTCACCACTTTCTAGGTGATCGGACTTTGGTGTGATCGTGTGTAGGCAAGACCGTTTCAGCGGAACTCTGTCAGAAAAACCATCAGAGTTTATTCTGAGGGAAAAAAACGGTCGTGTGTACGTGGCATAAGACATCTTTTAGTCTTTAATATCACGTACACACGGTCGGACATTCCGACGGAAAATGTCCGATCGGACCGTGTTGTCGGATAATCCGACCGTGTGTGGGCTTCATCAGACTTTTTCCGTCGGAATGTCCGACCAACAAAGTTTGAGAGCTGGATATAAAAATTTTCCAACAACATGATTTGATCGGACTTTGTCTGATCGTTTGTAGAGAATTCCGATCGGACAAAGTGCCACGCATGCTCAAATCAAATTCCTAGACCAAAGCTATTGGCTACTAGCCTCAACGTAGTCCCGTCGTAACTAAATTTTGTCATCACGTTACGAACGATCGGATTTTCCGACAACTTTGTCCGACCGTGTGTATGCAACACCAGTTTCGGACAAAATTTTGTTGTCGGAATGTCCGACCGTGTGTACAAGGGCTAAAGCTTTCTTTTTTTTGTAAAATTACAAGTATGTTATACTTATCTGCTCTGTGCACTGGTATTGCACAGAGCACCACCGATTCTGCTCTCCAGGGGTCCCCCGTTGGTGCTCTAGGCTCCTCCTATTTTGGTTCACCACAATAGGAAAATGCTTCCTATGGTGCCGCACCTGCTCGTCTATTGACACTCACAGCAGAGCTCTCTACTCATTGAATTTGACTGGCAGAAGGAGGAGCCAAAGGCTCCTATACATTTCCTTTTTAGCTGAGTTCCGAGTATGGAACTTTGGTGTTTACATCACTGCCTTGGTAATATGGACTTTTGTATTGGCTGTCTCCACTGCCAGAGTTTTCTCTGAATCCAGAAGATAGCAGCAGCATTCGGATGTTACGAAAAAGCGACTGGTCAAATCTAGCACAGACTGCAGTGCTGTCTCCACCAATCATTAGACCCGGGTAAGGCAAGCAACACAGATGGCAGAGTTTGGTGAGTATAAAAGTATTTATTTTATAAAACAAAACTCCTGAATGGGTGAAAAAGTGTGTGTGTGTGGGGGGACATGATAGATGGTTTAGGAGGGGGCTGCTGTGCCCAGACATAGACTTTAACTTCTTGCCACCCGCGCTATAGCCGAAAGATGGCTACAGTGTGGGCCTTAATTGCTAGGAGGGAGTCCATAGACGTCCCCCCCGAGCACACCCCTTATCATCAGTGCCACCAATCAGTGCTGCCTATCAGTGTCACCTACCAGTACTGCTTATCGGTGCCACCTATCAGTGCCCTTCAGTGCCAACCATCAGTACCACTCATCACTGCCACCTCTCAGTGCCAATCATTTCCGCCTCATCAGTGCTTATCAGTGCCACCTATCAGTGCCTATCAGTGCAGTCTATCAGTGCGTATCAGTGTCCATCAGTGCAGCCTCATCAGCGCACATCAATGAAGGAGAAAAATTACTTGTTTTCAAAATTTTATAACTATGAAACAGCTTGTTTTCAAAATGTTTGGTCTTTTTAGTTATTTATTTATTTTTTATTTTTTTTAGCAAAAAAATAAAAAACCCAGCAGTGATTAAATACCACCAAAATAAAGCTCTATTTGTGTGAAAAAAAATTATAAAAATGTAAGTTTAATAATAGGGGTACAGTGTTGCATGAATGCACAATTGCCATTCAAAGAGTGACAGTGCTGAAAGCTGAAAGTTGGTCTGGGCAGGAAGAGGGTTTAAATGCCCGGTAGGCAAGTGGTTAAGATAACTACTGATAGCTAAAAAATCACATATATTTATGTAGCTTTCTAAATTATTTTCTTTCCAGCTACCTTTTGCACCTTTTTAGCCAGGTTTGTAGCTGTGTTTTTCGGATGTGCCAAAGAAATAAAATAGACAACCATAGTTGAAAGTGTCTTATGAGTAGAATTTGTCATTTCTCGGTAGGCAACCGGTTAATGACTAAAAAAGATATTGAAAAAGGAATGACATTAGGATTAGACCCTTTCAGAATGAGGCAATTAGAAGCTTTTATTAGATCTAAATCAAAGGTATACGTAGAAATAAGGGCATTGACTGAGTTTGAAGAGATCTGTTTGAAAGGAGAGGAACTGAGACATCTGATGTCTTATTTTTATAGTATGTTAATAGAACAGGAGACTTCACAAGATTTGCCCTTTTTACAGGCTTGGGAAAGAGATTTAGGGACTACGTTTTCCCCAGAACAAAAGGATAAGATGCTGTTGTTTAATCAAAAGGCCTCGATGGCAAGCAGATATCAAGAAGGGGGATACAAGATCCTTACTAGGTGGTATAGAACACCAAAAGTGTTACATCAAATTTACCCCCAGATATCAGAGACATGTTGGAGATGTCATGGAGCAGAAGGAACATTATTACATATATTTTGGGAATGTCCAAAAATTAGAGTGTTCTGGGAGATGGTAGCCGATACTATTGTAAGGATTACAGGAATTGACCTGGGAGATAAACCGGCAACTTTTCTGCTGCTGGACATCCCAATGGCAATAGAAAGATTCAAAAATTCTTTGCTGAGACATTTATTGATAGCAGCAAGGGCATGTATCCCGGTTCTGTGGAAAAAAAGCAACCCTCCAGCTAGAGCACAGTGGTTTCAGAGAATTGCAGAAATACAACAAATGGAAAATTTAACAATGACAATGAGAGATCAAGACGAGAAATATCAGAAGATCTGGGCTCCATATCTAAATTATAGAGAAAGTATGATGTGAAACATTTTGAAATATGATAGAGCAGGCGGGTGGTGGTGGGGGGGGGGGGAGTGAGGGGGGGGATTATAGTGAAAATTCAAAATTTTTTTTTTTTTTTTTTTTTTCTCTTGTTTGTATATTTATCTATTTATTTCTCTGGGAGGGAAGGGTGAGGGAGGGGGGAGGATGACATGGAATTGAGGTATGGATTGAAATATTATAAGACTGTTATAGCTGTTAAAGAAGTTGTAGATGTAAAACGAAATGTAATGTGAAATCTATGGAAAGAAAAGATGAAAAAATAAAGAATTTATAAAAAAAGAAAGTGTCTTTGCAGATGCAAAAAGGAGAGCACATTTCAGAAAGGCACACATGCAAGTCAACAGACATCTGAGGATGCAAGTCAATTTGTAGTGGTTTTCTTATTTTTTATTTTTAATGTTGGTAATATATTGAGGTTATATGTGTAATGGAAATAAAGCCAAGACAGTCTACTGTTGGACTGCCTTGTGTTACAGTTTGAGATTTTGTTACATGCCTTTGTAAATGGCAATAAACAGATTAAACAAGGAAAAAATAAAAATAAATGATGCATAGTTGGTAAGGTTGAATAAAGACATAAGTCCATTCAGTTCAACCTGTGTTGGTGTGTGTGCATGTAGAAAATAATTTCCCATATCCCTGTATGTTGTTTTCCCTAAGATCCACGTCAAAGAGTCTTTAAAACGATCTATACTTCCTCCTGACACCACTGATTGTGTTGCCCCGTGTCCCCGTACACTCCCTGAGACTGAAAAGTTTCCTACTTACGCTGGGATCACCATTGAGATATTTGTATATTGCTATCATATCTCCTCGCAAGCATCTCTTCTCCAGTGAAAATAAATTTGGCGCTTGTAGTCGTAGTCCCCATATTAATTTAGTTGCCCTTCTCTGGACTATCTCCAGCTCCAGCACATCCTTTTTGAGGATTGGTGACCAGAACTGGACAGAATACTCCAGATGTGGTCAAACCAGAGTTTTATAAGGTGGCAGGATTAGTGTTTTGTCCCTGAAGTAAATTTCCTTTTTAATGCATGATAATATTCTGCCGGCTTTGGTAGCTGCAGCTTGACACTGCATGCTATTGCTCAGTCTGTCTTCTAACAGGACCCCTAGATCCTTCTCCATCCTTGAATTACCTAGAAGTTCTGAGTACACATTATTTATCACCTCCTTTGGACTCGCTCCCCCGCAGCCTGTTTTCTATCCAAGAGCAAACCCTATGGTCTATACCTACCGATCTCGTTTTGTAGATCAAAGCGTTTGTGGGGTGCTGTATGAAATGCTTTTGCAAAATCCAGATACACCACATCTACTGGCCTACCTTTGTCCAGGTGGCAGCTTACTTCCTCATAGAATGTTAATAGGTTGGTTTGACAAGAGCGACTCTTCGTAAATCCATGTTGCTTGCTGCTAATTATACTGTTTTCTTCAGAAAATTCTTGGATATGGTCCCTTATCATTCCCTTAAAATAGTTTACATACTAACGATGCTAGACTGACAGGCCTATACTTTCCAGGAATATATCTCAAAAGTGTTGCTTCCTTGCATTTAGGCACCCAGGAAGTGCCCCAGGAATCCCAATTATTGCTTGTGTGATTGGCTCACTGCTTTTTTGAGAAGCAATTCACGCTTTTTGCATTGCCTGCAAAAGGAGTTTTATTTTATTTTTAAATCAGGTGATTTTTATAAAAAAAGAAATCTTTTGAGAATATGCTACAAACATTTCCAACAGAGGAAAAGCAAAGCAGCTATAAAGCTTTATCAAAAGGCATGCATTACTTTGTAACATAAATAAGAGATGAAAAATGAGGTATACATTGTGCATTTCAATACAGGTAAAGAACCATACACACTCAAAATTTCCCACAATAGGCAAAAAATATAGACATTGATCCCAGCAGAGTAACAACACCATCTCTCAAACCATAGAAATACATATGAATTCTGTTGAGGAAAGCCAGGTGTCCCAGACCCTACTAAATTTTTTGGGACACCCCCTGTGTTTGTATGTTAGTTCTTCCCTTCATAGGTTTGTATTGTGAAGTCATTGGAGGGGAGGGTGAGAGCCATTTTTGTAAAATTAGTTTAAAGGCGATATAAAGAACCCTAGTCCAAAGTAGATTCAGCTGGCAAAACTTCTACTAGAATAATGCCCAAGGAAGCCAATTTAAGATCAAGAGGGACGTCTTCAAGTAAACAATAAACTTCTGAAGGAACAACAAATCTATTGTAATAGGGGCATACCTAACAACTTAAAAAAACTGTGGAAACCGTGGATATTGGCTTCAGGGTTGGCCCCATCATCATTGGCTTTTGTTGTTCCTTTGTAGGGTGGTCAATTGTAGTTTAGGATAGTAAGTATGGTTTCAGAAGGAAAATGGGGATGGAGGGCCATACCAGTAGCTAGATAAGAAAGGAGTGAAATAATCCACTGGCAGTAGTAACTTTTCTCATAGACATAGGTATATAGGTCATTATATCATGCAAATATTGGATTAGTCAATTGATTTACCTTTTTGTGTTTGTTTTTTTTGTATGTTTGTGTATCTGCTGTTATTATTTGCAGATATTTATAATACATGTGATGTTGTATAGATGATACGTGCAAGAAAAAGAAAGAATATTTCCGAATTTGCTTTGTATTGACCTTATGTGATGTTTTGGAAATAAGGAATTTTTGTATTAGTTTAATACTGAGATGTGTGCTATATTTTCCAATAAGAATGAAATTTGGTCTGTAGTGATGAAAATTTTGAATAAAGAAATATAAAGAAAAAGAGGGACTTGAACAGAGCATATACTAATTGAGTATTTGATATATAGCAGTGCCGCATTGATGGAGCTTATGGCAAAGTCAAACTGTATGAATAAGGCCGCGTACACACGGGCGGACTGTCTGTCCAACTTAGTCCGTTGAAACACATTTCAGCGGACAGTTCGCTCGTGTGTGGGCTTCAGCGGACTTTTTCAGCGGACAGTCTGGTGGACTAAGTCTTTCGGAATTACCGTAATACAGTCCGTCCAACTTTGGTTTCAGCGGACAGTCCGCTTGTGAGTAGGCAAGTTGGACGGACTAAGTATGGCGCATGCTCAGAAAGGATTTACACGGCGAAAGGTTGCATTGCAGTGTATTGGACGTCGTATTTCTAGTCCCGTCGTACGTGCTGTACACGTCATCACGCAAGCTTTCAGCGGACTGTTTGTTCATCGTGTGTGGTCAAGTCTGTTCATTCGAAAGTAGGACGGACTGTCTGTCGGATTGTCTGACGGACTTAGTTGGCCAGACAGTCCGCCCGTGTGTACGCGGCTTAAGAGTACCTGTGTTTACTACACAACGTGGGCAATTTAGTGAGGCAGACCTTCCCCAGGAATATAACCGATGAGGTGTATAGACGACTATGTAAAATAAACAAATTGTGTCAAGCGTTAAGGGCAAAAAGGAAACAACAGGAATAAGCTCTAGGGCCTGCTGCCACTGGTTATCCTCGAGCGCAGACAAATCCTCCTTCCACCTTTGTCTACAAGGAGTTCCATTTGTGGCGAGATATTTGTCCCCATCTAATAGGATTCAGACACTGCAGCTTCTCTCATCAGAACAGAGAGATTTACTCAGCTATAAATAATGAATGCAGGCTCTGCCATTCAGACATTAGTTGAAGAAAGTATAGAATGAAACAAACAGAAGTTTTAGGTATGACTCTGCTAAGAAGTTCGAAAGTTTTCAAATTTCTGAAAACATATATAGTTTACCTATAGGGAGTTGCACTTTAAAGCCCAAATCTAGGTAAGCCTTTTTTATTTCAGTTTTGATATAGAGTGGAGAAAGATTAAAACCTCTCAGGTTTTTACTGTGGTCTATGATTATACTCAAGAGATTTCCCCCAAGCTTCATTCCAGTTGACCACCGAGGAACTGACAGAATATCTTCCCATTTGGGCCACAGTTTAGGTAATACATTTTTTAAAGTAGCAAAAAATGGAACAGGAGGTGCTTAACCCAGTATCCTACATAATAGTGGTACAACTCCAGCCCAACCACAAACAATCTAGAAATCGTTTATTTCAGTAAAAAAAAAGGAAAAACATAAAACCCACTCTAATTATTTATCTGATTTGATCCAAATAAATATATTTCATTTAGATGAGGAGATGGAAACCACTAATCTATGGTCCTTTTAAATTTTAAGAAGCGTCCTGCTTACTGTACCAAATTTTCGTACCCAAATCATACAGAGAAGTACAAATTTGCATTACCTATCAATTTGTATATTCCTACATAGTTATAATTAGAACGATGGTTTGATTGGGGTTTCTGCATTCATGAATTGATAGAGGATCTTCTTTATCATGCTAACTACAGAGAATTTGCAGGGCATATATTCCACCCAACTGTCTGCACACTGAAGTTGTTACTGGGTTGCCTTGAACCAGATAGTAACTGCTTGATACGTGATGTAAATTGTGGTGGCTAAACTGGCTATAGGTTCTTGTAACGGAATATGCTTATATAATATAGGCTTACTTTAGAATGTTACATGTGCTGGGGTAAAGCATTTCTTTTTTTAACTATTCCTTCAGTTAAAATTTTTGCATGTTCCATTTGTAGGCAGATACAGTCTACTTTCACCACTGCAGGTGGCATTCATCTGCAGTCAAGAAAAACACAGTTCTTCTATAATTTCCTGGGTCACTGGGAAAGCAACCTGGTTGGATTTTGCCACCCCATGTCATGCTGGCAGCCATCTTGGGCCAGGCAGAACCTATTTAAGGCCCTGGCTCCCCGGTTTGGTGCGCATTTGTGAGTTAGTAGAGTGGGGACATGTACCCCCCCTGTTAGGGACAGTGCTAGTGGTAGGGAAAGGTTCCTGATGAGGAGGGAAAGCGTAGGGTCGCAACTCCTTTGGACATCATCCCACTTGGGCATGAGATGGCCAGGCCACATTCTGCTCTCTTTACAGATGGTATCAGACTGGGTGATAACTGCTCTCTTCACATTACTGGAAACCATGAGTGCAGCCAGTTGGGCAGCCTTCCCACTGGGTTTGTTGTGAACTGTTGCTGTACTATTTCAATACAAGTTTTTCCCTTGCACCTGCCAGCCGCACCCCGCTGCATCTCACCTATACATTATTTGGAGTCTATCTGGACTGGTGACAACTAAGATCTTTCAGATCCCAAAAACCAAGACTATGCTAACAAAACTGGAACTAGTTGAAGATATGTTGTAGTTGGCTGAGACCTCTGCTGGTGTCTTCCATGACAATATTTCCTGCTTCACTGAACAGCATGGTTTTTATTTATGGAAAATGAAACAATGGAAGACATAGGAGGTTTTCAAGCACCCACTATGATGGAGCATGTGCTAAACCCCAAACTGCTTATAGCCAGTGAGGTTCAGCTCTATTACATTGGTAAAGAAAGTGGGCCTGTAGACTATTTGCCATATTTTTGTTCAGGTACTGCGGCATGTCATACCACATATTTCTTGTTATCAATTAGTATACTGTTAATGGCTAATCAAGATAATGCAGTTCAAACATTTTAATGTATAAACTGGCAACATCCATATCGTAAATCCTTTTTCTCAAAGGTGGATCTTCGGAATTCAACATTTCATTAGATTAGTGGAGATGACAGTGCTTTAGTGATTTTGTGTGCACTTAATTATAAAACATATTTTAGTTGATGGTGAAGTGACATCTTTAAACCAACTTGGAAAAAAAAGTCATCAGAAAGGTCTGTTAATTATGAGTAAATATATCAATAGCTTTCAAAGTTGTTTTCAGGCTTCATTCCATAAATGGACAAGCCTACAATATTTTCTGCCTGATCTGAGCAGTTACTGACAGCTAGGTATGTGATAAACAGATTTTTCAAGGAACTTTGCGCAACAGGCTGGGACCAGCAAATCTGAAATATATAGAACAGGCATTATTATCTGCATTACTGGGCTTTGCATTGGCAGCTGAGTTCTACACTTCAGTGATACATTAAGACTTTGTTAAAAGAACACTCCAGTCCAAGATGAAATTCAGCTCAGAGATTATGGCATAGGTAATGACTGGCCCCTAACTTTCACATTCAGTAATCTGGTGCATTTTGTTTTAGTTACCTGTATCCTTGTCTAATAAATGACACAGAATCTGAACCTTAGGCATGAAATATAAACAAAGCATATCCTTCTATAGTGTGTTTTTGTCTCAATTAAAAGCAATAATGCCTTGTACACACGGTCGGACATTCCGACAACAAAATCCGTCTGAATTTTGTCCGAAACTAGTGTTGCATACACACGCTCGGACAAAGTTGTCGGAAAATCCGATCGTTTGGAACATGATGACGTTCGTTTGTTACGACGGGACTACGTTGAGCCTAGTAGCCAATAGCTTTGCTCTCGTAATTTGATCTGAGCATGCGTGGCACTTTGTCCGATCGGAATTCTCTACAAACTATCGGAAAAAGTCAGATCGGATTTTTTTGTCGGAAACTTTGAGATCCTGCTTGCCTGCTCTGCTTAGTAATCATACACTATATTGCCAAAAGTATTGGGACACCTGCCTTTACACGCACATTAAATTTAATGGCATCCCAGTCTTAGTCCGTAGGGGTCAATGTTGAGTTGTCCCTCCTTTTGCAGCTATACCAGCTTCAACACTTCTGGAAAGGCTGTCTACAAAGTTTAGGAATGTTTGACCATTGTTCCAGGAGCACATTTGTGAGGTTAGGCACTGATGTTGGACAAGAAGGCCTGGCTCCCAGTCTCTGCTCTAATTCATCCCAAAGGTATTCTATAGGGTCGAGCACAGGACTGTGCAGGCCAGTCAAGTTCCTCCACCCCAAACTTGCTCATTCATATCTTCATGGACCTATCGGAAGTCCTTGTGTCGTATGAGAACATTTTCGTGTTTGGCCCTTTGGAAAATTTTGCATGAACTGTCGTGATCGGCTCTCAAAAAGCTGTGTACTAACAATCACTAAGAAAGTGGTATTTTTTGTCCTATTTCTGAACATGTGTTGAGGTCAGGCCAGTCCAGTTCCTCCACCCCAAACTTGCTCATTCATGTCTTGATGGACCTTGCTTTGTGCACTGATTCACAATCATGTTGGAACAGAAAAGGCCATCCCAAAACTGTTACCATAAAGTTGGGAGCAAAAAATTGTCCAAAATGTCTTGGTATGCTAACGCCATAAGAGTTGCCTTCACTGGAACTAAGCATCCAAGCCTAACCCCTAAAAAACATCCTCACACCATAATCCTCCCTCCACCAAATGATTTGGACCAGCACACAAAGCAAGGTCCATAAAGACAAGGATGAGCAAGTTTGGAGTGGAGAAACTTGACTGGCCTGCACACAGTCCTAACCTCAACCTGACAGAACACATTTGGGATGAATTATAGCAGACTCTGTAAGCCAGGATTTCTTGTCCAACATCAGTACCTGACCTCACAAATGTGCTTCTGAAAGAATGTTCAAACATTTCCATAGACACACTCCTAAACCTTGTGGACGGCCTTCTCAGAAGAGTTGAAGCTGTTATAGCTGCAAAGGGTGAGTCAACTCAATATTGAACCCTACAGACTAAGACTGGGATGCCATTAAATTTCATATGTAAAGTCATGTGTCGCTTATTCTCAAATATCAGTTCCAGGGGACCCTAAAGACAAATTTTGTTGCAGAATTGTCTCAAAGATGAGGCCCAATAATTACATGTGTGATGCAATCAACAATGGAATCCATTGTGGAAGAGATTTTATTTACCTCCATTTTCCGTATCGCAGAAATGGCAATATTTCTTTATGAACCTGTTGCAACAATAGTGCCGGAAGTTAAAAGTGCTGCAGGTAAGAACGGTTTGATTTTATTGCATATGGCGATACTAACAAAGAAAATATCACTTGGTTTTCTTTAAATTAATTCCACGTTGCCAGAAACGTCTTTTTGAATTGCCCCTAATGTCTTTCATAACGCCAAGATGACATGCCTACAAAGCACACTTGGAAGCACAGGCCCCTAAGCATTATAAATCTACATCTTCTCAGAGCCATGGATTTGTAGGTGATAACATAGACCTATTGCAGGCAGTCATCAAGAGCTCAAAGCCAAACGTCACAGAAAAGATCATCAGAACATCCTTGGACAATTCTTTCATCTACAATCCCATCAGGCACTCAATCCAGCACTGATCGTAGGCTGGCTTACCTTACCATACTTCATAGTAGTGTCTATTAGCTTTTTACAAGCTTGGCCATATAGAGCAATGAAGCGGCTGGGAAAAGGGCAGAGGAAATACAACAGACACCACGTTTATGCTCTCCAGCTCCACCAGGGATCCCTGTGACTTCTCCTCGCTCTGATAGTTTTATTAGTGTATATTTTTTATTTTCGATCTTATCTGTAGAGGCAAAGATGAGCTTAATACCCTGACAAACAGAGCTTGTACGTCGTGTTTATACAAGACAATATCTCTGCTCGTCTGACTTATGCTATTCATCTGTTTACATTGCCAGGAAAATAACAAGTTCTCCAGTGTAAATATGACAGTGGCGGTGTCATTAAGCCTGTCCGCGGACGGCCTTAAAACGGCTAAGCAGCCTACAAACCTTTGTCATATTTATGGGCTTCTCGGTTTAATATGTACGTACTTAACCAGCCAGCTGAAACGCCTGCTTAGTATTGGGGACTGTGGTGGAACTTGTATATAATCAAGGGTATAAAAATGCTCAAGTTTAATGGAACGCTCAGAGCCTGCAGGAAGTTGATACACAAAATAAAGATAAAGAAATAAGTTTAGACAGAGCATTCGGTAAAAAGGAAACGAACGGCCATACACAGATGCTGTGATTTATGGATGCATAACTTTTTTTTATGCCCCTTAGAAATCAATGTCAACATTTTCTTATGTTGTTCTGAGAAATCCAATGTCTGGTCTTTAAAGTGGACCTTCACTCCAAAGAAGCACTTTGCATCATTGCAACCCTCCCCTACTCAGCTGTATAGGCCCCCTTGCCTGTATTACTTTTCCTTCTTTTCAGTTGAATCCATGCATCCACATTAAGATATTATAGGATATGCAAGCTCTGATGAACGTGGAGTGGCCAATCCCCCGAAATGCATCACTTTTTTTTACTGATCGTCTATTAGAACATTGCCTTGGACTCTTAGCACTTTGTGTGGTGTGCTGTTTTCCTGTTTTTTTTTTTTTTTTTAACAGAAGTGTAGAGTTCTATTTTCTGTTTAGTTGGATGTGTGCTCTGCTCCAGCATTCACGGGAGATATCCCAGGAGGGATGAGCTTCCACACTGCAAATGGAGGAGGGCACTTCATCGGGGTCGGCTGCGTGAACCCAGGGGAGATAGCTGGCTCCTTATCAAGGAAAGAAGATACAGTAGCTATGTGGGAACTGCCACATGGCAGTGGAGTAACAGATTATAGTAGGATTATGCTGAAATCGCTAGGCATGGCAATTTTATTAAGCCAATTATGCCAATTTCTAGTGCCAACTAAAGGTAGAATATCTTCTTTTCCAGTTCTTCAAAGAAAAAAGATTACTCCATTCCAGCAACACCCAAACAGTCATAAATTCACCTTAAAATGTTGACCAATTAGATTAGTTAAATATCAAACAAACCAAGCAGAAAAGAGAAGCAAATGGTGGCTATCATTAGCTTAGAAGCTCATTGCACAATTCCTTTACTAAGTTACATCTCTACCTTAGCATTGCTATGCCGGGTGTGCTACTTTATTTAAACGCCAATACTATCAGGTGGGTTATTTGAATATATCCTATCACATTGGGTGGTTCTTGGCTGCTATCTATTCACTTCTTGTCCTTATCTTTTGCACCCCCCCCCTTTTTATTTGTTTACCCTTTCTCCCTCTCCCTCCCTTCTTCTTCCCATTCCTTCCCCTTCCCCTTTTTCCTTCCCTCTTTCCTCTCCCCCCCCCCCTCCTTCTCTCTCCCCTCTCCCTCCTTCCTTCTTTTTGGTGGTTATAGCTATGAGCCTCATAAAGGACCCCCCTGATATATTTATTTATCTTATGTGCTTTCTTAGAATCTTACCTGCAAGCACATATACCCCCAGTTCTCGCCCCCCAGGGGGAACGCCCATTTATGGGTGTCTCCGTTTATGCCATCTGTTACTCTATTTTGGGTCTGTCGGTGAGTCGCTCAAATTTTCAAATACTCCCAACATATTTCCTTGTTTTGTATTTTTGTGTAACCATGTATTTTTGTACTATATCTTTCTCCAGATGTCTATAGGTTGACGCCTCCCGAGGAAGCAGCAAAAGCCACGAAACTAGTCAAGGCCACGCTCACACCTACATCATACCCCCAGTGCTTTATGGGGGACACTATCCAGAATTTTTAATCTCTTTGTATTGTAAAATATTATGTTGTTATTTGTACTGTGAATTATTGATTACATTTCTTTTGTATATTTTCTAATAAATGTCATTCCTTTTTTTTATTTATGACTTTTTGTACTATTGGGTACCGCAATAGTCCTAAGACGCCTTAGGGTGATTTAGGGTTAACGGTGTTTGGAGTAGCCCTTGTTATATCTATTCACCCTTCCTTTTTTAGAATTTCTTTACTAAAAAGAATAAAACACAATTAAAAATACACTTTGATCTTTTTGTGCTATCACTTACCACTAAGGATAGATCAGCCTACACTCTCTGAGCAGACCTCTCCACGTCATTCTACTGTATGACCCCAACATGCGTGATGCTCCCACAAGGTTCCAGCTCTGCTCAATGTGTTTTAACCAACTGACTCCATCAGGAAAGATATTGCTTATGTGTAAATGGTTCTTTGTGTGGTATAGTTATATGAAGGGGTATTAATATGTAAATTTTATTTATTGATTTATTTATAAGACTGTGCTCTTGTTTTCTATAACAAAAATGTGGACAGGGAAATACGTTCTTTACATATTTGAGAAGTGTATTTAGAGGTTTAGCATTTAGTTTTCTTTTAACAGTAACATAAATCTTGTATTAGAAGCTGTTGAAAGCTATCGCTATGTCCCTCTGTGACTTTATCAGACAACTGATACTGTGCTTGTAACAGAAAGATAGGCCGTGTGCTTCCTCAAGAGGTTCTACACCAGCACTTGGTGTAAATGAGTGAGCTTTGATGGCAGACCACTGAAGAGAAAAGCTACCCACACTTGTCAATCCAAACTCTGAGTTCCAAGCATGGGCTGGCTGTACGATCATAACTGATGGACAAACCAGTGCCACTATTAGTGTGCTTCTTTAAGGCACAGCAACCGTTTATACCAGCAATTGCAGTCACGTCTGTGTCTGTGCTCCTACTAGAAACAACCGTAGACAATGGAAGACTGACCCAGAGGAAGTTCAAGTAACATACAGTACAGTCAGAATTGTTAAACTCAATGCCTGTAATCGTAAGCCAGCACAAAAAAAAAAGGAATGAAAACTCTATGGATGTCTGCAAAATCCTTTGAGGTTTCCTATACAATAAATTTAAAGCTTAAAGTAACTGTAAACCCATTTTTTTTTTTTTTAAATAACAAACATGCCATACTTACCTGCTCTTTTCGGGTCCCCCGCCACTACTCCTGGCTCCTTCCCCTCACTGAGCGCACACTATAGCAAGCCGCTTGCTATGGGGGCACTTGTGCGGGCTCGTTCTGGAGCCAGTTCTGTGTGTCCATAGACACACAAAGTGTGGCTCGGCCCAGCCTGCTGCTCCTTCCTCACTGGCAGCGGAAGCCAATGTTTCTGGGCACCTCGTACAGCCGTGCTTTGAGAAGCATTAGAAGAGGCAGCTGTATGCAGTCATGGGCTGGGGGGTTGCATAAAGCAACTGTACTGATATGTGCACATATGCTCCGAACGCAGATAGTGTGTATTCAGGCTCTGCACACTGTATGGCCCCTGAATGGTCATGAGGCCTAAAGCAGTTTTTAATATAAACATTTATCATTGTTTTCATGAAACACTTTTTTTTTTTGCATTTTTGCATCTCTGTGCTGCTAATTTCCTTTAGCTTTTCAGCCACTTCCTGTCTGCATGCACTCAATCTAATGTCAGCTGCACATCATTACTTAGGACCAGTTTCCCGATAGATCCAACAGTGAACCAAACCTAAGAAATCTGTGTGACAGACCAAACTGGGACAGAGGCTTTTGGAGGGGAGTTGAGGGAAGCCTCCTAACCACTGACTATGGGCCCTGGTTTTTAAGGGAACACTACTCATTGGGAGGTGTGTGTCTGGGGGACCCTTGGAGTGGTCTTGCTTTGGATTCAAATCCATGTTTCCCCAAAATACACAGACTCTGGGAACTTGAGGACCCATATACATATTTGTGGTCTCTATGCCCAAACTAGCAATGACTGCTTCAGAATGTGAGACTCAGAATAGATACTAATATAATAAGCTCAAGCAACCTGGTGCTGACGGTCTCCTGCTATAGTCTGTTTATTAAGGTGTTATGTGTTTATTAGGTGTGTCGCTCCCATTGTGTAGTTCCTAGGTGTGCATTCCCATTGTTAATTGAGTTAATTGAGTCACCTAGTGTTTATGTCTGTTGGCTAATTTGGCTAAACTCTTGGAGTTTATTATGATGTGATTAGGCTTGTGTCAACTTTAGCTCGTTATCTAAAACAATGTGTGATGTTTTGGGTAAATATTTGGTTGTATTGTTTACGTGGTGACTGACCTACTTATGAAGTGTATAAAAACTTGTATTTCTGTTTAATAAACGATCATTCCTTTGGAGTTTACCTCAACATCTTGTCCGTGTACGATGCTTAGGGTAAAGAGCTGGTATTAGCTTTCTGTCTGCTGGGATGGTTTTGGGGGGTGCCAAGGCATTCTGTCACAAATTGTACCAGCCCAGTTCTCCACCAGAGATGTGACAATGCAATATAATAATTGGGAGGCAGGGAAAGAGCATTATCAACCTGTAACAGGAAATGTCTGAATAAGAGCCTTAATGGCAGGATCACAAGTTATTGTTTTAATGAAAGCTGCATATTTAAAAATATTGCAAATGACTTGAAATTACATTAACACCCTGCAACCACTGTAGCCCCACTGGCACAGAACTGTGCTGATCAATCAGAACAGCTCTGATCTGTCCTGGCATCCCTAGGGAAAGAAGAAGAAGTGCAGTACGGATTTAAAACCCCAGGACTTCTGCACTGGCTGCATAAAAGGTGGGTGCAGTGGGAACCGGGGGGGGGGGGGGGGTGTTCACTATTTTTTATCTTTCCTGCAAAAGTGAACTAACATTTAACTCTTTTATATTTTAGTGATTGGGTCTCCACATATTTAAATGTTTCTCCTCTTCCATAAAAAAAAAAGACCAGGAATTTGCGGTACCTTATTGCGTACCATATGTAAATGAGGACATCTTGATACAGTGCTCTTTGCAGAAGGAGATTTATGGTGAGTTTGTAACTTAAAGGCTTCATAACAATACATTGCTCTTAACTAATAATTTTTTTTTTTTCTCTGTGACAAGTTGTCTTGATCGTATCCAACAGTTACTATAATGCCCTTGGCACTCATGGTGTTAATCACACCATAACTATTGCTAGTAGTAGAATGAAGTGTAGAAACGCTGCTACTTTTAATGATATAACACAGTAGGTGCCCCCTTGTCACGCCATGGAACATTGCAGAAATGAAAGGGACAGGGCACATGTGAGAATGTCTATGGGTCCGGGACCCTCTATGAGATAAATGATTCACCTTTGAGGTGGAAACACACAGTTCCATCATTGGAATTCCCAGGCTGCACTGGATGTCCTGACCCTGCAGGCTCTCTGCCCCTCTGCAGTCCCAATGATAAAATTCTCTGCCTCTCATTTGAACCCGGCTGTCACACTATACCATATGCTGCCGAGTGAAAAGGCCAGCTCACCGCAGGATTCTTATTTATTTTTTTTCCACTCGTTTTCTTTTTAAATCAGCACCCTATTTCCAAATTCTACTGCATCTGTTGCGTGATAGGCTGGCATTTGCTGTTAAAGCAGAAAATTACGATGAGGGCCTAATTGACCCTCTTGTGTCTTTGAAAAATCCTGTCTGTAGTCTCTAATTGACCCTCTTGGTACCTTAACCGAACAATGAATGAATCCTCGGTAAATAATGGAGGGTGATGATTAATAGCCAGAGTTGGCTGGACCACTCGTTTGCTGAGAGTTCCCATATTGGACTGCAATTCCCTGGACCACAGCGTGCAGACTGGCTCAGCTAACTGCAAACGTTCACCGCTAAATATGCAACTTCTTGAGAAATTAGCGAGGTGTGTGTAAACAAGAAAGAAGAACAGAACCACAATAGCTAGCTCTATGTACCCAAACACCTAAAAAATCAGCCCTCCTAATGGTCTCATTTTTAAACTGAAATCCCCTTTGTCCTCCTTCTTCCAAGTGTGATTGTGGGTTCTTTGGGTAGGGTACAAAACATTAACTAGAACCAGGAATGATAAGTAACTTTAACAGTAAAGTGACACACCGCTGGGTGAAGTCCTTCTCTCCAACTCCAATTGCACGTAAGAATGAGATGCAAAGATTTTTCACCAAGCAAGTTTTTCGTATTATTCCAACACTTGTTACAGCTATACATTTAACCCCTACACAGTTATAAGAAGCAATGCTTAAAGAAGACTTTCATTTAGATGTGCAAAAATTGAAAGTCAGCAGCTACAAAAACTGTAGCTGCTGACATTTAATACACAGACACTGTCCCACAATCCAGCGTTGTCCTCACCCGGACCGGTTCTTTACCGCTCTTCTGGTCCCCGGCATGTTAACTGTGGGCAGACAGCTGTGATGCCTTGCGGCTTCACAATGGGCTACCCACTACAAATGATCGTCTAGGCCAGCCTTTCTCAACCTTTTCAACACAGAAAATAGTTCTCTGGTCTTGGGGAACCCTGCTAAAAATTTGAAATCTACAACTCATGATACATTAGTGTGATGGTCATTGGAAGAATGGTCCTTACACTTGTGGTCATTGGGAAGAATTACCTCCTTGCAGATAGCTAAAATGATCAATGGTGTGATTGGGAACTTATCTGAGAGGCAGAAATTGCCCAATGCTGAAGGAACCCCTAGCAACCTCTGGAGGAACCCTAGGGTTCCACGGAACCCTGGTTGAGAATCACTGGTCTAGGCGATCCAAGTGGAAGTGGGAGTGGGTACCTGTCAAAATTAGGTACCCGCTCCTCCCCAAAACTGATTGTCAAAATATGGCCGAGGGGGCAGGAGGAGGAAGAGCATAACTTTTCCCCTATGGGTGAAGTTCCTTTTTAAATGTGTTTAATTGCTCACACAAATACTGGACTTTGTACAAAGCTTTAAAAGTGGAAATTCACTCTCTCAATCAACATTGACCATTATTAAACTCTTCAGTACCGGAAAGGTTTAATGACTAGGTCATTTTTTGAAATACGGCACTGCGTTATTTTAACTGACAATTGCGCGTTCATGCGACACTGTACCCAGATACAATTTATGTCCTTTTTTCCACAAATAGAGCTTTCTTTTGGTGGTATTTAATCACCTCTGCGGTTTTTATTTTTTGTGCTATAAACAAAAAAATTGTGTCAATTTTGGAAAAAAAAAATAATAATATTTTTTACTTTCTGCTATAAAACGCATAAAATAAATTTTTAAAAAAATATATAATTTAGCCATCAATTTAGGCCAATATGTATTCTGCTACATGTTTTTAGTAAAAAAAAATCCCAATAAGCATATAGTGATTGGTTTGCGCAAAAGTTATAGCATCTACAAACTATGGGATATATTTAGGGAATTTTAATTGTTTTTCATTTTTTTTACTAGTAATGGCGGCGATCAGAGATTTTTTAGCGGGGTTGCAACATTGCAGCGGACAAATCTGACATGAAGTGACACTTTTTGGGGACCAGTGACACCAATAGTGATCAGTGCTAAAAAAAATGCACTGTCATTGTATTAATGACACTGACAGGGAAAGGGTTAACATCAGGGTGATCAAAGGGTTAAATGTGTTCCATGAGAGTGCCTGCTAACTGTGTGGGAGATGCTTTGACTGGGGAAGACAGAAATCTGTGTTCCTGCTTATCAGAAACATCTCCATCTTCCCCTCTGACAGAACGGTAATCCGCCTTGTTTACATAGGCAAACCACCGTTCGGTCCGACTCGTTTGGGGGTGGGCGGACCTGCTGATTGGATCCCGCTGTGTCCAATAACAGCGGGAGTGGGTCTCCAGAGCTCCAGACATGACAATCCAAATCACATACAGGTACGCGATTTCGCACCACAGTAAATGTACATGGGGAGGTCAGGAAGCAGTTAAATCTTATGCTACTAACATTATTAAATAGATCGGAATATATTATATTTACTTGTTTTAAACTTTTCTTTTACATTTCTTCAGTTACTTCTTTGTTTCCAGGCCTAGGCCAATGATGTCATACATCCCAGGAATCTTCAGGAAGGTACAGGCCCACCCTCCTGCCTGTATGCTTGTGCAAAGGGCAGATGGATTTCAAAAAGTACGATATCTGCCCATAGCCAGAAATTTTAGGACCCCCCCCCCCCTCTTATACAATCACAGCTAATTTTTATTTTATAGGAAAAGATAATATGTTGTGCTATAGAGTGGAGAAGCACACAACCTCCAAATTCCTCACATAGCTGAGGGTGTCCTGTAACCAGCTCAAAGTTCTTCTTTGATGCTCGGCTGCGCCGCTATCCTGGACAGATATCCATGGGTGGATATGGGGGGACATGCTCCAAGTAGGGATGGGCCGAACACCCTACCCCCCCCCCCCCCCCCCATTTTTTTCAATAAAGGAATTGTCAAAAACTGTCTGTTGTGGTTTTTACTTTTTGACACTTTTTTGTGAATGGGTAGGGGTACATTCACGATGATTTGGGGGTCCCTTTATTAAAGGGGGCTTCCAGATTCTGGTAAGCCCCCACCTGCAGACCCCCACAACCACAGGGCCAGGGTTGTGGGGACGAGGCCCTGAGCACCCTCCCCATGTTGAGGGCAAGCAGCCTGGTTCGGGTCGGGGGGGGGGGGGGTGCTCGCTCATCCTCCCCTTTCCTGGCCTGCCAGGCTGTTTGCTTGGATAAGGGTCTGGTATGTATTTAGAGGGACCCCATGCTGTTTTTTTTTCCTTAATTCTGTCATAGGGCTCACCCTTAACCGCTTCAATGCACTATTATATACACTGCACTGTATATATATATATATATATATATATATATATATATACACACACACATATATATATATATATATATATATACTAAAATGCCTGCATGCCACTAACTAACCTGCCTAATCTAGCTCTAGTTCTCCTCTCAACGTTATAATCACACTATACACGACTGTCGTGTAAGCAGCTTTATATAGTGTGGGGCGTGGACTTAGACCCTTGATCCATGATTGGCTAAGGCACCCTGCCTTTGGCCAATCAAGACTCTCACAGCAGATCGCGCTGTGATTGGGAAAAGCATACAGGTCAGGTGCATGCTTTGGGCAATCAGCAGCTGTCAATGCACTGCAATGACGCAGTGCATTACGGGGCGCTCTGTGGCACTCGAATTTGCCGTGAACGCCCCATATGTTTAATTAATTTCCAAACAAACGAACATCGGGACCCTCCCTAGCTGCAAGTCTCTGCTGGGTTTGCTTTTAACCCTTTCACACCGCTGCCACCTTCCAGCCCTTTAAGAGCTTCTAGATGCTGGGAGGCAGGCATTCAGGTCAGGGCTGTCACATTAGTTACATGATCGGAAAGTTCCTGATCACAAATATGCATTGGGAACTTTTCACTTACCTACTGGTCACCTACTGGCGACTGTGCTGGGAGTGCACAGGGTGCACGCTCTCAGCACAGAGAAGTGTTTACATAGGGCTGTCAGAGGCTCTTTACCGAGATCGGTGTAGTGGTGCGTCAGACACACCACACCATCGATGTGATGCGTGCTCCCATTGGTCGTTCTGGAGGGCCGTCATATGACGTCCACCCAGAACGAGAGCCACGCCGCCCAACCGTCATTTGACGGCCGAATTTGACTTGGTATTGGCCTCTTGCAGTTCCCTAAATAGCAGCGTTCATACTGGGAAAAGGAGAGGCAGGACAAAAAACATGCTGATTGGAAGTACAGAGCAGAGGGATGACCTCACCAGTTACTGCTGCTCCTTCACGGTCCAGTCAACAGGCTGAATTCTTCATCTGTAAGCGGTGTCATCCACCTGGCTATGCTGCATGGAAGGGCTGTGTAAATCTGAGGAACAGATATACAAAAATACAAACCCTTTGGCAGGTAAAACAGCTATCATATATGTATTTTATTGACGTATTTAGATGTTTGGCCAACTTTCAGCTCAAACTAATAAACTCTAATCTGGAGGAACAGGTTCTGAAGATTATTGGGTCAGAATGTGAAATTTTGTTGTGTTTAGTATGAAAACGTGACCACGGGGGGTTCTCAGATGGCCAGCTCTTCTTTACCATCTACTTAACTCTCTGGCAGTATCAGGAATTCATAATCCCTTCCCACAAGCTTTTAATTGTAGTCTGAGCCAATAAAACACACCGTTGATTCATGTATGCAGTTGATAATCCCCACACCGCGCACTCATTTTTCTTATTAGATGTAGCTGGATAGAAATTTATGTGCAGGAGCTAATTTCCCTGCCTAACTAACAGTAAATACTGAATGCAGATTTATGTCATAATAAACTGCACAAATATAAAAAGAGCCACGCTACCGGATTTAAAGGACTCTCAAAGCTTTTATTCATTAAGATTCAGATGTTATGAAAGATACAGATGCCAAAAAACCTTTATGGAGGCAGATGGGATGATACAAATCAAATTACATTTTACTGTTTGAAGTTGTTAGTCTAATTTGTGGAAAAGTAGAATCTAGCGAGAGAACGGGAGTTTACATGAATCTTGCTACAATCACTTAATGCCACGGCGCTGTTTCAGCACTGGATAGAGGCGATTTTGCACCTCTGAATACTAAGGCACTATGAGCAAAATTTGGAGAGCTTTACAAATATTTAATAATAGAAGGGAAACTTGCAAAAAAGGACCACCCTGAAACACACACTTTAAAGAATAAGTGTATTTCTTAGAAAACAAAACCATAGCTCTTGTGATATTCAAGACCCAAATAGCAAGCAATTGAGCTGCAAGTTTGATAATGACTTGCTAAGCTATTGCTAGACTTGCCAGACTTCACAAGTTTGTTGCACAACTGCAGCAAGTCTGCATTGCATGACTCCAGATCACCACTCTTTGCAGACATTCTGAAAGTCTGCCGAAAGTTCTGGTTCAGTTATGTTGTGCGATAGTCATCCCACCACAGGGGGTCACTGTGGATGAATTTTCATGCTGTAGACTTGCAGAGCTCTTGCTGTAGACTCAACACTATAACTTTGCTCTTGCTAGAGACTTTTCACGCAAATTTGCTACAAATTGAAGTAGTGTCAGCTAGAACTTGTGCTTCAAGTGCTCTGCAAGTATACAACTTGCCAGTGAAAATGTTCAGCAAATTAACCACTTACGGACCGCCGCACGCCGATTTATGTCCTTAGTTTGAAGAGAAATATCGTTGTTATGGCAGCAGCAGGTGCCATAACCCCGGTATCCTCTTCTACAGCCAGCAGTCCGCTTTCCGATAAGAGTGGTCTCTGTGGTGGATTCGCCGCCAAGATCACTTATATTGGCGGTGGGAGAGGGCCCCCCCTCCCGCAGCGCTCCGGTGGTCTCCGCTGCTTACCGGAGCCATCGGTAGTGGCGGAGGAGATTGGATCTTGCTGGGTATGGAGACGAGTGAGAGGAAGATGGCCCCCACCCGTCTCCATAACATTGCAGGGCGGAAGGGACGTCAAAACGTCACTTCCACCCATAGCTCTTAGGGCCATTTAAAAAAAAATAATAATAATTGAATGACAATTTTTTTTTTTATTGCACTTTAGTGTAAATATTTTTTTTAAAAATGGTCCTAAGAGCTATGGGCGGAAGTGACGTTTTGACTTTGCTTCCGCCCATAGCTCTTAGGGTCATTTAAAAAAAAATGTAAATGCCAATTTTTTTTTATATTGCATTTTATAGTAAATATGAGATCTGAGGTCTTTTTAACCCCAGATCTGACATTTAAGAGGTCCTGTCATGCTTTTTTTCTATTACAAGGAATGTTTACATTCCTTGTAATAGGAATAAAAGTGACACTTTTTAAATTTTTTTAAACAGTGTAAAAATAAAAAATAACAGGTAAAATCAATTAGAAAAAAAAAAAAAAAAAGTAAAATGTGCCCCGTCCCGCCGAGCTCGCTTGCAGAAGCGAACGCATACGTGAGCAGAGCCCACATATGAAAGTGGGTTAACAAGATTTACCACTCAACACTGCCACAAATTTGTGGCAAGTTATCCTTGCTATATGATAGAATTTAAGGAAGTTTACTTTTTTTTTTCCTACCTTCTGCTGCCCTTGGAGAGCTTAACTGGGATCATATATCCCTAGAGAGGGAATAGGTGTAGTCGCACATGACTAGGTCTCTCTCAATAGATTCCTCCATCCAAGCAAAACAGCGAGGAGGGGGAAATCTTATTCGCCCGCTATTGTATTGCTTGAATGCCCAACAGTTTGGCTAAGAATTTTCTACATGGCTCAGACTATTTCTCAATGAACTTTCATCTAGGTCTTTTGTATACAAAGATACCGATGGTGCAAGATGTGCTCAATCTCCTGGCTCATTTATGCACCTCTTTTGGAGATGTCTGAAGTTAATTTTGGTACTGTCAGGAAGTGTTGGATTTGCTAAGCTCTGTATACAATATAAGGCTGTCTCCAGACCCTGTTCTATGTCTTCTGGGTTATGCAAGTTCTAGTAGTATGGGTTATGATCAGACAGTGGCTATCATGAGTTCCCTTTTTTTTTAGCACATAAGCTGATAGCTACCCGATAGGGACTGGATTCAGGAAATGGGTAAATATGTAATGTTTGAAAAACATACCTATATTCAGCGTAACATCTTCTGGAAATTTGAAATCATTTGGAAAAAATGGATTGCTGCCTCCCATTTGAACTTCAATTTGAGCCCTTGCTAAATACTGGGAATGTTTTTATTGGGGAAGGATCTGCCAAAAGATCTGTATATTATCTACTCCAGAGTATTTCTGAGGATTTCTAAGTGCTCCTGAGTACTTCCGAGTGCTTTTGGATATTTCTGAGTACTTTTTAAAAACTTTTGAAGGTTTTTGAATGTTCCTGAATATCTATAAAAGTATTTGTGAACGGCTTGGCATAACTTAGACGTTGACACATTCAATGTATTGATGTTGTTATAGTTTGAAATAGTGACTTGGTTTGTTTGTTATGTAGAAAAAAAAAATTCTCAAAAATAAAATCAGAATAAAAAAAATTAATAAATACGGACGGCTCCTGAGAAAGTGGACCATGTCCAGGACACACGTTAGGCCATGAAATATGGATACATCAGGATGTCAAATTCATTTTAGAGTCTATGTTTTTATGGTATTTGGGTATTTTGTTAACAAGTAGAATTTTCTATACATGCTTCATTTGTAATAAAAAATTGCATTTTATGTAAATGTTGTGCCTTGAAAGAACCCATCTTTACAATGCTTTTTTTTTGGTCTTTATTTCTAAATTCACTTTTGTTGAGCTGGATGGTGCTGACAGAGCCACCCACCGATGAATCTGACAAAATTATTTGTGAGAGTCCTTAATTATGCCCATTTGCTGCAGCCATTAGGAGAGGAATTTGCTCACAGAACATGATTCTCTACTTACACTGTAAATCAGAGCTAGCAATCTTTTTCTTTAGTAGAGAGACATATATTGTGGGGCACTAGATGGCAGGATTGTAGATGGTGAGTCTATGTCACCCAGGTTCCTCACCTACATACATATGGTAAAGGGCTCCAGGGTCTGTGTCTGATATGGAGAAAATAAACTTTTTGACTGCTGCCTTGTGCATATTAGTACATTATGGTTTAAGCTGGCACATTGCCTTTCTTTAGCAGCAAGAGTTTATTACCACTTTGAGTTTATTTTAGGTAGTCTTCATGGAAACCTGTACTAAGGAAGCATTCCACTGCTCACTGTTCCTACCGATTCCAGTAGTTTGCTGCCTACTATGTCAATCCAGTTGTGTCAGTCATTGATCTGCAAAAAGTATGCAGGGGAGGAGTTCTGATTTTGCTCATCAATGCCTTTATGGACCTTGTTTGTGCACTGGTGATCAGTCATGTTGGAACAGGAAGGGGCCACCCCCAAACTGTTCCCACAAAGTTGGGAGCATGAAATTGTCCAAAATGTCTTGGTATGCTGATGCCTTAAGAGTTCCCCTCACTGGAGCCAAGGCGCCAAGCCCAACCCCTGAAAAACAACCCCACACTATAACCCCCCTCCACCAAATGATTTGGACCAGTGCACATAGCAAGGTCCATAAAGATGGATGAGCGAGTTTGGGGTGAAGGAACTTGACTGGCCTGCACAGAGCCCTGACCTCAACTGGATAGAACACCTTTGGGATGAATTAGAGTGCAGCCTGCGAGCAGGCCTTTTCGTCCATATCAGTGCCTGACCTCACAAATGCGATTCAGGAGGAATAGTCAAACATTCCCATAGACACACTCCTAGACCTTGTGGACAGTCTTCCCAGAAGTGTTGACGTTGTTATAGCTGTGAAGGGCGGGCCATCTCAACTTTGAACCCTACGGATTAAGACTGGGATGCCATTAAAGTTGATGTGTGTTTAAAGGCAGGCGCCCCAATACTTTTGGTAATATAGTGTAGGTCCTCTAGGTCATTCTACTGTGATTCTAATAACAACTATTGCTCAATTCCTGAAGAAGAGGGAGACCATTCCCCCAAAACATGTTGGCTATATTTGATGCTTTTAACCAATAGTTGGATCAATTGTGGGCATAAAATTGGGTATATTGGATTGTACGATTATTTTTTATTTTATTTATTTGTTTTTAAGGTTGAACTGGATGGACTAGTGTCTTTTTTCAACCTGACTAACTATGTAACTATGTGTTTCAGGTAGTCTTAAGACTTTTTAAGTGATACAAACATTTGGAACTCCTTAGTACACATTCAAGAGCTGATTATCTGTGGAGTGATATGGTAATTGTGATCAGAGTAGTAGTAACCCAGAAACAGAATAAGGTCCCCATACAAACTACTTTCACCGCAAATTCGCTTAAGATAAAAGACACACTCCACTTTATATCTATCAGAACCAATTCCCACTTCTTTCAGACCAGTGCTATCATACATACTTTACTGTACACATCAGATTTATTTGGTCATGTGCAGTACTACCTCTTAGCCTGCAGATGTCAGTGTTACAACTTTCTCCCAAAGAAAGCATTTGGCCTGTGGGAAGATCTGGTCATAACCCATAATAGAAACAGCGACACCTGCAGGCCAATCATAAAATAAAATATGACTCGGCTTGATAATACGCACATCAATAACAGCACTCTTGTTTAATCAGGAAAGATCAAAATATATAATTTTAAAGTAGTGACATAGCCGGTTTAAGGTCTTATTAAGTAGACGGGGATTCTTAGTGCTCGTGTTTAATCATGTAACCTGTGCAGCTCCCAAGTCGCCTCCCATCAGCCGTTGACTGATTTAACAGATGGACAAAAAAGTAGAAACACCAAACTGAAGACACAGTGATTAATGGGAGATCCAAACTCCTCTGAACTGTGTATCGTGACTTAATGTGAAACCCTTCGGAGATTAAAAGGGGGAATTACATTACCATGAATAATATAAAAATGCATATTCCGTCTAAAAGCTTCTCAGTGAGAGCGACTCCAACAAATATATTAACAGAGGCATGGCAGATTCAATCAGATCGAACATTCCCCCGAAATTTATTTTTAAATAAGCTTTGTGTATCTAATAGATGAAGTATGAATCTATTTGTGACGGAGGACAATGGCATTAGTGCATACATGCGGCATTAATTCATGCTTCAGGAGTTACATCACCGAGGAATCAACAGCTCAGGAGCATTACATATGTACATTTAAATTCAATCAGTGGATTTGCAAAAAGCTCATCTCCTAAATAAAAATAAAGGAAAACAAAATGCTTAAAGAAATCTATACAGAGACATGTTACTAGAGACTTTATGGGAAATTAATTGCCTGGATTAGAAAAAGGAAAACCTTGCACAGGGGAAATGCAACCAAATGTATTTTTTTCAGTAGAGGTATAAGAAAGGAGCAAGGTCGGCCCACAGTATAAAAGGGTGACTTTAAAGCCCCTTTCCATCACTGTCGTAAATTGCGTATTTTGAGAAAAAAAATTAAACAATTTTGTAAAATATATATGCAATATTTTGTTTCATCGTCTGTGTGGGGACTTTCTCATTTCCTCTGATCCTTTTACAAAACTCTCCCGGCTTATAGGGCACTACCAACTTTTTTGATGTTGGAATCCAGCGCTAGTAATGGGTCATACAAGGTTTATTGCTACCACAACCAGTTGAACTTGTCCATCTTACAATATATATTGATGGGGAAAAAATCAGGGTTAGTCCTAATCTGCTATTGTATTACAGTGCCTTGAAAAAGTATTCATACCCCTTCAAATTGTCCACTTTTTGTCATGTTGCAACCAAAATTTAAATGTATGGTATTGAGACTTTATATGATAGACCAACACAAAGTGGCACATAATTGTGAAGTGGAAGGAAAATGATAAATGGCTTTCATTTTTTTTTACAAATAAATATGTGAAAAGTGTGGGGTACATTTGTATTCAGCCCCCCTGAGTCAATACTTTGCAGAACCACCTTTTGTTGTAATTACAGCTGTAATGCAGGCCATACACGGTCGAATTCAGAACTAATTTTCTTTTCAAAATCAGAAAATTCGTTTTTTTTGTGATCCGATGATGCCACCATTGATTTTCGAAATTCAGCCGACCAAGCCTTCAATTTCACCTCATGTTGCTACAGAAAAAAAAATTCTTGGCTGGGAATCTTCTTTTCTCTCCGTAAATTTTCGTTTATCTCCGTACATTTTCTTTTCTTATTACGTTTCTCGCACGATTCTCCCATCATTGATTAGAAAATCTTTTGTTTTTCTAAAAATTTCCAACATGTCCGATTCCTCAAATTTTATTTCCGCACGAAAATCGGCTGTTGCTGCCGCCCACTAATGGTGCGAAATTCATACGAAAATTCTTAGATATGATTTTCGAAAGAAAATTCTTTCGAAATTCGAACCGTGTATGTCCGGCATAAGTCTTTTTGGGGATGTCTCTACCAGCTTTGCACATCTAGAGAGTGACATTTTTGCCCATTCTTCTTTGAAAAATAGCTCAAGCTCTGTCAGATTGGATGGAGAACAGCAATATTCAAGTCTTACCATGGATTCTCAATTGGTCTGGACCTTGACTGGGCCATCCTAACAGATGAATATGTTTTGATCTAAACCATTCCATTGTAACTCTGGCTGTATGTTTAGGGTCGTTGTCCCGCTGGAAGGTGAACCTCCACCCCAGTCTCAAGTCTTTTGCAGACTCTAAGGTTTTCTTCTATGTTTGCCCTGTATTTGGCTCCATCCATCTTCCCATCGACTCTGACCAGCTTCCCTGTCCCTGCTGAAGAAAAACATCCCCACAACATGATGCTGCCACCACCATGTTTCACGGTTGGGATGGTTTGTTCAGGGTGATTTGCAGTGTTAGTTTTCCACCACACATAGCATTTTGCTTTTAGGCCAAAAAGTTAAATTTTAGTCTCATCTGACCAAAGCACCTTCCACATGTTTGCTGCATCTCCCACATGGCTTCTCACAAACTGCTAATGGAACTTCTTATGGCTTTCTTTCAACAATGGCTTTCTTCTCGCCACTTTTCCATAAAGGCCAGATTTGCGGAGTGCACGACTAATAGTTGTCCTGTGGACAGATTTTCCCACCTGAGCTGTGGATCTCTGGAGCTTCTCCAAAGTTACCATGGACCTCTTGGTTGCTTCTCTGATTAGTGCTCTACTTGCCCAGCCTGTCAGTTTAGGTGGACGGCCAGGTCTTGGTAGATACTCTTTCCATTTTTGGATGGATTGAACAGTGCTCAGTGAGATGTTCAAAGCTTGGGATATTCTTTTATAACCTAACCCTGCATTAAACGTCTCCACAACCTTGTCCCTGTCCTGTGTGTTCCTTGACCTTTATGATGCTGTTTGTTCACTAAGGTTCTCTAATAAACCTTTGAGGGCTTCACAAAACAGGTGTATTTATACCAAGATCAAATTACACACAAGTAGACTCTATTTACTAATTAGGTAACTTCTAAAGGCAGTTGGTTCCACTAAATTTTAGTTAGGGGTATCAGAGTAAAGGGGGCTGAATACAAATGCACACCACACTTTTCACATATTTATTTGTAAAATAATGTGAAAACTGCTTATAATTTTCCTTCCATTTTACAATGATGTGCCACTTTGTGTTGGTCTATCACATAAAATCCCAATAAAATAAATTTACGTTTTTGGTTGTAACATGACAACAATATGGAAAATTTTAAGGGGTATGAATACTTTCTGAAGGAATTGTATACAGCACAATTATATATTACAGCATTTTTTAAAATTCAACAGATATTCAACGAGCAGGATGAAAAAAAAATAGGAACACCATAGAGATGTATTTATATGCTTTATTGTTTACAGACTGCCTGAAATAATATATGTATCCAAACGTTGACTGTAAACGTGATCTTAATTTCAATAAAACCTTTGATTGTGAAAAAAAAAAAAAAAAGAAAAAAAATATTTAAAGTGAAACTACACTGCATCTGAGCACCACAAACCAAAAAACACTATTTTATTCACTTTTAATATTTAAAGCCAACTCCCCCATCCATCTATGTTTCCATGTATTATTTTGCTAAAAAAACACTTTAAAAACACCCTCTAGTATTTCTGTCCGTGCCATCTTGAGTAAGGGCAGATCATTTATGTAGCATTTTCTTCCTGGAATCTATCTGCTCTTAGCTCAGGCATGCAGGCAGAAGGGTGTGCTTAGCTAATAAAACCCCTCCTCCCTTCCTGAAGACTCCTGGGATGTATGACATCATTTTTCTAGGCTAATGCCACATACACACGATCGGAATTTCGGCCAGCAAAAGACCAAGCTTTTCATCGGAAAATGTGACCGTGAGTACGCTCCATCGGAATTTAGCTTGCCGAATTCCCTCCAGCAAAAGCTTGATAGCATGTTCTCAATTTTCCAGATGGAAAAACTTTCTATTGGAAATTCCGATCATGTGTATGCAATTCCGACTCTCAAAAACTCACGCATGCTCAGATTCACTATGAGATGGAAGCTATTGGCTACTAGGTAACTTCCTTTTTCTAGTCCGTCGTACGTGTTGTACATCACCGCATTCTTGGTGGTGTGAATTTGCTGCGACCAGGGGCGTAACTAGAAATCACAGGGCCCCATAGCAAAATGTTGTATGGGCCCCCCCCCCCCACCAAAAAAAAATGAACTAATGCCATTAAACAACAGACTACCACACCCATGTGGCACAGTACCCAGGCAATAGCTTATATTAATTTTGAACAACAAAGTATGCAGTATACTGTATGCAGCCCCTGAAGGGAACACATTGCAGACCTCCAGGCCTTTTAACCAATTTCTGTTCTGTTATATAAAATGAAATAGTTCAACTCACCATAATGCAAAATCAGTGGGATCCCTGAGCGTGTCACTTGCCATCATCGCCTGCCACCAGATGCAGATTGTAACTTGTCAAACGTTGCGGAATGTCACCTACCACATGTTGCGGATTGTCCACTTGCCACATCCCAGATTGTGACTTGCCAAGTCACCTGCCACACATTATGGATTGTCACTTGCCACGTCCTGGATTGTCACTTGCCACACATTATGGATTGTCACATGCCACGTCCTGGATTGTCACTTGCCACGTCACTTGCCACACATTATGGATTGTCACTTGCCACGTCCTGGATTGTCACTTGCCACACATTAAGGATTGTCACTTGTCACATCACCTGCTACACATTGCAGATTGTCCACTTGCCACGTTGCCTGCCACCAGATGCAGATTGTCACTTGTCACACGTTGCAGAATGTCACCAGCCACATGTTGCGGATTGTCCACTTGCCAAGTCCCGGATTGTCACTTGCCACGTTACCTGCCACACATTACGGATTGTCACTTGCCATGTCCTAGATTGTCACTTGCCACGTCTCGGGTTGTCACTTGCCACGTCACCTGCCACACATTATGGATTGTCAGTTGCCACGTCACCTGCCACACATTACGGATTGTCACGTCACTGATTTTCACTTGCCACGTCACCTGCCACATGTTACGGATTGTCACTTGCCACATCCAGGTTGTCACTTGCCACGTCACCTGCCACACATTACGGATTGTCACTTGCCACGTCCTAGATTGCCACACATTACAGATTGTCACTTACCACATCCTAGATTGTCACTTGCCACACATTATGGATTGTCACTTGCACGTCCCGGGTTGTCACTTGCCACGTCACCTGCCACAAATTACGGATTGTCACTTGTCACATCACGGATTTTCACTTGCCACGTCACCTGCCACATGTTACGGATTGTCACTTGCCACATCCAGGTTGTCACTTGCCACACATTACGGATTGTCACTTGCCACGTCCTAGATTGCCACACATTACAGATTGTCACTTACCACATCCTAGATTGTCACTTGCCACACATTATGGATTGTCACTTGCACGTCCCGGGTTGTCACTTGCCACGTCACCTGCCACACATTACGGATTGTCACTTGTCACGTCACGGATTTTCACTTGCCACGTCACCTGCCACGTGTTACGGATTGTCACCTGCCACATCCAGGTTGTCACATGCCACGTCACCTGCCACACATTACGGATTGTCACTTGCCACGTCCTAGACTGCCACACATTACAGATTGTCACTTACCACATCCTAGATTGTCACTTGCCACACATTATGGATTGTCACTTGCACATCCCGGGTTGTCACTTGCCACGTCACCTGCCACACATTACTGATTGTCACTTGTCACGTCACAGATTTTCACTTGCCACATCACCTGCCACATGTTACGGATTGTCACTTGCCACATCCAGGTTGTCACTTGCCACGTCACCTGCCACACATTACGGATTGTCACTTGCCACGTCCTAGATTGCCACACATTACAGATTGTCACTTACCACATCCTAGATTGTCACTTGCCACACATTATGGATTGTCACTTGCACGTCCCGGGTTGTCATTTGCCACGTCACCTGCCACACATTACGGATTGTCACTTGTCACGTCACGGATTTTCACTTGCCACGTCACCTGCCACGTGTTATGGATTGTCACTTGCCACATCCAGGTTGTCCCTTGCCATGTCACCTGCCACACGTTACGGATTGTCACTTGCCACGTCCCTGGTTGTCACTTGCCACGTTGCCTGCCACACATTATGGATTGTCATTTGCCACGTCATGGATTTTCACTTGCCACGTCACCTGCCACACGTTTACGGATTGTCACTTGCCACGTCCCGGGTTGTCACTTGCCACGTCGCCTGCCACACATTATGGATTGTCACTTGCTCTGCCACTTTCCTGCTGTGTCACAGAGTCAGGCAGCAGATTATCAGTCAGGCAGCAGAGAGATAATGTCATCTCTCTGCTTCCTGGCTGCCTGCACAGTGAGGGGGAACTGCACTGCAGGGATGAGAGGGCGACGAGAGATGATGTCATCTCTATGCCCCCTCGCCCCCGCCAGCTCCCTGATTGGCCAGCCCGCTCACGCCCACTCTCTCACCAGCGGACCGGCCACTCTCATCTGCCTCCCACTATCACCCGCGGAGCCGCCCGCTCTCACCCGCGGAGCCGCCCACGGAGCCGCGGACTGCCCGCTCTCACCCGCGGTCCACCCGCGGACTACCTGCGGACCGCCCGCTCTCACCTGCGGGCCGCCCGCGGACCACCCGCTCTCACCCGCGGAGCCGCCCGCGGACCACCCGCGGAGCCGCGAACTGCCCGCGGGCCACCCGCGGACCACCCGCGGAGCCGCCCGCTATCTCCCGCGGAGCCACAGCGCCTGTCCTCACCGGGCCCCACTTGACTGCGGGCCCCATAGCGGCCGCATGTGTTGCTATGGCGGTAGTTCCGCCACTGGCTGTGACCATGTGTAGGCAAGACAGTTTGAGCGGAATTCCAACAGCGGAGCGGAAAACCATCAGAGCTTTTTCCGACGAGAATTCCGATCGTGTGTACGCGGCATTAGAAATTAGGAAGTAACTGAAGAAATGTAAAACACAAAGGATAAAACCTAAAAAAGTAAATATGATATACTTTCCAATCTATTTACTAATGCTAGCAGCATAAGGATTAACAATAGTCAATGTTGACTGAGAGAGTGAAGTTCCACTTTGATTTAAATCTGACTAGGACCCTGAATGTTGCTTAGGGGCCCCGCTCAGGTGACCATAATCCTGTGAAATGGAAGCTGCTGTAACAGTGCAGGCCGGAAGTGGGTCCGTCTTGACCCAAGGCACACTGCAAAGATATTCTGACAGCCACACGTGTTCCCAGTCACGCAATTAACAAATAAAAGCAGCCTCGTGAGGTCCTTCATGATTAAGCCCCAGGGGCAGGGCAAAATGTTTTGGGGGCATGGCTTAGATGGTGCGAGCTGAGGCTGCTTTTATCTGTTGATTGCATGACCGAGAATAGAGTACAGCTGCTGGAATATCTCTTCATCTCCTCGATAAATCTGACTAGGCCTAAAAAGTGTCTAGGGCAGAGCTGAATTATCCAGACAGAAGCCTAGGCCTTGTGGAGGTCCAGGGGGCCCAGCTACCATCTTTAAGCAGGAAACCCAGAGGGATAACAATTTGTTCACAGCTGTGTAGCTGCCTGCTAATTTATAAGTAAGCATTTGGTGTCTGATGGAGCCATGCCAGTACAGAGAATGCAAATGGGTCTGCTTCTCTATAGCTATGGCATTCCTTGGTGTAAATCGAAAGGATAAGCTACTTATCTCTAGTCTAAAGCACCTATAGAACAAAAAAAAACCCTGGTTAAACCCTTTTTGGAACCCAGATATTTTGAGGTTTCTTGTCTAGTTATCTTAAAGGGTGAGTTCACCTTTACAGAAAAATCTGGAGCTTACACAGGACCCCCTCCTTGCCTCTTGGACGGCGGCAATCTCCTGTTCTGAGCCCCGCTATATCCGCATCTAGAGTCCAGGGCTTAGAAATCCTCTGAGCCTGATATACAAAACGTACCTCATCAGGAGGGATGTTTCGCAGCATTTTAATTGGTCAGCGCCATCACGTGGGTGGCGCCGGCCAATCAGCAGCCGCATAGCTCATCCTGTCAGCTGGGTAGAAGATGTGTGGATGCTGAGGAGATTTGTAAGCCCCGGACTTCTGACGTGGATTCCGGGGCTCAGAACAAGAGATTGCAGCGGTCCAGCCAGGTCATGGGCAGCGGAGGGACGGGGGGGACGGTCCTGTGTAAGTTCACCTTACAGATTTTTCTGTAAAGGTGAACTTGCACTTTAAAGTGTTACTAAACCTACAACAGTAAAATCAGTCTGCGTATTATTATTATACAGGATTTATATAGTGCCAACACTTTGCAAAGTGCTTTACAACATGAGGGTAGACAGTACAATTACAATGCAATTCAACACAGGAGGAATCAGAGGCCCTACTCGTTAGAGCTTACAATCTTGGAGATGCAGTAAAGCATAATTATTACACTCACTGTGGAACCTAAGGGGTTAATCCTGTGCATTGTGTAAAAAAGGATGTTTGATCCTGTCTTCTCTGACCACCCCCCTCCCCCCGCTTATTTTACTGTCCCCAATTCATCTGCTCATAGAACAGAGCCTTGGAGGCACTCTGCACATGCTCAGTTTGGTGTGTATTGCTAGAGAGGTTTTTTTTTTCTTTTTGGGAGGGTGCATTTGATCAGCACAGGGCCAATCAGCACTGACCGGAAAAAGGGTCAGGGGTCATGCAGCCTCATAGGACAGTCAGAGGAGAATTAAACCTCATCCTGCAAGCTTTAACCAGTGCTTGCTCGGCCACTGATAGAAGTCATAAGACTGCTATATACTGCTGGTGAGAAGGTATTTAGCAGTTTGTTTGTTACTAAAAATAATTGCATTTCCATGTTCTGTGTACTGTGGGAGACTAGATATAGTGAATGCAGGCTTCTGGGTTTAGTAACTCTTTAATCACGACTCGTTTTCCTATTAATAATTGTTGTGCTTGCTGGCCATCTTCAGGGTGGTCATGGTGTATAAACCAACAGCGGAATCCTCATCAAATGTCCATGGTAGTGGGTGTTGGGCTCTACTGCCAGTACAGAAAGTGTCTCCTCATCCCCAGTAATCTCCCCCTTCAGCACTCGCCGATCCCCCTTCACCTCACCCCACATGGACTGCACCTCACACCAATCTATCCCGAACTAGACTTGCAGCACCAGGGATGAGTAGACCCTTTGTGTACTGGAAGAGTAGCCCAATACCTGCCACCATGGGCTCTGCTGAGGACCCTGCAGTTGGTTTATACACCATGACCACCCTAAAGGCAAAGCACAAAAATAATAATCTGGAAGAAGGGCCATGATTAAGGCCTGAAGACCAAAATGCATTGCTGTTTTACAGCTGTTATTCGTGTTATTTCCTGTTAGTTACTACCCGGGTGCTGAGTTTTCCTCTAGTGATTTATTCAGGGAGGCAATACAACAGTGTTAATATGCAAAATGTAATAATGTTAATCCAGCCAATGATGTTTCAGTTTGTCTGTAGTCTGATCAAAGATGGTAGCACAGTGGCTTACTCCGTAGTCCTTCTGTCTTGCAGCCCTGGGGTCCTCAGTTCATGCAGTCCTGGGTTTAGTACCACTTTAAGGTTGTTAACCTTCGCTACCTTATACGGAACACATGTCTAACTTTGCCGATAATTTTTTTATTCTGGCTGTATCATTGTCGAGAGTATGTTCTGAATATGTTAATTTATATTTTGATGTATTTATGAAGCCATTTCAATAAAATGTATTATGGAAAAAATAAATAAAAAAATTACCATATAAAATTGTACATTCCTATGTTTCTTGAATCAGTCAAGACAATACAGTAGGTTGTGGGCATGGACACGGCATGGCTCTAGCACCTCAATCATCAGTCTAGGGTGGGCACAGAGACACAGCCCTCCCAGCTTCATAAAACAAGTTCTGTCATTAAACTAAAGACATACAGAATTTTTTTTTCAAGACCAGAATAATTTGCCCTAAGAGAAGATGTGGACCATATACGTGACCCCAGAAATAGAGCAGGTTGCCTACGGCTGTACAGCGTTTTCTCAAAATATTAGATGCTGTATAAAAGCTTTCAGATAAAATATCACAGCATAGTCAATATTTAACTATATAAAATACCATGTAACTCATCAATAACATATTTAATGTAAATGTCAAATAAATCAAATATTTCTGATAGATCAATGCTCAGTGGTTACAAATACATTTTAAGCTTTTTTTTTCCTTTTTTACTCTCTTGCATCTCAAGGACCGGAGGAGGTTACATGAAGGACATATCACACAATCATTCATTCTTGATATAAACAAGGGCAGGCACTGCACAAATTATGGTCTGCACGCACCCATAATTAATTGTCAATCATCTACGTGCCTCTACATAGCCATACCAAGGTGCAAGCAGCACGAAGCGGTACAAGACCTACATGTTATCAAGGAAAAAGAAAAAAAAAACTGGTGAGGAATGACGGTTGGGTTGCTAGCTGTATACCTTTGTGTAAGCCCTTGTACACACGGTCGGAGATTCTGACAACCAAATCTGTCGGATTTTGTCCGAAACTGTTGCATACACACGGTCGGACAAAGTTGTCGAAAAATCCGATCTTTCAGAACGTGATGACGTAATTTCGTAATTTTGTTACGATGGGACTACGTTCAGGCTAGTAGCCAATAGCTTTGATGTAGGAATTTGATCTGAGCATGCGTGGCACTTTGTCCGATCGAAATTCTCTAGACATTGATCGGAGTATGTCCGATCGGAGCAGTTTGTCGGAAAATATTTCCAGCAAGTTGGAAAATTTGGTCCGACGGATATTCCGATGGAAACAGTCCGATGCATACCACACACAGTCGGATTATCCGGTAACGCGGTCCGATAGGACACATTCCGACGGATTCTCCGACCGTGTGTACAAGGGCTTAATGTTTATGTATACTCCTAGTATGCCCACATTGTTTGCTACTGGCCCAACCAAATATGCCTGGTGCTAGAAAGGACTTCTGAGTACATGCCATTTTTACACGGCAGGCCTGTAAATGATTAGCCCTCATCACACAACTTCCGCTGAACCAAAACGCCCCCCATGGACACCATCAATTCAGATTGGGCAGGATCAGGACAGGGTTGGTCATTTTGGTCAACTGTTTCTCAGCTGTATGTATCTACTTAGCCATTGTTAGCTATGTACAGGCTGTTGGGGAAATTGCTCACCTAGTTTTAAACAGACCTATACTGAAAAATTAGCTGCAAGTTATTTTATCACTTCAGCTGAATAAAATAAGTAAATGATAAATCTTGATCTTTAAAAACTTTTTGCTGAGTAAACCGGACTATAGCTCACTACGTGGCCAGACCAATTTCCAATTTCTGCACAGAAAGGTAAATTTCTCTATCCATCAATTACCATTTACTATTATCATTCAACCGGAACAGTACAATAACCCTGAATTAATCTGTAATTGTAGATCTGTTTTAGAATTTGACAGGTCTACATTTAATTGCGCATAAATGTTTTCTAAAAATCCTTTATGTACTAAAGCTGACCAGGAAGACACTAAATACAGTATCTGACAAAAGCGAGTACACCCCTCACATTTTTGTAAATATTTTATTATATCTTTTCATGTGATAACACTGAAGAAATTACACTTTGCTACAATGTAAAGTAGTGAGTGTACAGCTCGTATAACAGTGTAAATTTGTTGTCCCCTCAAAATAACTCAACACACAGTCATTATTGTCTAAACCGCTGGCAACAAAAGTGAGTACACCCCGAAGTGAAAATGTCCAAATTGTGGCCAAAGTGTCAATATTTTGTGTGGCCACCATTATTTTCCAACACTGCCCTCTTGGGCATGGAGTTCCCCAGAGCGTCACAGGTTACCACTGGAGTCCTCTTTTCACTCCTCCATGATGACATCACAGAGCTGGTGGATATTAGAGACCTTGCGCTCCTCCACCTTCCGTTTGAGGATGCTCCACAGATGCTCAATAGGGTTTAGGTCTGAAGACATGCTTGGCCATCACCTTTACCCTGAGCTACTTTAGCAAAACAGTGGTCGTCTTGGAGGTGTGTTTGGGTTCGTTATGGTGGAATACTGCCCTGCGGCCCAGTCTCTGAAGGGAGGGGTTTATGCTCTGCTTCAATATGTCACAGTACATGTTGGCATTCATGGTTCCCTCAATGACTGTAGCTCCCTAGTGCCGACAGCACTTATGCAGCCCCAGACCATGACACCCCCACCACCATGCTTGACTGTAGGCAAGACACACTTGTATGTGCGTGCCTCACCTGGTTGCCGACACATGCACTTGAGACCATCTGAACCAAATAAGTTTATCTTGGTCTCATCAGACCACAGGACATGGTTCCAGTAATCCATGTCCTTAGTCTGCTTGTCTTAAAAAAACTGCTTGTAGGCTTTCTTGTGCATCATCTTTAGAAGAGGCTTCCTTCTGGAACGACAGCCATGCAGACCAATTTGTTGCAGCGTGCGGGGTATGGTCGGAGCACTGACAGGCTGACCCCTCGCCCCTTCAACCTCTGCAGCAATGCTGCCAGCACTCATACCATAGTGAGGCCTGTTCTGAGTGGAACCTGTCCTGTCAAACCCCTGTATGGTCTTGGCTGCAGCTCAGTTTCAGGGTCTTGATAATCTTCTTATAGCATGGGCCATCTTTATGTAGAGCAACCATTCTTTTTTTTAGATCCTCAGAGAGTTCTTTGCCATGAGGTGCCATGTTGAATTTCCAGTGACCAGTATGAGAGAGTGAGAGCGATAACACTAAATTTAAACACACCATTTAAACACACCTGCTCCCCATTCACAGCTGAGACCTTGTAACACTAACGAGCCACATGACCCTAGAGAGGGAAATTGGCTAATTGGTCCCAATTTGGACATTTCCACTTAGGGGTGTACTCACTTTGTTGTCAGCAGTTTAGACATTAATGGCTGTGTGTTGAGTTATTTTGAGGGGACAGCAAATTTACAAGCTGTACACTCACTACTTTACATTATAGCAAAGTGTAATTTCTTCAGTGTTGTCACATGAAAAGATAAAATATTTACAATAATGTGAGGGGTGTACTCACTTTTGTGAAATACTGTACACAGGCACAATGACTTTACATACTGCTTTACCTGCTAAAGGTTTGTATTTATGTTTAGCCAGTCTAGTGACCCAGACACCCCTCTGGCCAGGGACTTTTTCTCTGCTGCATTAAGATATCACAGCTTGATCATCAACGTGCTTCCAGTATTTGAATGGATAATAAAGAACAAGCAGCACTCACAAGGTCATTCTCTCTATTACTTTGAGTCGTTAAAGTGGAACTGAACTCAATAAGGGAAGATTTGCTAGCCTATACTATATGACAGTGGTCCCCAACCTCCCTGGCACCAGGGACCAGCCGTGTGGAAGACTTCATGGGACGTGGGGGTGGGACGGGGGGTCTTGATGGTGTCACTTTGATTAGGACTGTTAGCTCACCTTGTGGATGAGCCAAAACAGTCAGGGGACAGGATATCTCCAAGAAATAAATTGGAGCAAAGAGCATGGTTGCTGGACAGAGTGGTTTGACGGGACATTTTGCATGCAACAATGTGAGTGTCAGCTAGAGAGTAACAGTGATTTCAGGGAGGCCCCATGACCACCTAGATAAAAAAAAAAAATGGGGTCAAGGGGGAAGTAAAAAGTTCAAACTTATTCCACATATCCACCAGCATGGCTGATCCAGAAATATAGAATCTGATAAAAATTAGGAGGACACCAGATAGGTTTTTGGCAGCAGCCGGGGGGGGGGGGGGGGGGGGCTGGGGTGTTGGGGGGTGCAGCTGGGCCACAGAGAGGGAAGGAAGTAGTAGCACTGGGAGAAGGGGAACGGGTGCTCTCTGGTGGTCAGAGGGTGGCAGTGCAGGTTGTGCCTACTTGCTCACCTGCTGCCCAACTGCACAGCGGGGTCCGGCCCCCTGCAGGCCACAGGCTGGCACTGATCCGCACTCAGGGGTTGGGGATCCCTTTTTACAGGGGACATCTAAAAATCTTAACTGTGCTAAAATAGTACACTGAAAAAATTGACCATTTGTCTAAAATTTCTCCTAAAAGATAGCAGACCACTTCATTTCCTGTGCCTAGGCATCATTGCGCATACGGCCTCATCTGTAGTGTGAGAGGGACTGCACCTTTGACTGCTGGTCTGAGGCAGTTCTAAAAACCCTGCTTCTATTAGGATGGCCACTCCCAGACTAAGACTGTTGAAAAAGGCATGGTAGGTCAGTAATGGGGAAAGGTCACCTGCAGGTGGACCACAGGTAATACTGGTGACCAGACCTTCGTCATCTTTTTAGGAAGACCCTTTTCATGCCGAGACACCCCGGGTGTCAGCAGTAAAGCAGCGCTATTTTTAGCGCTGTTTTATCATTGTTTTAGTGGCACTATTCGGCCGCTAGCGGGGTGGATTTAACCCCCCCCCCGCTAGTGGCCGAAAATTGCTTAAATCCGCCCGCAAAACACTGCCGGAGAGTCGTTTTGCTGGCGGTATCGCAGCACTGCGCCATTGATTTCAATGGGAAGCATCATGGAGGAGCGGTGAGTTAAGCGCTCCTTCAGCACTCCAAAGAAGCTGCTGGCAGGACTTTTTTCTGACGCCCTGCCAGCGCACCGCTCCAGTGTGAAAGCCCTCGTGCTTTCACACTGAAGTGAATGGATGCGTGAATTTTTCAGGCGCTATGCAGGTGCTATCTTTAGCGATGTAGCGCCTGAAAAACGCCCGCAGTGTGAAAGGGGTCTTACAGCTATCACATGTCACATCCAATTTATCGGCCTGACTTGCTAAAACTGGAGAATGCAAAATCTGGTGCAGCTGTGCATGGTAGCCAATCATCTTCTATCTTCAGCTTCTCCAATTAAGCTCTGACAAAAAAAACTAGAAGCTGATTGGTTTATATGCAGAGCTGCACCAGATTTTTACTCTCTCCCCGGGATTAGTAAATCAACTGCAATGTACAGCAGAAAAGCCCTGATTCACTAACAGTGCTGTCCAAATTCACTCCCTTCCGAGCATGAATACTGATGTGTATAACATTACCAAATATTAATATTGTTGATACATTCAGGCATTTATGTTACTTGTGCAAAATTCTATTATTTTTTTAATAAGTAGATAACCAGATTAAATAATGTTGTATTGACACAGTTCTGTTTCAAATACAATGTAGTGTTGGGACCCTGCCATACACAGGAGTGCCCCTATTCCAAATTAATGCCGCGTACACACAATTGGACATTCCCACAACAAAATGCATGGGATTTTTTCTGACGGATGTTGGCTCAAACTTGTCTTGCATACATACGGTCATCCAATGTTGTCAGAAATTCCGAATGTCAAGAACACAGTGACGTACAACGCGTACGAAAAGCCAAGAAAAATGAAGTTCAATAGCCAGTGCAGCTCTTCTGCTTGATTCCGAGCATGCGTAGAACTTTGTGTGTCGGAATTGTGTACACACAATTGGAATTTCCAACAATGGATTTTGTTGTCGGAAAATTTCAGATCCAGATCTCAAATTGTTTGTGTTGGAAATTTTGATGAAAAATGTCTGATGGAGCCTACACATGGTCAGAATTTCCAACAAAAAGCTCCCATCGAACATTTTCCATTGCGGCATTAGTGTACATGGCATTAGTGTTGACGTTAGGCTGTAGTTAGCCTAAGCTCTGATTGTTTCACTAGGTTTCTTCTAAGTTCAAACTATTGTTTACTTATGCCTGTTGCCAGGGAGTGTGGCCAGCAAATAAAGCAAGAAGAAAAAATATTACTGAACTATGAATATTTATTCCTCTCTCGCAAATCACTATTAGGTCTAGTGGCAGTGGTGCATGCTGGGGAACATTATAAATATATGTGAATGAATTCCAGAAAGGGTCTATGTCTCCTGCACTACGGCCTGAAGTCAAGGTTGTATTGAAAGTGCCTTTGAGGAATTCTGCCTGGGGAGGTTTTTACACACACAGATCCACCGTCCTGCTCTGTTAACAGGCAATCGTGGGTGCCCGGCAGACATTGCGACACACACACCGGCTCCCGAGTGACACAGCAGGAACACGCAGCCGGGAAGCCCAGGACATCCTAGGAAGCCCGTCCAGGATGGGAGATCTCTCCTGCGGATATCATATTACTATGGGCGGGTATGGAAGTGGTTAAGAATAAAACTTAGAAGCATCCCTTAAATCTTTCAGACTTTGCCAGCTATGGTTTACATACTACTAATAGAAAAATCCTTTATTAGGCAAATAACAACAAGGTATGACCCATACTGTCCACTTGCGAATGGATTTGAGCACGGGCATCCCAATCTGCTTCTAAAGCCCCGTAAACACAATCGGACTTTAAACAAACGTTCCCGTGGATTTCTGTCCAAAGGGCGTTGGCCGTGAACTTGTATTGCATACACACGGCTGGACTTTTTCAGCTAACTTTCACCAAATCATGTGGTTTTTCTGCTCTTTACCGCCACCTTTGGTCAACTTCTGTATTGTTATCTGATCTTTTGCATTGGTTCTGAGCATGCGTGTTTGTACTTTGTACTTAAGTCCGATGGTTTTCTGTACACACTATCGGACTTTGCTCCATCGGACTTACAGTATGTTGTCGAAAAGTATGTTTGCAGAGCGAACTTTTGTGCGATGAAAACCGAAAAAGTTTGTCCGATGGAGCATACACGCGGTCGAATGTTGCCTTAAAACAGCTAATTTGTATGTTTGTTGTCAAAAAGTCAGATAGTGTGTATGGGCCTAGTTTAGACCGATGACCAACCTTTGTGGTATTTTTTCCTGGAGAAGTGGGCACACTTTAGATTTGTTATAGCCAAGTACAATATAATAACGCACCGTACAGAACATTAAGAATATCTTTTTTCTTTAGCTGGCAACCAAAACATGTTTTTTTGAGTGCGCACACTGCCCTGCAAGGTATCGCTATTTATAATCTTTGGAAATTGTATAATTTGTTTGATGCGTGACCACATTTTGGCAGAGTGCTCAAGCTTAAAAAAAAAGAAAAAAATTAACTTGGCAAGTCTGTGTACTAATATTTTGCCATTTTAAACTCTCTGGGAGGAAACCTGCAAATCTGCAAAGACGGCGTGTACTTATGTAAATAGAAAATTAATTTACAATCTTTGGGCCTGTCCAATTTAAATTATAACTGTTCAAGTGCAAAAGGTGAAGTTAATTTGCCTAAGTCACTGGAGATTATATCGCTCCCAGGACATATCCATTAGATGCCTGTCTAGTTGTTCTAATCCACATACAGCGTCTGCTATCTGTAAAATGTTTTTATTTTATTTGATTTTTTTGAGCAGTTAAAGGGTAACTCCAAAAAAAAAAAATTAGCAAATTAAAGAAAAAATAATATAGCGTATACAATTGCGACAAAAGTCACATTGCAACTGAATGTTATTAAAAATGACCTTTCCTTTTCAATCTGCAGCTCTGTAATGTTTCTGTAAAATGCAATATGGCGACTTGGAGGTGTTCTGTACACAGAATGTATACAGAACGCCCCTGCGGAAACATAATTTCTTGCTTGTGTGATTGGCTCACTGATTTTCCCAGTATGCACTAACATAAAAGGAAGATTTCAGGCATCCCCTGCAGCAAAAATGTCATTTTTGGGGAGATACTCCCAATAGGAACACGTCTACAGGGATGCAGGCCCAGCAGCTTTTCTCATTAGTGCCCTGCAGGTGCAGCAGCTGATTGACGATTATGAAACCACTTTGAACCATGAGATTCACTTTTTCACATGGATGCAGAGGAACAAACAGGGATTTCTTCAGAATAACAAAAGGTGGGAATCTGCAGCAAAGTTTGTTAACTACTTGCCTACTGGGCACTTAAACCCCCTTCCTTGCCCAGACCAATTGTCAGCTTCCAGCGCTGTCACTCTTTGAATGACAGTTACATAGTCATGCATAACTGTACCCAGATTAAATGTTTATATTTTTTTCACCCAAATAGAGCTTTTGGTAGTATTTGATCACTGCTGTTTTTTTGTTTTGTTTTTTTAAGACCAAAAATTTTGAAAAAACTAACTGTTTCATAGTTATTTTAGAAATTTTTTAAAACAGGTAATTTTTCTCCTTCATTGGTGTGCGCTGATGAGGCTGCACTGATGGGCACTGATAGGCAGCACTGATGGGCACTGATAAGGTGGCACTAATGGGCACTGATAAGGTGGCACTGATGGGCGGCACTGAAGGACAGTGATAGGTGGCACTGATAGGTGACACTGATGGGCACTGGTAGGTGACACTGATAGACAGCACTGATGGGCATTGATTGGAAGCACTAGTGGGCAAATGTAGGTGGCACTGGTGGATACTGATAGGTGGCACTGGCAGGTGGCACTGGTGGGCACAGATGAGGCAGCTGTGGCTCTCTGTGTGAGGGACCGATGTCCCTCTGGCAGAAGCCGGTGATCGGCTGTCAGTGTGAGGGAAAAAAATATGTGATCAGCTGTCATTGGCTGACAGCTGATCACCCGCAGGGACACGCAGGCAGCTCATGCACGGGAGGACATCTATGGACGCCCTCCCGGCAATTGAGACCCATGCTGTAGCCGTCTTTTGGCAAGTAGTTAAAATTCCTGCAATGTACATAGCTCACCCAGAGGGAAATGTTTTTTTCTCAACAAAAGTGGAGTTGCTCTTCAAGTCTATCACTTTATTGGTGCCTTATATTTATCAACCTTTTATCCACTGTCCCGAATCGATTTCCTGATAGAACAGAGCCTTGCGCGCACACTGCCCATGCTTAGTTTGGTGTGTATGTTAGAGAGGTTTTTTTTTTCCTTGGGAGGGCGTATGTGATTGGCACAGGGCCAATCAGCACTGTCCAGACAGAGGGCCAGGGGTCTTGCAGCCTCATGGGACATATGAAAAAATTGGGAAAACAGCGCTGTCCAAAAACATTAAAAATGATATATCCGTGAGACAAAAATTATGTTATAGATTCCTGCTGCAACTTAATGTGAGATACACACAATATAAAGTAATTAAGAAAAAAAGCTGCGCTGAAAAACATATACCATATATAGTGCTAAATCATATCATTACCACCACAACACAAACTTAATTTTCCACCTTGTGTACAAATTATTGATATGAACACAAATAGATTAATAATTGAAATAAAATAAAAAATATTAAAAACGTAAACAGTCCAAAAAATAAAGTATAAAAGCAAGAGGATAAGGAGATGAGGCTTCAGTCCACTTAGGTGACTCCGTACACAACACCCTCAAAGTACGGAACAAGTGCACCCAGAAAAAGGAAATCCTCCACCACTAGATTCAGTGAGGCTTACCAGCTAGCAAGATCTCTTTTTAGGGAGAGCACACGTGCCCGCAATTAAAACCACCAATCCAGTCCTTTAAGAGACACTGCTGATATCTCCAATTTGTATATCCCCTCCTCGGAACGTCTCCCGTTTCAACCACATTCATTTAATGAGATAAAACAGAAAGGGTCCCATAGTGTAACTCCATATAAAACTTTTATTCAAACAATATAAAACAGAGATTGCAAACTCACAATTTCAGCCGTATACAAGCGTGTATATACAGTAACGAGCCGGCCGTCTCTCTCTCGCTCACACTGCCCGTCCTTCCTAGACCAACGGGGAATCGCGGTGACGTCAGCACGCCGCTCAACCCCACGTTGTTTCATCAAAGCTGACTTCTTCCTGGGGTACCCAGAGTCCTAAATACTTAGGCCGCGTACACACGCGGGGACTGTTCGCTCAACTTTGTCCGTCAAACAGTTTCAGCAAACAGTCCGCTCAAAATTAGCATGGACGGACATGGCCACACACGACGAACGAACAGTTTGCTGAAACCGTGCGCGATGACGTGAACGGCACGTACGACGGGACTAGAAAACGACGTCCTATACACTGCAATGCAAACTTCGGCGTGTAAATCCTTTCTGAGCATGCGCGGAACTTAGTTTGACGAACAAGCCTACACACGAGGGGACTGTTCGCTGAAACAAAGTTTCAGCGGACAGTTTTTCGGAATTTCCGAAAAACTTTGTTCAGCAGACTGTTCGCTAAAACTGTCCGCTGAAAGCCCACACACGAGCGGACTGTCCGCTGAAACACTGTTCAGCGGACAAAGTTGGGCGAACAGTCCCCGCGTGTGTACGCGGCCTTAGAGTCCTAAATACTGCCGCGTTTAGGAGATATTTACACTACCTATAGGCAAGCCTTGTTATAGATTTACCTATAGGTAAAAGTAAGAGATGGGTGTTTAATCCCACTTTAATGCTCACTAGTGCATAGCCCCAATGCCTGCAACAGGTTATGGCGAAATGATCGCGCATTACAACAGGGTCCGATTTGTTCCCACTCTGAGCCTGACTTCCGGTACATGAGTTAATATACACATAACATTCATGTACATATCCTAATACTTTATTAAATAAATGGTTTGATAATGACCACTTAAAAAGAATCACATTTCTTTTTAAAATGTTTTCCTAGAGTTTGCCAATCCAGGGCAAAGTGACAGGTTCTCTTGAAAATTACCCCCATCTCCTGGCACTCAGCTTCCCAATGCTCTTCCACTGCTTTGCTCCTCTGTCACACTTACGGATGAGTTTACAGAGGAATAACGAGCTGCTTCGCCTGAGCACTGGATCCTGGGAACATGGGGTGGTCAATGGCCTCTACCCCTCCCATATTCAAATGTAGAAGGTATTTTTGAAAGCTTCAATATAGTAGCAGTATTGAAGGGGATCAGGGTTAAGGTGAGTATCAATGAGTGGCCTTTACCTGAATGTGTAAAATAACAGGTTCTCTTTAAACTCTAGTAGAAAAAGAGGAAAAACTGAAAAACATTTGCTATAAAGGCTGCAGCACACTTTTGCACAACATACATCATGTGTATTTGTGGGTTACGATGGCATTTATTTTGAATGGCACAGCAGTACACTATTGTAATGCAGCTCCGGCGCACATGTGGTGTACTGTGTAATGGCGTTTTTTGGTCTGTTCTTGAGAATTGGTAGTCTAGATGTAGCGCCCTGGGGTTTAGTCAGGGAGCTCCTCATCAACTTCCTTGTCAGGAGCAGCTACTGTACATAGTTGTGGAGATCCATTGATTTATCCCTAAGTTCGGCCTTGTACTTTTCTCTTCTGCCGCTAGGTGGAGAGGCACTTGGTGGCATTAGATGTGAAAAGGACATTTCAAAGTCAAGTTATGAGTATATGGGATATCTCAGCCAATGGGCAGGGGTTTTCTTAAATCCCTTAGCCTGCTAGATATTTGGGAGAGATCAGGTGATCTATGTTCTGTGCGACCTGAACGGCTCTCTGGGTGGACATGTGTTGTGCGCCCTAGGCTGCTAGGCCAGAGATTGAGCCTATCCCGGGTGCATCTGGCTGCCAGGCTGTGTGAAGGCCTATCCAGAAGTAAGAGGGCAGCGCAGGGTTGGGATTGCAGCTTGCAGTCCAACCAGAAGTGAAGGTTCTGCCGGCCGGAGAACCTGCCGTGGTCAGAGGTAGAAGGAAAGCTATTGCCACTAAGGAACCAACCATCTTTACCAAGGACCACAGCGAGTAACTGAAGCAAGTACAGGAGCAACATTCTCACTGAATGGGCACGGTGAAGAATCGGGAAACTTCAGGCGGTGATCAAATCAGGGACCCAACCAGCAGAGGTGATTCTTGCAGAGCAGCCTTGTGTGTCAAGCTAGAGACCGAGCCGGCCAGCAGGGGTGAAGCTTGAAAGGTATCTGATGTGCCAGGCTAGGGACCCAGCAGGGAAGCATGGGTGATGCTTGAGGGAGATACCACCGCAAAAGCCTTGAGGAGCTCATGGGATTCAGAGTCAGTGAATCAGAGAGTCCAGTGAGAGACTAGGAGCTCAAGGGGCTCAAGAGCTACAAGTGGACATTGTAGTGAAGCTGAGAGAACTGTTGAACTTTGCATTAGGAACTGTTAAATACCTTTCCCATTGGAGACAGCAAACCTGTACGTGCAGAAGTGGCACCTTGCTGGGTCCCTTCCCTGTACGGCTGTCTTCCTATCGGAGTCTGCCTATTGAAATTGCAACTACTTAAGGGTGTCACTGCCTGGTGATTTGTACCTATAGGTAAGCTTATAAAGCTTACCAGTAGGTGCAAGGAATATCTCCTCATTGTGCACCGTTTAGGAAATACTTACAATTTCTGCAGCCAGTGATATCACTGGTATGTGCGTTTTGCACTCTGCAATGAGAACATACTGAATGTGCCGTCAATCCAGAGCACTGTGTTTCGGCCATTACTTCTATGTGCATGCAAGGGAGTGACGTCACGGCATGACAATTCAAGCGGCAGGAGCCCGTGGACCCAGAAAGGAGAACAAATAAAGACGGAAGCCCTATCAGCATTGCACCGCTGGTTGGATCCCTTTTTACGGGCAAGTCTGTCATGTGCTAGTATTTGTGCATACTTGCACATTATGCCATTAAAGTGGTTGTAAACTCTCACATATACCCAGTAAAGTAACTGGCCTCAGGTGATACATAGAGATGGAACACATCCTCCTACATAAGCTGTACCTGTTTATTTGCAGTCTTCTCCTCTCTACATCCAATACAATTCCAGAATTTATAAAGTTTGTCTGAGTTGTCAGAAAAAAGGGGGTGGAGAACAGAAATTACACACTACCTAGCTCAGTGAGGAGAGCTCTGAGAGCTAATTGGAGGGAAGGGACACACCCCTTTCCACACAGAAATAGAGCTGAGGCTGTCAATCAGCTAAAGCTACCTCCATTGTCACCTTTTTGACCTGGGTGTCAGGAAAAGTTGTCAGAAGTGACTCATACAGATAGCAGAGTAATGAGGCAGCATACAGAAATTACAGTGCTTTTGATTGAGACAAGTACACACTATAGAGCAGTGTTTGTAAACCTTTTTTCCATGTCAAGGCACCCTTTAAAATTATGGACAGTCTCAAGGCACCCCATTCCAAAATGTAAAAAGCTATTCTAATAGTTTTACATAATGCAGCAACATCCACATACTTAGGGCACACAATGTTAGAGGTCATTTATTCTTCCAAATCAAGTACACTTTTGCACACTGGTATTGACTAGTATTCCAATGTTTCTCTTCTTCCTCAGTTTTTCTCCATCACTCAGCTAATGTGACCCCAATGCAGACAGAAAGGGGCAGGGGAGAATCAAAAGAGAATGCTGTTCAGATGACCGACATCCCCCTTCTTAGCTGATGACATAATTGGTTGTTAGGATGCCGGCGGCTAGAAGGTCGGAATGGTGCACAATGAAAACCTGTGGCTTTGAGTAGCTAAAAGGCTGGTTTCATCCACCTTCTGGCTTGTATGCAATTTCTGGGCATTTTTTTAGGCATTTCGCCAAGGCACCCTTGAAGAAACCTCAAGGTGCCCCAGGGTGCCTGGGCACCCTGGTTGAAAAAGGCTGCTATAGATGGTTTATGCTTTTTTCATAATTCATATCTGAGGTTTACAACCACTTTAACTTGCAGGAGGACTTTTCTACTGATATGAACTAAAGGTGATTTACAGATAATTATAGATGGCATATTTTTTAAAAATTTAGCATTTTGAAACACATTTTTATTTTATTTTACATTTTTGGGAATTTCTTTGCTGCCGTAAAACCACTAGCGGCTGCATTCCATCTTCAAATTTCGGATCCAAGTCTTTCTCTAGGCTTAAAAGTTTACATAGCCACAATAAACCACATTTTTCAACGAATTGTCAACAGTATCTTAAGCTCTTCTGAGGCCATGATTAAGCAAACCCATCCCTGCATTTCCCTCTGGGAGGTTCTAAAATGCACTTAAAACTAACAGCGAAAGCTTTCTGATTTTTAATCACATGAGTGGTTGGCCCACCAAAGCCACAAGGACCACACAATTTACTATAAAGTGTGTTTTCATCACTGGTTTGTCAGCATCTCAGCTCCGCTTCACACAGGCCTCCCCTCCCTCCTTCCCTCTCGTGTTATTGGATTGATGCTCGACATCTCAGCATGCTTGTTCCATACACAAGAGGTTAGGTACTTTGCATGCACAGTGTTTTGGCTGCAGCGTGTTAACTTATTATCATCGCTTGATGTAATTGTGCAGGATTTAGAAACAGGGATGTGCATTAGCCTGTTTGTAATTCCAATTAGACTCTTAAAGAAGAAAGAAAATGCAACTCCATCGGCATTCTACATACACCATCACTCCAAAAACAAATGTGGTTTTATTGTGTCATTGACATTGAACTAAAACTGTATTTAGATTTGCCCTATGCCTAATAAAGTTATAATGTGCTGAAAAGCCGGTCTACTTATCCACGGAATTCTTCTGCCTTCTAGAAACGGTCATGTGGCCAATGTCAAGGTCACATGGACACTGCCATAATGTAAGAGTCAAGGGCTTACTATGCCTGGCGTGTTGCCACAAGAGGGAATTCATGCCAACTGAGCATGCACCAAAGACACCTCAGTCCGCCAACCCGCACCTGCGCAGAAGACCTGAGGGAAAAAAGGCAGGAAAATGCCAATGTCAAGGTCACATGGACACTGCCATAATGTAAGAGTCAAGGGCTTACTATGCATGGCGTGTTGCCACAAGAGGGAATTCATGTCAACTGAGCATGCGCCAAAGACACCTCAGTCCGCCAACCCGCACCTGCACAGAAGACCTGATGGAAAAAAAGGCAGGAAAATGCCTAGGAGGTGCACAGCAAGTGAACTCAACCTGATGGAAAAAAGGCGAAAAAATGCCCAGGAGGCGCACAGGAAGTGACCTCAACCTGATGGGAAAAGGCAGAAAAATGCCCAGGAGGTACACAGCAAGTGACCTGATACTTCCCTTTATAAGCCCAGCCCAGACACTGCCAAATTGCTGGTTTATCTTCAGTCCCCCCTTGTTCCTGTGCTAGTGTGTGATCTGTCTGAACTTGTTGTGACCTGTAAACCCATTTGACTTCTCTTGATTGCTGCACTGACCTTGGATTTTTACCTTGGCCATTCTACTTCTTTATCCCTTTTGTACTCAGCTGCCAGATTGGAACCGACCTTGGCTTGGATCTCGATCATTCTTCTTCTGATTAACCCTTTTATACTTTGTTGCCAAACTGGACTTGACCTTGGATCTCGGACTAAGGTTTGCACAGTGCTTCACACCCCTGGCACCCATGCCACTCGGTGTCCACCAAGTCTCTGTCTCCATTGCCAGAGGCTTCAAGGACACGAGGTGCAAGGGATGACTCCCCACTTCTTCGGTCTCACATCAGGTACTTGGCCCTCATGACACATAGGGTGATGTCAAGTCCACGAAAAACTAGATGGGCGGAACGAAATGCATTGGGAGCATGGCCTGGCTAGAGACCAGGCTGAGGTTGGCACTTATACACTCATCTTAGGGACAGCATCGATGTGCGGCTACAGGGAGTCCTTTCGTAACCTTCACTGACTGCAGAAGCTGGGACAGAGCCCTCCCGTGCCAGGACTCTCAGCAGTGGAAGCTCGGTGTTTGCACTCCATTCCAGAGAGCCTGAGCAGCACACTAAGCTATAGCGGGTCACAAAAAGTAGATGGGGACGCTGGACTTGGATCTATTTTTCTGTCAAGCATCGGTTGATGACTTAATCTCTGCAGTTCAACCACAACGTGGAGACCCACCAGTGGGCAATGGCTTCTACAGCGGAAATAGCCAAGCAAAATCAACAAGAATAATTTCAGACAGTATTTTTGAGAGTCCATATCATATATTACTGATAAAAATGAGACAACAGGAGAAAAAAAGCTATCCAAGATATTTTGGGGGTCAAACAATACCCCCTCACCAGGGTTAACATTGAAAAATGACAAAACATCCTACTGTATGTTGGATGAGGAGCAATGAATCATCACAATATACATGTGCTGAGCAATATTGTGCAGGGAATGATATTCAGCAAGTGCTGCCCAATCAACAACTTTGCCTAAGCTCTAATCAAGCGACCAATGCTGGAGAGAATTGCAGGGAATCAAGCAGACAGGTATGTATTTCAGAACTCTTTGTAGCTTTTGTTAGCGTCATATATGTATCAATTTTATTGAAAGCCTAAGTTTAGATTTTTATTTTAAATCAGCACAAGGTGCAGTACTTCCATTTAAGGAGATATGTCCCTTGTGCTGGTGCTAGAATGTCTATGCTGCCCCAATACCCTTATAGATACAATCTTCTGGTGCTGTGGAGGGTTAATAGGATCTCTGGATCGGTCTACCCCACCTGCCCATTCATAGAAGCTGTACTATAGCTTTCATGAAAGAAAAGTGATCTATAGATTGAGGGAGAGGAGCGGAAAGGGCAGGCTAAGTCAGAACTCTTGAGGAGTGCCTATGACAGGTTTAGAGCTCATATTAAAGTGATTGTAAAATGGTCACCTTCTAAAACAACCTATTCCGTTTAAAGAAATAGCGGCCCACTGAGCTTCCGAATGAATGGCTGTGTGGGGGGGGGGGGGGGGGGTGTCAGGACAAGTCTGATTATTGGAGGAGAGCAGGGTAAGTTCCTAGCATAGCTATTAGCTAAAGAACTGACCACTGTGTTTTCTCCTGCTTACTGTAGTCAGCTTTTAATAGGAAAGCAGAGGGACTGGCAGGAACACCAAAGATTTTACACAAAGATAGCAATACAAAGATTACAGGAGACTTTTTCATACAAGTACACAGTACAGCAGGCATATCAGAAATATGAAATGTTGGGGTAATGAACACTTTAACCTCCACATCATAGGAAGTATGGGGGGAAGGGGGGGGCTCGAGGGTCAGGGGACTAAAAGTTTCAGCCAGGACAGCCAGCACCAGGACAAGTCTCATTAACCACTTGGGATCCGCGCTATTGCAAAATGACGGCAACAGCGCGGACCCACATTTCCGGGACTACGTCTATTGACGTGGTCCCGGTTACGAGCGGCCTGCGCGCCCCCTGAGGGGCGCGCGCGGCGCGCTCTGTGATCGGCGAGTCCGTGAGACTCGCCTGATCACCGATCCGTGTAAGGGGTCGATCCCGACCCCTTATCACGTGATCAGCTGTCAGCCAATGACAGCTGATCATGTGATAAAACGGAGCCGGTAATCGGCTAGTATTCCTCCTCGCGCTGACAGCGCGAGGAGAAAAAAAAAAAGCCGATCGCCGGCGGCCGTGTTCGGGACATCAGTCCCGATCACGGCCAGCAATTTAAACGGACACCTGCCCCCTGCCAGTGCCCACCTGCCACCCGCAGTGCCATCCTGAAATAAAGTAAGTGCCCCCCTGTCAGTGCCACCCAGCAGTGCCCATAGTGCCCACAGTGCCACCCAGCAGTGCCCACAGTGCCACCCAGCAGTGCCCACAGTGCCACCCAGCAGTGCCACCCACAGTGCCACCCAAAATCTGCCTCAAAGGTGCTGCACCCCAGTGCCGCCCATCAGTGCCCAGCAGTGCCGCCCATCAGTGCCCAGCAGTGCCACCTATCAGAGCCACCTATCAGTGCCACCTATCAGTGCCCATCAGTCCCATCTATCTGTGGTACCTATCAGTGCCCATCCGTGCCACCCATCCGTGCCACTTATCCGTGCCACCCATCCGTGCCATCTTATCTGTGCCCATCTTTGCCCATCAGTGCCGCCTTATCTGTGCCCATCGGTGCCGCCTTATCTGTGCCTATTAGTGCCGCCTTAACTATGCCTATCAGTGCCCACCAGTGCAGCCTATCAGTGCCCACCAATGCAGCCCATCAGTGCCCACCAATGCAGCCCATCAGTGCCCACCAATGCAGCCTATCAGTGCCGCCTAATCAGCGCACTTCAATGAAGGAGAAAAAATGATAAAAATTTCATTTGGGTACAGTGTTGTATGACCGCGTAATTGTCACTCAAAGTGCATCAGCGCTGAAAGCTGAAAATTGGTCTGGGACTGAGGGGGGTTTAAGTGCCCAGTAAGCAAGTGGTTAAACGTATCACAAGTATCATCTCCTGTGCCATTTGTTTTGTTTCACAAAAGAAGCTTTAAAGAAGGCCGTTAAAAAATATGAAGGGCCTTTCTAGTAACAGGGGCATCCTCCTCTGTACTTTGTGCATGAAATAGTAGTACAGTGCCTTAAAAAAGTATTCATACCCCTTGACATTCTCCATATTTTGTCAAGTTACAACCAAAAACGTAAATTTATTTTATTGGGATTTTCTGTAATAGACCAACACAAAGTGGTACATAATTGTGAAGTCGAAGGAAAATGATAATGCTCCAGTGCCCTCTGCCTCTTACCGGAGCCACCAGCAGTGGCGGAGGAGATTGGGTCCTCTCCCTGGCTTGGTATGGAAATGAGTGAGGGGAAGATGGCCCCCACCTGTCTCCTGATCATTGCAGGGCGGAAGTGATGTTTTTCTTAAAAGGACTTTTTTTTTTAAATGACATTTAATTATTACTGTATTACTTTTATTGCATTTTAGTATAAATATGAGATCTGGGGTCTTTTTGACCCCTTGTTTACATGGCTTTCTGTCTAACAATTGGCAGGTGCCAGCGGACATCGAGTCTGAAGTACCCACAGATCAGCTTCCGCTGTGTATAATCACAGCGGGAGTTGGCCATGCGTGCCCCCTACCCAAAAGTGGCAGATCACATACTAGGTACGTGATCTGGTGCACCAGAGCCACCTTGCTGCTGTATTTGTAATTTATATGGTCAGCCAGAGGTTAAAGCGATATCAACGCTTCATTTTAAAGCACTTTCGGCAGACTTATGCCTAGCATACATGATCAGAAAAAAGGACAAAAAATACCACTTTCGATGAGATCGTATGATTCTCTTATTGTTAGTACACAGCTTTTTGAGAGCCGATCACGACAGTTCATGCAAAATTATCCAAAGGGCCAAACACGAAAAAAAAATTCATATGATACAAGAACGTACGATAGGTCCAAGAAGACAAGGATGAGCGAGTTTGGGGTGGAGGAACTTGACTGGCCTGCACCTCCTGACCTCATCCCGATAGAACACCTTTGGGATGAATTACAGTGGAGACTGCGAGCCAGGCCAACATCAGTGCCTGACCTCACAAATGCGCTTTTGGAAGAATGGCCAACATTCCCATAGACATACTCCTAAACCTTGTGGACAGCCTTCCCAGAAGAGTTGAAGCTTTTATAGCTGCAAATGATGGGCCAACTCAATATTAAACCCTACGGACTAAGACTGGACTGCCATTAAAGTTCATGTGTGTGTAAAGGCAGGTGTCCCAATACTTTTGGTAAATATTAAGTATGTGAACCTGACAGGAAGCTGTCACCTGTACAGGCCAATCATCTGAGGCCAGGACATTCCTCACTCTGCTGTTGCATGTATACCTGCCCTTTATACACATGCAGCTGTGGGGCAGGGGCTGCCCTGGGGATGAGCTCACACACGTGAAATTGGATCCTAGTACAAACATGCTTTGGCTACAAGGAGCATTGTGGGCTTTTCACATCATTGCAGACTGCAGACAGTGCATTGTTTTCAATCTAACAGACCAGGTCTGGTGAGATCAGAGGACCATCAAGGCACAATCATTGTGCAGCATTATTAAGCAAAAAAATAGTGTTGTTATGGAGTGGAGGAAATGTGAAATAGAATATCAATAGAAGCAAAGTTTTTACTACATCAGCACACACTGATAAAATTCTTTACTTTGAGATAATCTCCTTTACATGTTTAGTGAAGATAATAGAAGGACTTCAGTTCCACTTTAAGTGTATTAATTTTTTTTTTCTTTTTTTTTTTTTACTCAAAAGAGATTAAAGCAATTTTCTGTGCAGCCGGTGGTTATATTTATATGAAATTGTGATTTTACACTTCAGCCAGTTTTCGTTCTGATAAGACTGTTTACTGACCAAAGTACTATAATGAATGTATTTGCTTCTCAGGCACAAGAAAGCCACATAGTACAAGTGAATGTCATGACAATTGTGATTTGTTACGGTCCTGTTCATTCATCAGTGAATCTATTCATCATACAGAAGACAGCTCGCCAAGCTCATCCATTAGAAATGTCCACTCCATTGTCTGGAAATATTAATTGGAATACCAGAGAACGTAAGATTTGTCTAATCTACACACATGTACATATAAATATTTGTGTAGACACGTGTAGGCATAGACAGATAGGATAGCTAAGATAGATAGATATAGAAGATACACTATATTACCAAAAGTATTTGAACGCCTGCCTTTATATGCACATGAACTTTAATGGCCTCCCAGTCTTAGTCCATAGGGTTCAATATTGTCTCCACTTGAATTCATCCCAAAGGTGTTCTATCGGGTTGAGGTCAAGACTTAGGCCAGTCACGTTCCTCCACCCCAAACTCACTCATCCATGTCTTTATGGACCTTGCTTTGTGCACTGGTGTGCAGTCATGTTGGAACAGGAAGGGTCCATCCCCAAATTGTTCCACAAGTTGGGAGCATGAAATTGTCCAAAATGTCCTGGTATGCTGACACCTTACAAGTTTCCTTTACTGGAACTAAGGGGACAAGCCCAACCTCTGAAAACAAAAAAACAAAAAAACCCACACTATAATCCCCCCTCCACCAAATGATTTGGATCAGTGCATACAGTAAACTACTTGACTGGCCTGCACAGAGCTCTGATCTCAACCCGATAGAACACCTTTGGGATGAATTAGAGTGGAGACTGTGAACCAGGCCTTCTCGTCCACAACAGTGCACTTCTGGAAGAATGGTCCAACATTCCCACAGACACACTCCTAAACCTTGTGGACAGCCTTCCCAGAAGAGTTGAAGCTGTTATAGCTGCAAAGGGTGGGCAAACTCAATATTGAACCCTACGGACTAAAACTGGGTTGCCATTATAGTTCATGTGCATGTAAAAGCAAGCGTCCCAACACTTTTGGTAATATATAGTGTAGATAGATATAGAAATTATATCGGATAGAATGTTAGGATACCAAGGCCAATTTAGACACGCTTAGATAACCACATACAGGTTGAGTAAATGAACACTGTCTCCACCCTGTTAAACTTAGGCAGGTCATAGATGACACGATATTCTTTTCTGCAACCATGGGTTTCCCCATTAACACAGTCCGTGTTGATGGGGGAATCACGGTGGGAAGGGGTGCGTAGAACTTCTCAATTCCATCGATGGATCGAATCATCTAAGGCTGTCTTTACACTCAGTAAGATAAGAAAGCACAGCCATTAGGCAACACTACTTTACTGGAAGCAGAGCCTAAGTATGTAATAAGTATGGCTGCATAGATGTACAGCTATAATTGAAAACCACACATAGAAACAATTGGGGGAATTAAATTAAGCACTGCTGGGAGTTTCCTGGCATTATGGCCTGCACCAGATTAAAAACATTAACTACCAGACAGTTTGGCAAGTTTTAAAAAGTGGCGCTAATAAAGCACCAGATTAAAAATAATTACCTCCAGTCCGAAGATAATAAAACTGGCGATAATTAAGACCTACTCTTAATTGGCTACAGAGACAGGCAGAGTGCCTGTCCCTGTATGCAGTGTAGTAGTAGAGTGCCATATTTTCTTAGCCGCTATCCTCTCCCTGTCACTGACTGTTAAAAACGCTGTATCAGTTATGCTGCAGTGGGTGGAGCCTGATGGGGAAACGTAGACATTAGTTCCTTATCGGGTTCACTATCAGCTTATAATTGACAGCAGGCAGTGGGCTGATTCTATAGCCAATAGCAGGCTGTCTATTGGCTAAGGATCTGCCCACTGCTCACTGTCAATCATAAGTGGAGCGGACCTGATGGGGAACAAGTGTCTGTAAATTCTCATTAGGCTCTGTCTCCAAGTACAAAACCAGGTCCTCAGAGCAACTGGTTTTCCTCCCCGCCACTGCACCAGTCAGGCACCAGTCAAACAAAGAAGTGGTAGGGAAGAAACACAGTTGCACTGGGTGGGCTGGGTGTCTGTATAGATACCCCCTCCACACTTGGTGTGTGCCCCAGATTCATATACCTGTCTACATCAGGTACACACATCTCTCATCCATACTGACATTAGTCCTGTAAAAGAGCATCGGAATTCTAAAGAGTGTCTTAGACACTCTTTATGAATTCTCCTGAATGTTTTTAAAACAATAAAAAGGACTAAAAGTATTCACTTTAAGTTAATTACTTGCATGTATGTCTAAAATAAGCATTTAAAAGACTGTAGTTTCCCCTAAAATGATGAGCTCATCTAATAAAAAGTATTACAATCTCCCTGCAATAGAAGCCTCTGAATACTCTCTTCTCTGGTGGGCAAGGAAACCAAATACCATTGTCTTCAAGCAGTACAGGTTCTGCCAATATCTAACATTTACCACCTATGGGAATATCGGGTGACTGCGTCCCCCACTGTGTGCTTTGGTTCCATCTGCTGACCCTTACATCCCTACAGGACACAGTAGTGATATAGGAGTTGATGATAAGAACCATTGAGTACAGTAGGGGATCGGGCATCTGATATATCTGTAAGCCCTTGTACACACGGTCGGACATTCCGACCACAAAATCTGTCGGTGTTGTTCCAACGGATTTTGTCCGAAACTGGTGTCACATACACACAGTCGGACAAAGTTGTCGGAAAATTGGATCGTTCGGAACGTGATGACGTTCGTTCATTACGACAGGACTACGTTCAGGCTAGTAGCCAATAGCTTTGGTTTTGTAATTTGATCTGAGCATTCGTGGCACTTTGCCCGATCGGAATTCTCGACAAAGTCCGATCGGATCATGTTGTCGTAATATTTTATATCCATCTCTCAAACTTTGTTGGTTGGACATTCCGATGGAAAAAGTCAGAGGGAGCCCACACACGGTCGGATTATCCAACAACACGGTCCGATCGGACATTTTCCGACCGTATGTACAAGTGTGTCGGATATGAAGATTCTTTTGAAAATTGTAGTGTTGAAGATAACAATCAAATTTGTCCCCTATCACAGAGTTGAGGAGTTATAGGTTTCTATTGCAGTCAACTTTTATTACCTATATTCTTCTTTTGAGTTTGGGTTCACACAGTTGAGGTGCAAAATAACACATATTATTGTGTATTGGGTAAAGGCAGCTTATTCAAAAAGGGTACATGTTCTCATTTTTGTAATGCAGCACACCACCACACATTGTAGTGCATTACTGTGCATTGTGGTGCACTGAAATGCATGTCCTTTGGCAAGGTGCATGAGAGTACCATTAAAAATGAATGGTACCACTGTGCACCAGCACACAAAACACATACACACCCCATGCAACTCCAAGACGCTTGCTGTGTTTTGAACCTAAAAATTAATTTATGTCAAAGGGGCCAGTTCTCATTATTGTAACCAGTTCTGAAGATGTCCTTCATGCTACAAATTGAATAGGATGACTTGCAGGCTGCCTTTCAAGTCAAGTAAATGAAGACATTTAAAATTGCATGACAAGAAAGGTTAAATCACACCCATTCTAACCCTAAAGCAAAATGAGACTGCAAAGCCCCATCTAGAAAATATCTATATAATTCCACACTCTTCTAATTCGGCAGAAACTATAGAAAAAATTTGGACATGGTTATGCTAATCAGACGTAGGCTTACTATATCTCCTCTTGCGTTTTAGAATACCGGGAGGTATGCATTCTATACTTAAAGAGTCAAAATTTAAATTCTGCACTAAAATTGATTCAGAACTAATACTCTCCACCTGCAAAGTAAAAAAAATATGTGTTTTACTTTAAGGTTCCACCCTGCAGGTTAATGGGGATGAGCAGCATTCTTTTCGCAAAATTTATTTTTCATTATCAATTTTGACATTTTTGCCAAACCACAAACTCTCAGTTTAGCTCAATGAGGTGGTTGAAAAAAAAATATACAAATATATAAATATTCTTTGTTTAAGGGGTGTTTTTTTTCTGAGGGAGAGGCATATTTAGGGCAGTTGAATATTTTTTATTTAATGTAATTTGCATTTGTTTATTTTTTTTTAATTTTTTTGTGTTTTTGATCATTATTGTGCACTTTTGCTTTAAATTGTTTTTTTTTAATGTATTTTACTCTTATTCTAGGAAAATTTTAATTGGTTAATAATGTGCCATTTTGTTGCCCAAGAATAGGTCTAGTATACTTGAAAGGAGCTTCAGTAACAATGAGGAGAGACTTAAATACATTGCACCCTTAAAATTCATATTACATTTTTTTCTTCCTCATTGACGCCATTGAATGCAATAGACCATTATCTCCAAATCTTTTGCCAGAATTTCATAGAAATTAAATCTCTAATTTTCAAGCATCCCTACAAGTTAAATTCCACTAGTTTCTGGTATTCTTATCTTCTAAATGGCCCTGAATCTAAAACAATGTAGGGTTCTCAGCTCAGACCTGAAGCACCATGGAATTGTTTTTAAGTGATTATAAGTAAATTCAAATAAAAATAAAAGCAGGTAAATAATTGCAAATTTAGTAAAGCTGCAACATGACTTCAACAAATATTGTCAGTTGACAAATTGATTCTTCTTAAAGGGTGGATGTGTTTTTTTTTTGTTTGTTTTTTTAGGAACCCTAGAAAACCCTGCTCCATATCCTGACAGCATAGCATCCTGGAAAACTCATGCAACACTATGGGGCTACAGAGCATACTTGGAGCATTAAACATCAGCAGAAAGTAAAAGCTCCCTGATAGCCATTAAAGACATCCTCATTTAAAGCCACTTCCTGGCTTGCAGCAACTCTCTGGAGGGAGTCAGAATGAAGTGCAATGTGAGGCTGTACACTAATGGTTCCAACATAGAACATACACATAGCAATGAGTTTGGAATAATGACATAGGGAGACACCAGGTATTGTCTTGTAAGAGTGATTTAAGCTTAAATGATTTACAAACCTCCTGAGATGTTGCCTACTAATCCTGGAATTGTAATGTTTTGTCATACATTGTATTGATCTCCACATATACAGTATACATATGTACATTGGAAGGCCTTTCAAGGAATCCAAATAATCTTTTTCTATATTTTATTTTTAAACTTGGGTTAATGCTTAAAGCTCAACTCTGGGAATTACACAAAAAACTCCCTTGCGATGGAGCCCCTTGCACTTCAATGCTTTATTGTTCTTTAAGTCTAGGGGTAGGGGATTAAGCTTTGACCTCCAGTCACACCTGAGAGATTTGAAACCAGAAGATCTTAAAGGTTCGACACTCAGATTTCCATTTCATTCTATTGTGCCTGTTCACATCTGGAGCTTCATTGGAGCTTAATCATGCATTTTGGCATTTTTGACCCAAATTGGATTCACTATATTACCAAAAGTATTGGGACCCCTGCCTTAACACGCACATGAACTTTAATGGCATCCCAGTCTTATTCCGTAGGGTTCAATATTGAGTTGGCCCGCCCTTTGCAGCGATAACAGCTTCAACTCTTCTCGCAAGATGTAGAAGGGTGAAGAGAACCAGGTCGGGCAAGAATTTAATAGCGCACCTCATCCCAATTGTATCAAATGTAGAAAGAGAGAGAGAAGATTGACATATACTCCTGGCTCTTTTAGCCCACTTTTTTATTTTATTTTTTAAAATTTTTGACATTTGTGGGCGTATACAAAAGTTTGGGCTGTGTTTCACCATTATGACCAGATCCACAAATTGTGTTGTATTTTGTTCACAGTGAATCTTCTTTCCTTCTTTTAAAATTACCTCCTGTCAATTATTGGCTCCCCTGAAGAAGCCTCTGTGTAGGCGAAACATGTCGGGACTCCACCAGAATAGCCAAGAACCCCTTCATCTAAACTAATTGACGGATTGTGGTTATTGTTTGTATAGATATTGATGTCTGTGTTTTCAAAAAAAAAATTGGGAATTTACTCCAGTACTGTGGTTAATTTTTAATATATTTAATAAAATCTTTTTTTACTTCTATATTATACAATTTCCTTATCTTCATAGCACCGCAATAATCCCACCCATTCTTCTCTCTCTCTTTCTTCTCGGAAGATGTCCACAAGGTTTAGGAGTGTCTTTAGGAATGTTTGACCATTCTTCCAGAAGCACATTTGTGAGATCAGGCACTGATGTGGACGAGAAGGCCTGGTCTCTGCTCTAAATCTTCCCAGAAATGTTCTATTGGGTTGAGGTCAGTTACTCCATCCAAAACTTGCTCATCCATGTCTTTATGGACCTTGCTTTGTGCACTGGTGCTCAGTCATGTTGGAAAAGGAAGGGGGCATCCCCAAATTGTTCCCCCAAAGTTAGGAGCATGAAATTAACCAAAATGTCTTGGTATGCTGACACCTTAAGAGTTCCCTTCACTAGAACTAAGGAGCCAAACCCAACCCCTGAAAAACAATCCCACACCATAATCCCCCCCACACCAAATGATTTGGAGGAATAGCCCAATACTTTTGGCAATATAGTGTGGATGAGCGAGTTTGGGGTGGAGGAACTTGACTGGCCTACACACTCTTGACCTCAACCCAATAGAACACCTTTGAGATGAATTTGAGAGGAGACTGTGAGCCAGGCCTTCTCCTGCACATCAGTGCCTGACCTCACAAATGAGTTTCTGGAAGAATGGTCAAACATTCCCATAGACACACTCCTAAACCTTGTGGACAGCCTTCCCGGAAGAGTTGAAGCTGTTATAGCTGCAAGGGGTGGGCCAACTCAATATTGAACCCTACGGACTAAGGCTGGATTGCCATTAAAGTTCATGTAAAGGCAGGCATCCCAATACTTTGTGTAATTTAGTGCATCTCTTACCTAAGTAACCCAGAGATTTAGGCAAAGCTTTATTGTTGTGTTAGGTTATAGATAGGGTTAGGGTTAATTAAGAGGCGTTGCCTTGATGGACCGCTAATTGTGAACAATTGACTGTCAGAACTAATCAAACTTTACTACCACTCAGTTGCTTTCATGCAAATTATGGTAAACTCAAGAAATTAATGTAATATTACTTACTGAGTTGACGATCATATTCCTTTGTCTTATAATATTACATTTTCAAAACTAGAGATACGGTAATTGTGGAGCTTTACTTGAGTAAATCAAAGACAATAGTGGTTACATCTATTAACTTTCTCAATTTCCTTCTTTATTTAAAGCCCTATGTGTTTGTGGCTGAATTTATCAGCTGTCAGAGATTTCCCAGAATCCTATGTCCTAATTTTATGATACATGACTGAAGGCGTTCAAGTATGAAGTGAAGTGCTACATGTAGAGGGTCACTTAATTCTACTGAAGGGTGCCACAGGAAAAAATATAACTAACCCAGAAAAAAACACGGCTTATGTTTTATGGCTGGAAGGAAACTGCCATTTTACTAGCAAGAAATACTGACATCGAGAGGTAATATCACAACAAGAGGCACAAACACTATAAATCGCCAAGAACCGAAGTGTCAGTCTATCCTAAACTGATTTTAGGAGCTGGTGGACCTCTTATTTTTCTTGTGGGCTCCTTTATAAGGTAGGCAGGCCTGTAAACTCAGGTGCTACTCACTGCCTAAACCAGCAAAAATAACCTATAAACATCTAGAAAGTCATTTAAAACTTACATTTGAGGAAAGTGGAAAAATAGTGCTGGACTTGTAAGGTTCTCTTATTGGTATTGCTATCTTAAAGTACAGCTGTTGCCATAAATTATCTAGTTCCCAAGCAGGCGGATTCTACACCCCAACAGAAATTGAAGTGTCACACCACTGCCAGCTACAACTTCCTTCCAAAAAATATCGAGGGGGGGGGGGGGAATCAAAAAGGTATCCAATGCATTTCAGGTGTCCAAAGACACCCCTTTCATCTAGGCTTAAAAACATTATGAATAGACTAGAAGTGAACTGGACCTTTAATGTTATTTCTGATTACAAGCACAGGTATTGTCAGCAGCTGTTAAAAGGAAGTCATTGGGTTCCCGATATGGATATTTTTTGCCTCTCTGAGTTTTATTGTGATAACGTTTATCTGGACCTTGTGGCAGTGTGTGTGTGTGTGGGGCACTTCAATTAAAATTTTTAGTACATTGAAAACCTAAAGGCATTATAAACCTTTGTACCTGCACCTTGTTTTTTTCATCTACATAAGATGTGCACTGATCATATAGTTCATTTGTCGGCCTATGTGCAGAGCCTATGGTAAACATTCACACTCCCAGTTTTAAGAGAAGTGACCTGCTGCAGTACCAAGTAGCAATGGCATGCTTCCATCCCGGGTAAATTGTATAAAAAGAAAAAGGGGGACAAGTGGGACTTTAAATGAAGCATGTCAATTGAAAATAACAATGTATGAATACATGTGAATAAAAAGATTTAGATTTAATTTATAATCAATGACCCCTAGGGGTTGTCCATGATCTGAATGCATACAATGGTAGTACAGTAATATAAATATAGATATACACTCAATATATTTTCATAATAGTAATCAGAGAATCTGGAGTATAGACAAATCAATGGACATGCATGGATGCTGTTCATAACAGAAATACATAAATTACTAATCAAAAATCATAAAATCACATGAATGAGTACAAACTCTATAGGACAAAAGTTGATATTATCAAGGATTAAAATAAGCTTAAGTAGGCATCCTTAGTTTGAGAACCCGACGCGTTTCTTGGCTTCTTGCCAGTCATCAGGGGTGGGATGCATGTTTTTACTAAAAAAGCAAATAAATATGACAAATATTAATATAGGTGGAACCTCAGTTAAATAGAGAGAGTATCAAATTGGTCCACTTAATTGATAAAGTGACTTACAAAATAGCCCAAGAATTGGGCAGAACTTCCAGCAATGGGAACTGTTGGGGCTGAGATATAACCGTCTCATCCGGGGTTGAGGCAGGGTTCAGACCATCCCCCAACAATGTCAGGGGGCAGGCCAGGGGGAACCGAAACAGACATCCTCAACACAGGTCCACTAGGTACTAAATGTATATGTGTGTTACCCAAATCTGCGAAAAAGAAAAAAGAAAAGTGTGATGGGTCACCAAAAAAAAAAAAAAAAAGAAAAACCCAAAAGCAGGACACTGAGTGTTGGATTGAACGTGTTGAATGAATATAGCTAATTACTGAAAAGTGTGTGTGAATGAGATATACACAAATAATTGGGAAATAGGAGAAGACTAAATGTGTGTTGAATAAGTGGGAATGGATGATGGGGAAATACAAAATCATCCAATTCAAATGTGTAAAAAAATATGTGCAGTGCTCTGAATGAAACAATGTATGTGCGAAAAAAGAGAAGAAAAACGAAACAAAAAAAAAAAAAAAAAAACATGAATAAAACTCTATTACCCATATGTAGAGTTAAGGAGTGATCTCTTCCTAGTGGAGCGCAGTGGAGGAGTGAACTGTCTGTCTGTCCCAGCTCATATACCCCAGGCCCTGGGCGGATCCCCGCCAGCGTCATGCATGATGTCTTTTGCAGCTGTGAGAAGATGAGGGAACACTCACAGCTGAGGATCATCCATACCTCAGTGGGTGCCCATCCATCTTAGCTGCAGCATCAGGTGGAAAGACAGAACAAAAAAAAAAAAAAACACAAAAACAAACAATAGACTCCCACCTTGCAGTGTCTATTGACACCACTCGAGGGGCCCATTTATGCATGGCGCCGATGCGCTGAGATCGAACCCCACCACCCCCGTGATCCACAAAGGGAGGTAGGGAGGGAGCTGAGCGCATCGCAACCCCGGAAAAATGACTGCAACATACCCAGCAAAAACAGCCCATATGTTCAATTGCTTGATGGATAAATTCCAGGAAAAACAAAACTGGAAAAAATAATATTAAAAAAGTTCTCAATAACTGATGGAAACACATATATCAATAGTTTCAAGCCGCAGGTTTATGAACCCAAAACTGGGATTATAAATAAATAGGGATATACATACAAACGAATATTTACTAAGGATAAGGATAATGAATAATTGTGCAGCATGGTCACCAAAGGAGCAGGTGTCTTCCACCCAAATTATATAGATTTAAGAGAAGTGACCTGCTGCAGTACCAAGTAGCAATGGCATGCTTCCATCCCGGGTAAATTGTATAAAAAGAAAAGGGGGACAAGTGGGACTTTAAATGAAGCATGTCAATTGAAAATAACAATGTATGAATACATGTGAATAAAAAGATTTAGATTTAATTTATAATCAATGACCCCTAGGGGTTGTCCATGATCTGAATGCATACAATGGTAGTACAGTAATATAAATATAGATATACACTCAATATATTTTCATAATAGTAATCAGAGAATCTGGAGTATAGACAAATCAATGGACATGCATGGATGCTGTTCATAACAGAAATACATAAATTACTAATCAAAAATCATAAAATCACATGAATGAGTACAAACTCTATAGGACAAAAGTTGATATTATCAAGGATTAAAATAAGCTTAAGTAGGCATCCTTAGTTTGAGAACCCGACGCGTTTCTTGGCTTCTTGCCAGTCATCAGGGGTGGGATGCATGTTTTTACTAAAAAAGCAAATAAATATGACAAATATTAATATAGGTGGAACCTCAGTTAACCACTTTCAGACCGGACCATTTTGCTGGTAAATGACCAGAGGTCTTTTTACACTTTGGCACTGCGCTGCTTTAACTGGTAATTGCGCGGTCATGCAATGTTGTACCCAAACAAAATTTGCGTCCTTTTCTTCCCACAAATAGAGCTTTCTTTTGATGGTATTTGATTGCCTCTGCGATTTTTATTTTTTGCGATATAAACGTAAAAAGACCGCAAATTTTGAAAAAAAATGATATTTTCTACTTTTTGTTATTAGAAAAATCCAATAAACTCAATTTTAGTCATACATTTAGGCCAAAATGTATTCAGCCACATGTCTTTGGTAAAAAAAAAGTCAATAATTGTATATTTATTGGTTTGCGCAAAAGTTGTCACATCTACAAACTAAGGTACGTTTTCTGCAATTTACGCAGCTTTTAGTTTACGACTGCCTATCTCATTTCTTGAGGTGCTAAAATGGCAGGGCAGTACAAAACCCCCCCAAATGACCCCATTTTGGAAAGTAGACCCCCTAAGGAAATTGATAAGAGGCATGTTGAGCCCATTGAATATTTTATTTTTTTGCCTCAAGCGATTGAATAATGACAAAAAAAATTTTTTTTTTTTTACACAAAGTTGTCACTAAATGATATATTGCTCACACATGCTATGGGCGTATGTGAAATGACACCCCAAAATAAATTCTGCTGCTTCTCCTGAGTACGGGGATACCACATATGTGGGACTTTTTGGGAGCCTAGCCGCGTACGGGGCCCCGAAAACCAAGCACCGCCTTCAGGCTTTCTAAGGGCGTACATTTTTGAGTTCACTTCTCACTACCTATTACAGTTTTGAAGGCCATAAAATGCCAAGATGGCACAAAACCCCCACAAATGACCCCATTTTAGAAAGTAGACACCCCAAGCTATTTGCTGAGAGGCATGTTGAGTTCATGGAATATTTTATATTTTGCCACAAGTTGCGGGAAAATTACAAACTTTTTTTTTTTTTTTTCACAAAGTTGTCACTAAATGATATATTGCTCACACATGCCATGGGCATATGTGAAATGACACCCCAAAATAAATTCTGCTGCTTCTCCTGAGTACGGGGATACCACATATGTGGGACTTTTTGGGAGCCTAGCCGCGTACGGGGCCCCGAAAACCAAGCACCGCCTTCAGGCTTTCTAAGGGCGTAAATTTTTGAGTTCACTTCTCACTACCTATTACAGTTTTGAAGGCCATAAAATGCCAAGATGGCACAAAACCCCCACAAATGACCCCATTTTAGAAAGTAGACACCCCAAGCTATTTGCTGAGAGGCATGTTGAGTCCATGGAATATTTTATATTTTGCCACAAGTTGCGGGAAAATTACAAACTTTTTTTTTTTTTTTTTTTTTTTCACAAAGTTGTCACTAAATGATATATTGCTCACGCATGCCATGGGCATATGTGAAATGACACCCCAAAATAAATTCTGCTGCTTCTCCTGAGTACGGGGATACCACATATGTGGGACTTTTTGGGAGCCTAGCCGCGTACGGGGCCCCGAAAACCAAGCACCGCCTTCAGGCTTTCTAAGGGCGTTACAGTTTTGAAGGCCATAAAATGCCAAGATGGCACAAACCCCCCCCAAATGACCCCATTTTGGAAAGTAGACACCCCTAAATTTAGGGGTACACTAGTGAGACTAGGTAATAAATGGCGGGTGCCCTGAAACTATAAAAAAATAACTAACCAACCAGCGTCACCTGTAACAGTTATATGGTGATCACTGGTGAAAGGGTTAACTAGGGGGCAATCAGGGGGCTTTATGCGGTAGTATATGGGGGTCCCTGGCGCTATAAAAAGCTGCGGCGAACCTAAATACCTACCTGCCTAACTAGCGTCACCTGTGACACTAATACAGCGATCAGAAAAACGATCGCTTATTAGGCTGGGTTCACACTGGAGCGATGCGGGAACGCCACGAATGCGCGGCGGGTTCCCGCATCGCATGCCTCCCGGCGGCAGTTCACACTGCCCTATGCGAACTGCTGGGAGTGTCAGTGAAATGTTACTGACACCCCCAGATCAGTTCGCATATCGCAGTGCGATCTGCAAACTCGGATCGCATGGTGTGAACACCCATGCGATCCGATTCTGCTGCGGGCCAAAAAAAGGGTCCCGTGCGAATTTGCGGCGGGTGCGGCGAATGGCTGAACTCGAATCGCACAGAGATCGGATGTGATTTGCACTGCAGTGCGGTGCGAATCACATCCGTTCTCATAAACCGCTGCAATGTGAACCCAGCCTTAGTGACACTGGCGACGGGGGGTGATCACGGGGTTAAACCTTTATTGGGGGGGTTAGGGGGGTACCTTAGAACTAAAGGGGGCTAACCCTAACTGCCCTAACAGTTATTAGTCACAAATGACACCCGCCGGGTGATCAGGGGGTTAAACCTTTATTAGGTAATAAATGGCGGGTGCCCTGAAACTATAAAAAATAACTAACCAACCAGCGTCACCTGTAACAGTTATATGGTGATCACTGGTGAAAGGGTTAACTAGGGGGCAATCAGGGGGCTTTATGCGGTAGTATATGGGGGTCCCTGGCGCTATAAAAAGCTGCGGCGAACCTAAATACCTACCTGCCTAACTAGCGTCACCTGTGACACTAATACGGCGATCAGAAAAATGATCGCTTATTAGGCTGGGTTCACACTGGAGCGATGCGGAAACGCCGCAAATCCGCGGCGGGTTCCCGCATCGCATGCCTCCCGGCGGCAGTTCACACTGCCCTATGCGAACTGCTGGGAGTGTCAGTGAAATGTTACTGACACCCCCAGATCAGTTCGCATATCGCAGTGCGATCTGCAAACTCGGATCGCATGGTGTGAACACCCATGCGATCCGATTCTGCTGCGGGCCAAAAAAAGGGTCCCGTGCGAATTTGCGGTGGGTGCGGCGGGTGTGGCGGGTGCGGCGGGTGCGGCGAATGGCTGAACTCGAATCGCACAGAGATCGGATGTGATTTGCACTGCAGTGCGGTGCGAATCACATTCGTTCTCATAAACCGCTGCAATGTGAACCCAGCCTTAGTGACACTGGCGACGGGGGGTGATCACGGGGTTAAACCTTTATTGGGGGGGTTAGGGGGGTACATTAGAACTAAAGGGGGCTAACTCTAACTGCCCTAACAGTTATTACAGTCACAAATGACACCAATGCAAAAAAAAAAAAAAAAATGACATTGGTGTCACTGTGACTGGGGGGCAGGGGTAATTGGGGGGGTGATCGGGGGGTAAAGGGGGGGTGTGAGTGTGCCTGGCATGTTCTACTGTGTGTGTAGAGTGTTGGTGCAACTCACCGATCCGCTCTCCTCCGTGTCGGAACGAAAAATACCGACACGGAGGAGAGAATACATCACTTCCTCTCCTGTGTTTACATTACAGGAGAGGAAGTGATGTCACGGGGGATTCCTATTCGTCGGGAGCGATCGCGAGGGGGTGGCCATGAACGAATGGCCGTCCCCTCGTCCGGGATCGCTCCCGCACGAATACCGACCGCCGCAGGCACCGGGCGGGGGCCCGATCGGGCCCCCGACCCGCGGGAGGCAAGGGACGTACATGTACGCCAATATGCCTGCCCGTGCCATGCTATCGACGTACATCGTCGTGCGGCGGTCGGCAACTGGTTAAATAGAGAGAGTATCAAATTGGTCCACTTAATTGATAAAGTGACTTACAAAATAGCCCAAGAATTGGGCAGAACTTCCAGCAATGGGAACTGTTGGGGCTGAGATATAACCGTCTCATCCGGGGTTGAGGCAGGGTTCAGACCATCCCCCAACAATGTCAGGGGGCAGGCCAGGGGGAACCGAAACAGACATCCTCAACACAGGTCCACTAGGTACTAAATGTATATGTGTGTTACCCAAATCTGCGAAAAAGAAAAAAGAAAAGTGTGATGGGTCACCAAAAAAAAAAAAAAAAGAAAAACCCAAAAGCAGGACACTGAGTGTTGGATTGAACGTGTTGAATGAATATAGCTAATTACTGAAAAGTGTGTGTGAATGAGATATACACAAATAATTGGGAAATAGGAGAAGACTAAATGTGTGTTGAATAAGTGGGAATGGATGATGGGGAAATACAAAATCATCCAATTCAAATGTGTAAAAAAATATGTGCAGTGCTCTGAATGAAACAATGTATGTGCGAAAAAAGAGAAGAAAAACGAAACAAAAAAAAAAAAAAAAAACATGAATAAAACTCTATTACCCATATGTAGAGTTAAGGAGTGATCTCTTCCTAGTGGAGCGCAGTGGAGGAGTGAACTGTCTGTCTGTCCCAGCTCATATACCCCAGGCCCTGGGCGGATCCCCGCCAGCGTCATGCATGATGTCTTTTGCAGCTGTGAGAAGATGAGGGAACACTCACAGCTGAGGATCATCCATACCTCAGTGGGTGCCCATCCATCTTAGCTGCAGCATCAGGTGGAAAGACAGAACAAAAAAAAAAAAAAACACAAAAACAAACAATAGACTCCCACCTTGCAGTGTCTATTGACACCACTCGAGGGGCCCATTTATGCATGGCGCCGATGCGCTGAGATCGAACCCCACCACCCCCGTGATCCACAAAGGGAGGTAGGGAGGGAGCTGAGCGCATCGCAACCCCGGAAAAATGACTGCAACATACCCAGCAAAAACAGCCCATATGTTCAATTGCTTGATGGATAAATTCCAGGAAAAACAAAACTGGAAAAAATAATATTAAAAAAGTTCTCAATAACTGATGGAAACACATATATCAATAGTTTCAAGCCGCAGGTTTATGAACCCAAAACTGGGATTATAAATAAATAGGGATATACATACAAACGAATATTTACTAAGGATAAGGATAATGAATAATTGTGCAGCATGGTCACCAAAGGAGCAGGTGTCTTCCACCCAAATTATATAGATTTAAGAGAAGTGACCTGCTGCAGTACCAAGTAGCAATGGCATGCTTCCATCCCGGGTAAATTGTATAAAAAGAAAAGGGGGACAAGTGGGACTTTAAATGAAGCATGTCAATTGAAAATAACAATGTATGAATACATGTGAATAAAAAGATTTAGATTTAATTTATAATCAATGACCCCTAGGGGTTGTCCATGATCTGAATGCATACAATGGTAGTACAGTAATATAAATATAGATATACACTCAATATATTTTCATAATAGTAATCAGAGAATCTGGAGTATAGACAAATCAATGGACATGCATGGATGCTGTTCATAACAGAAATACATAAATTACTAATCAAAAATCATAAAATCACATGAATGAGTGAGCAGCTAAGATGGATGGGCACCCACTGAGGTATGGATGATCCTCAGCTGTGAGTGTTCCCTCATCTTCTCACAGCTGCAAAAGACATCATGCATGACGCTGGCGGGGATCCGCCCAGGGCCTGGGGTATATGAGCTGGGACAGACAGACAGTTCACTCCTCCACTGCGCTCCACTAGGAAGAGATCACTCCTTAACTCTACATATGGGTAATAGAGTTTTATTCATGTTTTTTTTTTTTTTTTTTGTTTCGTTTTTCTTCTCTTTTTTCGCACATACATTGTTTCATTCAGAGCACTGCACATATTTTTTTACACATTTGAATTGGATGATTTTGTATTTCCCCATCATCCATTCCCACTTATTCAACACACATTTAGTCTTCTCCTATTTCCCAATTATTTGTGTATATCTCATTCACACACACTTTTTCAGTAATTAGCTATATTCATTCAACACGTTCAATCCAACACTCAGTGTCCTGCTTTTGGGTTTTTCTTTTTTTTTTTTTTTTTTTTTTTGGTGACCCATCACACTTTTCTTTTTTCTTTTTCGCAGATTTGGGTAACACACATATACATTTAGTACCTAGTGGACCTGTGTTGAGGATGTCTGTTTCGGTTCCCCCTGGCCTGCCCCCTGACATTGTTGGGGGATGGTCTGAACCCTGCCTCAACCCCGGATGAGACGGTTATATCTCAGTCCCAACAGTTCCCATTGCTGGAAGTTCTGCCCAATTCTTGGGCTATTTTGTAAGTCACTTTATCAATTAAGTGGACCAATTTGATACTCTCTTTATTTAACTGAGGTTCCACCTATATTAATATTTGTCATATTTATTTGCTTTTTTAGTAAAAACATGCATCCCACCCCTGATGACTGGCAAGAAGCCAAGAAACGCGTTGGGTTCTCAAACTAAGGATGCCTACTTAAGCTTATTTTAATCCTTGATAATATCAACTTTTGTCCTATAGAGTTTGTACTCATTCATGTGATTTTATGATTTTTGATTAGTAATTTATGTATTTCTGTTATGAACAGCATCCATGCATGTCCATTGATTTGTCTATACTCCAGATTCTCTGATTACTATTATGAAAATATATTGAGTGTATATCTATATTTATATTACTGTACTACCATTGTATGCATTCAGATCATGGACAACCCCTAGGGGTCATTGATTATAAATTAAATCTAAATCTTTTTATTCACATGTATTCATACATTGTTATTTTCAATTGACATGCTTCATTTAAAGTCCCACTTGTCCCCCTTTTCTTTTTATACAATTCACACTCCCAGGTTATTGCATGATTCTATAGTCTGAGAACTGACATTTCCTGACTAGATACAACATATCCCACAATCCTTGGGTCTTTCATTTTGTCACTGGTGCAGATTAGAGATAAACAGCAATTAGATCTGGCAATTCCCACTCTGACATGCAGGCAGGTGCAGTCTATTTTCTCCACTGCAGGTGGCACTCAACCACAGCGCCATTGCAGGGGGAGAGGAAGTCAAGAGGAAAATGGTTCTTCTATAGTTTCCTGGGTCACTGGGGAAGCTATCCAATTGAATTCTACCACCCAATGTTACTCTAGTGGCCACCTTGGGCCAGGCAGAGTCTATTTAAGGCCCTGGCTCCCAGGCTTGGTGCACATTTTGCAAGTGGACAGGTTAGGCACCAGATCTTCGTTTGTCAGGCAAAGTGGCTAGTGGTAGTGAGAGGTTTCTGAAATGCATAGGCTAAGGATATGCCTTCCTTCTTGGAATTCACCCACCTGGGTGCAGACTGGCCAGGCCACATTCCACCCTCTGGGACAACCACTGTCAGCACACGCAAGAACCACTCAATTCCTTGACCTTATCAAAGGACCGCAGGGTGGTATAGGGTTCTCTGACCCGTGTAAGTATTGCTATGCAGTCCACTTATCTAGAGCCCTGGATTGGATAAAACATTCATCAAAGATGGTGTGGAACAGGCCATGTCACCTTTTCCACTTCCAACTTAGATGTGGCAGACTTCCAATCTGCCAGCGTCCCTGAAATCCTACCCTGTTAGGCACTATTTTGTCATAATAGCCACAAAGGGTTGTGTCACGATGATCCCTCCCACCCTGGCACCTGTTATTGGTGCTCAAGAGTTTGGTTGTCACTGAGGGGGTTCAAGGAATTATATTTTAACCAACCGATTCAGACTTCAAAACATCCTTCATCAAAGTCGGTGTTGCACCATCAAGCAAGATTTAAGCCAGGTTGTCGCCCCTTGAATAGGTGGTGTGCAACACAGATTAAACACTTTCTCACCTCTTTGCAATATTTGACCCCCTCCAGTCATTCCATATCTGCTTTTGAGAGGCTTTTACGTCGCTACACCAACTTCTGTCATTAATTTATTCGATGTGTATTGACCCCCAGGAGGACTTTATACCTCCCTACCTGCGGAATTGGGAACGTGATCTAAGGTTGAACATATTTTTTATTAACACAAAATCAGTGCAAATGAGGTGTACTGGGAACGTGATCTAGGCTGGGCCTTTTTGAAGCAACAAAGAGATTGCATTTTGTACTTTGCACACTGATCCTCAATTGCGAGTAGATTCCAGGAGGTGGGGTTTAAGGATCTGTCACGTTGGTATAGAGTTCCCGCGTTCTTACACAAGATTTAACCCTTTGCCTTCCCAACTTGTTGGCACTATCAACAATCAAACGGTTCATTTTTACACATATTTTGGTCACATGCCCCCTTATCTGCCCCTTTTTGGGAAACCATTGTTTTAAGACAGACAGACAATTCATTAGCAGACGAACTGACACAGTGTTTGCTTCACCTTACCCCGATTTCGATAGCTATAAGAAGTCCCTCTTAATCCACCTTCTCAGTGATGCTAAAATATGTATACCACAAAGGTGGAAATGCCCAGTACCCCCGACAGTTGGTGAGTGGATAGCTGTGGTGAATGAAATCAACCTGATGGAACAATTAACGGCTGTTTAAAACGAAAATAGGAACAATTTCCGGTAATCACATACCTACAACACCCTTATGGCCTCCCCGGATGAGTAACTGTGACTGTGCATCCCTACCCAAACTTTCCCCCCTCCTTCCCCTTTTTTTTTCTTTTCTGTCCCTACGTTTTCCTGTTCTTTTATCTGCCATTTCCAGGAGTCTTGTCATGTTCATTCTATTCTCACTCTTGCTTGCTTGTCATCTAACCTCCGTGATGTCCTGCTTTTTTTCTTTTTATTGAACAATTGTTCTCGTACATCAGCCTCTGGGTGAGCATATTGTTCCACACTGTTGCACTTTCTTACAGAGTACTGAAATTCTCAGTTGCCGTTTTGGAATCACGTTTCATATTTTGTATTGGGCTTATGGGTTTTTTTGTTTTGTTTTTTGTTATATGTTTGTTTAACAGTTTCTGAATATTGCACCCTCTATCAATACTGGAATTGTATTGTTTTTGCTGGTGTGAAAAATAACACTTTAAAAAGATCTTCTCAATTCTACTTCACTGGCCAGACATACTGTAAGTGTCTGCGGTTAGCTGCTTTATATCACCGAACTTTCTTCACAATACAAGTTCTGTTTATTGCATCCAGACTCTGTGTCTTTACTGCCGTGGCACCACACTGCACCCGCCCAAAGGCATTTGGGATGCAACACAGAGAAAATGGTGAGTCAAGGATTGGTTGCTGTGTGCTCTAAATAAAAAGCTGCCATGACCCTTTAGTGATTCAGGAGAGGATAGTTGTAGCAATACATTGGCATAGGGGAATCAAGCAGCCATGACACTACAGACTGCAGCCATAGCATGTGAGCCCATCATTAGAAAGTAAGGCAAACAAACAACACAGAGAATATAACTACAGTAACACCTAGGTGAAAATACAAAAATATTTTTAAAGTTTTTTAAATATTTTTTAAATATTTTTAAAACTTTTTCCTTTTGGATAGAGTAAGGGAGGGTTATACCCCTGTCAGGAAGGAAACAGAAAGTGATAGGAAAGTAGTGGTGCACCAAAATGAACGTTTTTTTGGCAAAACCGAAAAGTCTGGATGCTCTTGGCCGAAATGGAAATTGACAGTTTTAAAAAAATACATATATATTTTTATGAATAATTGTATTATATTTGACTTTTTAACCTCTTCCTGCCCACGCTATAGCCTAAAAATGGCTACAGTGTGGGTCTAAATTGCCAGGAGGGCATCCATGTACCTCCTCCCGTGCATGAGCTGCTTGTGCCCCCTCTGCAAGGCATGCACAGCATTCTCTGTGAATAGTGAGTCAATGAGACTTGGCTGATCAAGGATCGGAGTAAGGGGCCGATCCCAAACCTTTACCATGTGATCAGCTGCCAGCCAATGACAGCTGATCACGTGATGTAAACAGGAGATCATAATCAGCTTTTTTCCCCCTCAGGTTGACAGCATGAGGGAAAAAAAAAACTGCTTACTGGCTCCTGTCAGAGGGACATCGGTCCCACATACGGAGAGCCACTGCAGCTAAGCAGTGCCCACCAGTGCCACCCGCCGTGCTCACCAGTGCCACCAACCTATACATATCAGTGCTGCCTTTCAGTGCACACTAGTGCCACCTACCAGTGCCACCTATCAATGCCCACCAGTGCCACCGATCAGTGCTCATCAGTGCTGTCAATCAGTGCTGCCAATCAGTGTCACCTACCAGTGCCTATCAGTGCCACCTATCAGTGCCCTTCAGTGCCACTTATTAGTGTCACCCGCCAGTGCCACCCATCAGCGCCCACCAGCGCCTGTCAGTGCAGCATCATCAGCGCACATCAGTGAAGGAGAAAAATTATGTTTGTAAAATTTTATAACAAACTATGAAACTCAAAATTTGCTGTCTTTTTTTGTTTATTTTTTTTTTTAGCAAAAAAACTCCCAGAAGTGATTAAATACCACCAAAAGAAAGCTCTATTTGTGTGAAAAAAAATATAAAAAATTAATTTGGGTACAGTGTTGCAAGACCGCGCAATTATCATGCAAAGTTTGACAGCGCTGAAAGCTGAAAATTGGTCTGGGCAGTAAGGGGGTTTAAGTGCCCAGCAAGCAAGTGGTTAATTAATATCATGAATATGAAGTCGGCCCTTAGCGGCACCTTTCGAAGCAGTGTTAAAAATACGGCTGGCTACATTTTTGTTGCTTATTTGGCAAACTGCACCAAAAACGCACCTCTCCATTTAAAAGCATTGAAAATGTAGCAAGAACGCATCAAAAATACACCTGTGCTGCATTTTTGATGCATTTTTTGGGTCACATGACCTGTGATAAACACACCATACGCAAGGTAAAAATGCGTCAAAATCGGTGCAAAATCACAAGAGTTGTTTCCATTTGAAGATTTCCCCTATATTACCATCCAGGGGACAACCCAAAATGTGCTTTCTTCTCTTTTACTTTCACTCTTGGTGATAAACAGGATACAGACAGCAATAAAAACCTGACGGGTGTTCTAATTCATCTCCACTCAATGCTAAACTAAAAAAACGTTGCCTTTAGTTATATTGTACTTTACAATGATCTATTCTGTACAGATCAATGTCTCCATTCTTTTATATATGAGAATTTTTATATATAAAGGGTATTTTCCATAAACAGATAAATAGCTTTATTCTTTTCTGGAGCAATAAAGTTTTTGGATGGGGGGGGGGGGGGGGCAGATGAATGACCATACCCCTCCCACACTCACAGAACATGTTACATTCTGAGAAAACAATACAAGAAGTGTTGTGAATGGAAAGGAAAGGACAGAAAGGACCGTCGGCTATCAAGGTGTTTTCAATGTACATCAATGTTAGACCCGGGGCAGTCAACCTATTTAATGATGTAAGTTATGGGACTGAAGCTTTAGCCCCCCCCCCCCCCCCCCAATAAAAAAGAAAATGACTTTATTAAACTTCAGCTTTAAAGCAAATCTGTACTGAATGAAAAGTAGACTTCTGTTGTTGACCTCCTTCTGAAAATGCTAGAAACTTTCTGATCATCTAGCTCAGTGATGGTGAACCTTGGCACCCCAGATGTTTTGGAACTACATTTCCCATGATCCTCATGCACTCTGCAGTGTAGTGGAGCATCATGGGAAAGGTAGTTCCAAAACATCTGGGTTGCCAAGGTTCGCCATCACTGATCTAGCTGCTCTTTCAGGGACTGATACAGAACATGAATGCAACCAGTGAATCAGGGAGTAAATAGGAGCATGCTTGTTTCGTGTCACTTTATTGAAACCCCCAAACTCCCTGCTGGCAAAGTGAAATACTTACCTTCTTCACCATTTCTGCAGGTCTATCCTACTCCGCAATGACTTTGTCAGCAAATTGTCCCAGCCATCTCCTTATTCATTCCTATGGATGGTCCATACTCATGGCGGCTCTTAACTATCCAACAAAGTACAGAGCATCCACTAGGGATGAATAGGGTCACATGTGCACTAGAAATAGGACCCAACCAAGATAATTCCAAAGGCTGTGTAGTTCCAGGCAGGGCTGCACAGTTAAGATCTTGCAGAAAGAATGTAAGGATTTTACCATGCCAGCTTCCCTTAGGAGGGGGGGGGGGGGGTGCCCTATAACCTAGATGTTTCTTCCTTGCCTGATTTGCAGTAATTGAAAAATCTAGAAGCAGAGGTGCTGCTCGTATGGTGCCCATACTGTACATGTTTCAATAAATTATCAATTTCTTTTCCGATAGGAAAAATCTATTCACAGTTGACAACCCATTTGATTGATATACCACATACGGGGAAGTGGATTTCGATCAACAGTTAAAGCCCAACTCCAGGCAAATAACAAATGATCAAATAAAAGTAAATATACTTATCCAATCCTCTGCCCCTCTCCACAGCTAAACTGGTCTCTGCAGCTTCTGCACCCTTATGCTCCATTGGTCTAGGGTTCTCATATTGTTAAGAACAGAGCAGGGTCCAAAGAATAGGACATTGAGGGACAGCCCACTGCCAGATTGTGGGGGATCACCACCTGCCGGAGGAGTGGAGGATCAGTAAGTAAAACGGTTTCTCCTCTCCTCTGGATAAAACAAATAAGGGCACAGCCCCTCTGGAAGGAATCATGTTTTCATATGCCTGGAGTCGGGTATTAAGATATGAGCGTAACATGTTCACAAGTTATCGATCACATCTCTGCTTCCACCATGTAATCTCATAAGCAGATACATCGAAATACGATTACATTCATGAACAAAGTCTCTCAGTGCTGCCAATCAATTAAAAAACAACGATAATTTTAAATCCTGGCCAATTGACATCAGTTTGATCGAATATAATTTACACTGTGTCTAAATTTATCAAACAGAAAGTTTTGGCCATTCAACTGTTTGGGAATTTGATTGTATTGATCAAATTGGACATCAATAGGATAATAAAATTATTGTGTGTGGCTGGAGGGTGGAGTTGGCCCTCCTGTACCGGACCCAGGCCCTTATAGTTCAGCCAGGAGCCCAGGGCAGACAGGAGACTCTTTAAATACCTTTGGGCACATGCACAATAATCCCAAAGGCTGTAGTTCCAAGCGATATAATTGAAGTTCGCTGGTCCCCATCAGTTCATCAGCAGGGGTTGGGGATAGAAAGGGGGCTATCCCAAATATCAAGGAAAACTTGCCACAAATTTGTGACAGAGTTGAATTGTAATGCCGCGTACACACGATCGGAAATTTGGCCAGCAAAAGACTGATGAGAGCTTTTGGTCGGAAAATGCGATCGTGCGTATGCTCCAGCGGACTTTTGCTGGCCGAATTTTGGCCAGCAAAAGATTGAGAGCATGTTCCCAATTTTTCGGTCGGAAAAAGTTCCTATCTGAAAATGCGTTCGTGTGTATGCAATTCCGATGCGCAAAAACGTACGCATGCTCAGATTCAACTACGCGACTGAAGCTATTGGCTACTGGCTATTATACTTCCTTTTTCTAGTCCCATCGTACGTGTTGTACGTTACCGTGTTCTTGACGGTAGGAATTTGGTGTGACCGTGTGTGCGCAAGACAGCTTTAGTGAAATCCCATCGGAATTCCGTTGGGAAAACCATCAGAGCTTTTTCCGACCAAAATTCCAATCGTGTGTACGTCAGCGCTGTCAACCATTTTTACCCTTTCTTTGTGAAATGGTAGGGGTACTTTTGTACCCCCTTACCATTTCAAACAGGGAGGAGGCGGGATCTGGGGGTCCCCTTGTTAAAGGGGGCTTCCAGATTCTGATAAGCCCCCCGCCCGCAGACCCCCACAACCACCGGCCAGGGGGGATGAGGCCCTTGTCCCCATCAACATGGGGACATGGTGCTTTGAGGGGTCACAGACCCCCAAAGCATTCTCCCGATGTTGAGGGCATGTGGCCTAGTACGGTTCAGGAGGGGGGGGCGCTCTCTCATCCCCCCTCTTTTCCTGCGGCCTGCCAGGTTGCGTGCTCGGATAAAGGGTCTGGTATGGATTTTTAGGGGTGCCAGGATTTTGGATGTGGAAAATACAGAAAGTTATGGATACTAATAGGGAAAGTCTCGTTGCAGATAAAATACATCGAGAATCTGATGATACCTACAGATGGTCTATGCTGACATCTTTTTCGATACAGCATAGACAAATTAAGACCATTATAAATAAGTATTGGGATGTGTTGAGGAGTGACCCAGTTCTTGGGTCTAAATTGCCTGAGCGTGCTAAGGTTCTCTTTAGGGGTGCACCTTCTTTACGAAGTTGTATTGCTCCTAATGTTATCAATCCACCTAGCCGCCCATCATTTTTTCACAATCTAACGGGCTTTTATCCCTGCAAGAAATGTATTGTGTGCCAATTTAATACTGCTGGTAGGCATAAAACAACCGAGTTCATATCGACAACAACTAATAGAACATATACCATTAAATCATTCTGTACCTGTAATACCAGATACGTAGTGTATCTAATCACTTGTCCATGTGGGAAACAATATGTGGGGAGGACAACAAGAACATTTGCAATTAGAGTAGGAGAACATATATCCCTGATAAAGAGTAAGGTCTCTAAACATACTATTCCGAGACATTACAGGGAATGTCACAACAGCGATCCTACAGGCACACAGTTTCTGGCTATTGATAAATACACACCCCCTTGGAGGGGTGGTGCCATGACTCGAGGTGTTTCCAGGTTAGAGACCTACTGGATATATACGATTCGATCCCACTTCCCGTTTGGCCTAAACGTAGAATGGGACATTAATGCGTTTATTAATGATGGGTAGGATGAAAAATGGCAATGTCCTGGTTCATGTGCATTTCAAATTTTTTGCAACTTTTGTATTTTTGGTATTTTTGGTCATTATTCTAAATCTTTATGTGAACATGATTTTTTGTATAGTTGCTATCTATATGTCGTACCGTTCCTGGGATAGAATTTTATCTGCCTTATGTGTCAACGCATTGGGTTACTATGTGCTTACCGACATACATTATATTATTGCGTGTCTGTGTGCACATAGGTTTATCATCATTCATACAATTGTCTTTGGCAATTTGTGTGGATTATGGTTTCCTTTACGAAGTATATGGTGAATGCCTTTTTGCCAAATACAATCTGGCATTCAATATATATTTTTTATGTTTTCTATATGTATTTCTATTTTACAACATAGTGCGAGTGTTGCACAAATTTTATCCTTTTTTGCCTCTTTTTTATTTTTATTACCTTTTATTTTGGTGGGGTTTGATTTTTAAAACCCGGAAATGGTATGTGTATATTTTTTAGGTTGTGCGCTCCGACGCACGTCTATTTGCGTTCCATTAGTAACCGGAAGGGGTGTGTTTCTATTTGCATCACTTCCGGCGTCTGACGCACCCTCGTATTAGCGCTTCCTGCGTGCTGTGCGTTCCAGCCTATGTCTGGTTGCGGCTCAGCACTGACCGGAAGTGTAGTCTGTGAGGTTTTGCGTCGCTCCTACGATTGGATGCGCCTCTTTTGTTGGGTGTTCCTGGGAGGTGCGTATTCATTGGCTGGCTGAGATAGGCGTATTGCTATTGGAGCTGCGCCTATACTCATTCATTTGATCAGTTAATTTTTCAGTCATGACCCGGAAGTGACGTGTAGTGTATAGCGTCGCTGTCTTTAACATTTGTTTTTCTGGGTTATTTAAGTACTTTGGAGCCAGCTTTATTAACGATTATGGAAGGGCTTATTGCAAACATATTAGGGTATATATTATTATGCGGAGGTTCATAAGATAACATTGTAATGAGGCGTGGAACGCACGCCGGGCGCCATGTTAAACCGGAAGTAATATGCGGTGACACAGGCAGATGGAATTTTCGCCTAGATTGGAACGTTAAGTATATAAGTAAGTGGTCTGCAGTGGAGTGTCACCCCAGATGACGTCTTTTGAGGACGAAACGCGTCGGGACTCCTACTGCAGCAGTGTTTTTTATGAAATAAGCGCTTGATTCATTGTATACATGTAAGTTCATTACTTATTTTATTAAATTTCTTTTAAACGGATTCACACTATTGTGGCCCTCATTTCCTTTTTGTATGAGTTCTACAATGTGCGCTGGAGTATATGGCTGAAGATTCTTTCACTATTTGAGTACTTGAATGGAACAGTTTGATCCGAAAGTTCCCTGGAGAGTTTGGTTTTGAGAGATCTACATAAGAGTGCATAAAGTCTGTGTGATCCTTCGAATATATATTCGCTTGGATCCAATAAATCTGGTAAGCCTACATCCTAATTGGTGATGGAAATGCCACGTGGTGTCTGCATGCTGTCTTCATATAAAGAAGGTGGACGGTGATTTTTTCTTCACGTGTGGATTGGATTTAAATTTATAAGAGACTTTTGTGTATCTCTTTCTGGACTTTTCTGCATTATTTGATGTTTTTTATTTTTTTCACATTTTAAAACTGTGCACGTAAGGTGTATTTGGATGAACATTATTTATGAATGTTATATAATCTTGGTTGGATATTTACATAATATTGTGAAATCACTGTGTGGTTATATACAAGGTCACTTTCCTTTTTCCTTTTTTTTATTTTTTTTATTTAGCGCTACACTATAGTTTAATATTTACAATTTGTTCACTTCTCTATATCCTTGTGATTGTGTTAGCAGCTTTCTTTTGTGTTTTTTTGGGGATAGCGCAGTGTTGATTGGTATTGATGGATTTTTAGGGGGACCCCCACATCAAATTTTTTTTTAATTTGATGCGGAGTTCCCCTTAATATCCATACCAGACCTGAAGGGTCTGGTATGGATATTTAGGGGGACCCCCACGTAAAAAAAAAATTTTAATTTGACACGGGGTTCCCTTTAATATCCATACCAGACCTAAAGGGCCTGGTAATTAAATTTAGGGGAACCCCCACGCTTTTTTTTTTATCAATGAATTAATTGTGCTCCGTAATACAGAGACCACTCATTGAGTGTTCTCTGTATTACGGGAGCCGACAATTGAAAGTGATTTTAAAAGACTTTTTTTCCTTGCGAAATGACACTTTGTGCAGGGACAGTTCCAAGCACGGGAAACATGCGCCCCTTCACAGGCATACTATAGACACCCCCCAGGTACGAAATTTAAAGGAATATTACACTTTTATTGTTTCACTTTAATAATTATTAAAATCACTGCTCCCGAAAAAACTGCAGTTTTAAAAAATTTTTTTTGCATTGATCCATGTCCCCTGGGGCAGGACCCGGGTCCCCAAACACTTTTTAGGACAATAACTTGCATATTAGCCTTTGAAATTAGCACTTTAGATTGTGAACGTTCGAGTCCCATAGACTTTAATAGGGTTCTAAAGTTCACACGAAGTTTAGGTCTGTTCGCAGATTTTGGTGCGAACCGAACAGGGGGGTGTTCATCCTTTGTCTACAGCATGAAAATTCAGCCACAGTGACCCCTGTGGTGGGAGGACTATTGCACAACATAACTGAACCAGAACTTGCAGCAGACTTGCAGAATGTTTGCAAAGAGTGTTGATCTGGAGTCATGCAATGCGGACTTGCTGCATTTGTGCAACAAACTTGTGAAGCCTGGTAAGTCTAGCAATAGCTTAGAAAGTAATTTTCAAACGTGCAGCATCTGGAATGATTGCTTGCTATCTGGAATTTAATAGCTTTTTAGCAACACAATTCTTTGTTTTAACTTGTGCAAGTCAGTAGAAGACAGCTGCAATCTAAAAAGTTACTGCTGGCAAATGTTATAAATGTGTGTAGGATGGAGTAGTTCTGTAGCCGGGTATCTTGAGGCTATAAAAAAAAAATGGAAAATTAGGAATCCTAAAATGAAAGAAGAAATTGGGAGCAACTTAAGATTAGAGTGCGGTTTAATATTTCCTTAAAATCTTTTCCAGGCAGAACACTAACTGACAATAGAAACATCGTCATAAGGTATTTTTATTTACATTTCATGCTCATTTCCATGTGTGCGGTATAAAGCACTTTTTTTTTTTTTGGAAGGAATAAATTCACCAGAAAATTCCCACGAGCAGGTGGAAGCTCAGATAACTGTGTCACATGATTCAACATGATGACTCAGGAGAAAGCGGCGCCAAGTGCCAAACTTAGCAGAGCTCTGTGCTCGGAATAATACACAATAGACGCTGGAGTGGAATCTCTGCTGGGTACACACGGCAGGTTCTGATGCTGTAATTTCCAAATAGAAATTGTCACAAATCACCCGCACTCCCTGAAGATGTGTGTTTTATTCCGCTTTTAAAATACCAAAAAAAATGCACGGATGCTGCAAAAATACAACCTTACACCATTCCGCTGCCAGGGGAAGTGAGGACTGTAGAGAAAAGTTCATATTTAAACCAAACCTGTACTGATAGGAAATATAATAAACTTATGGCAGCCACACAAGCTTAATTTTTTTTTTACTTGCGCCACGTGCAATTAGATTACATGATTGAATCCGCAAACAACAAAATACAATTAAAGTGACATTAAAGGTTCAAACAAAAAAATAACGAACATATCATACTTATATGCTCTGTGCCGTGGTATTGCACAGAGCAGCCCCAATCCTCCTCTTTTCGGGTCATCCACCTCCTCTTCAGCTAGTTCCCTCAATAGAAAGTCGCATGCTCTGGGGGCACTGGTTCGGGCTCACTCCTTAGCCCTGCTCTAGGCATCCATAAGACACCCAGAGCTGTGGTCCCCCCCCCCACCCCCCATCTCTCCTCATTGGCTCACTGGCTGTGATTGACAGTAACAGGAGCCAATGGCTCTCGCTGCTGTCTCAGCCAATGAGAAATGAGAGACCCGGGATAAACTCAGCTCTCATGCACATTGCTGGATCAAGAGGGAGCTCAAATAATTATTAGGGGGGGGGGCGCTGGGGAGGCCACTGTACACAGAAGTGTTTTGAACCTTCATGCATGGAATTCATAACGTTCAAAAACCTTGAGTATTTAAAACCACTTTGACGTTCCTTCTGATCAATTCAGACTCAATTGGATTTGAACAAGCTGAGTAGATTGGACCGGGCGGAAAATGATTGATAATTTTTTTTATCAATCTGCAGCACTGAGATACTTTGTTCATAAATATGATTGTGTTCTGACTGATCAGATTATGAGATTGCATGGTGTAGGTATAATTGCTAACTTACAGATATAAGTTATGATAGTATCCTAACTATCGATCAAAATCCACTCCCCCATAGTATTTTGATTGAATGGGTTGTCAACTATACATTATTCCTTAAAGGCTATGTTCACTCTTCAAAAAAATAAAATAATGCACATATTTTTGCAGGTACAACATGTATTTTTTGGAGCCTGGAAAGCATTGCATCCATGATCAGTATAACGCAGGGTAATGTCAGACTCTGGCACAGTCTTCTTGTAGCATAGTGCTTGTATCCCCATATGGGCTTTGAGTTACAAAGCTAGAGGAAGACTGAATGAACAACAAGAGTGCTGAGCAGCGAGCTCGTAGCCCACTTAAACTACAAGTATGTCTGGCACAGTGGCAGATGGCACTTTTCGTTTTTTCATTCACATAAATCTGTGAATGAATGGCAAAGTTACGTGGGCAAAGCTCTGCACACGTGTGAGGTTTTGAAAAAAGTGACAGCGGGTGCGGGGAGAGGATTCCCTGCTTGCTGTCACAGAGAGGGGAGCGCTGGCGGCAGGAGGCGGGTGCATAGGTGTAACATTTAACATGCTCCTAAAGGTGAACTTATCCTTTAAAACTTTTATGAACAAGCAGGTACCATAAGGTGCCTAGACATATCTTATCTGAGTTACTGAGCATACGCATATTACCAAAGGGATCATGGCCATGAGTTGGTAATTTCCACATAAATAGGAGTGGGACCACCTAAAAAAAAAATAGGTGTGATCTGGGCATGACCACCCAAAATTGGGAGTATGATGTTGAAGGGAGGACATGATATGGGTGTGAACTATGAGCAGAAATAGCAGTGCCCTTGGGATTGGGACAGAGATCTTGGCAAGTATGCAACCACTGCTCAGTATTACTAACATTAAAGCAGAAGCTACATACATACAGTAATTCTTAAATATCCCCTGATGCAAACATATGTAGCCTTCCTTTGGGGGAAATGGGGGGGGGGGTTGAGAAATGGCCCTCCCCAAACATGATACTGCACTAAACCTGTAGGTAAAATGGGAAACAGAACCTTTGCTAAGTGGAAGTGAGTTTGATGATAAAGTTGGTAATGCCTCCACCTAGGGCAGGACCTCTATGAACAGAGGGGATTCCCTTCCTGGGAAATTAGTAAGCTAAATAAGGTAACTGGGAGCAGAGGAACTACTGCAACCAGCATATAACAGTAAACATAAGTATATGCAGTAGATGCCCACCAGTATGGAAATAATAAAAACTTTATCTAAGAAAATATTACTAGGAGTACACACATCCAATGTACAAACAGGTATTATCTGCGAAGGGCTCAACAAGAGTCCTGGTAGAATTGTGCACATATACCCAAGTTACACAGTTAATAATAAAGATGACTCCAAGTGAATGTTGAAGCAATGTTCCGTTGCAGGGACACCTGAGGATGTTCACAATGCGGTGTCTGTCTTTGTTACAAAGACCCGAAGACAAGATCAGCGGTGATGGGGAGATCCTCCAACTTTTGTCCAACCAGCCTTGAATGCAGCTTCTCACTGGCAAAAACTGTGGTGTGGTACTGGAATTCAGAGTCTCCCATCTACTCTGCATCTTTTGTCCCTAGTAGTTTCTAATCTGTAGCGCAACCAGACCTCTAACTACCAGATGTGCCTGTTGGATGCCTAACCTGGCCCTAGCCTATGCTGGTTATCATAACCTAAGCTAAAGCTAGCTTTAGAATCCCAGACCAGAAAGGACAGGATTAAATAAAACAACAATAGTTGTATATAAACTATTGCAACAAACAGGATCGCCGACTAATTTACAGCAAGGTGATCACTGCATACATACAGTAGCACAGACATAGCTACCTGGCACTGTGCACGTGAGATAATAATAATAGGACAGTGATACTCTGTCAGTCACAGGGGTTCAGTTATACATTCAAGAAGCTATGGGCAGTTGCTGTTAAATTATGAGGCTGGGTTTACACGTATGCAAACTGGATGGGGTTACCCCACATAGAATTTGAATGACAGGAGAGTGTGACTGGCTCTCAATGGAGCTGGGTCACACAGCTCCTGGGCGACCACGGCCCACATTTAAAAGGGTCACGTGCGTCTTTGATTCCGATTCAGGTGCAAATTCAGGCAAAAATTTGGAACTGAATCGGTGAACAGGGACACACCAGAACCCATGCTGAGAACCTCCACCACAGCATATGTGGACTCAGCCTTAGAACATACAAATAATTGCATAATAATCTCTGCTTCTGGTCTGGGTGAAATACAACTTTCCCATAGACAGGACATGTGTCCTCAGACTTTCTCTAACTCTCTCTCTACTTCCTCCTTCTAGAGTTTCAAAGCCAGTCTGCCAGAAACAGGAAGTGCTAATACATAATTACACAAAGCACTGTGATATTAGCAGCTAACAGTAGAGGGCAGCAGATACCTACACATATAAGTTCAAGTTAAAGAGCGTATTATGTTCTTCTAGGCATAAGTGTGCACAGATAAGAATATTTCCAATAAAAACAATCAGTTCCATATGTATATCTTACATACAAAAACGAAGACTCTACTTTACCTTTAAGTGTGGCCTTTAACAGGCATCGATGAATTACAGCATAAAGCTGAAGAACAGCGTATCACATAAACACACACAAATATCTATATTCAATAGCTTGCCTTTGTTCCTTTAAAAAGCATCAATACAACAAGCCTACCATTTGAAAAACCAAAGATGTCATTATTTAGTGTTTTTACAGCAGGACAATCGTTTCGGCATTACAAATCAAATAAAATTCATTGCAACAAGGAAAACACAATTAGATGAATATAGTGCGCCATTGAATGAAACGAGCAGAAGCACTGTTTACTAAACTATCAAGCTGGTCATTAGATACAATGTCGTTTTATTGCCTTGACTTAAAACATGCGGCTGTTGATTGTGTTGTAAGTAATACTGAAGCACTGAGTGTTATACTGAGACAGATCATTGGAGGATTTAACCCACAGTATTTATTTTTATTTTTTTTAAGAGGAATTATCTTTACACAAAATTTCAGGGAAAAAAATGTATTCCTTTAAAAAGTCTACGCAAAGCTGATATTTGAATTGTGATTGGATGGAAACACTAAAAAATAAAATTATACAAGAAAGAAATTAGGTAATCCCCAATGCTACACATTCACATATTTCAGAAGAAGTGAACAGAGTGGCAATCTCAGCCTGGACACCTACCAGGCCACACCTAAATGTGCTTCGCTCCGCCCCCTGGAGCTTAGTCATTCCCTTTTACTAAGCTTCCCTGGGTAGAGCGAAACGCGTTGGAAATGTGACCTGTTAGGAGTCCAAGCTGAGGTTGCCACTCTGTTCACTTCTACAGGACTTCATGGATGTGTGGCGTTAGGGTCTACCCCATTTCTTTCTTGAGCCATTGGAGGGGCCAGGATGGGTTCCATTCCCTGCCAGCACTCCCAGCAGCAGATGTGGAGGAATTCACACTTACACCCCATGTCAACCAAGCCTGAGCGGCACACGAAGATCCCATGGTTCACAAATAAAATTTTACATTTAAAGTTCCCAGCTCCATCTATCTGCTGCAGATGTTCTGAAGGATCCCACCCTTCCGACTTGTGGATTTTTTACATTTATACTATAGACAAACCAGCATGAGGAAGATCTCTAGAACAGCAAGAAAACGGAATCTCTACTATATAAATCAGTTTAAAAATGCAACATTATGTGATAATTTTTTTTTTTTTTTTTTTACACAGAGTAGGTCCAAAAGACCTACTGCTAGAATTACTGCTGAAGTGGTCACACTTACACCCTTACAGCTGAATGCCATGCAAACTTTTAAGTGCACAACAAAGCATTTTCTTACAAGGTTTGTATTGTATTTATAGTCTGTATTATGCTTTAGAAACACCTACCAGATAGTAAAACCAGGTTCATGATGTAAAGTGCAGTGAAGAAGCACAACTTGATCAAGAACCCATCTCTGCCTGTTGTCTAGATCGGCCTTTCCCAACCTTTTTAACATCAGAGGAACCCTTTAAATAATTTCAGGTCTCAAGGAACCCCTGCTAAATACCAATTCATTGGTGGCCAGTGGGAAAAATGCACCTTACATTGAAGTAGTGTGAAGAAAGCTCCCGTAACAGTGATGGTGAGAATGCCCCACTAACAGAAAGCTTACACGATTATTGGTGTCATGAGCTCTGCCAGGTGGTGTTGGCCCTGGAATTATGCAGGCACCGTAGAACGAGAGGACACTTAGCAACAACCCAAGGAACCCCCAGCAACCTCTGGAAGAACCCTAGTTGAGATTGGCTGTTCTAAATAATGACTGAAGGTTCCTCTCCCGTAAGTACAGTATATTCATAGCAGTAGACCACAATACTGAGAAAAGTAAGAAAGCCTTGATTGTCTCAGTCTATTAGCCCTACCTACACCCAGATTGAGGGCTGCTACCCAGGAGATTATAGAAGGCCAAAATAAAGACAAAATTCAGGTACTTATAAAAGTTGTAAGAAAAAAAATGAAAATGTAATTAATAAATAACTGCAATAAATATTTTAGATCTGTCTGGTGTTCAAATTTGTAGACAGGCATGAATAATAATAATAATAATAATAATAATAATAATAATAATAATAATAATAATAATAATAATAATAAATAATAATACTAGTACTACTAATAATGATGACATAATAATAATAATAATAATAATAAATACTACTAGTACTACTACTAATAATAATGATGACATAATAATAATAATAATAATAATAATAATAATAATAATAATAATAATAATAATAATAATATGAATAATAATATGAATAATAATAAAATTTTTATGTATGTTCTATTTAAGCTATCCACTAATTCTTACATATATAATACATACGTAGGACATTATACATACACATACTATACATATTTGTTTATGCTCATACATATACACATCCAGAATATATTAACCAGACATGGGCATTCTGTTGTACCTACAGACTGGTATTTAAAATTCCTATCAACATCTCTCTGTCTCATCCCAACAAACCCCTCTGACAAAAGCCATCCAATGTCTGCCAAGAGTATCGAGTCCAGCTGAGGACAAATTTCAAGATGAACCTAAAATCAATTTACCATCAAATTTTCATGCCTCTCCAAGACTATCCGTGGCATTTTAATTACAAGCACTGCAGGCGGGGGGTGCTACAGATATTGACACTTAGCTTCTACAATAAACTTTATTGGCAACCTCTGTCTGAAAGCAGGACTCCGGTAGAATAACAAGAGATGTACACAGAGGTGGAGGCCAAGGGAAGCCGCTGTCACTGTGCATTTTGACATGTCAAGTCCAGGACATACATTAAGAAATCTATCAAGCAGTTCTGAATTGTGAGCTGTCCCACACTGTGCTCTGTCCAAGACAATCAGAAAAAGTATTTTTTTCCTAAAAACTCAGGCCACCAACTAACAACTCATTTAGTTCACTGCTGATGCTATCCAGGAAATATTGTAAACTGTGCTGAAGTCAATTTACCTTAAAGCACAACTCCAGGAAATTTGAAAATCCTCCCTTACAATGAGACTGCAAGGGTTTACTGCTCGTTTAGTCCAGAGGCGAGAAAAGCACTTTCATTTACCTGATCCACCAGTCCCCGCCATGCCCGGGTGGTGGATTGTCCCTTATGGACCCTGCACTGGTCTTGATGACAGTCAGAACCTTAAACTGGTAACATGGGAAAGAAGATGCTTTTCAGTTATCTTGGGCATTAAAATGCATGTCAGGGCAAAAAAAATAAAAACCTATGTAGTACATCTCCAATATTTTTCCCCATGTTTTACCCCTGCAAATGCAAAAAAAATCTTGGCTATCTCATAGAAATGCACCCAGTTCTTAAAGTGATTGTAAAGGCTCACTTTAAAAAAATAATAATAACATGTTATACTTATCTCCTCTGTGCAGTTGGTTTTGCACAGAGCAGTCCAGATCTCCTCTTTTTGGGTCCCTCTTTGCTGCTCCTAATCCCTCCCTCCTTTGAGTGCCCCCCAGCCAGCAGCTTGTTACAGGTTGTCACCAAAGCTGAGTCATAGCTCCGTGTATCCATTCAGACACGGCGCCCTGACCTGGCCCCAGATTGGTTGACTGACTTTGATTGACAGCCGCGGGAGCCAATAGCTCTGTGTCAGCCAATCAGGAGGAGTGTGCTGGATGGCTGGGGAGATTGTGGACATTTCTGGAGAGAGAAGGAGGTCAGGTAGGTAATTGGGGGGTGCTCGGAGGGCTGCTACACACAGAAGTTTTTTTTTATCGTAATGCATAGAATGCAATAAGATAAAAAAAACCTTCTGCTTTACAAGTCCTGTTTGGGCTGAGTGGTGTCATCCTTGCCCAATTGTCTTTTGCTTAATCACAAGTATTCTTCACATGTCCACATAAGCACTAATGGTTCTGTAGTCCAAGAAAAGATCTGGGAGGACTAATCAAACTTCTTAAGATAATAAGACCAGCCATAGATTGAGAAAACTTGTTTCATGCACTGAACCAGAGCCATTGTATTCTCCTGGCAGAGAGTGGGGGAAGCCACCCTCATCAGTAGAGCACAGTGATTATTGATAGCGATAATGACATGTAAAATCCGGCAGGCTGGTTGTACCCAAGTTGACCAATCATTTAACTTGGATACATTAAGCCTGCCCATGCATGGTTTGAATCTCGTCCGGTTCAGCAGGAACTGTCTATGGTTGGCTTAAGTGTGGACAGGGCAAATTAGAGAAGTTTATTGTTAGGGTTTACATTCACATTTAAGTACACCTACTCTACTTTAAACTAAGTACATGATAAAAAAAAATCCAAAGGACGGGGTTACAATTAGTAAAAACTGCATGTCAATACAATCAATTGATTCAGAAATACAGGCAGCTAAAATTATATTAAAATCTAGACTTTCCCAGGAAAATGGGAGCTTGGGCAAAACCATACCTATATATTTATTTATCTTTATTAGATTAATGAGAATGGTCAGGAGCTACAGTATAGGGTATCTCAGAAGATGGGAAAAGTCAAGCCCCAATCTTCTAAAATGAACCCTTTGCATGCTCTCCTGCAGCTCCATTACTCTGCTGAAGCCCTCAAAAATTACCCAGTCCTTCCACAATTGCGGGAACATATGGCCAACTCCCAAGAAGCTTGTACCGGAATGTCCAATAACCCAGGAGACCACCTGAGTGATCACCAAGAGTATCCTCAAGCTTTTTTTTTCCATATGCTCTGTTTAAAGGGGTTGTAAAGGTAAATGTTTTTTCACCTTAATGCATTCTATGCAAGGAAGATGGGGGCGGGGCCGTGTGATACAGCGAGCGGCTATAGCCGCCGGCTGTATCACGGGAGCGCGCCCGCAGGTGCTTCTCACCATGCGAGGGAGCTCACATGAACGTGAGAAGCACCTGCGGGAGGAAGCTAAGACAGCCGCCAAGGGACCCCAGAAGAGCAGGTTCGGGGCCACTCAGTGAAAAACGAGCTGCACAGTGGAGGTAAGTATAACATGTTTGTTATTTAAAAAAATAAATAAAATCACTTTACAATCCCTTTAAGTTGCCAAGGTTTATGACAGGTCCATTTTTGGATCCCTCTCACACCCATGCATTTTAATGCACGTCCATGCAAGTACACAGGTTAGCCATAGTTTTAAATTGTGCCAGTTTACATCTATTCAATATGTTGATCTGTTCATTATTTGATATATCAATGTGTATAATAGGGTCTACCAATGACGATGGAAGTGTAAGAAAACTCACACAGAAAAAAGTGAATGAAGTCTGTAGTAGAACTTCGTGGCTGGATAATTCTGTCTCTTACGTTTTTCAGCAGACTCCACCCTCTGATAAACAGGTAGAATCTATACATATAAAAAGTACATAGGAAACAAAATTATGAAAATTAAGTAAATTTATATTGTGTTAAAAGATCTCCAATTCATTTTGGGAATCAAAGGAACACCCCCTCCATCAGGGCTTCAGTTAAAAATGAGAACCTTGAGTGGACTAAAAGTAAGCCTTTCCTGTTTGAATCTGTACAGGGAAGCTGATTTCTGGATTGGGATTCCTGGACAGCAGTATCTGCATCAGCAGTCAAAATAAAAAAATATTTTTTGCTATATTCTTCAGCTTCCCTGCACAGATTTAAACATGAAAGCCATACTTTCCGTCCACTCAAGGTTCCCATTTTTAACTGAAGCCATGATGAAGGGATAGCTCTTTTGACCCCCGAATTGTGTTGGCTGTCTTTTAACACAATATCAATAAATGAATGTGGACTCTTATCTTTTGGTCTGGCACTCCTTCAACATATGCACGTCTTTTTCTGATATGTGGCATATCTGAATTAAAATAAACACATTTGCAATTTCACTTTTGTATTTAGTTGCTTGCCTAGGCTTACACTTTAACCGCTGGCCCACCATATACAGTACATATGCAGTGGCAAGGTGACTCTCCTGAAATCATGTTCCTGTATGTGATTTCGCACTTCCGGGATCTGGAGCCAGCACGTGATGCCGGCGACCTGCTCCTGCTGCGATCGGACACAGTGGGAGCCAATCAGCGGGTCCAGTGGACTTGATGTCTACCGGGACCCACCGATCTGTCCTGAGAGAAGCAGAATGGCGGTCTATTTATGTAAACAAGGCAGGTTGCCGTTCAGTCAGTAGGGAAGGTAATTATCCGGTGTTTCTGCTAAGCAGGAACACAGATTTCTGCCTTCCCACAGTACAATCACCTCCCACACAGTTAGCAAGCACTCCCTAGGAACACATTTAACCTTTTGATCGCCCCCTGATGTTAACCCCTTCCCTGCCAGTGTCATTAGTACAATGACAGTGCGTATTTTTAGCACTAATCACTGTATTAATGTCACTGGTCCCCAAAAAAGTGGCAATTATATTGTAAAGCGCTGCGTAAACTGTTGGCGCTATATCAATCCTGTATAATAATAATAATAAAAGTGTCACTTGGTGTCCGATCTGTCTGCCGCAATCCTGCTATAAGTTGCTGATCGCCACATTTACTAGCTAATAAATAAATAAAAATTCCATAAATACATCCCATAGTTTGTAGACGCAAACCAATCAATATACGCTTATTGGGATTTTTTTTTACCAAAAACATGTAGCAGAGTACATATTGGGCTAAACCGATGAAGAAATTAGATGTTCACTTTTTTTTATTGGATATGTTTTATAGCAGAAAGTAAAACATATTCTTATTTTTTTATATTGTTGGTCTTTTTTTGTTTAACCACTTGCCGACCAGCGCACGACGATGTACGTCGACAGAATGGCACGGGCAGGCAAATGGGCGTACATGTACGTCCCTTTAAATTTGCCGCCCTGCCATCGGGAGCGCGCCGCCGCCGGCGCGCTCCCGCGCTGGTCGGGACCCCCGTGAGTCCGGTCGCGGGACCCGCGGACTCGATCGCCGCGGGCATCCCCGCGATCGTCTCACGGAGCGGCCGAATGGAGAAGTGCCGTTGTAAACAACATTTCTCCATTCTGCCTAGCAACTAGTGACGCTGATCTCTGCTCCATGTGATTGGAGCAGAGATCAGTGTTCACTAAATGAAAGCCCAACCCCCCCACAGTTAGTAACACACCCCTAGGAACACTTAACCCCTACACTGCCACCCACTGGTTAACCCCTTCACTGCCAGTGTCATTTACACAGGAATCACTGCATTTATATAGCAGTGATTACTGTATATATGACAATGGTCCAAAAAAATGTGTCAAAAATGTCTGATGGGTCCCCCACAATGTCGCAGTCACAATAAAAATCGCTGATCGCCGCCATTACTAGTAAAAAAAAAAAATAATAAAAAATTATTAATAAAAATGCTATAAAACTATACCTATTTTGTAAACGCTATAACTTTTGCGCAAACCAATCAATAATCCCTTATCGCGATTTTTTTTACCAAAAATATGTAGAAGAATACGTATCGGCCTAAACTGAGGGAAAAAAATGTTTTTTTATATATTTTTGGGGAATATATATTATAACAAAAAGTAAAAAATAATGCATTTTTTTCAAAATTGTCGCTCTATTTTTGTTTATAGCGCAAAAAATAAAAACCGCAGGGGTGATCAAATACCACCAAAAGAAAGCTCTGTTTGTGGAAAAAAAGGACGTCAATTTTGTTTGGGAGCCACGTCGCACGACCGCGCAATTGTCAGTTAAAGCGACGCAGTGCCGAATCGCAAAAAGTGGTCTGGTCTTTGACCAGCAAATTGGTCCGGTCTGAAAGTGGTTAAAGTGCAAAAAATCTAAATCGCAGATTTGATCAAATACCACCGTAAGAAAGATCTATTTGTGGGGAAAAAAGGTCATTTTGTTTGGGTACAATGTCACGCGACCGACCAATGTTAAGTTAAAATAAAGCAGTGCCATATTGCAAAAAATGGCCTGGTCATGAAGGGGGTGGGGGGTAAACTTTCCAGAGCTGAAGTGGTTAAATAAACTCATATGAATTAGGCATTGCAACTCCTATCCAATATGCTTCTATTGTGCCTTTTCTTAAAATGCAATTTGGACACAAAATTGGGGAATCTTGTACTTAAAAAGTGTACACCGATGCAATATTAGCATGTCAACTTATTACAATACATAGCAGTGCTGAACTTACATCATTACTCCATTGTTCAGCTGATTGCGTAAAATCATCTACACTAAATCTAGTATAGAGCTTTACCCCACCTTTAAAATGGGCCAAAGAACTCATAACAGGAGGGGTAGAGGTAACAAGGCATCAGCACAACTAATGGAAACAGCTTTCCATACAAATTCTATTTGCCTGTGTCAGCTGGAGTTGCAGCACAGTTGCCTTAATGGCCTTTGGCACCAAGTATTTCAGCAGACTCTTCAAATGCTTAGAGCCATTTTGTTTGTTATCCAAAGACACTGGCACAGAACTTCTGCAGATGCAATGAATTGCCAGGCCAACACTATGATAAGTGTCTTCCTACCAATACTCTTTGTCACTGGCTTGGCATGACGTTCTGGACGGCCAGGCTTCTACAATCATGCAAAAGCATTGGGTGCTGTGTCAAAGACTTACAGAAAAACGTAAACTTTTCAAATTTGCTCATATACAAATATCTCCAATGAGATATTATTTTTTAAATTGTTATTCTTCTTCATAGGAAAAGAATTACCTTGTAAACTCATAGAACACTTAGAACAGTGGCCTCCAAACTGTGACCCAATGTGGCCCATTGCTAGCATTTATCCAGCTCTTGGGGCACTATTACCCCCAATGATCTGAGGAACTATTCCTCCTACTGACAACAACAGTGGGGCATAAAGCCTGCCACTCACATTAAAGCAGTATTGAGGCTTTATTTAAAAAAAAAAAAAAAACGTGTTGTATTTACCTCCTCTGTGTAGTGGTTTTGCACAGAGCAGCCTGGATTCTCCTCTTCTTGGGTCCCACATCAGTGCTCCTGGCTCCTCCCTCCTGCCAGGTGCCCCCACAGCAAGCAGCTTGCTGTGGGGGCACCCAAGGCGGCGTGCTCCTGAGCCGCGGCTTTGTGTGTCCATTCCTCTGATGCCAATCATGGGGTCCTACTCTTCCTCCTACTGACCACCAAGCCTGAGGCCATGTTTATTTTCACTTATGTTGGGGCTGGGAAATTTTCTACCCCCACCAGCCACGATCTGGCCCCCCCAAAGTCTAAAGGACAGTAAACTGGCCCTTTGTTTGAAATGTTTGGAGACCCCTGACTTAGAAGTATTAAACTAACATATTTGACTACTGCTGTAAAAAAAAAAAAAAAAAAAAAACGATACTAAGCTGACAACCGACAGCTTAAAGTGAACCTGTGGCCAGGTTATAGACATTCAAGTGTTCATATATTCTTAACGGGTGACATAGAACCTTTTCAAAATATCCTCCCTGACCTTTGTAGCTGCAGGAGCTGTGGAGCAATTCATCCTGAAAAATTCACAGTGAAAGCACTGAAGGCATTCGAGATATTTTCTCAGGAGCTTAACTCACAATGCACCCCCACCCAACAGTGACTTTGCATCCTTCCATGCTTTTGGGAGGGTTCCACTTTATGGAGTCAAGACAAGCTTTTTCCTTTTAGGCTAATGTGGATTAAGAAGACTTTGCAGCCAGCAATCCTGCCATTGGTGATTTGTTGAACTCGCCAGCAGCAGGATTGCTAAGAGGCTGCTTGTTTGTCTATCTGCTCTTTCTGTAGCTGAGGAAGCAAGATGACTCACAGGCCGGGTTCACATATGTGCGGCCGCGGGTTCGTGCCTGGGATCTGGTGAGTGTCTGTTCACAAGGGAGCGGTTCCATAGGAGCACACAGCCACTCTTTTTAGCACTATGATGGTGATTTGTCTCTAGCAGCAGAATTGCCCGTGTGTCATCAGCCTTATTATCTTTTTGTTCTCCTCAACAAATTTGATGCATCACTTCAAAGTCCTGAATCTCCTTTTTGGAATCTGTTCCCACAAGTCAGGGACATTGTGTAAAGGTCGTGCCAGCCATAAGGTTTATGTCTATGGGCATAAACATATCTTTGGGCATGGCAGCAGGGCTGTCTTTAATAATGATTGGACCCTGGGCAAACATTTTCTTGGGGGCCCCCCCCAATACAATTTTGCTCTCCACCTGCTCTGAGACATACAATAAATAGCAGCTAGACTTAAAATTAGTTTACTGTATGAGATCAGGCAGCGATTGCAATTGGTTGCCAGAGGTTACAGTGTATCATTACCCTTTACTGACTGGTTGCTAGAGGTTACAGCACACATTACGGCTTGCTGATTAGTTGCTAGAGGTTACACTACATAATTTCTGCTTGTTGGTTGGTTGCTAGAGATTACTGTACAGTAATACTGCTCACTGCAGGGGGCATGATATCCATATGAATGCCGCCTTTATTTACATATCTATGCCTTAGGATGAAGCTATTTACATATGAATGCTGGGTATTTACATGTAAACACGGGGCCTGCAGGTGAGTCATCTGTACACAACAATAAGGCAGAGCTGGGCAGCATTAGTAGCAGCACTTCACACTGAGATAGCAGGACATAGCAAGGGACTAAAACTTCAAGGGACAAGGGAATTTAAACTGGGATAGTTGGCAAGTATGAGACAGCTCCTTTGGGCCCCAAAACAATGACAGGGCCCAGGGCAGCTGCCCCTTTTGCCCTGCCTTAAAGACGGCCCTGCATGGCAGCCTAACTAAACCCGCAAGGATGTGAAGGCATACATGCGTAGGAATACGTATGTGCATAGAAACGCACATAAAACAGCCTGTACGTGGATGAATGGGGGATTGCTTTGTGCAAAGAAATGTGCCCCTGAGCTTAATGAGCATAGGGTCATTTTGCTTTGCAAATCAAGTACAGAGGAAATGAAAAATAAAACATTTTTGCTTGCTTGTTATTGGATGATGCAAATATTCAAATTATTCACGAAGATCTTACCCTTGCAAAGTGAACAGGCTATATGCCTTTAGTAAATCAATGGAACATTTAAAATTTGTCTTTACTTACCACTGAAAATAAAAACAAAAATTACGGTACAATTTCACCCCCCCCCCCACAAAAAAAAATAAAAAAATAAAAATACAATAAGCCAATTTCCTTTTCACTGGGTAGTATTAATATGTTTAATCGGCTTGCAATGACTTTTAAGCATCTAAACAGACGATATGTTTCAGTTGTCATCTGGAGACAAAGTCTTGTTCTTGGTTCCCCATATGCATAAAAACATCAAAAGAGTACATCAGACTTCTCCATCACTCCGACTTTCCTCTGCAAGTGACATTGCCTCTAACCCTGCGAGGAGCCCAGCACCAATGTAATTAGCATTCAACATTCGTTAATCGCAGAAAAAGAGCACTGGCTCAAGGCTGCACGGTTCAGAATTAACTCCTGACAACTCCAGAGTGAAACATCAACCTACCCTCCTGGATAGCATTTGATAAGTCCATACACTTTAACAAACTTGCCCCACCTAGCAGGCAAAGCATGTTGAGATATCTACAAGCACCAACAAAAAAAAAATGGATTTTTGTAACTCATCGTAAAATCTGAGTTAATTGAAGGACACAGTTCTTCTGATTCTTGACCATAGGATTTATAGTGCCAACAACAGGAGTAGTAATCCATATTCCCATCGCACAGGTTCCTGGAGAAAGCTCTAATGTTTTGGGTGCTGCAGCAACCACCAGCTGGAGACTGGAAATGAAAGCCACAATGAGGTTATTTGCCAGCACACTATGGATCGTCAAGTAGAGTCCAAACGGGTTTTTATTGAAGCATGATCACATCACAAAAAAAGGTAGTGCAATGTTTGGGAGTCACGCAGGATCTCTTTGTTATAGTCTGACGAAGGGGTCCCGTGTGACTCTGAAACGTTGCACTACCTTTTTTTTGTGATGTGATCATGCTTTAATAAAAACTGTTTGGACTCCAATTGATGACCCATGGTTTGCTGGTAAATATCCTCATTGTGACCTCTACAGGAGTAGGACACTAAGCCGAAAGCACCGCCTATGAGCAGTTCTAGTTGGTATAAACCCACCTTCTCTGCAATAAGCAAGCCAGTTAGTCACAAAGCAGTGTCCGAAGTATAAACTCCAAAAATAGGGGTAGGTGCTGTGTCCGTCAATGAACAATGAGTAACAAAATTCTTGTTTTCTCCTACATTCATTGATAGACTCAACACTTCTGATCCTTGATCATTCCAAAGCAGTGTCTCAAGAAGGGGTGGGCAAACCAATAACAAGAAATCTTAAACTGGCCATAACAGAGAGGGGGTTTACATCAGCTAGGACTGCCCATAGGCGGTGCAGTGTTTTTTTTTCTGCCTAGAGTCCTACTCCTGTAGGTGGCACTATAAACTCGATGGTCAAGAAAAAGAAGAGCTGTGTCTGACAATGGACATAAGAGAAATCTATGGAAAAAAGATCCATCGTGCTGGAAAATATATACTAAATGTGCATAAACGTTTTGGAGTATTTGAACATATGCTTATAAAAAGGAAAACTTGTTCACTGATAAATATATATATAGTGTATATATTGCAAAGACAAAGATTTCAGTGCTGCTACCCATATAGTCCACCATCAGCAGAGCTCACAGGTGCCTGATCCACAGTCGCCCATCTGAGAGTAATAGCCCATAAAGATGATCCTCTCAACCGCTATTGCTCCAAAATCCTACTTTTTATTCAGAAAACCAGTGTACAGTTTGCAGATGAAATCAGTTGACGCATTTCAGCCTACACGGCTTTAATTATAACTGCATATATACATTGGTATACCTTATCTTCATGTTTTCCTCCTTTCTGCCCCCTTTTTCATTTGCAACTACTAAGTGTAACATAAATTGGCTTTGTAGGGGACAACAATGCTAGGCTCTGAGACGGCTTTCACACCAAGCCGCCCATAGAGTCGGCGGTAAAACGCCGCCATTTTTAGTGGTGTTTTACAGTTGGATTTGCAGCGCCTTTCGGCCGCTAGTGGCTCGCTTTTGCCCCCGCTAGTGTCTGAGAAAGGGTTAAAACCACCCGAAATATGCCTCAATAGTGGTGTTTTGCTGGCGGTAATGTAGCGCTGCCCCTTGATTTCAATGGGGAGCAGCAGTGGAGGAGCGGTGAGTTCACTGCTCCTTCACCACTCCAAAGAAGCTGCTGGCAGGACTTTTCCTGACGTCCTGCCAGTGCACCGCTCCAGTGTGAAAGCCCCCTCACATTGGAGTGAATGGAGCAGCAGTTTGAGAGCAGATTGCAGGTACTATTTCTAATGCTATAGCACCTGCAAAACGCCCCCAGTGTGAAAGGGGTCTAAGGAAGGAGGTATCCCTTCAAAGCGTGTCAGAATCACAGGTGGCCCTTGATAGCTCCTGTGTGTCTGGATTTGCTAGTCAAACTAACAACGTCATCTGGAGATCGTTTGTATTGCGAACTTTTTCCCCACGTGCTTGTGAGTAGTATTTTTATCTCAATTTTAAATAAAAAAAGTTTAAAGGATAATGCACAAGGCTGGTGCGCCCTCTTTTTCTTCTTGTTTCTCTGACTACTTGGATCTCCCTATCCTTGAGGGCAGCAAGGCCCTGAAGTATTTTCCAGTACAAACTTTTAGTCCACCTTGTAACTCGCTCGAGCGCAGGAGTGTTTGTTCTTCTAGCCAGGTCTTTCTTCTTCTATGTGTGCTTGGGTGCCAAGCCTAGGATGTGCAGTGTGGGAGAGGCCCACTCAGGTGACAGGCATAGTGCAGCGTGGACAAGTTTCTTAGCAGTGTTGTGCTAGGGGCATGTATGTGGAGTGTGACCGAGGTCATTGTTGTGCTTAAGATGGCCATGCGCACTGTGACGGGGTGGTGATGAAGTCATGGAACATGTAGTGCATGCTCCCTACTGGAGGTTTAGGGAAGTGCCACTGTGTGACCTGGAGCTAGGGGTGAACTTTAGAAGTGTGAAGCAAATATGAAGCAAACAATGTTGTGGGGCATACTGTATATGCCCGCCTGCTTACAATGCAAGTTAAAAACCGCTGAACATTTAATAGTACTTTAAAAGTAGTTGTGGCAATGGGATGCATCAATGTTTTTGAAAGAACTGGATTGGCTTTGGGGCACAGACACCAATTCATTACCACCATCTGAACAGCATACTTTGATGGCATTGATGTCCTGCTGTGGCGACCCTGGTTGGAGCCAAGGAGAGAGCCCAGAGATGCTCATAGGTAAGTACCACACAACTTTTAGTAACAGTATAGGTTTCAGGACAAAGGGAGTGGAAAAACAGTTATCTTTAATATGCAGTAGGATTTAGGTCCACTTGACTCTTCTCAAAACTTGGAGAACTTTGTTTCTTTATAGCCGTTCAAGATAGCTGAGTAAGTTGTAGATACCAAAATCAAGAGGTGGCAACACAGGGCAGAGGTCTAACTGAAACCCTTCAGGATACCCGAGTATTACTCTTAGTATTTATCAGCGCACAGATGGAATCTACTCGAGTAAGCTGCAGACACCCGGAGAAGGTGCACAAGGGGCAACAGTGCTGCAGAAGGTAGCTGAACCTACAGATTGTTGCCACTGTCAACAAGCACGAGGAAGTCACTGGCACGATCAACAGGTATTTTTATATGAATTAACCACTTCAATACCGGGCACTTATACACCTTCCTGCCCAGACCAATTTTGAGCTTTCAGCACTGTCGCAATTTGAATGACAATTGCGCGGTCATGCTACATTGTACTCAAACAAAATTTTTATCATTTTGTTCCCACAAATAGAGCTTTCTTTTGGTGGTATTTGATCGCCTCTGGGATTTTTATTTTCTGCTAAACAAATAAAAAAACACCGAAAATCTTGAAAAAAAAAAACATGTTTTTTTTTTGTTTCAGTTACAAAACTTTGTAAATAAGTAAGTTTTCTCCTTCACTGATGGGCACTGACGGGGCTGCAGTGATGGGCACTGATAAGGCGGCACTGATGGGCACCGATGAGGTGGCACCAATGAAGTGGCACTGATAGGTGGCACTAATAGGTGGCACTGATATGCAACATAGATAGACACTGATAGGTGGCACAAATAGGCACTGATAGGTGGCACGGATTGTCATGAATAGGTGGCACGGATTGGCATGGATGGGTGGCATGGATAGGTGGCACAAATGGGCATGGATAGGCGGCATGGATGGGCATGGATAAGCGGCACGAATGGGTGGCACGGATGGGCATGGATAGGCGGCATGGATGGGCACTGATAAGCGGCTAGGATGGGCACTGATAGGCGGCTAGGATGGGCACTGATAGGCGGCATTGTAATTTAAAGTATTGTAGGGATGGATGCCAATCAGTGCCAAACAATAATGCATGCCAATCAATGATGCCCATTGTGGGCACTGATTGGCATCCATTATGGGCATTAATTGGCATTCATTATGGGAACTGGCTGGCATCCCTGGTGGTCTAGGGGGGCATACCTGGTCCTGGGCATCCCCTGATGGTCTGGTGGCGTCCCTGGTGGTCCAGTGTGGGCATCCTCGGGGGGGCTGTGCTGATAATCGATCAGCACAGACCCCCCCCCGTCAGCAGAGCAGCCGATCGGCTCTCCTCTACTCGCGTCTGACAGACGCGAGTGAGGAAAGGCCGATCACCGGCTCTTCCTATTTACACTGTGATCAGCCGTGATTGGACACGTGGTAAAGAGTCTCCATCGGAGACTCTTTACTGAGATCGTAGTTGCGGGGTGTCAGATTGACACCCCGCAACAACGATCCCCGCGATGCGCGCCCCCGGGGGCGCGCAGTGGCTTAATATCCTGATCACGTCATATGACGTCCGGTCAGGATATTAAAACCACTTTGCCACCGTCATTTTGCTATATGGCGGGCGGCAAGTGGTTAAAACCCCTTTGTTGAAGCACTGTTGTTCTGAGAGGACATCATATGACATCCACCGGACAGGGCCGATGACAGATCACTGTACTGGCCTCCTGCTGATACCATGTGATCACTGTGGCCAATCACATAAGGGCACATGACAATAGTAAACAATGAAAGGCTTTGATTCATGTCATTCATTGTGTAAAATTGTGATGAGCTCTGTGATTGGTCACAGTAATCACATGGTACAGAAAGGGCCAATCACATCCTATCTGTACCATGTGTTTAGCTGTGGCCAATCACAGATTTTTACAATAGTAAACACTGAATGAATAGTTGTCTTTCAGAAAAAAAATGGCTGCTTATAACTACAAAATTCACAGTTATAGTAATATATTTTTTATAGAGTGTAAAAAAATAAATCCTGATAATCTCCCCAGTGTAGTATATTGGATATAAGATTTTTTGTTTTCCTTACATACTGTCACCATTCAGTGTCCATGATCATTGCCACACCAGTTATATGATGTCATTGTACTGCATCACAGTATGTAAAATATTTTAAAACAATTGTGAAAAAACTTTTTACATTTCTTCGTTTTACAAAAAATTGTGACAAAAAATTACAACTTCAAAAATCTTGCCCTGCCTCTTACTAAATACCCTGGACTGTCTACTTTCCAAATATGTGAAAAGTGTGGCATGCATTTGTATTGAGCCCCCCCGATTTAATACTCAGAACCACCTTTCACTGCAAGTCTTTTTGGGGATGTCACTACCAGTTTTGCACATCTAGAGAGTGACATTTTGGACCATTCTTTCTTGCAAAATAGCTCAAGCTCTGTCAGACTGGATGGAAAACATTTGTGAACAGCAATTTTAAAATCTTGCTACAGATTCTCAATTGGATTTAGGTCTGGACTTTGACTGTGCCATTCTAATACATGAATATGCTTCCATCTAAACCATTCATTGTAGCTCTGGTTATATGTTTAGGGTTGTTATCCTGCTGAAAGGTGAACCTCTGCCCCAGTATCAAGTCTTTTGCAGATTCTAGCAGGTTTCTTCTAAGATTACCCTGTACGAGTATCCATCTTCCCATCAACTCTGATCAGCTTCCCTGTCCCTGCTGAAGAAAAGTATCCCCACAACATGATGCTACCACCACCATGTTTCATGGTGGGGATGGTGTGTTCTGGGTGATGTGCAGTGTAAGTTTTTCACCACACTCAGCGTTTTACTTGTAGGCCAAAAAGTAACATTTTGGTCTCATTTGCTGTGTTCCCCAAACAGGACTTCTTATGGCTCTCTTCAACAATGGCTTTCTTCTTGCCACTCTTCCATAAAGGTCAGATTTGTGGAGAGCACAACTAATAGTTGTCCTGTGGACAGATTCTCCCACCTGAGCTGTGGATCTCTGCAGCTCCTCCAGAGTTACCATGGGCCTCTTGGCTGCTTCTCTGATTATGGCTCTCCTTGGCCGGCCTGTGAGTTTCGTTGGACGGCCATGTCTTGGTAGGTTTGCAGTTGTGCCTTATTCTTTCCATTTTCGGATAATGGATTGAACAGTGCTCTGTGTTCAAAGCTTGGTATTTTTTTTATAACCTAACCCTGCTTTAAACTTCTCTACAACTTTATCCCTGACCTGTCTGGTGTATTCCTTGGTCTTCATGTTGCTGTTTGTTCACGAAGGTTCTCTAACAAACCTCTGAGGGCTTCTCAGAACAGCTGTATTGGTACTGAGATTCAATTACACACAGGTGAACTCTATTTACTAACTAGGCGATGTCTGAAGGCAATTGGTTCCACTAGATTTTAGTTAGGGGAAACAGAGTAAAGGGAGCTGAATACAAATGCACGCCACACTTTTTAGATATTTATTTGTAACAAAAAAAAAATATAAAACCATTTATCATTTTCCTTTAAACTTCATAATTATGTGCCAGTTGGTTTATCACATAAAATCCCAACAAAATACATTTACATTTCTGGTTGTAACATAACAACATGTGGAACTTTTCAAGGGGTATGAATACATTTTCAAGGCGTTGTATCCCTTATTGGTGCCTGACCACAATAAATTGGCTCCTTGTGATGCTTCTCCCCTCACCCAGTCTGAGCTCTGCTGTACAGGGATTGCAAGAGGCTGAAACCATTCAAAGTAATGCTTAGATTGATTTTTTTTTAAATCTAAATACATTTTAATAATTTTAAATATAGATAAAAAAAAAAACATTTAAACATTACTGAAAAAAAAAAAAATTATATATATATATATATATATATATATATACACAAAAAATATATATATATACACACATGCATTGATTATGCAGCACAGCTCAGTATTAAAAAAAGAAGCATGCTGATGTTTCCATCATTTTTTGTAAAATAAATGCCCCTCCATGATTGACCAGCAGCTGGTCTTTCTTTAGCTCTGTATATATTGTATCCAAGACAAATAAGATATATACTTATATTAGCAGAGGTATTGAGACATTTTTTGTTTGCTTCAAACTAATCCCAAATGGACGGTTGTTTCACTAGAGTAACTTCATAAGGCCCCCCCCCCCCCCCCCCCAGAGGTTAATATCGTTGGGCTTCATAATTAAGTTGGGCAAGGTTAATGTAATCTCTCAGAACGTTTTTTGGCAGCCGTCTCTGGAATCGTTTTCATTGTCTCCCCCTTTTGCTTGGCTGTACGAAGCCGCCTGCGACACCAGAGGATCCATTTCGCAAACACTGATGTGTAAACGGAGGCCCAATCCATCAGGGGTGGCGGTGCTGATTGAGTAATCTTTTCATTTAAGTGTAAGTATCGCAAATAAGATTTGCAAACAAGAGAAGGAGTTGGATCAGCATTTAGGTGCAATGACACCGGGAGGCTTATCCGGAGGTCCTGCATCAAATACTACTATCTGATACAATTCTCTGTATACACGGCAGACATTAATACCAGATCACGAGCAAATCTGACCTTGGAAACTGCAGAAGAGCAACCTGTATCATGCCCTGCATCATGTCCTGCATCATGTCCTGTATCATGTCCTGCATCATGTCCTGCATCATGTCCTGCATCATGTCCTGTATCATGTCCTGTATCATGTCCTGCATCATGCCCTGCATCATGTCCTGCATCATGTCCTGCATCATGTCCTGCATCATGTCCTGCATCATGCCCTGCATCATGTCCTGCATCATGTCCTGTATCATGTCCTGTATCATGCCCTGCATCATGTCCTGCATCATGTCCTGTATCATGTCCTGCATCATGTCCTGCATCATGTCCTGTATCATGTCCTGCATCATGCCCTGCATCATGTCCTGCATCATGTCCTGTATCATGTCCTGTATCATGCCCTGCATCATGTCCTGTATCATGTCCTGCATCATGTCCTGCATCATGTCCTGCATCATGTCCTGCATCATGTCCTGCATCATGTCCTGCATCATGTCCTGCATCATGTCCTGTATCATGTCCTGTATCATGTCCTGCATCATGTCCTGTATCATGTCCTGTATCATGTCCTGCATCATGTCCTGCATCATGTCCTGTATCATGTCCTGTATCATGTCCTGCATCATGTCCTGTATCATGTCCTGTATCATGCCCTGCATCATGCCCTGCATCATGCCCTGCATCATGTCCTGCATCATGTCCTGTATCATGTCCTGCATCATGTCCTGTATCATGTCCTGCATCATGTCCTGCATCATGTCCTGCATCATGCCCTACATCATGTCCTGCATCATGTCCTGTATCATGTCCTGCATCATGTCCTGCATCATGTCCTGCATCATGTCCTGCATCATGTCCTGCATCATGTACTGTATCATGTCCTGCATCATGTCCTGCATCATGTCCTGCATCATGTTCTGCATCATGTCCTGTATCATGTCCTGTATCATGTCCTGCATCATGTCCTGCATCATGTCCTGTATCATGTCCTGCATCATGTCCTGTATCATGTCCTGCATCATGTCCTGCATCATGTCCTGCATCATGTCCTGTATCATGTCCTGCATCATGTCCTGCATCATGTCCTGTATCATGTCCTGTATCATGTCCTGCATCATGTCCTGTATCATGTCCTGCATCATGTCCTGCATCATGTCCTGTATCATGTCCTGCATCATGTCCTGTATCATGTCCTGTATCATGTCCTGCATCATGTCCTGTATCATGTCCTGCATCATGTCCTGCATCATGTCCTGCATCATGTCCTGTATCATGTCCTGTATCATGTCCAAAAAATAAGTAAGCAACTGACTCCCACTAAACATGGGGGCTGATTTACTAAAACTGGCGAGTGCAAAAATCTGATGCCCCCGTGCATGGTAGCCAATCAGCTTCCAGGTTTTTTTTGTCGAAGCTTAAGGCCCCATTCACACTGAGGCGCTTTGCTGGCACTACAGCACTAAAAATAGCGCCTGCAAAGCACGCTGAAACAGCCGCTGTTGTGTCTCCAGTCAAAGCCCCGAGGGCGCTGGCAGGACGGTAAAAAAAGTCCTGCAAGCAGCATTTTTGGAGCGGTAAAGGAGCGGTGTATACACCGCTCCTTCACCGCTTGCCTATTGAAATCAATGAGGCAGCGCGGCTATACCGCCGGGCAAAGTGCCACTGCAGGCGGTTTTAACCTGAATAGCACCGCTAAAATGATGGTAAAGCAGTGCTAAAATGAGTGCTATTTACTGCCGACGCCGCTCCCGCCCCAGTGTGAAAGGGGTCTAACCGCTTCAGCCCCAGAAGATTTGGCTGCTGAATGACCAGGCCATTTTTTTTTGCGATTCAGCACTGCGTCATTTTAACTGATAATTGCTCGGTCGTGCAACACTGTACACAAACAAAATTGACTTCCTCTTTTCCGCACAAATAGAGATTTCTTTTGATGATATTTGATCACCCCTGCGGTTTTTATTTTTTGCGCTATAAACAAAACAATTTTGAAGAAAAAAAACACAATATTTTGTACTTTTTGCTATAATAAATATCCCCATTTTTTTTTCAAAAAAGCTAATTTTTTCTCAGTTCAGGCCGATATGTATTCTTCTACATATGTTTGGTAATAAAAATCACCATAAGAGTATATTGATTGGTTTGCGCAAAAGTTATAGGGTCTACAAAATAGGGGATAGATTTATGGCATTTTTATTATTATTTTTTTACTAGTAATGGCGGCGATCTGCGATTTTTATCAAGACTGTAACATTATGGCGGACACATCGGACAATTTTGACATATTTTTGGGAACATTGCCATTTATACAGCGATCAGTGCTATAAAAATGCATTGATTACTGTAAAAATGTCACTGGCTGTGAAGGGGTTAACACTAGGGGGCTATCTAGGGGTTAATTGTGTTCCCTGCTTCGTGTTCTAATTGAAGGGGGGATGGGACTTGCTAGGGGAAGAGGTAGATCGGTGTTCCTACTTTGTAGGAACACACGATCAGTCTCTTCTCCCCTCAGAGAACCGGGATCTCTGTGTTTACACACAGAGATCCCAGTTCTCGCCGTGTCATGAGCGATCGCGGGAGCCTGGTGGTCATCGTGACCGCTGGGCACTCACACCGGCTTCAGGGGTGAGCAGCCCTAGTGGCCACAATAAGAAGCGACATAACATGACGGCGATTTCTCAGCAAAATAAAACATGGATGGATGGGGGAGTTTTCCATTTTTGCTTTGTGGTGCTCAGATGCGGTCATTCCACTCTATGTTGCCTTTGGAAAATGCATCTTACAGGCTTAGTATTGTTAGTACAGATGCATTTCCTACTCATATCCAAAAAGCAGCACCCAACATCCCTGTGGCCTTGTAACCAACCTATACATGGAGTGCTGGGGGTCAGGAGACTGTAAAGCACAGAATGCAGGGGTCAGGAGTATGTAATGCACATAGTTCAGAGGTCAGGCATATGTACTGCCTAGGGTACAGGGGTCAGGAGAATACAAAGTACAGAGTTCAGGGGTCAGGAGTGTGTAATGCACAGAGTCCAGGAGTATGTACTGCACAGAGTGCATGGGTTAGGAGAATGTAAAGTACAGAATGCAGGAGTCGGGAGAATGTAATGTACATAATGCAGGGGTCAGGAGTATGTAAAGCACAGAGTGCAGGGGTCAGGAGTATGTAATGCACAGAGTGCAGGGTCCAAGACTATGTACTGCACAGAGTGCATGTTTCAGGAATATGTAATGTACACAGCGCAGGGGTCAAGAGTGTGTACAGCACAGAGTGCAGGGGTCGGGAGAATGTAAAGTACAGAGTTTAGGGGTCAGAAGTATGTAATGCACAGAGTGAAGGGGACAGGAGTATGTAATGCACAGAGTGCAGGGGTCAGGAAAATGTAAAGTGCAGAGTGCTGGGACCAGGAGAATGTAAATTATAGAGTGCAGGGGTCAGCAGTAAGGATGAGCTCCGGCATGTTCACACACCCCACGTGCAGTCCCCGCCAGGAAATTGGTGCTGCGCTAATCACAGGCAATGAGACATTGCCCCAATGAGCGGCTGCAGAGTTTGGGAAATGTCTCACTGCCTGTGATTAGTGAAGCGCAGTGCCGACTTCCTGGCGGGCTCTGCACGTGGGGTGTGCGAACACACCAGAGCTCATCCTTAGTCAGCAGTATGTAAAGCACAGATTGCAGGGTCCATGATTAAATAATGCAAAGAGTGTAGGGGTCAGATGTATTTAATGCACTGAGCACAGGGTTCAGTAGTATGTAATGCACATAATGCAGGGTACAGGAGTATGTAATGCACAGAGTTCAGGGGTCAGTAGTATGTAATGCACAGAGTTCAGGGGTCAGGAATATGTAATGCACCGAGTACAGGGATCAGGAGAATGTAATGTACAGAGTGCAAGGGCCAGAAGAGCGAAAATCACAGAGCGCAGGGGTCAGAAATATGTAAAGCATAGAATGCAGGGGTCAGGAGTATGTAATGCACAGAGTTCAGAGGTCAGGAATATGTACTGCATAGAGGTCAGGAGAATGTAAAGCACATAGTGCAGTGGTAGGAGTATGTAATGCACAGAGTGCAGGGTCTAAGACTATGTACTTCATAGAGTGTAGGGGTCAGAAATATGTAAAGCACAGAGTGAACCTTTTAGGAGTATGTAATGCACACAGTGCAGAGGTTAGGAGTATGTATAGCACAGTGTTTAGGGGTCAGAAGAATTTAAAGTACAGCGGTCAAGAGTTTGTAATGCACAGAGTTCAGAGGTGAGGAATACGTACTGCATAGAGTGCAGGGGTCAGGAGAATGTAAAGCACAGAGTGCAGTGGTAGGAGTATGTAATGCACAGAGTACAGGGTCCAAGACTAAGTACTTCATAGAGTGCAGGGGTAAGAAATATGTAAAGCACAGAGTGCACCTTTGAGGTGTATGTAATGCACACAGTGCAGGGGTTAGGAGTATGTATAGCACAGAGTTTAGGGGTCAGAAGAATATAAAGTACAGAGTGCAGGGGTCAAGAGTATGTAATGCACATATTACAGGGTTCAGTAGTATGTAATGCACACATTGCAGGGGTCAGTAGTATGTAATGCACCCAGCGCAGGGGTCAGGAGTATTAATGCACCCAGCGCAGGGGTCAGGAGTATGTAATGCACCCAGCACAGTGTTCAGTAGTATGTAATGCACAGCAGGCAGGAGTTAGGAATGTATAACACAAGTGCCCCTCTCTAAAACTCCCCCCTTCCCATTACAACCCCATCTCATGACAACAGAGCTTCACCTGGGATACCCGTTTACAGATTTCACCAATGTAACCACTTTCTGTACATTTGTTCTGTACTCGACCAATCATAAAAGTCCTATAAAGAGTCCTGATTTACCAAGCACAGAACAAATGCCCATAAAGTGGTTACATTGGTGAAATCTGCATTGTATTTACCCTGCTTGTGACTTAAATAACCGAAAAACTTGCTCAAAACTATGCTATGTTTTTCACATACCCCCACCAAATATTCTGACACCCCCCAGGCTGGGGACCACTGTGATCGCCTTCTCTGAGCACAGGTTCACTTTAAGTGGTTTTCATTTACATTTTAGACCACCAGAATACCCACAGTGTTTACAGAAAAAAAGAAAAGCTCATAAGACAATATATTACTTGATTACATTTCACAAAACCCTAAACAAAATGTCTGTGAGAACAAATGCAGTTCTAAAAATACAAACATTTAAAACATTTTTTCAGCTCAGCAGATTTATACATTGTATCCGGCTATAGAAGTAAGCGCAGCTAGGGGAATGTAATACTGGATCAACCTATGCTGCCCCCTAGTGGAGCTTCTGATGTATTACACAAATCCTGTGCTGATTAACCCATCCATACTTGTACTGATTATTATTTGTTTCTCACTGAGCTCTGGAGTTTGATTGCTGTACATGTATCAGTTGGTCTTCACAACATGTTAAATTCTTTGCAACCCTGGAAGCTAAACGTGTTACATATATGCAGCTCACACATACAATGTAAAATGTTCTTAAAAGTATAACAAAAGGCAAAACTTTTTTTTAAGGTTGGATGGAATGGAGAGGAATGGAGAGGAATGGAGAGGAATGGGAACGCCGTTTATTGTCATCTGTTACCCATTTAGGGAGATTCATCTTCTCTATTTGTTTACCGAAAAGTGAAAGAAAATACCAAATTTTGGGTTGTCACCACAACAGGACATCATCCAATAGGGACACTGGTTCTGATGACACCCGGGGACTCCATCACTTTGGAGGGATTTCCTCTCACTTCCTGTTTTGGCTGTGGGACAGGAAGTGAAGGGAAAGCTCCCCAATGAGCCAAATAAATAAATAAAAAAACTGACAGAGGTTATAACCCTCCTTTACTCTATTCAAAATGAAATATAATAATTTGCTACTGATTTTTGCTACTTTAAAGAGTTAACATCATGGGAAATAAACAGTTAAATCTGCAATGCTCTACATTTGCACACATGCGGAATCTGCTGCAGAGTCTCTAAGGTTGGCTATATAACATTTGGAAAGCCATTAATGCCAGCATTGCTGGGGGGGGCTATATAGCAGTGATCAGACAGATTAAGGGTTAACGTGCACCTCAGGCAGACAGAATTTTTTAGTGTAAAAATAAAAAAGTAAAGATCTAAGTTGTTAACTCCCAACTCCACGCTCTCCTTTCCCCTTCCCACTGCATATAAAAACCTCTAGACAAAGCGTTTCCCAAGGTATCTATGTGATGACAGCACAGGTCCTCTTCAGTCTCCTTTTAAGGCGAGCAGATACTTATAGGACAGATTCTTTCAATGCAGAGGTCAGGAGAATGTAAAGTACAACGTGCAGGGGTCAGGGGAATGTAAAGTACAACGTGCAGGGGTCAGGGGAATGTAAAGTACAACGTGCAGGGGTCAGGGGAATGTAAAGTACAACGTGCAGGGGTCAGGAGAATGTAGAGTACAAAGTGAAGGGGTCAGAAGAATGTAAAATACAGAATACAGGGGTCAGGAGTATGTAAAGCACATAGCACAGAATTCAGGGGTCATAAATATGTAATGTACAGAGTGTAGGGTTCAGAAATATGTAATGTACAGAGTGTAGGGTTCAGTAATATGTAATGTACAGAGTGTAGGGTTCAGAAATATGTAATGTACAGAGTGCAGGGGTCAGGAGAATGTAAAGCACATAGCACAGGGTCAAGGAGTATGTACTCCACAGAATTCAGGGGCCAGAAGTATGTAAAGTGCAGGGGTGGGAGTATTAATGAACACAGTGCAGGGGTCAGGAGTATGTAATGCTTGCAGGGATCAGGAGTAAGTAGTGCCCAGAGCACAGGGATCAGAAGTATGTAAAGCACAGAGTGCAGGGTCAAGGATTATGTAATGCACAGAGTGCAGGAGTCGGGAGAATAATGCACAGACTGCAGGGGTAAGGAGTAACTAATGCACATAACGCAGGGTTCAGGAATATGTAATGCACAAAGTGCAGGGGTCAGGGTAAGGAGTAAGTAATGCAAAGAGCTTAGGGGTCAGGAGTAAGTAATGCACAGAGCGCAGGAGTCAGGAGAATGCAAAGTACATGTACAGAGTGCAGGGGTCAGAAGAATGTAAAGGACAGAGTGCAGGGAGGAGGACGATATAATGATGCGGCCTTGCTCCTCCTGCGGGTGCTCACAGAAAGTGAATGATGAATGATGCTGGGAGTCAGATAACCTGGAAGAGGAGCGGCATCATGGTGTCGAAGCAGTAAGTCTGCAGGGGGCAGTTACGGAGATCAGGCGAGTAGAGCAGTTACATTTTTATTTTCAGGCTGTGCTGGAGTTGAATTAAAATTGAACTAAAGCTTCAATACTCATCTGTCCAACAATCCCTCGCTGATGCCAGCACCTTTTTCTGAGTGCCGGCCCTTGGGACTCAACATTGGTCGGCGGGGGGAGAGTGCAAGACAACGTTTCCCAGCACAGCTGTATTTGCACCAGTTCACGCCTATATGTGGCCGCTCAATGCCAAGGCCCACCCACAAAGAGGCAGCATATTTGCATGCGGCCGTCACCAAGGGTTTAAGGTATGGCCAAGCTAGATTTGTGCTTTCAAGATGAACTAAAGATCACCTCATTACCTGGCTGGAGGATATCCAGCAACATCTAGCTCTTTTCTCCCCATGCTTATCATCCCTGGTCTACAGCTTCAATTAACTGGATTTCAGCATTACATGTGGGTGCTACTTAGGGCTGTCTGCATGCAAATGTGCACCCTGCCACTATTTTGTACAATTTTTTTACCCACCTATTGTCGCATTTATATGGTTGCATAACCAATCCTAAGAGCCAGCCGACTGCTTGCATGAGGGCTATGGGAATTTGGGAGGAGTACTGGGGCAGGGTGTTGTAATTTTTTCAAGAAGCATCCTCCTGACCCCTCCTACCAGCCATGATCTGCCTGTATTGCATACAGAAGCACAGAGATCCAGTAATGATGTCACTGCACCTAACATAATATGTAATATAACAGAAGGGTTTTATACAAAATATTTAATTAGAACATTGATGAGGAGGGGAGGGATGAATCAGGGAAGGCAAAACATAAGAAGATTAAACTTCAGCTTTAAGGCCTCATTCACACGGGCATACCTATTCATAGACCCATGCCAAGAGCTGCCTTTGCCAACTCATATGTGCCCACCAGTGCCACCAGCCAGTGCCACCTGCCAGTGCCATGAATCAGTGCACAAAGTGCCATGAATTAGTGCCCACCAGTACATAAGTGCCAGCAATCAGTGCCCCCTATCAACACCCACAAGTGGCACCTATCAATGCACACCAGTGGTGCCAATCAGTGCCGCCTATCAGTGTCATGTACCAGTGCCAATCAGAGCCCATCAGTGCTACTCATCAGTGCCCATCAGTGCCAGCTATCAGTTCCACCTATCAATGCCCTTCAGTGCCATGTTTCAGTGCCCAATGCCACGATCAGTGCCCACCAGTGTCTTATCATCAGTGCCCACCAGTGCTGCCTATTAGTGCCCATCAGTGCTGCCTTATCAGTGCCGCCTTATCAGTGCCCATCAATGCAGCCCATCAGTGCCACCTATCAATGCCCTTCAGTGCCATGTCTCAGTGCCCAATGCCACCGATCAGTGCCCACCAGTGTCTTCTCATCAGTGCCCACCAGTGCCACCTATTAGTGCCCATCAGTGCTGCCTTATCAGTGCCCATCAGTGCCGCCTTATCAGTGCCCATCAGTGCTAGCAATCAGTGCCACCTATCAATGCCCTTCAGTGCCATGTCTCAGTGCCCAATGCCACCGATCAGTGTCCACCATTGTCTTCTCATCAGTGCCACCTATTAGTGCCCATCAGTGCTGTCTTATCAGTTCCCATCAGTGCCGCCTTAGCAGTGCCCATCAATGCAGCCTATCAGTGCCCATCAGTGCCCATCAGTGCCAGCTATCAGTGCCACCTATCAATGCTCTTCAGTGCCATGTCTCAGTGTCCAATGCCACCGATCAAGGCCCACCAGTGTCTTCTCATCAGTGCCACCTATTACTGCCCATCAGTGCTGCCTTATCAGTGCCGCCTTGTCAGTGCCCATCAATGCAGCCTATCAGTGCCCATCAGTGCAGCCTCATCAGCGTACATCAAGATTGTAGATTAGATTGTAAGCTCCT